>NC_046655.1:13998689-14613689 GCF_900324485.2 Mastacembelus armatus | reverse complement strand
TTCACACCAATAACACACACATACACACACACACACAAATACACACTTCCTGATTCAGCCGACCGTGAGAGGATCCAAACATCAGATGTGCATCAACAAAGCTGCTACACACTCACATTAAGTGTGTGTGTGTAGTGATGGAGGCGTATAATCAATCATACCAGAGCAGGTTACCAGCTACACAACACAACACAACACAACACAACACAACACAACACAACACAACACAACACAACACGTGGACAAACACAAACATCCTGGAACTAAATATCAGACGCCAACACTGTTAAACACTAGTAACCTTTGCTAGTACAGGGAGAATATGAATGACGTTCTCTAACGCTGCACCAGCTGTCAGCAGCTTGGATCCAAAGTCGTCCACACACAACGAGACGAGTAAACAAATACAGTAAAGCCTTTTTCTGCTGGGAAAACTGCCCCATGAGGCCCCGCGGTTCCCACAGTGAGAGGAAATGGGATCGGGCCTTTTCTTTGCACTGAGGCTTTAACTCTGACCCCTCACTGACATGTTAGCAACACACTGGCCTGACTGAAGCTCAGTGCTATGAGACCCCTGACTGCGACTGGAGCTGGGTGTTTGTCCCTCTCTGTGGGGTCTCACAGGACTTGGAGTGGGTTCAGTGGGCCTATTGCAGAAAAACCCTCCAGTGGGTTTTATCTCAGCAGGTCTGAGGTTTCCCTAAAGAGGACCTGTCACTGGACTCAAGGGGTTCAGTTTTACTGCAAGACTGGGACATTTTTGTGAATTAGTTTTAATCCCCAAACCAACAACAAGACAAGAATCACAGTCTCTGTGGATTCCTGTGCCCCCCCTCAGCCCCTCTGTTCTTCCAACTACTCTTGGTGCATCTCCTGCTCATTCTCTACACACACAGACAAACACCAATGATATCAGTAATGATGGTGGAGAGGTTGATGACACAGGAACTCATTTCCCATCTTTTGTTCTTGCACTGAAGGCGTCACTCGGTTTAGCTGCAGCTGCTCACCAAACATAGAAAACCCACATGCAACAGACACAAACGGCCTGAGCTGCAGGTTTTACTGCAGATTTTTTGTGACTGTTCAGCTTTTTGCCAGTTTGGTGTTTAAATCGATGGCTCATATATATAATATCAGTAATATTTGCTGCATATATTTTGACTACACTCAAAACAATGAATGTCTCGGCTTTGTATGTTTGTGGTCTGTAAAAACTGAAAGCACATTGTGAGCAGAAAATAAACCAGGAATAATTGAATACGACAGATTTTCACTGAAGTTTGTTTTTTAAATGTTTCTATTAAAACTGGATTTGATTTAGGAAGCACCAACTACACTGAGTGCAGCCTGTTAACACACACGGTCGCTGCAAACAGCACCTTTCCATAAGGAGCGGCTGAACCGAATGACGCCAGCACTTCACAACAAACACACGAGGCGACTGCAGACATGTCACTATTCCATGTTATTACTCTGCCTCCAAAACAGTCATCTGTCTGTTCACGACCCGAACCTGAGCAACGCGACTGACGCTCAGCAACAACAACAACAGACTCAACCTGATCACGACGTGCTGGACGAATAATTCAGCTCCACATTGTTTTTCCACCTCGTTGGATCCTGTTGGTGGAACAAAGTCAGATCAGGATGATTTGACATACGTTTATAGACACAACAGCCGCCCAGCACTACAATTATGCCTACACACACACACACACACACACACACACACGCACACACGCACGCACACACACACACACACACACACACACACACACACACACACACACACACACACACACACACACACACACACACACACACACACACACACTGTGTGAGGTTTGTCCTGAGGCAGCAGAGGAACAAGCTGTTGCTGAGACCTGAATGAAAAGTGTGGTGATCAGCTGATGTTTCCACAGTGCATCATCATCATCATCATCATCATCATCCAGCATTAGCATGTAACATCAGGGCGTGACCTTCAGACGCACACAACACGCTACTGTTGAGTGTGTGTGTGACATCATCCGTGCACAGAGCTGCACTGACCTCAGCCACACAGCATCTACACACTGACATCTACACACTGAGCGCAGTAACTGCAGAGCTGGGTAAGTTGTTTCTGTCACTGGTGGGACCACACACACACACACACGCACGCACGCACACACACACACGCACGCACACACACACGCACGCACACACACACACACACACACACACACACCTGTTCTGTGTGTTGTTGGAGGGATCATCTGGATTCATTCAGACTCAACAACCTGCACAGTCACTTCCTCCAGCTGTGACGAGCCACGGTTCAGTTTCACACATTTATGAAACTGTGCAACAACATTTAACCTCCAGGTTAGTAAAGAAGGTCCAAGACGCAGTGACAAAGTCAATTTCACTGCATTATAGTGATGATTTTGGAGTCAGTCCTCCCCTGATACACTGAAGTAACACAAACCCATTTAAATCACATTAAACAGCCAGAACCAAGTCACTGAGTTTAGAACAGACACAAACAAGCAGCATCGTCTGTGCTGTCAAAGTAAAACACCAACCGGACACAACGTTTTTATCTTTTACCTCTTTTCAAGAAATCCTGTGGATTTTCCAGTCGAGTCAGAGCCTTAGTCCGCATCGGTCACAGTTCAACCGGGTCCAACACACCAGAGAGAAGCTGAACTACCTCATCCCATCACTGTCTCTACCCACTGCTGCTCGGCGCCACGCATGGAGGAACCAGGAGCGAAAGACGGAGAGAAGTGAGATCTGTCACCGTGCAGCTGTTTGTCACCGCAACTCTAACGCACAGAGAGAGTCAGACTGAAACCAGCAGCGAGCCAGTCCCACTCACAACATTCCCCACCCAGAGACGACAACGGGCTCTTTTCAGCACATCAGAGAAAAGGGACAGAGGCACGTCCTGTTTGCAGACGACGCATGAACGTTTTCTCAAATGTCACAAAACTATGAAGCAACTTGTCAGATCAGCTCCCAGTTCACTCCATCGCCAAAACAAAGAAACGCACTCCTAAACCCAGAGAGCAGAGAACCCTTCATCGCCATCATCACGCCAACGTGATTATTTATTTAGCCAATAAATTATTTCCGTATATATGTGAAAAAAGGCTCTCAAGAAACTTCCTGTCTGAGAGGAAACGTGTGGACGTCGAGCGGCTGAAGGCAGCAGATGACAAACAGTTCCCATTAAAACCTCATCATGAAGTGGACGTGATGTTCCGTGAAGGGCCTCGTGCTGTGGCAGCGGCTCTATCTCCACACTGCATCGGTACAGGAAATATCTGTGTTTGGGGGATGACAGTGAAGTGCTGTTATCATTTCTGCAGCTCCAGGGTCACAGAGGGAAGACGGGGCCTGACTTTACTGCTTTCAATCTCCATTTTATTGCAGCGCCACTAAATCCACGTGTCTGTTCGAAGGCTTTTTGCAGACACCTGCCTTTAAATGCCAACGGCTGATATTTCATGCTTCACTTTCTTCAAAATTGACCAGTTTCGTGCCATAAAAGTAAAATCTCCACCATAATTACACATGTGAGCAAGAGAAAAGCCTCGGAACAGGATCCATGTGAGTCCCGTTGCTCTGGTGACGCCTTCGCTCTGTGTCGAGGCTTTAATGAATCTGACATTTTTATACAGCAACACCACACGTTCCCACAGGGCGAATATGAATCAATAGCAGAGTGAAGCAGCCTGGAGTATAAGTAGACGCAGCCTGTTCAAAGACACCAAATATTGACAGATCACAGACACAGGGACATGGAGTCTTTTTAAAGCTGCAGCTTCTGCTTAAATCATCTGCTCTTTTACCTTTGCAGTCCTTTGTAACTGCAGCACATTTACTGTATGAGTCCTGTAGATGTGTTACCGGATTAGACTCTGCAGCAATGACGGTGACAAAACCCACTGTTCCTCAAAAACACTACGGGTCCAACTTCCTCACAAAGTGGAGTCTGAAGTCCTTTCAGTTTTCTCTGGCATCCAAACATGCAGCCACTTTAAAGGCCGCTCTGACTCCTGCGCTGCATGAAGACCATCAGCCTGTTAGCTTGACCAGCTCAGCCCCAAACGACTCAAACCCTTCCTGTGGTCCAGAGGAAGGTTTCAAACTCACGGCTGAGAGAGAGCCAACAACTAACTACATGTTAACAAATGTGTTGCTGCGCCTGTTATCACAGGAACCGGTGCCAACATCATGACCATCATCAATTTGTCATTAACAAGACGGGACAAGTCGGGCGGGCATTCCTGCCGGGTCACGTCATGATGTGAACATGATGTGTGTTTATGTTGAGACTGGCAGCACAAAGATAAAAGAGGTGCCAGGATAACCACCCTGAGGTGTGCCATCATGTCTGTGTTTAATCTGCTCCTCCAGCTGAACCTGCTGCAGCCAGAGAGAAGCTTCAGCCTGAGCTCCCTAATGAAGCTTGAGGGTCAGAAGTATAATTTAATAAGACCAGGTGAGAAGCAGCAGGCAGGGGTCAGTAGATTCTGTTCAATCTGACACTGGAAACTCTAAAACAGACGTTCAGATAAAGCTTGAGAATAGACTCTGCTGTGCCATGAAGGCCGGCTGCTCTGGTGTGGATGTCAGCACTGTCTGCTGGTCCCTCTTTAATGAACCGGTTTTCTCTTCATGCTCCGGTCCACGCCTAAACACACAGACAAGCCTACACGGCAACAAAATGCCTGCAGATGGTTCACGAGTTGCTATGCAAAGCACCGGGCAGCGTCCTCGTGTGCAGCACTTGAGTACGAGCACTTCAGTGTTAAGATGCCGCAGCTCAGAGACGTAGAGCGAGAAGCTGCTGAATAATGCAGAGACGCTGAGCTGCTGGTGCTGACCAGGCTGCAGTTTCTGGTTTGAGACCTATGAGGAGTCCAAGATGCTCAGCTCCTCCTCCACTGTACATGCTGCACAGATGCTGCTGCAGAGAAAAGCTCCTGTCCTCGTCTTTTAAAATAACTGCACAGTTTCTAGTTTCTATTCATTAATATAAAATGGCCCAGTGGCCTCATTTGACCTCAAACAGACTCTCTGACTCTGACATGAATAAGATGTCAGGGGTCTGGGTTTCCTTTGTCTTTTGGGCAGAAATATATGAAGGCTGCAGGGGAAATTATTAACGACTGCTGTGATCTTAGTTTAGGTTCAAATCCAGGAGGATCTTCAAGTTCCCGTGTTTTAGGCTCAGAGGATTTCAGCTGTATCTAGGGATAACCCTTAAATCCAAAATCAAGCTGAAGCACAGATTTTGTTTGTCCTTCATGAATGAATCCAACCAAACTTAGACAAGATGGTGAATTCTCAAGTCATAATGAGGTCCCAGGGTAATTCTGGTCTAGTGTGGACTGGAAAAACAGCTTTAATTGAGGGCCAAGGTTAGAGCCTGGGGGGGCTCCTGCAGGCTACAGCAGCTGAGCCACAAATATCTACACCGACAGGTATTTCTTTAAATAAAATATATACATGTCAGACGTTTTCCAGCAGTTTCTGCTTCACACCCACACAGAGAGTCCAAGAATACACCTGAGTGATTTGTGCTTTGCTCAAAGGCACCTGTTGTTTAGGCTGCAAAAGACAAAGAGACCAAAGCAAATGATGAAACGATCCTGAAACCAATTAACACACTGACACTCACACAGCGATGGCAGCCAGCTAACTACCTGCTGCACCACAACCGCACATTTATCCAGCCCCCCCTTTGGAGGGGGATCTGCAGGATGAGAACCAAAGAAGGGTCTGGTTTTCAATCTTTGACACGTGTCCCAGAAAAAACAAGCTGAATTACTGCATCCAAGGTCATCAACAGCTTATACTGACGACAAAAAAATATTTTCATATAAATTTGATTTTATTCCACTTTTAGAACCTGGTTTTTGGTTCACTGAGCAGCTTGTGCAGGAACTGGCAGAAAAACCTGCAGGTAAATACCTGCATCCTTGTCCTTTGGTGAAACACTATCTCACCCCCTCACAACAACATCTGCACATTTCAGCCCCAGCACAGCAGCGACTGTATAGATATGTGTCTTGGATCTCTCTTTAAATCTGCCTGCATTGATCCAAGCCAAGAAAAGAGCCAAGGTGCATTCCAGTGCAGGGCTGATGGACAGAGATAACAACGACAGCCAAATGGAAAGTGCAAATCGTTCCTGGGGAGTCGATAAAGCAGCAAAAAGTCTCTGCAGCACTTTAAGTGTCTTCAGAGCTGATCACACACTTATCAAGTCTAACACACACACACACACACACTGAACAGTGTGTAAAGGCACCATGGGTAGCTGCACTTCAGTCCCAGTTTGTGATAAACATCAGTGTTCAAATAGCATTTAACTAATCGCACTAATTTACAGGCTGCATTTTGTTTAACCTGTGCAGTGACAGTGAGACGTTCAGGGTGAACATTTTGATATAGAATAAGATCACTGCTGTGTTTACCCCAAATCACACTGTGCTGCTGCAAAACATCTGCATATGAACATAATTCAGCTGCACGTAGCTGCAGGTAGCTGCAGGTAGCTGCAGGTAGCTGCAGGTAGCTGCAGGTAGCTGCAGGTAGCTGCAGGTAGCTGCACGTAGCTGCAGGTAGCTGCACGTAGCTGCAGGTAGCTGCAGGTAGCTGCAGGTAGCTGCAGGTAGCTGGATGCAGAAGTCCCTGACCAACATATAAAGGAATCTGAGCACCTGCCCACTCTGTCACACTGATGACGAAATCGTCACAATTTCTGCAGATCAACAGTGTTGGTGACTCCATTAACATGAAGCTGAGTCAGAGCATCAGTTCAGTGGGTTCAGTGGTTATTTAGCTGTTAACTGGCTCCCAGTGAAACACAAACACAAACCTGCTCCTGTTCAACTAACATAAAAACACCTGAACACACCACCTGCCTTCATCTGCCGTTCACCAACAATAGTTCAACACTAAAGCAATTTCCAGCCCTGATACTGGCTCCCTAAAGGAATCCAAGATGCAGAACTTGCTTATGTGGTTTAATTGCTCCACTGTGAGTGGACTAGTGGGATTAGGTGACAAATTAAAGCCATTATCAAAGCCAGCTGGCAGGAGACAAAGCATGTTCTACCTGAAGAAAAGCAAAACAAGTGAATCTTTACTGTTGCACAAACACTTTGGCCTCAGACAAAATGAAACAGAACTCGTGCTCAGCCAGATACACTCTAGACAAATTTAGCTGCAAACACGACCGGCAATTACTGAAAATAAAGGTAGAGAGAAAATATAAGTTATCACCAGCATCCTAATTACACATTTTAAAAGAAACCTACAGAAGGCACCGATTTACCTGCCCATCAACTTCCTATTAGATTTCTGCTAACCAGCCCTGTGGAAACACACAGGCTGCTTTTCTTTATATTTGAAGAGCAGTGAAGTGAGAAGTCACCATGAGGAACAAGAAAAACATCGCTCATGTTGCAACTTTACACCGAGGCTGTCGCACACAGACCGAGCCAATCGGGACACGGGACAAAGTGCCAGAGGTCACTGAGTGTCCCATTACCCCGGGCACCATGCTTCATTATTCACCGGACACCAGAGAACACACACACACACACACACACACACATACAGACATACACACACACACACACAGACACACACACACACACACACACACACACACACACACACACACACACACAGACATACACACACACACACACACAGACACACACACACACATCCCACAGCAACAGAACTATTACAGAGAAGTGCCATACGGACACAACGAGACATCTCACCTTGTTCACGAGGACATTCAGTTCAAACCAATGAGCTTATTAAATGAACCACTTCCATCCAGCCACATTAACTAACTGTGGGTAGTGGAAAAGTCAGAACATCTCAGCCTACAGGTTTTTGCCTCAGTGTAGTTAGACGGATATTCTAGTTGGAGGATTTGTTTCCTTTTGTAGGCGGACGTAATTATTACACTGAAAACAAAGCCTCCAGGTTCAGAGCCTGGAATTAGGGAGACTTCCAGGATGCACTCAGATAAAAACAAGGCAATGATTATACTGTATTGTAGCTGCTGGCTGACTTTCTATCTCCGTACACTGATTGTTCCTTTCCTTATATTCTGTTTGCCTACAGCAAATAATGTTATTTATCTATTTGTGTCCCCTCATGCTTCCTTAGACTTCACAGTTTGCTGTGTCTCTGCCTGAGTGCACCTCGGAGGCCCACTCTTCTTCAAACTAAGTGTTTTTGGACAGCTGAAGTGGGTCATAAACCTGCTCCCCTGAAACCTTTTTCTGGTCCTTTACAAAACACACACACCTCCTGCAGCTCCTGGTCAGGGGTGTGAAGAAGATAAAGTAAGTAAACTCCCTTTTCATTGAGTTACTTCAGTTTCATAGGCTGAAACAATAAAATCCTCTGTGGTGGGTTCTGATGTCCCCCCTGCCTTCCTCTATGACCATTCAGAGAGAGTCCCTCTTGTCCCTCATGCATTATAAGGGGTCTAACAAACCTGGTGTTTGGACTACATCACTGACCATTAACCAGTTTTAATAAAAGCCCAGATATTGTTCTGACCCTGCAACAAACACCCACAGACGACTTCAATTCTCTGGTCTGAGTCATTACAATGCAATGTACCGCACGTGCACACACCTCCAAATCTGGCCTCTGCCCTGCGTCTGGACGGCGACACCAGCTCCTTGACGATCTGTAGGACCTGCATCCTCAGCTGGAGGCAGCGGTGGAGCCGGCTGAAGGTGCCACTGGGCAGGGGCAGCCCATTCTCGCCCTCTCACCCTCCGAAACCTCATGCCTCCCAGGCTCCTTGTCAGGACTCATCCTCTAATCCACATCATGGCACCCGGCTCCTGGGGGGTGCTGGTTTTCAGATCTTGAAGGGAACCACGTTTCTGCCCTAAGACCCGGTGCTCGTTCCTGGACGGAGTTGTTTGAGAGCTGGCTGCTGCTCCAGGACTTCAAACAGCCTTTGCTGTAAATCTTCTCCTCCAGATGTTTTCTCCAGACTTCAACATATCGGTTACAAACTCTCCAGCATTAAAACGCCCTCAGATGATCTTTGCAGATTTTTCCTCCCCAGCAGCCGAACATCCAGGCACAGATGTACAGCAGCAGCAAACACACACTATCTGATAGATGCTGCATCTGGTCCACATGAAACAGCCTCTAAATCTCAACTAAACTACTGGCAGCACCGACTCTCTGGATGTGTTCATCTCACATGCGATGTGTGTGTTGTGCTCTCACACACTCTTCGTTTGGCGGTCGGCAGAATACAGCACTCCTCTTTTCCCCCACTGTGGCTTCAGCGGACTGGACAAACCACCTGGTTGCTGTGGATCAGCGGATGCACAGTTCACCGGTGATGATGCCTCTCACTTGTCCAGCTCCCTCGTCTCCTTTCCATCCGTTTCTTACCCATCAGCCTCTCCTTCCCTCAGTCCTGCAAACGCTGGCTGCTCTCCTCAGTCATTAAATTCACGTTTCCACTCACAGCATCTCCTTCCCTCCCTCCCTCCCTCCCTCTCTCCCTCCCTCCCTCCCTCCCTCCCTCTCTCCCTCTCTCTCTCCACGCTCTGATCTCCTCCTCCTCCTCACTGTGCTGCTCTCTGTCTGGGTCACACACCCTTTTCCCTGTGTTTATACTGTATGTATCATAGTGATGTTTGAGCCCAGCAGCAGTCATGACTTTCAGACATAAGCTGAATTAGCAGTGAACCTGAGGTTGTGACTTATAATTTGAGAACATTTCTAAAAGCCTTTCGTGCTGGTGACTAATTCTGGATGTTTCAGCTTTTATTACTATAAACCAAAATGTTGCTGCTTTTCTGTGTAAGACCAGATGATTTTTTTTTTTAAGACCACAGACATGAAGAAAGTTTCATCATCATCCTCCAAATGGTCCTCGAGAGCCATTACCGTGCTCGTTTTCCAACCAGCCCCGCCCCACCCACTGCTGATTACCTGGATCAGGTGTGTTCAGACTCTGCTCTTCAACCACTTGGCTCAGGTCGTGTTTTTGGTTTGCTCACTCTCTTTGCCTGTTGTGGCCATTCTGTCAGATCAGGGGAGGCTCCAACCTGACCAGGAGCAGTAAATTAACTGGGCATAAAACCATGTAGACTAAAGCTGCAGAGGTCAGCTCTGCTCTAAATCGCCTTTAAGAGCAGGGTCGTCCGACCACAGCAGAAATGAGGCAGATGTGTCGAAAAGCCAACATGAAACTTATTACAGTGACACAGCCAGTGTCTCTTGGTGTTTTTACCTTTGCACTCAGAATGAGACTGTTGATGCTACAAACAAATACTTGGACCCACAATCTCTCTATCTTCTTCAATTTCCAGCTTCAGTGGTACATTCCTGCTCACTTGGTTTCAGGACCGAAGACCTTTAGGGCTCAATTATAGACTATCCAGACTGATAAGATGGAGAATCCTCTGCTGTGTACCAGAGACTTCATTCCTTTATTACACGAGATCTGATTATACGAGCTCTGCCCTCGTGTTGTATGCACATCATAATAACGTAGGGCAACTCTCCACTTCTCTTATTAGCTTCAATTACATCTTCATTTCTTCCATCTGTGTCTCATGGACTCTCCAGTGAAAGTCAGGCCAATAACCAATGAGCATGTTCTTCACACTGATGTTGACCTGTGGGTTTAACTGGCAGCAGCTGATGTTCCTGAGCTCTGACTTGATGCCGCGTTGATAAACAACATAAACAAATAATGTTTAATGAACCCGATTAAAAGAAGAAAAAGCAAACCTCTACTTTCAAATCCAAACTGCACTTCCCAGCAGCCCCAGCGGCGTGCACCGTTAAGATAAACTGAGCCAAAATCAACACTTCACACACCTTCCAGGTGCGTACACACACCTTGTCGTTGTACTGTTTTATTTAAAAATCCAGTCGGGTTGCTGATACACAGAAACACAAAGAGTTCCTCCTCACATTTGTTTTTCTTTTACTGAATCCTCACTAGGACACGACACGACATGACACGACACATGACACGACACATGACACGACACATGACACAGCTTGTTTCACTTTGACGACACTGAAGTACGACACTGTAGGATTGTTAGGAAGATTGTTATAAACGCCAGCACATCTACAAAGAGCTCAAATACCTGCTGACACACACACACACACACACACACACACACACACACACACACACACACACACACACACACACACACACACACACAGAGTCAAGGACAGTGCAGCCTGCAGAGAGAAGCTGCACCAGCTGTCGGTTCATTTTTCTAATGCTGGAGTCACAATAAGAGAAAAAGCACATACGATACGCAGCCACGCACATTTTCAGCATTTCTCCTCTAACCACACAAAACACTCACAATCTGTGTGCTACAGCATGCACCTGTCCTTGTCAGGAAGTGCGTCTGTATTCGTTTGACAGACGGTCCAATTACTGCATTGCTGGTCTGACTGCGGCTGCTGTCGCTCCGCCTCAGACCTGCTGTTTCTAGGCTTCGACCACACGAAGTGTAAAACGGCCTTTTAAAGACAAAACAACTGAACTTGACACACTACAGGCATCGAAACACTGATGTGACTGGCTGGCTAAAGCAGCCCCGAAGCCCAGGATACAACAGACGACAACAGAAGCAGGACGGGTACTCTTGAATTCACTTTGGCAAAGCATCTCCTCAAGGATCAATATACAATCTTTGGACATTTTCACTGCCTTTAAACTTCTGGTTTTCAGGAGGGATTGTCATGAAGAAAAGCGTGAGAGAACCTGAGCGAGCTGGGGGCCCCTGCTGAGATATGGATCGAGTTGCTGTCGCCGTTGGGGGGGGGGGGGGGGGGGGGGGGGCAGGACGATATTGATGGAGTATTCAGCCTCCTGCTATTGGACCAGCGGCACAGGGGTGCTGTCACAATCACTAGATCAATACGACCCTCCATGACTTCACCTCAGCACCCACCCGACTGAGAAAGGACAGACACGCCGATACGCCGCTTCTTTAGTCTAACAGGCCAGATAGGAACTAGACCGGCAGGTCTGCTCACTCAGACCGCCGACTGACACATCGTCAATGCTGCAATTGGCTCTTCGATCTCGGAGAGAAGAAACACTGCACACAGGTGGAAAAACCACAGGCAGCTGGCTGATTAGCAGGAGACTGAAGACTGATAATGGGGAAGGACTTTCCAATGAAAGACACTAAGGTGCAGTGAAACAGAAGAACAGAATGATATTTTACCAAAGAAAGGCAGAGGAGAAGGCAAATACAGCTGTGTTTCCTTTGTCACCTCTCTGGCCCCGTATCGGAACTTCTGTCTCTCCAAAGTACCAAACCCCAATTTTAACACAACACACGCTCTCCGTCTTCCTCTTCCAACTCTGTCTCTCCGAAGGGGTTTGTTTCCGATTGCCGGTGGCTGGTAAACGAGCGGCGCACACACAAATCTCACAGACGTATCAGCAGAGAGAACACACACTCGTCTGTTGTCCTGATGGCGGCGTTTTGTTCGAGGGGGACTGAATTAGGCAGGTGCTGATTACTCTGCGCGCATTGATTAATGCCGTCTGCTGCGCCTCAGTGCACCCTGGCTCTCAAAGTCCTGTGGCTGAATGCCTATGAGACACCTCGCACGGGAACAATATGTACAGAAACTCACCAGATTTGAGCAGATGCATGTCAGCTGGTGATGCAAAGCTGCACTGGGACAGACTGCTGATATTTTATACAGCAGCAGGAACAAGCTGTGACCAATACTGAGGAAAAGCCTTTTAACAAACTACTAACATGTAGGGGAGACAGGGAAACATTAGAAGTCTCGTTTCTGACCAATTGATCAGTGTGCATCCAATATTCCTACTGTTATTAGCTCAGTTTGGGTCTCCACCAAATTCGGTTGCTCCAGTATTTTCACCAGCTGGGCTCAGCGGTGGGTTTCTCAACTTTCCTGCTGAAATCAGCTTCTCCCTGTGGCTCGAGGAGAAAACCAAAACAAAGCATTTTAGCTGAAAGCAGCTAAATTGCTCCACAGACCCGAGAACTGAGATTTCACAGCCACATAAAGTCTAAGCACAAGTTGGATTCATGAGGTTTGGTCACCGATGAGCAGACTGGCTTCAAAACACACCGACAGACACAACCAAGGTTTGTCTACTTACACTTCTGACAGATATGCAGCAACATTATCCCACCGGAGACGTGTTTCATCACTCATCGTCTGGCAGATTTCAGTCCCACACCCCCAGAGCCAATAGGCACCTAGTTCAGACTCAGCATTTTGAGGGTTGAGACCAGTTTAGAACAGTTTAGTATCAGTGGATGGCGTCACCGAGGGGAGGGGGGATTCCCCAGAATGCCCTCCACTCCATGACTCTCTCACTCCCTTTCCTCTCTCAGCCTGGCGTTGTGCCTCGGCGAGCGAGGGAACGGGAACAGACGGGAAAGAGAACACTGGAACAACATCACCGTTCTGCCTCGAGCTTCCTGTTCGCCCTCCCCGTGTCATTTCCTGTTTGAAGTGTGCAGCTTTTTCAGCCAAACATCAGCTAGGGCTCCACTGTCCAGCAGCACCTGCCCTGCTGGTTAACCTCACGTCACGCTTTCTACCAAAATCCTGCAGAAACTCAAAGGACGTGCATCAGAAACGCTCCTCTGTGCTGCAGCTGGTTCGGACTCACAGACAGTTTGGCTGAATGTCGAGCGGTTTGTCTGCCTTCAGCCACAATGGTTACGTTTAATTTGACGCATTTTTCTATGTGGTTTGTTTGCAGTTTTGCAGCGCCCCATAAAACACAAACCAGCATCTATAAACAAACGTCACACGACTGACTCTTAAGTGGTTGTGTGATGTGTTTAGTGAGGAATCCTCCCACAGCCACAAGGGATTGTTGTTCTTCATTAACTAAATGTTGTTCTGTTTCTCCATATTATAATCTCACCTAATGAAGATTCTTCCTCTGCTGCTTTTCCTGTAAGTCTTGTCCCACATTTGGGTTTTTTCTTTTACAGAACTGAAGGTACTGAAGGTACTGAACACACACACACACACACACACACACACACACACACACACACTTTCTTATCTCACCAGTTAAAAACATCTATTAAAACTTATTTTATGATGCTTGTGCTTCCCAACTATAACAACAATCCAACATCAATATTTGTCTTCCCTTAAAATCTTGATTTATGACCAAGTGTGCAGAACTCCTCTGGAGGAGGACAGAAAAATCCCATTTCCCATCTGTTTAAGTTCAGCTCTGGTCAATGTTATTTGAATATAATAAATTATAATACTAATAATAAATAATTATAATAAATTTGTCCTGAAGGCATTTACAGCTGAAAGTCTAAGATGTCAGTATTTGTTAGTCTGTTATGGCAGTAATCTGATAATAATAAACTGATTATTATGATTTTAGACAGATCGAACAATAAATCTCCTAAATGAGAAAACAAACTACGGAGGAATGAAAATAATCATTAGCTGCAGTTTAACATCTTATCAGAGCTGGATGAAAAATAGTGTTGACGATAATTTCATCATTTCAGTTTAGTGAAGCTGCCAAATATTTTCTAACAGTGACAATTTACAGTAAACTGTTAAATTAAAGGCTATTAAGCCTTAGAAATGGCATAAATGGCATTTTATCAACTATCGATAATCAATAATGAAACTATTGGTGGGTATATTTTAGATTTGATACAGTTATTTCCTTTGTTTTTAGGTTTTTAAGGGCCAGATAAACAGAAAATGAAGGAGTAAATGTTCTAGAGTTCAAACTAAACAGATGTCACTCCAACCAGAGGCCACTCCAACCAGAGGCCACTGTAACCAGAGGCCACTGTAACCAGAGGCCACTCCAACCAGAGGCCACTGTAACCAGAGGTCACTCCAACCAGAGGCCACTCCAACCAGAGGCCACTCCAACCAGAGGCCACTGTAACCAGAGGTCACTGTAACCAGAGGCCACTCCAACCAGAGGCCACTGTAACCAGAGGCCACTGTAACCAGAGGCCACTGTAACCAGAGGCCACTGTAACCAGAGGTCACTGTAACCAGAGGCCACTCCAACCAGAGGCCACTGTAACCAGAGGCCACTCCAACCAGAGGCCACTGTAACCAGAGGCCACTGTAACCAGAGGTCACTGTAACCAGAGGCCACGCTAACCAGAGGCCACTGTAACCAGAGGTCACTGTAACCAGAGGCCACTCCAACCAGAGGCCACTCCAACCAGAGGCCACTGTAACCAGAGGCCACTGTAACCAGAGGTCACTGTAACCAGAGGCCACTCCAACCAGAGGCCACTGTAACCAGAGGCCACTGTAACCAGAGGCCACTCCAACCAGAGGCCACTGTAACCAGAGGTCACTGTAACCAGAGGCCACTGTAACCAGAGGCCACTCCAACCAGAGGCCACTGTAACCAGAGGCCACTCCAACCAGAGGCCACTGTAACCAGAGGCCACTGTAACCAGAGGTCACTGTAACCAGAGGCCACGCTAACCAGAGGCCACTGTAACCAGAGGCCACTGTAACCAGAGGTCACTGTAACCAGAGGCCACGCTAACCAGAGGCCACTGTAACCAGAGGCCACTCTAACCAGAGGCGGCTGCACAGGCACAGTAAATCAGTGAAGTCTGACTGGGAGTCGACGTTAAGCGCCAGGACTCCCCCACGACTAACCTCTCCCAGGCCTGCATGACCCCCCTCCCAGTGAGCAGCCATGACGAGGTGGGAGATTCAAAAACTTCCACACAGCAAACAGACGTGTGTGTGTGTGTGTGTGTGTGTGTGTGTGTGTGTGATGTTTCCAAGTCGATGGCAAAATAAACAGCTGGTAGAGGAAGCCTGGACCTGACAGATGCAGCGTCTGACAGCCGAAGATTTACGATAACACGACCCTGGTGGCTACGACACCAGCGTGGGAGTCGACGAATATTACCCACAATGCTCCATGCCGGCCCTCTCTGTTCTACTGAAACTGAAACACATCAACAGCCAATCAGGTGCATCCTGCCTGACGCTGGTCGATGTGGACGTGCTCACTGGTTTTACTGTGAGGTCACTGGTCCAGGTGGCGTCAGGTTAAAGGGACAAGCACTAGTTGATTTTATTAAAAGTCTTTTTGGACAACAAGCAATTTGAAGACAGAAACAATTAAGTATGAAAATAACTGACGATAATTAATTAGTGTCAGCACCAAATCATGGTGTGTGTCCAAATCATGTGACTCTTCATAATCCTACACCTGCACCACACAACAGTCTGAACACCTGCCAATAAAACACATCACACGTCAGACTCGGCTGGACTGAAGACACAAACGTGAACTCGACGTCTGAGCGAATTCACTCCACGTTTCAAACGCGGCAAAGATCTCATCTGTCCAGACATTAGGTATTGACGGACTAAACTTTCTGAGCGGGAGGGCTGCCGCCGCAAGCAGCGGCATGGCTCGGGTCGCCATGGCAACCAAACAGAGAGGCCATGAAAAGCTTGTGATGAGGAAATGCCGTAATTTGTGTGTGTGAGAGAGAGAGAGAGAGAGAGAGAGAGAGAGAGAGAAAGGCAGATTCACATTTTCCTTGTGCAATTATCTTAAAACGTCACTGGATGATACAGTTTTTACCCAAAAAGTTGAGACAGACTGTTTGAACAGAACAGCTTCTGTCCTTTCCAAACATTTGACCTGCAGTCAGATCCTCCTCTGTGGGTTTATCAGCGTTTACTGGGCGAAACGATTCACCAGTTTGAAGCAGTGCAGCATTTCAGCTGCAGCTCTCCGTATCCCTCAAGTCAAATCTTTGTAATTTACGGCTTCGTTCTCTGCTCTGTGCGCTGCTGAACATGCCACTGTATGCACCACATCAACCACCTGGAAATCAGTGTACAGGAGAGCTGGGCGGCCTAAAAACTGAAAACTGTTCCAAATCCATCGGAGCAAACTGCAGTCCTTTAGTGAAACCACTACACCCTACAAACCCAGACAAAAGTCCCCTCACAGTCTTTTTGGCTTCAGGTTTCCTCAAAGTCGGACTAATCACTTCTACAGTCGATATATAATCGATCAAAGTGAATCACTGCTGACAGGAACAGTGATGATTTTCAACATGAGGTCCCTGACACACACGCACACGCACACACACACACACTAAGTATGTACCGTGCAGGTGAGGATGTGTTCAGGTATGTAGCGTATCAGGGTGTGTGTGTGTGTGTGTGTGTGTGTGTGGGTGTGTGTGTGTGTGTCACAGTGTGTTACTCATCAAATCTCATCGGTACGTACACACTGATGCCCTGAGGGCCCCTGGATCCATTACTTCCTGCCGCCTGTTTACTGGGAGATGTAATCGTATCCCAGCAAGGCTTCCTTCCTGTAACCCACCCCCACCCAGCTCCTCTGATAAGTCAGCACAAACACACATCCAGCAGCATCAGTCACCATTCAGCAAAGGACAGAGAGGGAGATGGACAAACCGCATTTCACCACACGTTACGCACAAATACTGACACAGGGAGGAGGGCTGTGTAGAGAAGAGGATGGAGCAGACCGAAAACAGCCGCAGGAGACTTTAATTTCCTGCTATTGGTCACTTGATAGGCACCTGAACACACCACGCAGACTCCAAAGGCCCATTTGTTAACTGGACCTTGTGGTGATGCTGATCTGTCAAACTGCTGGTTCCACAGTTTTTACTTTTACTTTTTTTTTTAAGTTTTCAGCCACAAGCAGTAATTTTTCAAAGTGTCCTAAAAGGTAAATCCAAAGCTCCTGATCAGCTGCTAAACAAACATCTGTCCACAAGACGCTCAAAGTATTTCCCTGCTCTCTGAGCTGAGACTAACACTGGGTGAAAACATAAAGTCTAAAATGATATCAAACCGGTTAAAAAGTGGAAAATCACTTGTAAATCTAATTTGTAAGATCGAGAGAAAGGTCCATGTAAAAACTACAGAATGTAGCATTGTGGGAATGCACAGCACAGATGTGATGTCATGCAGCTGCTGCAGTGAAAATACAGTGTTTATCACATCTGTCACATCTTAATGTCACACCAGACTTCCTCCTCCACCACAGCCTGCCTGTTTCCGTTCTGCGGGAGACCTTAGATGTGGATCTGGCACCGTGGCTTTAATGAAAGCAGCATGGCGTCCGTTTTAAAATCCGGACTAATCTTAATCCATGATCTCTACTGAAGTTGAAATTCACAGTGAAGTGGAGGCTTTGAAGTGGAGGAAGCGTGGCAGGCTAATAAAGTCGCACAACCTGTGTAACAACAACAAGCCGAAACCGTCGTCTTTCCTCAGGTGCTTTGTGAACAAACTAATTCCAATCCTCCCAGAAATGAGCCTGGAGTCATTCTGTGGGCAGACACGAGACACGTTTCACACCAGGAGACCTGCCGTCGTCACTACGGGGCTTATGGGTTTAACAGGAAAACAAACAACAAACGCCGCCTTCAAGTGCGGGTCGAAACGTGTTGTCATCAACCGAGCAAACGCACAAAGCAAACAGCACTGAGCAAGTCTGAAAGGAGTTTAGAGGAAGCCGACGACGACAACTGTGCTGCTTCGGTTCAATTATACACCTGCAGAAAACCACAATGAAACTGTGTAGCTGACCCACGAAGAACCTCCTCCTCTGTGTGATTAACATCAAAACGGAAACTGGCAGGTTCCTGGGTTTGGAAAACTCTGAATTATTAACACTGTTCTGCAGGGCAGGTGTCCTGGGGGCTCAGGCAGACTCTTCCTGCACAAAGTCTGTGCTTGAGGTGTGAACACGTGTGACTGTACGACAGTGAACCAGGCTACAGCCTCGTGCTCGGCCGACCAACACACACACCGCAGGTCTAGCAGGAAGGTGGCCAAAGCAAACCACAGTGGAGTCCAGCAGGTGGAGGCCCGGTGAAGCTCTGAGGAGATAATTATCCTGCACCACACCCAGACACTGTGTGCCCAGCACTCCACCCGGTGACATCAGGGAGAGATGACGGAGGTGTGTGTGTGTGTGTGTGTGTGGGAATAAGTGAAAGGCATGTGACTCTGCAGCCACCAGTCCACGCCTGCACACTCACGTGCTCCTCAACCCTCTTAGCCGCGAGCTCAGAACTTAAACTGAGACTTTTCCAGCGTCCAGAAGTGACAACACAGAATAACTTTCACATTTAAGGCCTGGCTCTAATAAAGGATCAGAATATTCAAATGTTATCAATTCAAAATTTATCAGGCTGCTGATTTAACACTGACCACTAGAGCAGAGTCAGTTTGGTGGATAAATCTGATATTTTAAAAACACTGAAGATTTAATTTCTTTTTTTAAAGCAGTAAAATGCATCTAAATAAGGTGTTACTGAAGTACTGTACTTCAATCTGTTATATAACTATATTATACTTTAAACTGTTACTTCAGACAGAAATATTCAACATCTATTACATTTATCTGCTGCTGCCGATCTGAATATTTCCTGAAACTTGAGTGTTTGTCCGTCTGAGTGTTGGTGCAGCGACTATCCTTCTCCAACAGCCTGTTTACACAGCACCAATAAAACAATACAAAGTCTGTGTGTGTGTTTCTTCCTCATCTGTCATCACTGTGCTTCCTACAGCGAGGCTGTGAGGGGGAAGCTGGGAGTTTTGTTGCAGACAGACCTACAGTGAATTCTAACACAAACAGCTTCTCCCATTCACAGACACGATTATTTAATCATCCAGCCTGAGGCGACGGTGGACCGAGCAGAAGGTCACAGATCTCCAACGTCCAGTTTGTGTGTGTCTGTTTTTGGCACTGTCTGTTTTCTAAAAGATATTCTGACAGTCGGGGAGAAACTTTGGGAACAGACCAGACCAGACCATGTAGTCCAAAGGGAGAACAGCTTTCAGTCTGTTTTCACTGAAACAACAGAATAAAGATTCTTTCTTTCTTTCGTTCCTTCCTTCACTTTCCTCTAACGTTCGGAGCATCTGAAGGGAGACACCCGTCCTCGTTAAACCCGTTAGCGGAAACAGACCCCGCCCTACTCCGGCCCGCGGCCCTGTGTGTGTTTACTGGTTGTGTGTTTTGTAGAGAGGTATTTAAGGTAATTAGCTCAGGATATCATCAGCCATCTCCAGGCGAGAGGCTGAGTCTATCAAAGGTTGGGATAAATAATGAAACACATAAAAGCCTTTTCCCCAGAACACCAGCACCAACATCGCACATCTCATTGGTTTCTCCTGCTGCTTTATTCTGAGCCCACTTCTGGACCGACTCCTCTCCTCAGACTTCCTTCTCCTGCTGCTCATCTTATTATGGTTTACTTATGTTGACCATGGTTGGTTTTATTCAACTTCTAATCTTTCTATAGCTTCAGATCATCATCACACACATGCACACACACACACGCACACACACACACAGACACACACACAGACACACACAGGTTTCCAAAGAAGGAGCAACAGCTAAACTGCCAATCTGCTGGGGCCATTTCCTGCTGTTACACCATTCGGCTCATCAATCATACTTTCCTACATTTTCATCACTCACAATCAATTAGATCGACCACCCGACACACACACACACACACACACACTTGTGTGTGTGCGCGTTGGCATGTGTGTGCGGTTGGCATTGCGAAGGCAGTAATCGGGTTAAACCTCTCAGCGCTCCCCTTTCAGCAGCGTCTCCTTAATCCAATTGCCTTCCAGTAAACGCCTCACATGTGCTGCGTTGCCCCGGTAACCCAGGTACCCAGGTACACGCACGTGCACAGAGAAACGCTACAGAGGTGAATGGCACACAATGAGTTAACAGCACTGGCTCTCATCTAACCTTTGAAGTGAGCTGAGGGGGGGGGGATAGAAAACGTGCCTGATATCAAAGCAAATGAACATGGGGGTAATAGATACAGTGTGTGTGTGTGTGTGTGTGTGTGTTATTTTACAAATACTCTGTTGTGTTGGCCAAAGGTGCAAAGTGTGTGTGTGTGATAATATCTTCTATCAGTCTGAAGCTTCCTGCTCCCACTGACTTGTGGAGTCCAAATCTCCTTCCTGTCCAGGTCCAGGTCAGAAACCTACACCCACATGAAGTATCAAAACCAAACTACTGAGTTCAGTCCAAAACACACTGACCCCCTTCAACTGCAGGAACCAGAAAGCCAGAGTCAGACGCTGCTGCTGGTTTCACCGAACAGAAACGGCACAAAGCTCAATCTACCGCAGAGACACGGAGCTCTACGCTGCCAAAGCAGACTCGAACCTGAAACACACAAACCCTAATCCTGACCAAACTTTCATGGGTCCAATAACTGACAAAAGCTTCAGAAACATCCGGGCAGCATCAGTGGAACAGAGCGTTCAACGAGTCCAACAACCAATAACAATTAAAAATTCTGACTTACTCATAGTGGGAGTCCAGGGGTGGGGAGCAGGGCGAGGCCCAGGGAGGGCAGGGCTTTGGACAGGTGAGGTTTTTCTCCACTGGGTCCTTCCTAGAGGCACTCATGACCTGAGGAGGAAACCAGAAAAAAACAAACAAACATATGACCATATCTGCCACACAATGTCCACTGAACCACAGCGACACCACAAAGTTTCCTCACTGAGAAACTGGCTTCTAGTAAAATCCACACTGGAGCGTCAGTTTCTGAGAGTATCTGCATTATGGTCATGTTTTGGAGGAGCACGATGATTCAACATTTAAATTATTTACCAAGTGAAGACAAAGATTTTCTGCTTCCAGCTTCTCAAACGTGAGAATATCTTTGGTCAGACAATTAAAACTACACGAACAAACCACCACATATAAATATTTGACTATTTTCTGACACTTTAGACATAAAATGATAAATCACCTAAACTAAGGACACAAATGCAGTCAGGTGTCCTCGAGTGTGTGTGTGTGTGTGTGTGTGTGTGTGTGTGCACCCGTCCATTAGAAGTGGCCTGGTCACTGGACTTAATAACAGTAATCTGATGAAGCTATGTGGTAATAACACATAATTTGATCACTCGGCGGATGCCTGCAGGAGGAAGAGGAGGGAGGGTGGGCAGGAAGGCGCGGGGGGGGGGGATGACGCAGGTGATGCAGAAATGAAGTTCCCTCCATGCTGCCATGAGCGCGACTACTGCAGATGCTGGAGAATCCAATATCCTCCGGGGCTGCGAGCTAAAGCAGCCCAGGTCAGCAGAAAGAAGCAGAGCAGCAACCTGAGCAGAGATTCACTCACACTGACGCCGCTGAACATTTCCTCGCTGAACATTTCCTCGCTGAACATTTCCTCGCTGAACATTTCCTCGCTGAACATTTCCTCGCTGAACATTTCCTCGCTGAACATTTCCTCCTCTGTCCAGGCTCCGACGGGTAACTGGCAGAATTAATACGCAGCAGGCAGTCGACGGCAGTGTTTTGATACAGAGGCTGAAGCCGGTCCCAGCCAGGACACTTTAACAGCTAACACAAGACGCCTCCTGGTGTGTTCAGGGTTTCCCATCATGCTCGGCTAAGTTATGATTTGCCTCCAAACTCACTGTAAATGTTGGTGAGCAGAGAAACTTTCTACTTTCAGCAGGTAAATGTGAAAACTCTACACATGCAGTGAATCATCAGTCTGCACAGAGGAAACAAGAAGCAGACTAACTAAATATAAAACAGCATCATAGGACTTTATTACAGTCCAGAGTCCAGACTGGAAGGGAGTCTGAACAACAAACGTACGACTGTTTAAAACTCTCAGCTCAGCCGCTTTAGGAAGACGGACAGCGTGTACGAAGCGAGGTCTCAGACTGTGACCTGGGATTAGATCCACCATATGTCCACCCCTGATCTGGGACACCAGCCTGAGACCAAGACTGAAGCTACAGTCCACAACCAGCCGCGCTCAGTCGGGTCCAGCTGGTCTGAGGCTGATGGATCCAGATCTGTGACTGACTGGAGTCTTAAAGAGTTTTACAGTTTATTGATTAAACAATCAGTCAAAACTAAAAGCCAGGCCATAAAAACCAGATAAACTTTTTGTAGTTTCTTCAGTCTGAGCCTTGTAACATCCTATAAGTGTTGGACGCCTAAACAACAAACAAAGTGAACATGACCAGATTAGGTGACAGTGATAATTCACTGCAGCTACACATCCAATTTACATAATTACACTTATAGACAAGGACGTAATTACAAATCTTTCAGGTACGTCTGCAAGGTCACGAAAAATCAATTAACCTGCAGTCATTTCTGTGCCACTTTGAGGCTGTAAACACAACACGGTCTGTTTGAATTTATGTTAATGTTGAATCCCACACACACACACACACACACACACACACACACACAGCAGCATTAGCACTCATCAGCAATCATCTCAGTCCAGTACTCGCTCCTCTCTGCTCCAGACGCTACTTCAACGTCGACACACGTGGTCTCAGCACACGTATGGCTTTAACACAAATATACATAAGCTAAATAAAACGCACAGAGCTGCAGTACGACACACTCATCAGTGTCAGCTTCAGTCTATGATCTACTGACAGCAGCCTATCAAACCAACAAACAGGCCTCTGTGGTCCTGCTGCTCTGAACCCAGCAGACCAGCAGCTGTGAGGGACGTGTAAGTGCTAACCATGTAACCTCAGACTGGTTAGAGCTCCCTCAAGTGCATAAACTACCCGCTGACATCCGACCGTCACAGCAGACAACGGGCAGCTGGTGGCGGATTTACCCCAAATTATCTGTATCAGACTTCACGAACTCACCCTGGACAGACACCAGAGCGTTTGTTGGACATGAGGTTAGTTAGATGTGAGGCAGGGTCAGGAGCCAGTGCAGCTCTGTGTCTCACACACACTCACACAGGCCAGAGGGCAGCTCAGCATCTGGTGCTGGGCCGTGTGCTGCTGCTGCTACCGCTGCTCTGAAGCTGGGCATTAAAAGAGAGAGCGGAGGACTGAGCCAGCAGGGATCAGCCGCCAATAAAGACCGGCAGCAACAGCAGCTTGGTGCCAAGGTCCGGACAGCAGTGAGGGAATGTGTGTGAGTGTGTGTGTGTGTGGACTACATCTGGTATGTGGGTGCACTGCCTGCTGCAGTGCATTGAAAGCTTTATCAGATTCCAGCTGACCTGCCTGCAGGTTTCACAGAGAAACAGGCGTTTGGTGCCGTTTTAAAGGAACAGTTCCACATTTTGGGACACACGCTTCTTTGCTTTCTTGTGAAGAGTTAGATGAGGAGATCAATACCACTCACTCTCCTGATTGTACAGTTAATATAAACACAGAAGCCAGTTCACTTGGCCGAGCATAAAGACTGCAAACAGGAGGAACAGCCACTCTGGCTCTGTCCAAAGGTAACACAGCATCAGCTGTTGTACACATTAGAGAAATGAGATTTGCTTTTTTCTCCATAGGAGAATAATAAATTTCAACACTTCTAAAGCAAAATGTCAAATATCCAAATATTTGGTGCTTCCAGCTTCTAAAGAGAGAGAGAGAGAGAGAGAGAGAGAGAGAGAGAGAGAGAGAGAGAGAGAGAGAGAGGTATAAAAGATAAAGGTGCAAACAGCAGACAAAGACTGCAGAGGCGTATTAAAGTCTTTGTTGCTGTGTTACAGACATTAAGATGGACAAAACCTGCTGTTCAGTTTGGGAAGGCTGACAAATACACTGCCCTTTCAGACACACACACAGACACACACACAGACACTCTCAGTAGTTCCTGAGGAGGCTGTGCAGATGCTGTAGCACAGAGAGAGACGGGACAGAACGGGGAGATGAACTCATCTGTGGCTCTGACCCTGACGACTGCAGGGCTTTTCCATTTCCTCTCTGTCACTGATCCAGCAGCAGCCTCCATCTCTGCACCAGGGAACCATTTGGGATCAGTCGCACATTTTGCCTTTACCTAATATGGGCAGGATGTTTACGTGAATAAATTAATGCGGAAACCACAGTTGTGAGGACAATCAGGACAGAAGCACAACAGCGACTGGACAGAGAAAAAAAATTGGTGGATTATTCCATCAGTTAATCAAACTGAAACTTTGTTCCTGCTTGTCCGACAAGAATATCTTTGGATACGACAGTCCAGAAGCTGCTCCTGATGGTCCAACATCCACACCAGGAGCTCAGACTATGAACGTCAAGAGGGAGGACACAGTGAACTATTATTAGCAGGGTGCAAATGTGCCTCCCAATCAGCAGGTTTTAAAATGCCACACACTGCAGCGATGACATATAAAGTCAGCAAGACGCTTTGTGTACAAAGGTCAAGTGTTAGCAACGGTGCAGCGGTGACACGAAGACTAATCAGATCTCTAAACTCCAAATGCTGCAGCAACAAGCTTCAGGCCCAGGAAGCAGCTGTGTAGGAGCTGCTCTCTGACGGCTTCGTGGTTTGAGGTCAAAGCCTGCACAGATCAAATCTGACACTGTGGAGTTTGATTGTTTACTGTTAGAAAAAGATCCATATCAATCTAATCCCTGAGTGTTTGCTACAGAGGCGGCTCTGTGATGTGTCCAACCTTATCAAATTGCTTTTTTGTTGTTGTTGGATCAATAAATCCAAAATACAGCAAACACACTGACAGACAGGAAGAGGCTGCAGACTCTTTGTTTCCTAAAATCATCAGTTCCTAAACCTTCAGCAACAACATGTCAGATCTGTTCGATGTACTTTTAAATCTCTGTCACCACCAAACAAAACACAGAAGCGTCTCACTTCACAGTTCCTCCAAAGTCTGCCTCTACACAATCCACACTAAAACACACAACAACAGGCTGGATAGTAGCTGCTGCAGAAATACTGGAAGATGCAACTACTTCAGCCACGGTGCAGTAAAGTCTGCAGGCACGAGTGCCAAAGAAACGCTCCGACACGGACGGATTTAATGCTCAAAACGCAAACTTCAGTTCGTGTTATTCCTCCCCACAGTGCACGAACAGCAGCAGTAAGACAGCAGGACTTGCCTTTCACAGGAATGTCGCTTCTCTCTCTCTGTTTTGCATCAGAGCTTTGAAACGGCTGATCCCAGAAAAGCAACTCAGCAGCAGTGACACAATGGCTGAAAATAAAAGCTGATAAAGCGAATACTCTGACCCTGACGCATCCTGACACGCCGCTTATTTCTGAAAACCCGAGCTCTGTGGGAGAAGACCAAAACTAAAGAGCTGAAGTCAGATGTAAGCCATCATTTTAATGACGAGGACCGAGCCCTGCAGAGGAAAAACAGGTTTCTGTGATTAAAGGGCTGATTTTGGCCTCAGATTGTGGGTGTTTTGCTGGATAAGCTACTGGGGGTCAAACTTTACCCCCCACCTCGTAGTAAACACTGCAGTCCCACCTGTGGTTTAAACATTACAAGGCTCCTGGTCTTAAAACAAGCTTTCAGTCACAGCAGAACAAACTACTGCGTTTCCAAACTCCCAAATCCCTGACTGCATTTTAAGCCGCATTATCCTGAAGTGGGATAGGAAGGTTTGAAAGACACATTACCGTCAAGTCCATAACATTAAAGTATGCGGTTTCCTGCCACCAGATTTCAAATTAAAACCACTCTACTATCGATGAATACAGATAAAATATTTTTTAAAATAGCGGTTTAGTGAAATAGTTCTACAGAGGTTTGTTTAAAATATACAGTTTTGAAGCTTTAAGAATCATGTTTTCTGATATTTACATAACAGAATACTTATAGTGAACAATCATTACAAATCTTTGCTTTCCTCCAAGTTGATATAATTATTGAATATGTTCAATAATGAAAATTTTCATGTTGTCCCAGACATTTAGTGACCAACACACACACATATATAACATTGTAACCCCTGAAACTGACACGTTTCACGCTTTTATTTTGAAAAGAATTGGCCCAGTATGCGTGCCCGCACCTTGCTCAAAGGTAACTCTCCCCTCTATCGTGAGGCAGAAAAAAAACCACACACACTGGTCACATTTATTAGACACAAGCCCAGTAAAAACCGCGTCCACGCACCTGCTGTTTCTAACCGCATTTATTCTCGTTTTCCACCGCAAACATCTCGCTTCTCCGCTCATTTACCCGCAGCTCTTTAATGTGACTGACAGGCGTCACAGCCTATCACGAGCCTCGGAGCTCGCCGTCACCGCCAACGCGAAGCTGCGATTGGTTGTCCGGCCGCGTCAATGCTCAACAATCCTCCAAAATAAGAGCTGAACCCATCGAACGGTCACATTTTCCATAAAATAAAATAAGGAGAGTTAAAATAAAGTTATAAGCTTTTATTTACACTACAAAAGGGTTGTCCTCTAAGATATCAAATTATAAATTAAATTATGCTTTAATTTCTCCTGATCACTTTTCATATATATTCTTCTACTTTACAGAAACACTTGTGTGAAGCCTCAAACATTTTACTAACTGGCATGATACTAAACCACCAGCAGCAACAATAACAGGCACCAGATGAGCAGCTTTCACTCTTTGGTCATTTATTTTAATTAATTTGAGAATAAAGGGGGTTAAAGGACTTTAGGGGCCTTCATCACCTGGTTTGAGGGTCAAGAACACAGGTGCTGTACAGACTGTAAAAGGCCCTTTGAAGCAGATTTGTGATTTGGTCACACTAACAAAAATCTCTGCCTCATAAAAGTTTTAGGTTTAACATGTTCAAAATGATATTTTTACAAAAGCCTTGAAGTATTTCTGCTTTTATCTAAAACTGACATTAAATTGTGTTAAAGTTTTTGTTTTAAACAGGAAGGTTTTGTGGACAAATGTATTATTTTTAATACTGTTTAGCATATTTTCAGTTAATTATCTACACACATGCACATACCAACACAAATCCCCAATGCAAAGGCACGCTCTTATTTTGTAGCATGGAACCGGAAGTCTTCTTGTCCTGTGCTGCTAGCTCCACAGTGGTGGGTTTGGTTAGATTAGGCCTCGGTGAATACAAATAAGCACAAAGTTCACAGTAATAAAACACAACAACCACACAACCCGAACTGTTCCGCAAAGACACCAAACAACGTCTGAACGGACCCGGCGCCAAATTCGGTCCCGTTTCGAGCAGCTACCGTGACCGTCCATGCGGTAACGCCACCGTCCGCACCGAGTCCAGCATTTCAGGACCTCGACAAGTTCCCGTGTGCGCCAACGTTAACGGACCGAGTCCCGCAAGGCTCACCTTGCTCTCCACTCGGCGGCTCCTGCCCGGTCACACCGTTGCGGGAGCTGCCCCCGCAGAACTGGAGCGGAGCACGTCCACGGTCCCGTACCAGGAAGTCCCGAGCACTTCGCAAACTCTGTGGGAACCGTGCGGGATCTGAACCAGGTAGCAAAGCGCCGCCCGCAGGGCTGATCTGAGCTGCAGCTGCTGCAGCGCTCACGCACACTGTCCGGGACCACCCAACCGTTACAGCAGTCCGGTACCAACAAACGCATCGTGCGCGCAACAAGAATAATAAATAAGAAAATAAAATAATTAACAAACACAGGAGTTATTCAATAAACTGAAGGCAAAGCCCCGACACCTTCCAATAAGGAGCCAACTCATGTTGGTTCACGATTAATTCAAATTTAATTGCGTTTATTGATCAGCGACCAAGTTAAGGCGCATTTCAGTTACGCACAAGTTCATTTCATTTCATTTGAGGATCGAGCCTGGAAATATTTTCTCTGATGAACCGAGTCATGAAGGGAAACACCAGGGAAGGAAACGCGCACACGCGTCATGTTTCCAACAGGGCACGTTTTGTTGTCCCTATAGAGACGCGGATCAATACACGGATCTCTGCGTAATGGGAATGAGGATCAATGATCTTCATGTTGATATGGATTAATGACTGATCCTCCATTAAACCACCGTGAATCATGAGTTAGTCAAACATCACTTTCATATATATTGGAAGAACAACTGAATATGGGTCTACACGTGGAGGATCTACTGAGTCCGGGTGTTCTGGTCCCCTCTATTGAAAACCGGATGGACAATATAATTATATCAATCCAACATGTACAGTTTTACTACAAAGATCTGCAGCTTTATATTTCAAACTAACTGGACGTGGAAGGATCAGGAGGTAAAAACTGTTGGAGAATCAGAACCAGACTGAAGTTGGTCTGAAGATGAGAAGTTCCCGGTCAGGTTGGAAACAAAAGGTAAAACTGGGACGACTGTGGCTGTTGGGGTCATGTTTCTGGGGAAAAGGGATTTCCAGTGTCTTAAATCTGGTTCTGAACAATTTGCAAATTTTCTTCCAGGCGATGGAGGGAGGGCAGGTGCTCCTATCATCTCAACCTAAAAGGTTCTGGTCTTGCATGTGACCCTAGAGAGGGCAGGGACAGAGACGGGCCTGATTTCGGTTTAAAAAGGGTCTTTAGAAGTTTTAAAGCTGCAGTCTCCTTTGGGTGCCCTCCGACACAGAGACACAAAGCTGCTCACTTCAGCCAGAAACACACAGGGAGCGTGTTCCGAGGGCTGAGCTGAACCGAGACCAGGCCTGGGACCACACCTGTTACCTTTCTCCATTTCAACGACCTGTTCGACGTGCGCCTACACGCAGCTCAGCTCTGCGGGGTTTGAACGCACAAAAGTTGCGCGTCCATCCAGAGTTACTCACCTGGACGCTGCGTGAGTTCGCCCGAGGCCTGACGCGCGTGTCAACTTCGTTTCTTCCTCAACAAACATTTGCACATGAGACTTTCGGACTATTTGAAATCCCGATGTGTTTACGTCCATGCCTGCGGGGCGTGCGGTCTTCTTCCGCTTTGCTTTTGCGGTCACATCACCGCGGTTCTTTGCGCGCTGCTGCCGCCAACTGGCGGTCGGAGGAATAACACGACCTCGGTGAGACTGGACTCAAAGTTCAGCTGCTTAGTTAAAATAATCCTGAAAGTCCTTTGTGACCTCTGAAACCGGCTCATTCTCAGTCTTTAGGCTGAATTTGACATAAGCTTTGATTTAGAAATGCTCCACAGGTCGATAACACACTGTGGGCACATTCACTACATTCTCTTTATGTTCGGGATGAAAACATCCACCAAAACAAACTGCTGGATAAATATTTTTTTTTGCATAAATCTGTTAATCAATCAAATTCAGTTCTGATCAAAACTACTAATATTAAAGATTTAGTAGTAAATAACTCTTTAAATGCCAATTTTCATAAGTGATGTCACAGATTTTGGGGAAAAAAAACATGAAATGACTCATTTTCATTATAAAAAGTGATTTTTTTTCAGTCTTGGATACGATTTTGATTCATTGTTAGTTTTCGTGCAGCATCAGGTTTGAATGTTTTCTGACTAATTTACTGTTCGTGGATGTTTTTGCCCCATCGACTGCACAGCCATGACACTATATGATCATAAGTCATTTCTGGGTTTGGGTTAGTCTCCGCAACGTTCAAGAGACTTTAACTAAGATCACAATGAGTGAAGTTTGGTTTAGTGGAGTCGTTCTGATAATTTCAGTAGTGACTTTTCCCACCAGCGTCACTCAGTTCAAGCCTTTTGTGTTTAGCTATGGGACGTGTCAGGTGTCGGGTGTCAGGGTGGATGCTCCAGAGAACCAAAAGGTGGATCAGAGGAGGAGCAGGCAGTAAAACAGGAAATCTGATTGTTTAGTCTGTTGTTTGTTTACAGGAAGCAGCATCACAGCTGAGGATTTTAATATGTGATTTGTTTTATAATCCAGGATGTGACCGTGCTGCACACCTGTCCCACTCACCTTGTTAGCACCAGGCGTCATGCCTGACTGGTCATCCCGAGGTGTCATGTGACCATGTTAAGGGGCAATGAGAGGGACACAACTCTGGCGTCGTCCTGCTGTGAGTGTTGATTTCATGGTCTATTAATCCGGTGATTGTGGCGCCGCTGTCTGCAACAATTTCTACACCAGAACCACCTTCAAGTGCTCAACACACTGTTCTGACACAGACAGACACACAAACACAGACGTGATGGCAGTTAGAGGCAAATGGGACTGAACATTTACAGCAGCTGAGGATTCCTTATTAAGTGGAGACGACCCTGAAGAAAAAGTTTTACTGAAGCAGAAACAAAAGCCTGGAGTGAAACTAGTTTCTAACAAGGCTTGAAAGAAACTCTGTGCAGATATCATCCTGACAGCTGCAGCGCTTCAGTGCAGGTTTAACATCCCAATCAAATCACAAATTTAATGATTCATTTCAATGACAGTTACAAAGAACCGGCAGTGTCACAGCATCAGGTGCTGCTTTACTCTGTCACCACAAGATGGCAGCATCGCGCCATCTCGCCGCTTCAGCTCATCTGTTCCTTTCAGAGGAGACTGTGTCTAACAAAGGGGAATGAGTCACTTCAGTTCTTCAAAGAGATGCATAAGAAACGGTGGCAAAATGTGAAATGTGATCCGCTTTGATCACGTGATCCGCTTTGATCACTGTAATTTAATTACCTGCAAACCAGAGTCTTTATTTGGACTTTCTGTCTCACTTTGTGTTATTTTCTCTACAGCAGAGTGAGGTCAAAGAAAATGTTCAAATGTGAGAAATAAAACAGTTTCTCTCCAGGGGAAAATGATAATCAGCCCTAAAGACAAAACAGAAGCTCGAATGGAGCCGATTTAGAATCAGTCTCAATGGTGAAAACAGTATGAACATATTTTATAAGATGCAAATATTAAGTTTTATTTAATGTCCCACTTTCTCCTGTTTACCTGATGATATGAAGCAAACACAGACATGAAGCTATGGTGAAGCTATGGCCCTGAGAAAAAGCTCCTTCACTGCACTGCTTCTTCATCCGCCTGAAGCAAATCATCCTGCAAGAAAACGGCCCTGAAACTTTAATAAGTGCAGCAAACCTTCTTTGACCTTTGACCCTTCTGTAAAGTGCCTCCTCTAGGAAAGACCTGGCAGAGCTTCGGCCTCGGTCGGTGCTGAATCTCCGTCAGCTCAAATCAAACTGCTCTTCCCCTCATCAGACCAGTGGACCTCTCTTGGGAAGGCGATGGAGATCGACGTGCAGGTGTGTGTGTGCGCTCAGCCCTCGGTGCACAGAGTGTGGACTAACTGCATCATGCATCAATGCACGTCAACGTATGAACATGTGACCTGGATCCCTGAGGCTGCAGGAACAGCAGCACCGTTCTGGTTTTCATCTGAAACAACGTCTTTGTGTTTGGTTTATTGATCCGGGATCACGCCTGCCTCTTGCATTGATTGTGTAATTTATTCCTGTGCTATTCATTCATGCGGCTGAAGGTTTTTATGACGGGGGTTTTGATGCCTATTCAGCTCTGAGAAAACTTCTGCACAAGAAAGGAAAACAGCAAACAAACAAACAAGTCGACATATTTCTATCGTGCAATAAAAACATCAATCATGCCCCTTGTTAACGTTAATTTCTTCATCCTTCCATTTAATTTTTTTTAGCATATTCTCCTTTGCGTTGTCCGTGTTTTTACATGGTTCAACATTTCATTTAAAAAGCAGGATTATAGCTTTGCAATTCCTAAAAGCTGTTTCAGAGGTGAAACCTTTCCGAGTCCTTGACATCCTCTGCACTTAAAAATGGCCAAATTGTAAGAAACTGAATGCTGCCAGCGGCACAGTCGGCCTTCAAACATCCACACTTGTCAAATTTATTGTGAACATTGTGTCTGACTGTGTGAACCTTACCGTGAATCCTGGAGCATCCTGGGCGATGGCTGATGAAGCGCTCATCCTCACATACTCGCCTTTTCCACACGGGCACCTTTTAAGGCCACTGAATGTCTGTACATGCACAACTACCATTAGGACTTTCCTTGTAAACGCACATTTGCCTGTAGCCTAACAACCTTCCCCTCCTGGCTGCTTTCCCATTTAAAGATGATTCTATAAGAGGGAATAAAATCCTTAGAGCAAAAACTAAAGAGGAAAAACATGTAGGAAAAAATAAAAACCCTCAGCTGCAGACATTTTCTTGAATTACAGGCCACACATGGACAATAATAGTGGTGTAATATTATCTATCCGTGGGTAAGATCCACAGACCGAGGGCAGTTTATTGTATGCCTTGCCTCAACCTCACAATCAATATTTAATAACAGACCTGGTGGACTAGTGCAGTGATGAAAGAAAAAGATGCCATAATGTACCAGAGAGCACATCATCTACAGCCGTGAGGATATTTGTAGTATGAAGTTATAAAGATAAAAAATTAGAGCTTTGCAGGTTGCACCTTTGGTTTAAAGTGAGAGAATCTGCAGAGCGTCTGATTTATTAGACCAATATTGAACACCTGTGTTTATGTGTTGTCCAAATCTTCTCATTATTAAAAACTTCAGTTTTAGCGGTGCAGCGTCTGACGTAACCTTCCAAACTCCACTTTTCATTCCAACCCTCCTGCACGTCTGTGAATGAAAGGTGAAAACTTTGACCTTTGACTTCTCTTTCCTCTCTCTCTACTGGGGATGCAGTTGTGACGGTGAGACAGTACGGGAGTGGATCGGACACAGAGTGGACATACATGGACAGGCCTCGCCCAGGACAGCGGACAGCACGGGAAGGAGGACAATGTGGGCCAAAACCTGACGAGGGAACACATTAGTTGGCAATAAACAGTCAGTCACTCTCTGCTCAGCGTGTCCTCTTACAGAAAGCCAATTCCAGTGAGAGCTGAAAACACTGGGAGAGCCAATTTGAAGTAAAAGTCCATTTTAAGGGAAATGTCAAAGAAATTAAAAAACGTACCTTTCTCAGCAGGATTAAAGTGGAGAAAGAGCCTTTGGAAGTCGAAATTAAAAAGAGGCCGCACTTAAAAAAAAAAAAAAGTGTAATTTGACATTTTGAGAAAAACACTCGCTTCACTGAAAAGATCGATAGCTCATGTCTGTACGATAAATATGAAGCTACAGTCAGTTAGCTTAGCTTAGCATAAAGACTGAAAAGCAAACCAGCTTTGACACTGCAGGTGGAATAAATTCACTCCCTCTGGAAATGTTGTCATTAGTGGACTGGGGGAACCTGAACTTTGACCTGTGGACCTGAGCTGATAGTGCTGATCTCAGGGAACAGGAGGTTAATCTAACGTTCCACCTCCAGTTAGTTGGACCATCAGCTTTTATTGAACCTCCTGTGCTGTGGGATCAAAAGACGATTGGTTTATTAGCTGCGACACCAGAGCCGCAGGACGTTAAAACACTGTTTAAAGTTAGCGTCCTGCTAGCGACCAAGCTAACTAGCCACGGTGACTGAATGAATGGAGGTTCAGTATCTGGCAGACTAACAGCCCAGCACAGGCTCAGCCAGATACTGACCAGGTCTGTCATCCAAAACACAAGTATGAGCTTTTCCCAAAATGTCGAATTATCGATTTAAGCTAAGAAAAAAAACAAAACAAAAACAAACAAACAAAAAAAAAAAACAAAGAGCCTAACGCGCGTCTTATTTTCCCAGCATGCCCTCTTGACATTTTTGGTTGTCGACTGTCACGCAGCAACTTGGGCTACACAGTAATATACATACAAACACCTCGATGTATATTCACTATGTTTAGTGAGTTGTCACTGGGGATGGACTCAACTTTACTATGAGGTAAAAACAAAAACACAGACATGAGGAAAAGAGGATGAGAGAGAGAGAGAGAGAGAGAGAGAGACTATGGAAAGGAGGAGAAAGGGCAGAAACGAGAGAATGGCACGGAGGAGGTCGTGAAACAGTACAACATCAGACAGCCACTGGAACATAACAACACAGAGAGAGACAAGTATTAGGAAAAATGGTTTAATATAGGAGACAGAAGCAAAAAACTGCATCACACAAGAACATACGTTTACAAAAATAATTCTGACTGCTTCAGCTACACAGTTAGTTCACAGAGAAGGACAGAGAAACCGGAAAAATCTAAACAGCTAAAAGCAAAAAGTTCTAATTAGTTGATCTCTTTATTAAACTAATACATTAATCCACTGAAGGTGACTAAATATTTCTATTCCTTCTTTTTCTATAATTGTCTTATTGTGTAGACGGCACAATACAGAAGTCAAATGAAACTTACTGCTGTTGTATAGACAAACTTGCTAGAACTATTCATAAAGCAAAAAATGAAAGATCTGACACTCACCTATGCTCTGTTTTTGGAAAAATAAAGAAAGGTAGAAAGAAAGAACAACACTCAAGTGAGGAAAAAGAAGTGAAAGAAATAAAGCCAAAGATCTCCTAGAAAATCTTATATCAAAAGCCAACTGTCTTGATACCAGCTAGAAATCATACTCGGGGACCAGTCAGGGTCAGGCCACATCACCAGGCCAGACAGCTTTTTTTTCTAAGATTTTTTTGTTGTATCCTTTAATCTCCAGTATAAAAAATTCCACTGGTACAAAATGCATAAGTACAATCAGTTGTAGAAATAGGAAAGCCTGCATTTTTTGTACTTTTTAAATCCCATCCAGTGACAGATTTCGAAGTGTTGTCAAACAAACATACATCACGCTTACAGGATCCACTGAAATGCATTGACTTTGGCTTCTCTCAAGACAATAACTTTGAAACTGCTGAAAACCTTTTTGAGAACCAAAAGAAAACACAAATAAAAAATAAAACAACTGGATCAATTCTACACACAACAAGCTCTTTTTACGGCACAGAAAGAGAACACACAGAACATTTTTCCTCAGAAAACCTGACATAAGCCATAATGCAAAGAAACGACAAGTTCATTTTTTTTTTTCCTTTCAGATTTCATTGTTTGATAAATAGCACTTAAGATAATTAAGAAAGAAGGAGAACAGAGAAGTGAACAGTGACGAGATAGAAAGATTACAACGAGCATCGGCGATGACAGCCCCTGAGGTGAGCCGCTCGACAGGAACTCTGTCCTACGACCCTCTTGTGCTTCGACATCGAAACAAAGACAAGATGCTTCACACTGTAGACGTCAGGCTGTGTGCAACTCGGTGAGATTTGGCAATTTACAACAAAGTTTCTGGGAGAGTTAAAATGTCGGGGATGAGTCGAACAGCACAGACCGTGTAGCCTCCACACTCGACGAACGAAAGGTGTGTGAACTGTGCGAGAGCGAGGTGACGACGTGAACGTGTGCAATTCTCAAGACGCGAAGATTTTGACGTTGCAGCGGTTACAAAGTGAAACCTGCACACATGCTGGTCAGAAAACTGGTCCATTAACACTGATTGGACTGGGACCCCCGCGGCCCAGCGTTCGTACAGGTAGTTATGGCTGTTTGTGGCACTGCTCATGTGTGTACTGCATTTAGGAAAAAGTCTGCTCGCCTCCCTCCATGAGATCAGATAAAGTTTGGTATTGGGTTTGGTCTTCGAGAGGATAATGAAAGCTGTATTGCCTTCATTTCGGCTGTGGCTGTTGTTTTGCCTGTGTGGACCTGCGGACGTGACCCTTCCTCTCCAACCAACAAGCGCTTTATTTCCCCTGTCGCTATTCCAATAAGACGTCTCCCCACATAGCCCTGTTTCTAATAACCCCGCTTAGCCTGGGAGACAACAACCAGACGGAGAGCGGCATCTTTCACACGGACGCCTCCTTCTGTCTCCTCCTTCACCGCTGCGAGGACAAACGGCCATTTCAGACTTTCTGCTCGGGACGAAATGGTGGCAGAGCAGAACCTGCACTTTGACACGTGGGAGGCTGACTGTACACAAAGTGAACCTGGACTTGGCACACGTCACTGACTGACTGACAACATCTTCTACTCTTATAATACTGATACGACGCTCCCTGGTTAAGGCGACTGGTGAGCTTCTGTAGAAAATAATGCTGCCTTTTTTTTTTTTGCAGACCGTAAACTAGGCTTTCAGGGACGGGGAACAGGGCAGTTGATAGACTGACAACACTGTGCCATGTAAACGGCTCGACCATGAGAATGTCAATAACACACTTTGGCATCTAAACGTGATTTTGGTAGATTCTGTCCTCGATTACGCCACAGGACTTAACAACCACTTAAAAAACACCTCAAAAGATACGTTAAGTGGAAAAACCAAACAAGCAGAAACTCGCCGCGGACCGTCCCGCCTCTCTTTTTTTAAAACTATCTGTGCTTTTTCCTCAAAAGATCGAGGCTTGTTGTTGAATGAGCGAGTCTTGCCCTGTGCTTACATCATGAAAGTGAGCGCACTCGTCTGAGGTGATACACAAAAAGTAATGATCCTCGCCGTCTCTGACAAACGGTGTCGGCTACAACCCAGAAATGTTTTCACCCCGACGAAAGGGGATAAGAGGATTTGAAGAAATAAGGCTTCGTACATGACTCTCACCTCAATTTTGGGCAGAGAAGCAGGACAGTGTGCGAGAAGACAATCAAAACAACAGATGCTGAAGCCTGATGTCTGCGTCTGTGTGTGCAAGATACTAATAGAGAGAGAACAGGAGTGCAAAGATTCGTGGTAAGGCTTTGATGAATAAAACGGCTGTACAATGGCTAAAAATATCAGTGCGTGATTCTCGTGTGTGTGTGTGTGTTTGTGTTTTAAAGTGTGTGTGCACGCTGGCGGGCGGTAGCGGTTGCTGTAGAGGCTTTCACGCTCAGGGGCTCTCATGCACAACAACAAAGTAAACTGTGAGGTCTGCATGAGAGTGAGTGTGTGTGTCCGTGTGTGCGTGTATATAGATATATATATATATGACACATGGGCACTTTTTTTTCTGTTTTTCTTTTTTACATCTTTACAAAGAAAAAAGCAAACATGACATTTTCAGGCAACAAGACCACAGAATAGCAAGTTAACAAACTCTTTTTTAAATCTATATTTTAAATATGAGGGATCCATACAAAACACTTATAATAAAATACCCATGTTATCAAATAATTTCACAAGAAATACACTGACGCGCTAGGCAGGAAGTACCTTCAGAATTTGGCACTAAACTCCACTGATCTTGTCTTTTTTTCTTTATAAGACATTTTGCTGAACAACAAAACACATCTAAATATTGTTTCCCACGAGAGAAATAAAATAATAATGACATTGATGCTTCACAAGCTGACATTTTATATATATATATATATATATAGATATATTTATATTTATATATATTTTTAGGACTTTTATATAGGTAATTAACCAACGAGAAATTTAGCAAATAGGGACTCCTTAAAAAACAAAAGAAGAAGAAATGAAAGAAAAAACCCAAAGTAACTATTATAGTAATATGAAAGGCTTTGTCTATTGTTCAAGTAAACTGATTTTTTAGTCTTCTCTTGAAAAACATGAGACATTTAAGACCGTTAGACTTGTGATGAAACCACAACTAAACTCACGAGAAGCACCGACGTTAACGCGGGTTACAGGTATCTTAGTTTTTTTTTTTTCCTCTATACATTTAAACAGTAGAAAATATAGGTAATTTCATCATGTGCATTTAAACCACGGATTGTCTATCTGTGAGTCAGTTCAGCAAAAGGTGACACAAGTAGGTAGCATTTCTCCCCCCCAAACAGGGCAAATGTCTTTTTTTATTTTTACCTTTAAACTACTCTAGAAAAAAGTGGTTCTATATATAGACTTTGAATGAGAAACAGAGCCACTTAAAATGGCCTTATCAAAAAACTTTACACTGCCTGAAAAATGTAAAAACCATTAGAGAGCTCTGAGAGAGTCTAATATTGATCAGACAGTTTTTATTCAAAACTGTTTGGAAGTAGTCTTATTTCTCAGAGAAACTGGCGCCGACTGCTTCTGGCCCGCGCTCGGGTTTTCGTCGGCACCAGAAGCAAGAAGACGCGCCAATTCCTGTAGTGAACTTTCAAGTTTACTTTAAATGAAGAAGAAAAAAACTGACACGAAGAAGAAGAAGAAGAAGAAGAAGAAACAAACAAAACAAACAAAAAAAAAAGCAAGGAAACATACTGAATGGAAATCACTTTGCCACAGGTTGTTGTTTTTTTTTTTTCTCCAAAAAGAACATTTGTTTTTCAATAAACATCTCAGTCTTTTTTGTTTTTCATATGAATGCAGCTTTATATCTTTTTCACATTGATTCGATTTCTTACCCACCCCTCCCTCATCGCCTCCCTCCCTCCCTGAAACCCTCCCGGAAAAAAAAAAAAAAAAAAAAAAAAAAAAAAAAAAAAAAAAAACAGATCCAAATGAGGTCACATGCACAAAAACATAAAACCAAAAACAACAACAACAACAACAAAAACTCAAAAGGACTGAAAGAAAAAAAAAAAAAAAAAAAAAAAAAAAAATCCTAAAAATCAAAGTCCAAAAAGCTAAAAGTTCAAGGTTCAAAAGGTCAGTAGGCGGCGGAGGAGGAGGAGAACCAGTTATGATCAGGTGAGCTCGAAAAAAGACATCAGAAAAAACAGTGACGGGGGAGGAGGAGGACGACGATGACACTTTTTTTTGGTGGGGATTTTTTTTTTTTGTTCGTTTTTGTTTCGTTTAAAGTTTTTTTTGTTTTGGACGCCACGGAGACATGCTAGGCAAACGATGAGCTAACAGGCATGGAGATGGGTTGTTCTAAAGGGGGAAAGAAAAAACGGGAGAGGAGAGAGTTACACACAGAGAGCCAGAGCACCACACCACTACAGCATTTTTAAAATCAGGAGAAACAACAACAACAAACAACAAACAAACAACAACAATAACAACAATGCAAACCAGCAGAACAGCAACACAAACACTGATTTCATTGGCAACTTTTTAACTTTGATTTTGTTTTTTTGCAATATGATGTTAATGTTATAGATTTATATAAACAAACAACAAAACACACACACGCACACACACATTCACACACACACACACACACACACACACACACACACACACATTCACAAATACACAAAAAACAGAGAGCACCCAAAGCTTTATCCATCAGGTCCCAGATGGATGTTGTCATTTGGGAGAAAATACTCATATTTTTTTTGGGAAGTGTGTGTCGGGGGGGTTTGTTTTTGTTTTGTGTTTTTAATTTTTGGAGGGGGGGGGGGCGGGGGTAGGGGCTACGAACAAACAAAAAACAGAAACACTTACAACAAAAAATAAAAATAAAAAAAATGTCTTAAAAAAACGCGAGGAAAAAGTTAGAAATTCAACAAGTGAAGAAGTAGTCCCAGTATGGATAGAGAGAGGGAGAGAGTGGTGAAAAGAGAGAGAGGTGGACGGACGGATGAACAGCACGGAGAAGCGTGTGTGAGTGCGTGCGTGTGTGTGTGTGTGTGTGTGGAGGGGAGCTGGTGCGGTTTAAATGGCGGCGGAGTGTGCTGTGATCGTGGTTTCTGCACTGAAAAAACATGGAAAACACTGGAGATCCCAATTCCACGAGACTTCTCCACAAGGGTCTACTTTAATGCTGTGTACTTTATAGGAGTCCAATAACTTAACGATAGGCAATAAATAAAATCCATTTTTTCATCTGAGGCAGTAAAAATGTTGTATAAAAATAGAACTGCTTTTTTACAAATAAAATTTACAGGCCTGTGGCTTTCTGTACTTTGAATTATTTTTTAAATCTTTCAACAAACATCAAGTATTTTCAGTTAACCCCCTAACCCATAGACTCTTTTAATACTGTTATTATAGCCTTCATCAAATTCTGGATGTTATTTTCAAAATGTTCTACATGCTGTAATGTTCCTTTCACAACAAAGACCAATGTGATCTGAGATCCAGAGAAGTAGTTACTAATTGTTTTTTTTCATCTTCTGAGAAATAAAAATGCTTTTTTATTTTCACATAAATAATAAGACGTAACCGGAGCGTGTGATTTTTTTTTTTTTTTCTCGTGGTGGTGGAGAGTGGCGGTACGGCAGGCTGACGCCGCCACCGACTACACTGTAAAGAGGCCACTAAAAGTTTTTGCAGCCTTTGCTCCCGGGTTGCCAGCAGGCGTAGAGGGTTTTTTGGAGAAGCAGCGGCGGCCTGCAACCAACACCGCGGAGGTCAAAGGTCAAATGTGCATATCAGCGTGCGTGTCAAAAATTAAAAGAAAAAATAAAAAACGAACCCTTCACCAGGCGTCAGGTTCACAACGAGAGAGAGAGAGAGGAACAAAAAATAAAATCATGGCTCCTTTGTCTTTACCTCAGTTCTGTCTAAAAATGTAGAAAGAAAGAAAAAAGAATAATAAACTGTTTTTAAAACGCTACCCAAGATAGCTGCTTCGTTCCACTGTAAAATTAAGAAAAAAAATTGCACAAAGTAATGGCGGTAATGGAAGCGTTCATGTGTGTCAAAAAAAAAAAACTGCAATAAATAATAATACTTGAAAGGTAACATAAAAATCTTAAAAAAAAAAAAAAAAAAAAAAAAAATCAAGAAAAACTAGAAAAAATAAAACAAGGTGTGTGTGTCTCCCTCAGGGTGGTTGTAGGTCGTCTCCCCCTCCCTCCCACATCCCTCCCCCCCCTCCCCCCCCCCCCAGTCCCTGTGTAGAGAGGTCGTGGCTCGGTTTGCTGTTTGTTTTTTTGTTCGTTTTCATTTTCTGTGGGGGGACTTACCCTAGCAGTGCTAACATGGGGAGCAGATAGACCCTAGCGCTAAGATCAGTACGGTTTGCTGTCGTTCTTGGAGCGTTTCAGCTGCACCTTCAGCCGCTTCATGCCGATCTGGAAGCCGTTCATGGCCTGGATGGCTGCCTGTGCCGACACCGGATTGTCATAGCTGACGAAGCCTGTGGGGACGCCAGAGAAACGTGCACGGTTGGTTAGCAAACGAGAGGAGGATGAAGAGTAACAGGTGGTAAAGTGCCATACTGGTACTCTTTCCATATGGTGTTAAACTTGCTGTGTGGAGCTCGTTAAAACATTAATTACTCTTTTATTAAGCTTGGTCGGAATCATTTTAGAGCTGCAGTGTGTTCTCCTCAAGACAGACCGGGCATAAAGAGCCAGCTGACTGATGGGAAGCTTGCAGGCTCCTTTAACTACTACTGGGCCACATTAACCTCAATAATTACACACAACCTAGTGGGAAACGGTGTTTAAGTCGGGCTGTTAGTGTGAGCCTGGATATTTCTCTTGAGTCAACACACTGAGCTGTCAGTCTAATGGCACCAAATGTTCACATAGCCAGACGTAAACTGTATAAATCACTCAACTGTGGTGTGGAACTAACATGTTGTATTTTTAGGAAGGTCAACATCTGAGAAGAAAATCACCAACTAGGCCTGATTCAATGACAAAGCCAAGAAAAACTGCTGCTTTGTGTTAGCGCCTCCCAGAGCGAAAGCACGACAATCCTTACGATCAATTCTGGATCAAAACGTTTTCATGTCACTGATCCCAAACCTCCAGATCTGACAACAAGCTTCCACTTAATGCGTCTTGTTTACAGCAATTATTCTGTCTCAAAACGAAGGTGCGACAATAAACCGATAACCACACTACACACTACATGTGTGTGTCTGGAGATCTGATTTGTCTGGATTTACATCTCCATTAAAATACACTCCGGTACACAATAAGAACAGATTAAACTTTAATGACTCCTCAGAGGAAACTGGATTGTTGCATCCACAAGATAATAAAAGGATAAAGCTAAGTAAAATGGAATATACACAACAGTAAAACAAACAGAGGGGGTAGTAGTGACACTGGGAAAATAAAGTCCTGAGACGACTTTAACTTCTTACACACGTTCTGAGCTATAACTGTGTTTTTACCAAGAACATGACAAAAAAACTCATTTTGGTCAAAACGTCAGGATGCAGACGGTGATGTTAAACTGTTTTATTTCCCTACTGTCTCCCCCAAAGTCGTCGTCATGTACACTTCACTTCCTCCTGTAACATCTGCAACCTCTAAAACTGACAGTAAACTGCTCGTCTCGCTTGTCTCACTTCCATCCTCACAATCCATTTTCTGACAAGTATCAGACAAGTTTGTGTCTGCTCCTTCCTGGGCCCACGCTTGATTTATTCCTGTTTCCCTAAGTTGCTAGACGAGGAACAGAGATGCATTATGTTTAGGTTTTGATGTCGACGTGTGCAAACGCATCCCTTTAATGCATTTCTACAGACATCTGAGGCATTTTAGCTCTTTGTAATAATAAAGAGGTTTGGGAAGAAATGACCCGCTGTCCCAAGTCTGGAGCTGGACCCACAGAATCTGAATTTCTACTTGTCTGGAAATATCATGAGGAGAAACTCTCCAGTGAAAATGCTGAATGAGAACCACCTCTGTTTGACCCATAATTAGCACCACATCACATGGTCCTCTCCAGGAACCGTCACTATTACCAGTAAAGATCAATGTTGTAATTGACCTGCACGAGAACTTTGCTCTTGTTGACACCTTGGACATCATTAGGCTAAAACTGGAAACTTTCCATCAACATTTCATGAAAAAGTGTTGGAGTGTTTCCTGCCACATTCATGTCATATGGGATGTTCAGCAGAGACGGGAAAGATTCCCATGTTTCCCAATGATCAATGGACCTTTCCAGGCACATTTAGATTATTTGTCTGACAACAATCAAAGATGCACAGTAATTCCTATATGACATGATCGCAGGCTCAGGTTCAGGTCTGGAGGACCATCGTGTGACCTACCGAAGCACTTGCTAAGGTTTGTCTGTTTGTCGATGAAGACTTTGGCAGAGACCACGTTTCCGAAAGGCATGAACATCTGCAGTATGTCCTGGTCTCCAAACTCCTGGGGCAGGTGGTAGATGAACAGGTTGGCACCTTCGGGACCTGAAGGGGGGGGGGGATGAGGATGAGATGCAAAGCGGATGAAATGTTAGGGGGTTTTTCTTTTAAGCGAAGCTGCAGGAGAGAGAGGGCTGCACCGTGGTAACTGTGCTGTCGTCATAGGAACGGAGCTGAATCACACAATATCGCATGACCTTGAGTTTGTTATTGCTTTTAAACAACATTGTGCAATTGTGCTGAGCATTAAACAAAGATGAAAGCTTTTGGTTTTTATTGAACAATTACAGTTTGGCTCTCAGCTAACAAAAGAAGTTCGCTGCCGTCCTGCTTCTGATTCATTTATTCATTCTGGTGTGTGTTCTCTAAAGAGGGGTCACGGGTCGGACCCCCCCATCACACATCCTAACAGTCCGAGTAGGTCAGACCTCTCCGAGTCATTATCTGTGCTCTCGACTGCTAAATGAAGCCGTGCGGGAGCCGAACACTGCTCACATCTTCGTCTCCCTGGAGGGGTTTGAACTCCTGGACGGACCGCCAAGGAAAGAAAGCATCTTTACAAATCTGTCTTTGTTGGAAGCAGAAATGAGAAGTGCACAAACAAACAGAATGTGGCTCCATTTGTTTTACTAGACATTTCATCATCTGCTTTGTACTCGGCACTGTCATCTGAAGCTCGAGGGTAAATTTAACTCGGTATGAAAGTGGCACTGATATGCACGTTGATCTATTTCACATTTTCTCTTCACAGTGGAACAGAAGAAACTGTACAATAAAAACAAACTGTATCCTGAGAGGTAAACAGAATCTGAATGAAAAACACCAAGCACCAAGTATTATTGCTAATATTGTTCAGATGGGATGAGGCTGATTTGAAAAGAAAATACAAAACAGTAATTTTACACGAGGTATAACTTCATTTCAATTAGTATTAAGAGTATTTCAAAAGTAAAAACAACAGCACTGGTCAAGCTCCTTCAAAATAAAACCAACTAACTTGTGAAATCATCTGTTTTTCTTTTGATTTGACATAAACACGACTTTGGCCCAGGTATAAATACGTGTCAAAGCATTTTAAATTAAAGATCTGTGAATTAATGTGTTTATTTTAAATAATAAAATATGATAAAGCTGAATTAAAAAACACTACACAAATCAAGTCTCAACAACCCCAATAGCAGCTAGAGCGCCCTGTAGCTCAGCTGCTTTGATTAGAATTAATTAGCAGCTCATTTGTGTTTTCTTTTCTCATCATTTTCTCTAACCAGAAACATTTTCTGAGCTGTCCTCGTGAAAAACAACATTAGTTTCAATAACACGTGTCTTTACTGTTGGATGGCTGGGATCCAGTCAGTGTATGGGTGTACAATGATATGCTCCTTTTAGAGACTGGTCACTATATACACTATATTTTACATTCCTATGGATGAATATTTATCTCACATTGACGGCTTCTGTCTGTTTCACCTAAGTTCAGTCTACATGTTGGAAGCAGGAGTCACTGACCCTCTTTCTGGCTGCCGGCGGCCCCTTGCTGCTGCAGCAGGGACTGGCTGTAGAGGGTGGGCAGCGCTGCGGCGGCGTACTGCTGGATCCCTGAGTAAGCCTGCGTCAGCGCGTCCATGGTGCCCGCCGTCCCGTTGGTAAGCCCTGCGCCGCCCAGGCCTCCGTTTAGAGCCGCCATACCTGAGAGCATTTGAGCAACTTTACATAAAACCCAACAATAAAGAAAGAAGAATGCACTTACTCATTAGCGCTCCCACTGAAGGTTGTGTTTTTACCACACTTACAAACACGAACACACACATTAACACGTACAACACAACTACCAGACGTCACTCACTCACTCACTCTCACACACACACACACACACAAACACACAAACACACACAGACGGACGTCCATACACACACACGTCAAATCACACACACACAAAGAAAAGACTGTTCACACAAACATCAGAGCACGGGACACACAGCATTAGTATAAACACAATATAGTACAGTATGAGTGTAGCTGATGACAGCCAGAGCTGCACACAAGTGTACTAACACATGCACACACAGAAAAACACAGGAGACAACAGCAGTGAGCACAGAACACCAAGACCAAATGAACAACAGCAGAACGCTGATGTGAAACTGCTGTAAATGACTGGCAGGGGCAGAACACGTTTCCCCTCATGGCCCCCATTTAGTCAGGAAAATATTTCTGTTTGTGTATTTTCATAAGCTGTGGGTTTATGTTCCTCCATTTGCACCAGCACTGCTCACTAATAAAACTTAAGGTTTAAAGTCCGTGTTTCTGTCTGTGATGTGTGTTCTTGTGCCTTCTTAGCCAGCCGGGGAGGGCCGAGATAAAAGGCACTACCCATTTTCTTTATGGGGATTAAAAGTGAGGAGATATCTGGTTCTACTGCATCTTGTGTCCTGACTTCACACTCTGGCAGAAGGAACTTGGTTCAATCTTTTAAATCAAAGTTCAATCTGTTCTTAAATCTGCAGGATATATGGATTTTTTTTATCCACTCCCTTCCTTCCTTTTTTTTTTTTTCCTTCTGTAATCCGATTTTATTTTCTCGACTGTTTCTCTTCTAGACATATTTGACATGTTTACAAATAAAACGTTCTTGTGTTCCCAGGAAAACTAAAATGTGATCACAACTTTGTCCAAAGAACGCGGAAAAAGACACAGCGACCCATTTATCTGCTTAATCGAAATTAAAATTCCAGTTAACCTATTGATACGAGGAATCCGACAACTGTCCACGTACCACGCCTACGCCTAAAGTAGCACCACAGAACCGTTCTAACAGAGAATTACCTGGTCTTATACTCAGAACAGGTAAGTCCAACGTCAGCGGTGAGGCTTTTCCAGCCTGTGATGTCTCACTTTGGGGGTGAAGACAGGCACGTGGGGCGAGGCGGCTTTAAAAAGCGGAGGAACGCAGCAGTAACACTCATTAGCTGCTTGTAACGGCTTAATATCACGGTGGAGGGCAACTTGTCTGAGGGGGTCTGACATTGCCTCGGCGTCCTGTCGCCTCACCGTCAGACACAGTGAAATAAATTATCACCGCGGAGCTCTGGATTATAGGTCACTCATTTATTCAGGAATAATTGCACCGGTGACCTTTGCAATTCAATTAAGGCCTAGATGTGTTTAAATGAGGGCGGTTGTTGTTGGTGCTGGGTGTGTGTATGTGTGTGTGTGTGTGTGTGCGGACGGGGCACGAAGAGGAGGGAAGGGTTAGCCGGGACAGAGCGCGATGCAAAACGAAAGCGACTCGTTGCTTTTGAAAGGACGAGCGTGAGTGTGTGTGTGTGTGTGTTTCCTGTGTTCCTGTACCTGCGTGTGCTCGCGGAGACGCGTCTATGATTTACACAGCGGATACAGCTACTCCAGCTGAGGAGCGGTAAAGGTCAGAGGAGAATAATGTGGTGGAAGATGCCGGTAGTACAGGATCTCTGCTGTCATAACAGCCATGATTAAGATCCCAGTCCCGTCTCCCCAGAGGTCAAAGGCAGGACACACACACCACACGCAGTGTAGTCAAAACCATTCACATGTGGATCGAAACATGTATGTGCTCAGGATCGGCCCAGCAGAGCGACTGTCAAAGTGCATTTTATTTAGCGGGAATGGAAACTGTCATATATATTTTTGTGCATGGAAAGTGTCAGATTTGAGTTTGTTAAATATAAATGGATGCACAGAAAAACAGGCACATTTTATATTTCTCGACTTGGCCGGAGTTTGTTGCATTAAAATTGACATTTTTCATAATTGTATTTTTGGAATGGAAATTAAATCAGGTCTTTGGAAGAATGAAAATATTTTTTTCTGTAGGAAAATAGTTTGATGAGTGTAATTTGGATCTATTGGGCATGACATTAGTAAAACAAACGATGCAGAACAACAACAGCATGATCCCACACAGAGACAGACCCATGAGGTGACACCAGCACTCCCACAGCAAGCACAACCCAGGACACAACCAGGAAGCAGATGGAGAGATGGAGCAATGGATGGATGGATGAGAGATCTGTGTCCGGATGAATGAATGAGGAAGTTCATTTTCAAGTCAAACAGACACAGAGAGATGCTGGGAACAACTAAACACACACATCCTGAATATTCTTCTGCGTATGTTTGTCCTTGTGTTTACCTTTTCTGCTCTTTTATTCTCTGCAGTAGTTTTGTCCTGCATAATAATATAAACTTTAATATCTAGAATTAAGTAAATTATGATGCAATCCCTGTTTCCTACCGTTTATGAATTATATACATGGAGAAAATGTTTCCATACACACAGAGTTGGACGTGTTCTGATGTGTTTTTACTGTAAATCCTGCAGGTTCTTCTTCAACAGTTACTTTAGTTAGTACTGCAAAGATTCAATATTAAAGCTGGAGAAGCTGTTTAGCTGTAACGCCGCGTCTCTCTGCGTCCAATCACAGGTTGTGATGATGATGTTGCAGGTGTGTGAGGATGGCTGGAGGTGGAGGTGGAGTGGCTGATGGCAGGGTGAATACTCACTGTTGACGCTACCTGCTAGTGCATTAATGTTGTTCAGGCCCACAGTTGCGCCTGCCAGGCCCTGCAGGGTCCCCAGAGAGGTCAGAGAGTTCATGGCGCCGGCGTTGGAGCTGGCCGTGGTACCTGCTGCTGGGGGAAGAGAAGAAGAGGGAGGGGAAGGGGGGGGGGGGGGGGGGGGGGGGGAGGAGGCAGCGGGACGAAGAGAATAAAAATGGAGGGAAAAGAGAGGTGAAGAAGGAGAGCAGGAGACAAAGAAGCAGACATGTTATAGAAGCATTTAACAAAAGTCGACAAGGCTCCTCCAGCAGAGCTGAAGGCGGTCTTGTTAAATACTTGTTAAAACTCAGCTTGGCCTTTACAGAGTTTACACAGAAAGTGCAAAAAGCAGAAATTTAACATCAGTAAATTGTCAGACAACTGAAATATTTATGTTACGACTGCAAACAACTGAAACCACTGCTGAGAAGACCGGCTGCCTGCTCTACATTTCCACCCTCTACTATGGAGCTTATGTTTTCAGTGATTCTGGTTTGTGCTTGACATTGAAGTTTAATTTGTCAGTATATTCCATTTAATCTATGTCAGATTTTGCATTATTCTGAATTTAAAACTCTTCTTTTCAATAAATCTAAGACGACCTTGGACTTGATCCCTTTAAGGAGTTTCCAAATTTGCTGAACGTGCAGCCCCACAACCAAATTGAGAAAACATGCCCAAATATCAGCACTGAGTGATTTGATGGCATTTTCTGTTTAAATGACCAAGACTCAGTGGTCACACGGAGTCAAACACTTGGCTTTGTTTAATCAATCACTGTGACTGGCTCCCTGCTGCAGAGCTCGATGTGTAGAGATTATTAGAAACTCACATTTTCTATTATTAAACCACAGCCATGCAGGGGTTACACACTGTGAATGTTTCTGAAGCTTTGTGGTGATGAGCATGAATGCTGGGAGCTTTATCATTCAAGCAGAGCCTGGAGAAAACTTGAAACATGTTCTCAACAAGAAGCAGCTGGGTTCAAGGGAAAGGTGATCTCGACACACCTAATTTTCTCCACAGTGGTCTCACTCCTATGGATCCATTGTATGCTGATGTTTCACAATATGACATAGAACACCTTTAATTACTCTAACAAGCACCTTCAGCCTATTTGTACTAAATTATAAGGAGAAGAAAAGACTTCTGTGTTTGTTTTCAGGCTACATTGAAGTAGATGCTGTGATGGCGATAAAAAGCACAGGGCCCATATCCAAGGAAAGCAGACAAATGCACAGAAAGCCAAGAGCACAATCAGAAGAAGGTTTGTTCCTGTTTAAATGTCTTCTCCTCGGGCACAGTTGGTTTTAAATCAGTTCATCATGTTGTCACTGACACCACAACACACACACAACATACCAGGTGACGTCAAAACAGTGGACACAAACACACACACATACACCTGAACACACACCGACGTGAAACATGTTCCATACGTGAACTGGTATGTCAGTGGTGGTGGGTGAGATGGGGGGGGGAGGTACGGAGCACAACAAAGCTCGCAACCTGGTTCTGATTTTAGACAAAGAGATTGAATCTATTTCATTTACCCTTGATCTCATCAAAGCGAAGCCAACAAAGCAGGAGTGCCGCTGTATGTTTTAAGAAATGGCGTGATAGAAGGGAGCACAAAACAAAGACGAGCCTGTCTCCATGCAGAACTGTCTATATTTATCAAACTGCTGTGACGCTTTCACTTTCATTGACACATGCAGTATAGCGCCACTCATTCACACCGAGGAGCTCAACCTGAGTGTGTACTATTCAAGGTTGGACTGACATTCAGAGTCAGAAAGAGAGGGAGAGGCTGGAACAGAAGAGAGAAGGTGAAAAGTATGGAGGGAACGAGTGAAGAAAGGAAGAGAGAGAGAGAGGAGACGAGAACGGGCATTCACGCCAGCGCGAGCCGGCTCGATGGATGCAGGAAGTGGGATGGAAACGGTGCAAGCGTTAACGTGGAAGAGGAGGACGTGAAGAGGAGGGGAGGCGTGAGGAGGAGTAGCTTTTCATATTCATGCTCTGTTGGGAGTGCAGTCCAAAAGAGACAGCAAAACCACGGCTGCTGGAGCGAGGCCGAGCCGACATGAAAGGGGAGAATGATGGAGCAGAAACAGGGAGCTTGTCAAAAGGAGGGCAGCAGCAAAAGACGAGGGCAACGAGAAGGAACACAAGGAGAGGAGGAGGGGCAGGGAGGGAGAAGATGGAAGGAGAAAATCTGAAGGTAGTGATATTTAACCTGAGCTGAGTTCACTGGTAGTTTTTAAACCTTCAGCCATGAGCAGACACAAAACACCAACACACACACACACACAGGTGCAAACAAAGGCCGTCTGCTGGGAAACAACATCCTAAGAGTCTCTACAGCTGGTGAGGTGACACACACACACACACACACACACACACGCACAGAACCCATGTACAATGAAAACACACAGATCTGAACCTGACAGGAACATTTAGGCACAAACCACACATACATGCACACACACACAAACAGTGCGTGAGATCACAGGATGGCGTGTTGTCGGGCCACACGGAGAGGAAGTGACACGTTCAGAGACAGGACGACGCAGGTAGGCGGCGCATCAACAACACAGCATGGTTTCGCTAGTAAGATGAAGGTGTGAGAAGCGGAGACGGGGGATGCACACACCATGGGACTGTGCCAGAAAGGAGGTCAACAACACGGAGAGCCGAACAATGGAGATGGTCATGTTTCGGCAGCGATGATTAGTTGATGGCGATGAAGTGTCGGGATCATGGGGCGACAACACTGGTAATGGGGACGGTGAAGAGTGGAGGACGTAGGCAGGCGCTGGCCCCCCCCCCGGCGTCGGACCCCCAACCTGAGTGGCTACGGCGTTACCTGGGCTGGCCAACGCTCCCAGGGAGGCGGCGTTGGAGGACAGGGGGTTTGCGGTGGAGGGGCTGGCTGAGTTTTGGGCCGCCGCCGCTGCCGCCGCTAAAGTGGCCAGGTTCTGCAACTGCAGAGCACTCATACCTGGAGAGAGGAGCCAGAGAGGGTGGTGTCAAACCTGGGGAGCGAGGCTGAGGCGTGGCTGGGTCGTCCGGCTGGACCGGGACAGCACTGAACACGAGTTAGCTGCTCGGTGTCCGAAGGTGAACAAGAAGAACAGTGGAGAGCGTGGATACACTTGACTTGCCTGGAAATAATCTTTATATTATCTCCAGCTCTGCCTTTAGACAGCTCCAGAAAATCTGTGCCAGTGTGTGGAGGAAACACTACAGCAGCTGATTTCACTAATAAGTCCCCACAGTGCTTACATCAGTAAAAGCAGCTGTTGTAGTGTTTAGGTTTGCTGCATTTCTCCAAGGCAGAGCTGCTCTGGAGGCAGAAATAATCTCCCTGATTTAGTTAAACTTCTAGGTTTCTGTCCATGCAGCAGCAGAGTAAAGCTCAGTGGAGAAGAAATGGAAAAATACAACTGGAAAAAAACGAAACAAAAAAACCTTCTTTGTCTAGTTATCGAGGTTTTTTTTTGCTGCCAATTATATCACTTGAGATACGACTAGAGCTCCTTCTTTGCTCAGCTAACTTGTGCCTGTATGAACAAAAGTCTAATAAGTGAATAAAAACCGACATATCCGCAGCACCGGGTCATGATTAGAGCCTGAGTGATATGAGATTTTGAGGCTGATGCTGATGTTTGAACGTTTTAAGGGCTGCCTTGTTAACATCTGCCTGGGGGGAGACAGACAGTGTTTAGCCTCGTAGGCCAACTCTGGTTCATTTACAGTTCACAGCTGTGTTGATCAGCGAGCACTGTGAAATGTTCCTGTCAAATAAATGTAAGAAATAACAAGTCAGGTACAGACACATCAGCTGATATTTGGCTTTTAGCACATTTCTGGTCGTAACGGGTCTGATTTTAATTTGAATTTAATGAACGTTACTATGGAAAACGACAGAAAACACAAGAGGGTAGGAAGTTAAACATTACTGTACATTCGGCTGCCACAAACGTTACGGTGATAAAAACACAGTTAGAATACCAGAGAAGAGCTGACACCAGCCTGCTCTGCATATCGATCAGGCTCTGCTCATGTCAGCAACAGACTGAGACTTTCAACTCTCACACACAGGCTGAACTCTGGCCCGTCTACACGCTAACACCTAAATGATGGCGAGGCAGAGGCTATAACACACCTTCTGTCAAACCACTCCACAAACATGTGTGTGTCCTGCACGTGTGTGTCCAGTGCTGAACCTCGTAAAGCAGAAGTTGTTCTTACCAGAGAGAAGCTTCCTCTGACTCATGAGCTTGTTAGAGGGAAAAGGGTGGACACTGTCAATGTGAGGTGTATGTGTCGTATATACAGCCTGGGTGTATATACAGTACCATGGGAATACACACACGCACACACACACACACTCGCACGTACAAACAGACACACATACACGAACAAGACACCATGAAGAAGATCCCTGTTGTCGGACACTGCAGTCAGTGGTCTGAGGTTTGAGCGTCCAATCAAAGACCTCCCTCACCCAAACCGGACCGCACGCAGCCAACGACAACAGATGGCTGGACCCATCAGCTCACACTCCTCCTTTGTAAATTAAATGGAAAATAAATAAACAAAGAGGCGGCTGCTGGTTTCTAAACGCTGTTGTTTCGAGGTCGTCCTGCAGCAGGAAAGTGCACGTGAGCGGGAACGCCGAGTTGAGCGTGCACGTGCTCGCAGTAACGAGGAGGTACTTTTTTTTTTTTTTTTTAACTTACTGTGGAGCGCACGGAAACCAAAACCAATCTTGTTTTCAAAGTGATTTGCTCCAATTTTCTGCGATACATCAAAAGCCAAAATGGATTTCTATTCGATGCAAGGTGGGAATAAAACATCTGTCACCGTCTTTCTTTCTATCAATTCTGCCAACGCACAGTCGAACCTCGCACTAATTCAGACTGTTTTTGTTTTCCTTCCTCCTTTTATATAAGGCACACAATGCACCTCATGAGCAGGACGAGGAGGTTTCAGTGCTGCTGGCTCAGGCAGACTCATTACTGCCACTGCAGAGCAGCTTCCACAGAGGGAAGGAGTCTGTTTTCTGAGAGCTCTCCTTTGTGGCTCTTTATTATAATATGAAAGGAGATTTTTATTTCGCCGGTCTCTCCCTCTTGGGGGCGTTTGGGAGAGGGGCTGATACGACAGGGCTGACCGCAGAGGCTCACATCTACCCACACAAACGTTTTGGGGATACTACCTCTTCAGTGTGTTTACAGTGTAAATAAATGGTCAGTGTTACAGCCGTGCAGTGCTGCCTTTGTCGTACTTGGCTGCCTTTTCTCTGCTTTTTCTCGATGGATGCAGGAAGTGGGATGGAACGTGCAATGCCAAGCGTTAACGTGAAGAGGAGGACGTTGAAGAGGAGGGGAGGCGTGAGGGAGTAGCTTTTCATATTCATGCTCTGTTGGGAGTGCAGTCCAAAAGAGACAGCAAAAACACGGCTGCTTGGCGAGGCCGAGCCGACATGAAAGGGGAGAATTGATGGAGCCAGAAAAGGGAGCTGTCAAAAGGAGGGCAGCAGCAAACAGACGAGGGCAACGAGAAGGAACACAAGGAGAGGGGAGGGGCAGGGAGGGAGAAGATGGAAGGAGAAAATCTGAAGGTAGTGATATTTAAACCTGAGCTGAGTTCACTGGTAGTTTTTAAACCTTCAGCCATGAGCACACACAAACACCAACACACACACACACACAGGTGCAAACAAAGGCCGTCTGCTGGGAAACAACATCCTAAGAGTCTCTACAGCTGGTGAGGTGACACACACACACACACACACACACACACGCACAGAACCCATGTACAATGAAAACACACAGATCTGAACCTGACAGGAACATTTAGGCACAAACCACACATACATGCACACACACACAAACAGTGCGTGAGATCACAGGATGGCGTGTTGTCGGGCCACACGGAGAGGAAGTGACACGTTCAGAGACAGGACGACGCAGGTAGGCGGCGCATCAACAACACAGCATGGTTTCGCTAGTAAGATGAAGGTGTGAGAAGCGGAGACGGGGGATGCACACACCATGGGACTGTGCCAGAAAGGAGGTCAACAACACGGAGAGCCGAACAATGGAGATGGTCATGTTTCGGCAGCGATGATTAGTTGATGGCGATGAAGTGTCGGGATCATGGGGCGACAACACTGGTAATGGGGACGGTGAAGAGTGGAGGACGTAGGCAGGCGCTGGCCCCCCCCCCGGCGTCGGACCCCCAACCTGAGTGGCTACGGCGTTACCTGGGCTGGCCAACGCTCCCAGGGAGGCGGCGTTGGAGGACAGGGGGTTTGCGGTGGAGGGGCTGGCTGAGTTTTGGGCCGCCGCCGCTGCCGCCGCTAAAGTGGCCAGGTTCTGCAACTGCAGAGCACTCATACCTGGAGAGAGGAGCCAGAGAGGGTGGTGTCAAACCTGGGGAGCGAGGCTGAGGCGTGGCTGGGTCGTCCGGCTGGACCGGGACAGCACTGAACACGAGTTAGCTGCTCGGTGTCCGAAGGTGAACAAGAAGAACAGTGGAGAGCGTGGATACACTTGACTGCCTGGAAATAATCTTTATATTATCTCCAGCTCTGCCTTTAGACAGCTCCAGAAAATCTGTGCCAGTGTGTGGAGGAAACACTACAGCAGCTGATTTCACTAATAAGTCCCCACAGTGCTTACATCAGTAAAAGCAGCTGTTGTAGTGTTTAGGTTTGCTGCATTTCTCCAAGGCAGAGCTGCTCTGGAGGCAGAAATAATCTCCCTGATTTAGTTAAACTTCTAGGTTTCTGTCCATGCAGCAGCAGAGTAAAGCTCAGTGGAGAAGAAATGGAAAAATACAACTGGAAAAAAACGAAACAAAAAAAACCTTCTTTGTCTAGTTATCGAGGTTTTTTTTTGCTGCCAATTATATCACTTGAGATACGACTAGAGCTCCTTCTTTGCTCAGCTAACTTGTGCCTGTATGAACAAAAGTCTAATAAGTGAATAAAAACCGACATATCCGCAGCACCGGGTCATGATTAGAGCCTGAGTGATATGAGATTTTTGAGGCTGATGCTGATGTTTGAACGTTTTAAGGGCTGCCTTGTTAACATCTGCCTGGGGGGAGACAGACAGTGTTTAGCCTCGTAGGCCAACTCTGGTTCATTTACAGTTCACAGCTGTGTTGATCAGCGAGCACTGTGAAATGTTCCTGTCAAATAAATGTAAGAAATAACAAGTCAGGTACAGACACATCAGCTGATATTTGGCTTTTAGCACATTTCTGGTCGTAACGGGTCTGATTTTAATTTGAATTTAATGAACGTTACTATGGAAAACGACAGAAAACACAAGAGGGTAGGAAGTTAAACATTACTGTACATTCGGCTGCCACAAACGTTACGGTGATAAAAACACAGTTAGAATAACCAGAGAAGAGCTGACACCAGCCTGCTCTGCATATCGATCAGGCTCTGCTCATGTCAGCAACAGACTGAGACTTTCAACTCTCACACACAGGCTGAACTCTGGCCCGTCTACACGCTAACACCTAAATGATGGCGAGGCAGAGGCTATAACACACCTTCTGTCAAACCACTCCACAAACATGTGTGTGTCCTGCACGTGTGTGTCCAGTGCTGAACCTCGTAAAGCAGAAGTTGTTCTTACCAGAGAGAAGCTTCCTCTGACTCATGAGCTTGTTAGAGGGAAAAGGGTGGACACTGTCAATGTGAGGTGTATGTGTCGTATATACAGCCTGGGTGTATATACAGTACCATGGGAATACACACACGCACACACACACACACTCGCACGTACAAACAGACACACATACACGAACAAGACACCATGAAGAAGATCCCTGTTGTCGGACACTGCAGTCAGTGGTCTGAGGTTTGAGCGTCCAATCAAAGACCTCCCTCACCCAAACCGGACCGCACGCAGCCAACGACAACAGATGGCTGGACCCATCAGCTCACACTCCTCCTTTGTAAATTAAATGGAAAATAAATAAACAAAGAGGCGGCTGCTGGTTTCTAAACGCTGTTGTTTCGAGGTCGTCCTGCAGCAGGAAAGTGCACGTGAGCGGGAACGCCGAGTTGAGCGTGCACGTGCTCGCAGTAACGAGGAGGTACTTTTTTTTTTTTTTTTTAACTTACTGTGGAGCGCACGGAAACCAAAACCAATCTTGTTTTCAAAGTGATTTGCTCCAATTTTCTGCGATACATCAAAAGCCAAAATGGATTTCTATTTCGATGCAAGGTGGGAATAAAACATCTGTCACCGTCTTTCTTTCTATCAAATTCTGCCAACGCACAGTCGAACCTCGCACTAATTCAGACTGTTTTTGTTTTCCTCCTTTTATATAAGGCACACAATGCACCTCATGAGCAGGACGAGGAGGTTTCAGTGCTGCTGGCTCAGGCAGACTCATTACTGCCACTGCAGAGCAGCTTCCACAGAGGGAAGGAGTCTGTTTTCTGAGAGCTCTCCTTTGTGGCTCTTTATTATAATATGAAGGAGATTTTTATTTCGCCGGTCTCTCCCTCTGGGGGCGTTTGGAGAGGGGCTGATACGACAGGGCTGACCGCAGAGGCTCACATCTACCCACACAAACGTTTTGGGGATACTACCTCTTCAGTGTGTTTACAGTGTAAATAAATGGTCAGTGTTACAGCCGTGCAGTGCTGCCTTTGTCGTACCTTGGCTGCCCTTTTCTCTGCTTTTTGCTTTTCTTTTGTTTGACCACATTTGCTTTTCTGCCCATATTCCTTCGTTTAATGTTTCTGTTTGTTTGTATTTATCTGATTCTTTTTTCTTTCTTTCTTTTCCCAATCCTGTTCTCCATTCTTATTCCCAGTTTCTCCCATCTCTTCCTGTTTTTTCCCCATTTCATTCCTTTTCCCTCAGTTCCCTGTCCTGCCTTCTCTTCCCCAACCTCCTGTTTCCTTTCCTCTCCCCTTTTCTTTTCCTTTTGTCCTTTCATTTTTTCCTCAGTTCCCTGTCTTCTCTGCTTTTTTTCTACTTCCCCTTCCCTCCCATTTCATTTAATTTCCTCTGCTTTCCCTTGCAGCCCTTTTCCTCATCATATTTCCTTCCCTTTCCCTTACTTCACTTTTTCATCATTCATTATATTTTTTCTTATTTTGCTTTCCTATCCTGTCCCCTTCCTATCACCTATTCCCTTTCTCCTTTCCAGTTTTCCATATCTACCTTTCCCACCTCTTATCTATTTCCTTCCTTCCTTTCTGCTCCCAATTCCTTCAATTTTGTCCTGGACTCTTCCAACCTTTTCAACTCCCAAATTATTATTATTCTTTTCCATCTTTTCTCACCTCTTTCTCTCCACTGCAGCTCTCTTTCTGTCTCTCCCTCTCTCTCTCCACACAACATCTTTTTTCCCCTTCCTCAGAGCCGTTCTACACCAATTCTTACTTGCATTTGTCAAAGGCTATCTCCCTCATTGAAAATACATTTTCAAGACAGTTATAAGGAGAAAAGGAGCAGGCAGGAGATAAAAATAACTGGGTTAGAGGGGAATAAAGTAGAGATGAAGCCGTACAGAGAGAGAGAAAGAGGGAGATAGAAAAAAACAGAAGAGACAGTATGAGACAAATACAATCTATTTCGCACATCAGAGTCAGAATATCCGGGCTGTGCAGATGGTACGTGAGTGTGTGAGTGACTGTGAGTACATATGTGTGCGGGGATGCTTGTGTGTGTGTGTGTGTGTGTGTGTGTGTGTGTGTGTGTGTGTGTGTGTGTGTGTGTGGCAGAGCCGGGCTGCACCAGGCTGGCGTTGGCTGCGTCTAATTGAATGCTCATTGGTGTAATTGAAGCCTCTCAGCTCTGCGGCTCCTCATGTTAAAGACTGCGACCAGATGTCATTCAGCTGTCTCACATCTCCTGCCAATCACTAATGCTCTCTCTCTCTCGCTCGCTCTCTCGCTCGCAGATGGAGGACCAACAGATCGCCGGATTCAGACACCGTTACTCACCCTCGGTTCCAAATCCCAGAGCCTATTTATCCGTGTCAGTGTGTCTATTTGTAAGGAAAATGTGTGTTTGAGCTCAGAGTGGGAAAAAACATTCAGGCTGCCACAGGGAAATTGCAAGGCACTGTAACTCAAGGGAACATGACAGAAAACTGGAGGATACACGAAGACGCTCCCCACTTTAAAAACTCCCATCACACTTAGATCCTTTATCGTTCTCTGCTAATTTCTTTATTCTGTTTCCCTGTGTCATCTGACTAGAAGCTGACACCTCACTAATAAACCCAGGGAGGTGTAGGAGAAGAGCAAAGGAAGGTAGAACAGAGAGCGTGAAGGATGGAGGGAGGCGTAAAGGTGAGATGAAAAAGAGGGTGGGAGGTGCAAGAGTGTCAGCAAAAGAAGCTTAAAATAAATAAGAGAAGAGAGTGGTGAGAAGGAGGGGAAGAGTTTAATGGAAAGAGAGAAGTCATGGATGATGAGAGGGAGGATCCGCGGCTTCTTTTTACGTTTTAAATAACCCAAACTTAAAGCCCTAAAAATTATATTTCGTAAAGACTAGAGATTTTATCTTGTTCAACATTTAATAGGAGGCTTCTTGGCATGCTCAAGGCTTAGATTAATACAGAACTGGGTTAATACAATATGTATTTTTTATTTCATCAGCTTCACTTAAGAGAGCTGGGCTGCTCCTTATCACCTTATTTCCTATTTCCTTCTGTCCTTTTGCTTATTCAGTCCATTTAGAATCGGGCCTCTCATTATTTATTGTAAAACAGGTGGATTTGACTAATGTTTTCAAATGCGACTCTTGTGGCACTAAAATGCTTCAAATCATCTTAAATTTGCCCTGAACCTGCAGATACTCTTTAAAGGAAATATGGACGTGCAGACGACAGTCACAGACCCTCCACAGTTTTTAGAGCAGTAGATGGCGCCAGTCTGCAGTGCAAGAAACCCTCCAAAAGAACCCACTTTTAACCATTTTCTCCAGTCCCCTTTCTTTTCTTGCCTCTTTTCTGTGATTCATCCATCCCTGACAAAGCCTCGGTGCTACTGTTACACGCCCAGGGCACAACTCTTGTCTGGCCTCATTAAAAGATCAAGACAAATCTTAGCAACCGTTAATAAATCTTCAGGGCAAAGATCTCTCTTTACTCCACCATGCAAGTTCATCTGTTATGCTCTTTGGTCCTGTTTTAGAAGTCTGTCAAAAAAAAAAAAAAAAAAAAAAACAGAGGCGCAACAAAGAGTCCATTGCTGTGGTAGATCGTGTTTTCAGGGAGAGTTTATCGACTGATTTTTGACTCACCGGCCATCTGCTGGATCCCGCTGAAGGCTCCTAGGTTACCGGAGGAGGTTGCTTGCTGAAGCAACTGATGGCAAGAAAGGAAGAGAGACAAGGTAGAGAAAAAAGAAACAGGAGAAATAAGTGAGATACTGAACGCTTAATACATGTCTCTACAGTGCTACATTGAGAACTAAACTCATAATGAACGGTTTAGCAATGTGGTTTTTGCATCAGTGCTCGATGAGTAAATGAGCTGCTAATATAGTTTGATCTCTCCTCTAAGCAAACACTGTTTGTATTCCACCATGATTCTCCCAGACAAGTTGAGCATGAAAGCTCTAATCTAGCCGACTAATTAGATTCCCAAACAAAAGTGGAATACTGATGCTGTCAAAAACTCATCCTTCAAAGACTTGAATTAACAGCAAATTAACATCTTGTTTCTATTGTGTGCGATTTTTTTTTCCTCCAGACTGGAGCTTAATCTTTTCAAAAGACCGAGAAGGACTATTGAATAAGAAGAGAAATCTAGGGCCCAACTCACAAATACATTTTTATCTCAATTCGCAACCCCCCCCCCCCCCCCCCCCCCCAAATAAATCAATATCCAGTGAAGGAGGGATGTTTGTCTGAGCTCTCGCTGAAAAGACAGGTGCAAATTGCACTTAGGATCCAACTAACTGAGAATCGAATTCAAGACTTTTGAGATGTGTGTTTTGAGGCGACTTTGGGCTGTTCGTTTAGAAAGCGAAGTGCAGTGAGTCAAAGGTTAGTGCTACAACCTTCTGAGAGAGGAGTCCTGAATATGAGTCTGCACAGAGGGGAGGGGGATCAGGGGTCTGAACCATAAAACGAAGAAATGCCAATCAATCAAATCAACCGATGAGTCTCAGACAAGTGCAGCGGAGTTTCCACCCAAGTTTGTGTCCGTCATATAGTAAAAGTTGAGTCAACAAACATTTTTATTATTATTTGGCCATCATGATTAACTACTGATGGAAAAAGAAACAACAGAAATGATGCCAGTTAGAACAGATAGGAATGATAGTTTCTGTTTTTCAGTGGATGAGTTGGCCAAGATTTAAAATTTAACAGGAAGCTGCCAAAATAAAAATCCTTCCTGAACACGCCCATGCACTGAGAATTTCACCACAGCTACTCTGCATGGAGAATTTTAAAATACATAAAGAAACACTGGATCCTGCACTTTTTTCCTGGTGTGAAATTTGTGAGATATTGAACCTAGAATATAATCCTCTGGCAGCATTAAATCCAATTCAGAGACCTGATTTCCGCACTATGCAACGGGGGGGAGGAACAATGGCTGGGCTAAGGGGGAACAGGGGAGGTAAAGATGGTAAGCCTGGATGTTTTGGGTCATGAGGCTGCATAAGAGGTGTAGGAGGAGGTGAGGTGGAGGTGGAGGTGGGCGGCATGGCGGCGCTCCTTACAGCCAGATACTGCGGGGTGAGGCCGCCCAGGCCTGTCAGGCTCCCCCAGGTGGTCGCACTGTTGAGCTGCTGCATCTGCTGCGCCAGCTGCTGCTGCAGACGCCGCTGCTCCTTGTCCTTCTGTGTGTCGGCGAACTTCACCACGATGGGGGACGAGCAGCCCTGTGGCGAGGAAGAGGAGGAGAGGAAGGAGGGAACAGGAGAGAGGGGAAGAGGGGAGAGAAGAGGGACGTAGCAGGAGGCGAGAGAAAAACGAGGTAAAGAATAAAAGGATGAAAAATGAGCAGAGAAGAAGAGAAAATGTGGGAAAATGAAGAGAAGAAAGAAAAAGAAAGTTATGGATGCTGGTTTATTTGTGCACAGACTTAAAAAGCAACTGCTGTTTATGATGATAGCAGGCAAAAACACAAACATAAAAATGATTCATATATGGATGCATTTAATAAAGGCAGGACAATTAAAGATGCGCGCACACACACACACACAGAACACTGTACAACCAGTACACACATTTTGTATTAATAAACAATAAATCAGTAGAAAAATAAATTTGTTCTCAATTAAAACCACCTTGTAAAATTCTCCTCTCTCTCTCTCTCTCTCTCTCTCTCTCTCACACTCACACACACACACACACACACACACACACACAGGAAACTTGACTCTAAAGCCGGTGGGGCTTTCTTCTGTCTCCCACTAGGGCTCAGTTGTCTCTGAGTCCAGAACAGTTTCACCAGAAACAGATTTCCAGAGTTCTCCAACTATTTCATCATCTCATATGAAGAGAGACTTCATATGTGTGTGTGTGTGTGTGTGTGTGTTAGGGTCATTGTAATAGTGTGTGTGAGGGAGCAAGTGGGGAGAAAAGACAGAGTCAGAGTGACTGGGATGGCCAGGAGAGGTTGAGAGGGCAAGAGGAAGATTTGGAGATCTGGACAATCAGAACAAGTGTATCTAATTAACTGAATGTCTAGTCCTTCAACAGCAGCACCGTCTGTGTGTGTGTGTGTGTGTGTGATGAATGAAGTGTCCAATACACACTTACACATTGTGGGTAACACATCAGACATGCAGCAAACACACACACACACACACACACTAACTAATATTACACAAAGGAAAGAAAAAAAAACGTGTTTGTGATGAAAGTTGCAGAGAAAACTTAACCCGAGTGAAGCTGAAGCACTAAGTCATAATCTATCAAACCACGCCATTGCACACATGCTGCAATCAAAGCTTAACTAGGGGCAAATCCGTCTGAAACAAAGGCAATCTGCCACAGGAGAATAAAACCCTTTTGATTGAAACATTTAGTTTGAGGCACGATCTGCACTCGGCGACGGAGAGGAGGGATTTGGCTACTTCGCTGTGCGCGCACAGAGCTGAGATATATGTCAAGTACCTGTGAGTTGATGTGGGTAAATGTGAAATGTCTGTAGTTTCTGTCCGTTGACGTGCGTGTCCTCGTTATTTAAAACGAGTCGTATATAACACAGACTTCGGATCAGTTTAGAGAAATTAACCTGCAGTATGATCAGACAAGTTCATCGGCTTCAAGTCAACTTAAAATTCAAAACACTCGCAAACCTATCCTGAAAATAATAAGCCCAAAGCATGGCCAGCTAAGCTGGTGGCAATAAATAAACACTAATTCAGACAATGTCTTGATTCTAAGGCAGCCTGGTTGGTAATAAAAGTTGTGACAGCTTGATGTTTTTACAGTGTTTGCTTATATGTGTGTATGACTTTATCATCTGAAAGAGCATGTTTCCTGTCTGTCAGCGTCTCGGCCATATTTACTCCGTCTCCACCAGTCATTTTCCCTCTTTATTCTGACTGCCGACAGATAAAGGAGAGGAGAAGATGGGAGAATTGCATTCGGAGGGAGAGTGTCAGTCTGGGGCCTCGTCGCTGCAGTCGATTCCCCTGGAGACAGGAGCTCCCTATCCCTCTCTGCTAAATATCTCATTACTCCAGCTGACACCCGGCGAGCGGGGAAAACACAGCCCAGAATGAGAGTCTTGCCCTGGGAGAGGGGCCGAGGCTAGAGGCCTCTACGCCTGGTGATGCTGGCTCTCCATACAAACTGGGCTGCACTTTAATGCAGCATAGTTTTTTTTTTTTTGGTCCATTGGTCAACTTTGCTCATAAATGAGGAGAACACATGGAGGGAAAGCAGCAGTTTACACCATCTGTTGGTTTGGCTTGAAGAAACAAATCACCACTGATTTTACTGCAGGGAGATTTTTAATAATTCATCATAGATTAGTAACAGCTTGAACTTCTATATATCACACACTGTGCGACTTTAGTGCTAAGCAGCCATGGGTGAGATGACAAATCACTGTCCATGCTTGTAGTTTGGTGAAATTTCACACATACAATACTTGAAATCAAACACCTTTTCAGCCAATGAATGTATTAATGTCTTTATAGTTGTATTCATGTTATCTATAGCTCAATAGCCACAGTGTTTACTGTTCCCTGCTCCTACTGAGCTGTAATAATTCTGTGCTACTTTAGCTTAAGACTTCCTTCTGATGCTTCATATTAAAAGCAAAATGCAGGTTGCATCTTATTGTGAAAGGCAGTCACAGGAAACACAGCACAGACTGCGATGGCTCTTCGGAAGTGTGAAAACAGGACATTGTAATTTTACCGTTGCTCACAGCATGATGGGAATGGTCTGATTAGCCTAAACCGGTTTTACTTGGTGGTAAATAGACACTTTATTTGTAGTTCTGTTGTATTGCTCACAATGTAGCTGCTGAGGGGGTTTACTGTTGTAATATAACTGCACTTGCTTTTAAAACCAGTAACCACAGGTGTGGTTTAATGAGCCAGAACTAAAATCTTAAGGGGTATAACTTAAACAGGCAAGAGACAAAGGATTTGAGACGACTCATCTGCTTAAAAACCAATTCAAACCCTGTTTTATTAGCTTAAAATACGGCTGAGTTCCTGAAAAGCTCACATTTTCGATGATGGGATGTTTTGCAAAAATTCAACAGCATAATGATACGTTCTCAAATTATTTATAGCCAGAGAGTCACTTTGCTAAAGCAAGAAATGACAAGAGGAATTGACATGTTCTCACCATGGAAGCTGTTTTAGTCGGTTTCAGAATATCTGACGAGCCAGTTTACTGTTTATAGGTATTTGCTGCTGATGGGCGTCTGTGAAAACCTTGCCACTGGGTGCAATTACGCCTCATGTTGTGTAAAACTAAATCTGTAAACTATCTGATCTGTTTGGAATTGGCCACTTTTGAACACAAACAGCAGGGGGCGACATGATGACTTTGCCTCTCTGTGGGCACCTAAATATTTCAAGAGTTCCCCGTAGATCATCACTTTCAAATACACTGAATTTATTAATAACAGGCGATAATGTTATCCAATGGAAGACTGCTAATTTGTAGTCATAAAAAAAGCCGTTAGTGCTTTGTCTTAAATGGTCTCTGGCTTCACATGTTTTAACAATAACGTTTCTAACTCAAAGCCGTCGGTGTAGTATCGATTTATTTTTTTGATACTATTTCAGGAGAGAGATTTTTCAGCTGCAGACAGTCACTCTGCTGCGTTGTAACATCCACATCTTAAGAAAATGCAGTCTCTCAGGAACCTTTCTCACCAGGAGACTCTTCTGCGAGGAAAAACACTCTTTTCTGAGGTGTTATTTTTGACAAATCAACTACACGAAAACACACATCCTTACAGCATGTATACTAAATTCTGGATCACTGAAGGCACTGAAATATGGATGTGAGGGTTTTGGTCAATTAGCAGGTTGACTTTTCCTCAGAAGACCTTCCTTTAAAACCTCAAACACAGAAATGTCCCGTGCTGCATGTTACATTGACAGGGTCTATGCTGCTGACAGCATGACAACCTGTAACCTGAAAACCATACTGCAGGCACAGCAATAAGCACATGGCATAATTATGGGATCCAGATTTATAATTATATAATTGCAGCATATGAGTCACTTATCATGCTGTAAAAATACACCTCAGCACCTGCCTCAGGCTGTGATTTGGCCTCATCTCCCTGTCCAGGCAGAATAAAAGTGAAACTTTTGTCTGTGACAGAAGTTACAGACTTGTGATCGACTTAACCAGGAGTTCACTCTGCTAATAAACCCGACCACGCTCCCTGAAGCCAACTCTCTGAGACAACCGTGAAGAGAGCATTACACATCACTTCCCATCTTTCCCAAAATGCTTAGATGCACACACGCAAACTGAACTTATAAGTTCTGGTCCGTTTACCTTGAAAATCAATCTCTCATAGCTTTCAAGAGAGTTTATGTGCTCTGAACCTTCTCCATCTCATTTATTTACCACTCACATAGCCTCTAAATGTCAAACCATGTGCTCCTCCACTACTAATAGGAAAGCAGGAGACTTAAATTTAAGTTCTTTGTGCTCAGTTTTAACCTATTCTCCCAAAACACCCTAGACCTTACATTAAAATCACATTTAGGGTTTGTCAAAATGTTTAAATGTCATCAATTTGTCATGTTTTTGTTGTAGTAGTTATAATAATGCAGGTCCAGTTAGCATCAGAATAATACTGATAAGAAGGAGACAAAAGTGACTCAATGAGACAAAAACTGCAAATTCATCCATGTACCCACGAACGCACCACCAGCTGCCAGCCTGGACCGGACTACTGTCTGCACTTCAGTGCCACAGATGGAGAAGCTCTGACGACATATAGTGATGGGAACCAAACACAATGGCAACAGCAGGGCTTGGCTGGAAAATACACATTGACATTCGCACCCACTAAAATATAATATATCACAAAGATAAAAGTGAGCGTGTAGTGTTGTTAGGAGAGACGCAAACAAACCGACTCTCAGACAACGACACGACATTCCTACGTTTCTTTCAGACGAGGGTTTAGCCAGCTCAGCTCTTGTCATTTGTGAATGGGTCCGAATGGGTTCACGCAGCTAAACGTGTCATTTTTCTCCTCAAACAGGAAGTTAAGATCAACACAGTTACTGACTCACATTGCAAGAGTCAGACTGCAGTGTATCAGTCTAATGTCTGGATTTGATGCTCAAATTAATATCAGACCAGACGTCCTCTCTGCAGAGCTTTATTCTCTATCATACATGCGTCATATTTTCATTTTAATTTCATTTTAGCCTAAAGTGCCTTGGATCAAATCTTACCTGAAAGCAGTTTAAAAACAGGAAGCAGACTAAAACGTCGAGATTGAACTTTCAGTGATGTTTAAACTTCTGCCTGTGGAGACTGACACAGAAAACTGCTGCAGTACAGATTTGTGAAAAATCTGAGGTTGTGTTTGGACATTTTTAGACAAATACAACTGTCTGTTAAAAACACACACGGGGTCGTCCAGCCTTATATGACATCTTATATAATATCAGACACTGAATAAACTATCACATCTAATATTTTCTTTTCCATGTCACTCTTCCTGCATCTATCCCCTCTCTTCATTACAGCTGACTGATGTGATTGTTCACTATTTAAACAGACTGCTCTGTGTTCTCTCATGCTCTACCTAAGCTCTTGTCTAAATGTGCCTGAATGCTTGTGCTTTTATGGCGTGTGTGTGTGTGTGTGTGTGTGTGTGTGTGTGCATGCAGTGAGGGCAGGATAATGTGCAATTGGGCCTCTAGTGTCATGTGTGAAAAAAGAAAGGCGGAAACAGAAATCAGTGTTGATGGAACGCTGCACAGGGGGAGCCGAGTGCTAAATGAGTCTTTATAAAGAGAGTGAATAATGTAAAGCACAAATCAACACAAATGCAACAGGAATACAACACAATCAAGCCGAGCCACTTCTCTGCTTGTGTGTCTTTAGAGGTTCGACAGTGAATTACCTGTCTCGCTCATATCCACTTTCATTACGGCCTGACATTCAGCCAGCGTGTGTGTTTGCGTGAGCCGTGTGTGTGCACGAGCGTGCCAGGGTGTACCTGAATGTCACGGCGTAATGAGAATGGATATGACAGTGACAGGGCCATCAACGAATGGAGCACCCAGGCCGCCTCCCTTTTTCCTCGTGACATGTGGCGAGTACGTGCCGAGGAACACACAAACACAAAAACACAATCGCATACACACGATCTTGCTCTATCTAAGACAGTGGGGTGCAATAGAGCCAAGACAATAACCAAACTCTATTTACCAGACCTCATTCCCTCATTCGGACCCGAAGTAATTACTTTTAAATTGCAAAACTGAGGAACATTAACAAACGGATGCGGCAATTTAGGTCCGCCTGGGGCTAGACAGCTTGTTTTCAAATGGAAATGAAGGTATTTTGCCATTGTCCACTGCAATATCGTTGTGTTATGGTTTAAGGCTTTTTTTTCTGTGTGCCTGATAAAAGCAAGGGACATTGGCAGTGTTTACCAGGCCCATTGTGACAGACGACTGCTCAGAGCGAGGATAATTCTAGCTTAATACTAACGCTGTCGGAGGAGAGTGTCACTCCTTCTGCTCAGAAAGACAGACACACTGCTGCTGCTGCAGCTCAGCCACATAAATCAACACAGACACTTCACTGATATTCGCAGTGTGACAACATAAACAGAGAATCCCTGCACACACACACACACACACACACACACACGCGCGCGCACACACACACACGCGCGCGCACACACACACACAGAGGGAGGAGCATGCGTTTTCCCCATGTCAGGGTCACAGCACATCAATAGCAGCCGTGATTATCATGATCAACTCTAATGAGGGGGCTACGGGGGTGAACACCACTCGTCTTTTTCCTTTAACACAGCCTGTTATTACCACTTTTTGTCTCTCTCTCTGACTCACCCACGTACACACACTCACAGTCGTGCTATACCATGTAATTCTCTCCCAATCACAGCCCTGTCATCCTGCCCTCTCACCAGCCTGACAATGCTGACAAGGGTGCCCTAAAACCGGGCGAACACAAAGGAGCTGTGACTGGGTCGGCGTGCAGCTGATGAGGTCTGTAACTCCACCTGGCTTTGTGGCTGTTGTGTCAAAGGTGCTGCTTTTTGTCACAGTTTTGAGACTTGGTCAAAATTGTCTTAGTCAGTGACAGGACTGATTTCACCACAAGTCAGCAGAAAAATGGAAAAAGAGAGAAAAAGGTCTTTTTTAGACACAGAATCTCTAACATGGGGAGCTCCTGTTAAAAAGTTTGGGCTTTTATAAACTAGTTTCTTTAGGAAAAACCAAAAAACAACCCAAAGATATCTTTAACAATACTACGATTCTTTTCTCAGATATATTAAAGACCTCTGTCGCACAATTTACACAACTTCCCAAAATAATAGGACTGTTATTTAATATCTTTTTGACATGCTTGGGAAAAGCATTTTGCCTAATATTGATATTTAATGTTATTAAATTAGATTTTTTGGGGGGAAATAAAGGCCTGATTAATAATATTTCTTTTCCAGTAAAAACTGCTTTGACATGAGAAGAATCTACAGTATTTTGCTCATCATTAAAGCGACTCAACTCCCTTCCTGTATAAGAAACAGTTAAACTGCTCTTAGCAACCAAAAACAGGGCAATTATTTAACCTGCCGCTGTAATCTGGTGCTGCTGGACGCTTTACATTATGCATCATGTGACAACTCAGACTCAAACCATGCTGGTAGCGCTGCAAGAACAAAACTGTTACGAGGCCGAGCACAGAAAGTACAGTGGTGAGTCGTGACTCTAACAGAGAGGGTGCTCAGGGGGTTACAGATATTCAAACATGAGGCCGACATATTAAATCGCCAGAACATTTACAGAGTAAAGTGCATTTAAAAAAGGAGGCAGAGAGACAGAGAGAGAAGGAGAGTTGAAGAACGGGCAAGAGTACAGTACCTCCATAGTCTGAGACTGGTGCATGGCTTTGATTGCATTCTGTGCCATAGCTCTGGTGGAAAACGTGACAAACGCACATCCTGTAGGGAGGGAAGGGAGAGGAGGAAGGGATGGAGGGACAGTGGAAGGGAGGAGGGGGAGGGCAGAAGGGCAGGAGGAGGAGGAGGGAAGACAAGAAAGAACAAAAACAAGACAAAAGGGTTGGACACGTCGTTGTTGTATAAAAAAAACCCAAAACAGAGATTGATACAGAGAACAGCTCACAGGCGGACAACATCGCTTTCAGTCGCTGTAGAAACAACAGCCGAAAAACGAGCACAGTGTCATGACAACCACAACCCCTCCCCGACCCCGTCCCACCACCTCGCCCCATCCACAGCCGCATCAGGACATCTGAGACAACCACAGTCATCATCCGGGCTTTGGATTGGCTGCTGATGCCATCCCCGCCTCCCTCTGCCTCCTCCTCGCCCCTTTCTGTCGCTGTTTTTTGACTATATTTTTCTTCTCGCTCCGACACACTGGCCAAATTAGTCATACCTGAATTCAACCGCTTTCCCCTCTATACAATTCAACAATGTAAATCAGTTCAAATTTGCATGGAAGCGATTTGAATTCATCGGGGCCTGTATTGTGTGTCTGATTGGGTGCCCTCTTTCCCTCTTTGTCAAACTGGAGAGAAATGTGGCGGCGGTGGGGCGGGGTGAGCCGGGACAAAATATCTGCAGGGGCTCAGGAAGATGGGAATCAGATAGAAAATCATATTAATTCAATCCGCAGAGAGACAAAGAAGAGAGAAAGAGATGAGAGGAGGTGTGGTCGACCCCCTCTGTGACTGACACTGATTTTAGCCAATCAAGATCCGACTCAGCCAGAGGCTTTTTAGGGGAGTTTGTTATTGGTTGTTAGTGGGTAGGGGGCGATGCAGGGTTGTGTTTGTCTGGCTGGTTAGGGAGTGATTAGAGAAGATAATGTGAGAAGTGTTTCAGCAACCCCCCAGGCTAATAATATGCTAACAAACTCACCAAGCCATGTTAGCGCAGCCAGACCTGAACTGATTACACACATGCTCTCTCACGCGCACACACACACACACACACACACACACACACACACACACACACACACACACACACACACACACACACACACAAAAACATGTACGCGCGCAAACACACACAAGTTCAGGTTGGGCTAGCTGACTCGTGGCTTGGCTACGGAGGAACAAAACTAATAGCCTGGGTCATCAGATAGACTCTCCCTGGCTGTGTGGATGGGATGAAAGGGCAGAGAGGAAAGAGAGAAGAAATTGTGAGGATGGATAATGCAACAGAGACAGGAAGCGAAAGAGAAAGGGCCGATGTGCTGAGGAATAGATGTGATCATTGTCCTCTTCCACCTCTATCAAAAGCCGACTGTCGCTGTGACAGAACGAGGCTGAGAGTGACGGATGCTCCACTATGCAGATTTCATCCAGACACTTCACCTGAGAAAACACAAGCATGTCCTTGTAGAGGCCATGTATCGCTGCAGTAACAGTAGAACCGTGTTTTGACTAATTTTGCAGCAAAAAGTTTCCTGATAACTTTAATATGTCAGACGCAAGACAAGCGTCCGTCCTTCTTTAGAGCAAAGTGGCCGCTCTGCAGCAGTTACTACATTTAAAATGAAAACATGGCCTCAACAGTAACAGGGACAAAATCCATCATTTGTACAAACACTTAAAACGTCCTTGGTTAATGTTTTCCTGACATGCGGTCTTGTACAAATAATGACTGTCCTCTCTCAGAAACAAAAGGAGACGCAGCGTGAAATTATTTTACTGCTGCAAAACCTTTGACAGCATGTTTACACAGAAGGCAGTTCAGCTGCACTTCTCATTCATCTGTGTCATAGTATTTTAATCAATCCATCTGTCTGCACAGGGCAGGAAACAGCTCAGTTCTACTTGCAATAATACGCCGGTAAACATGGTGCTACAAGTCTACTCTCCAGTCTATCTACAGTGGTTGAGTGTGGCCTCAGCTCAGAACTGTGTCTGAATTATTCCCGTGCAGAAACACACACGGAGCATCAGAGCTGTTGCTGCTCTGCTAAGATGCTGCTGCTGTGTGGTAGCAGATCAGGCAGTGCAAACAACCTACTTTGTAGTTTAGACATTAGGGGTGGTTGAAACCCGAGTTGCAGCAAACACACAGCCCCTTAATCATATCTTCCTCAGTTTTATTCTGGAGGCTGACGTTAAGTTTTCTGTGCATCTTAGAAATAAACACGAAAACTGAGGGTTTGGTTTTAAATCAACCCCCCACTAAGCATCTGAAAGAAGGTGACGTACCGCTAAGTGACACCAAAGTTAAACATCACACAGTTTAGGTCCAGATATCATGAAATTCATCCGGTATAAAACATATTTCAACTAAATTTTAAGTCCATGTCGACTGGACGTTTCCCAAAAAACTGCCACGGTGACTTTTCCCTAAAGTGGTTTGAAGGCAGTAAAAAGAGACTGAAGGTTATCAGATTCTGCAGCACTGACCTAGTAAACATTCTGATGTGTTCTTTGCAGTGCAGGAGCTCTGCTGGCTGCTGTTACTGTAGATAGGATTTTGGAAAAGGGGTCATTTTTTCAGCTGGTTCTATTTTAGAAGAACCACAGTCTGTCATTTAACTGCTTATTTTCCAGTAGGCTGCCCCATCTTCTGCAGAGAGGTGTTGCCCGAGAACTGGATCAGATCTGGAAGGGCTTCCATGTGGGTTATTCCTCCAGACTGGTACTAACAAGTCCTCTATTTCTAAAACTAGTCAGCTGCAGTGTCACTGGCTGTCATCTAATGGAAACACCTGGGTTTTGCCTTGTTTGTGTTGAATTTGTCAGCATCTGAACATGAATTCTTTAATGTAAGAATGAAACTAGATGATTCCTGGCTAGTTAGTGCACGTCTTCCTTTTCACGTGGGGTGAGCGCTAAAAATACCTCACGGGCCGTATTCTGTCGTCAGCGGAGAACCAAACAGTCCTTTAATGAAAGTAGGGTAGCTCCCTAGGCCCAGCCAGCCACTGGTGGTGTGATCCATATTTTATTAATAGTGGGATGGCGAAGAGCTCTTCTGATTGATACAGCAGTTTAATAAGGGGCTCAGAAGCCCAGCTAGGTGGGACTGAAGGCCTCTGGGAATTGCAGGCCGACAGAAACGCTTAAAGACCTAGTTTTCCAACCTGGTTATAGCTGTTTGTTTACTAGCCAGACCCAAAGTGGACTAGCAGCGTTTTAGCTCTGACGTGTGTTAGCTGCTAAGTGGTTTCTATTAGTTCTACAGAAACGAGGATTTGGCCACTGCATCTGAAATATTCATGAGGACAAAAGAGAAGAGCTGAAAAGGGGTGGAGAAGGAAACGGGAAAGGGAGGGCAGGAGACTGATGTCTGAGAAAAAGAGGACAAATTGATGTAGGAACAGATTCTAGGACAGCCAGGGCGAATATAGAGACAAGGGAGGGTGCTGCTGTTTGGAGAAGCAAAGGCACATGGGAATTTGAATAGTTTAGTTTGAGATTGGTTCTGGAGGGAGACAGACTTGATCAGAAAGTGAGAGAAGACACATTAAGAAAATAAGACTCGAGTCAACAATAAAACATCCATAACATCCGACAACCACAGAAAAAAATATATATGACCGACAGATCCAGCTGCGTGACAATGACAGCGACAGCTCGTGTGACAGGAGGAGGAATAGGAGGACAGAGAGTTTCAAAAGCCCGTCCATCTCCTCAGCACATAGAAACCACAAAGGGGAGAGGGGAGGGAAGGTGGGGAGCACTGGGAGATGGTAGAAGTCAGGTGCGTGTATGGAGGATTGATGGAGGGGATCCCTTTATTACTCCAAGGGCTATTTATAGACGTACAATAGCTGAGGTGGGACTGATATATGAGACAGTTTGTTTATGGTTGGTAGTACTTGCCAGATCCGGTCATACATCAGCCATAAGAACCATTAAATGGTCACTCTGGCCGTTTTTACAGTGGTTATTTCAGCCCTCGTTCGTTTGAGAACACATTAATCAAACTCAGGTGTCGACAAATCTGACCGGTTTGACAGCTTGTTAACGGGACCGTTTCTGGTTTCTAAACCAGCCCAGGAGCACTTTGTTTAGGGAACATTATGTGGCCACAACGTGCATCAATTACATGGAGCCCACACGTCATAAATTCAGCAGCTGTTTGCCTTCTCCTGGTGTTCTGGCAGCTCGCGCCATTCTCCATATTAGCTTACATTACTGTAGATGTTGGGAGTCACAATTGGAGTCATAATCACATTTTCTCTTGTGGTCACAGATATTTTGTCCCTGCTCCACAGTGGCCAAATCTCTGCTTAGTGCTCCAATCAAAAAACAAGTACAGGCTGCTGTTAAATGGATTTCTGGAGGGGCTTTCTGCAGTCATCATGATTTACCTGAACTGTTGCTTTAATTTCAACCACACTTTTATTTAGTAATGAGTAATGAGCGTCTGTTTGCCAATTTGGCCAAAGCTCCTGAAAAAAAAAGTACTGTACTCAAACCCTTTCTCGATCTAATACCATTAGGTTTTTGGATTTGTGCATTGTTTAATATCTTACCTTGCCTGAGTGTGTGGATTAAATGTGGAGCAGTCTGTGACCAATGAAGAGAAGGAAAACGTCTGCTATAACATGGCCTTGAAATTTATATTCTGGTGTGTAAAACGTAACCAACCCAGTGCCTACGGTAAATGCAACAAAGCAGCGGGTCATCTGCTGATTTGGACTGCAGGTCTGAAAATGGCCTCAGCCTCAGTGTGAAGTATCAAAGGGTTTGGGACTGGTTTACGCTGCAGCTAAACTGGAACGGCAGGCAAAGTGAAGGATATGAATGGAGGTCAGGAGGTCAGAGGAGGAGGAGGAGGAGGGTGGGGGGGGGGTGGTCAGGGGCCGAGGCTGAGAGAGCAAGAGGGGGGAGAAAAAAAGAGAAAGAGAGGGAGAAGATATATAGAGCGAAAAGGAGAAGCACATATTCACAGTGGCTACAACGGCCTCAAGTTGCCGCTCCAGTTCATTTGTACTTACATCATTTTTTTCAAGACCTTGAAGGAAATTTGAACAATTTCCTATGAAGCAGCTGGTTGAAAACAGGATCTAATACAATGCTTTTAGTGAGCAAAAATGAAATGTAAAATCTCAGTTAAGCTGACCAGGTCGGCCCAGAACATCTCAGGAAAAATGCCATAATGGATTTCACTGAGGAAACATGCTTGTCTTAATGTACAGGCAGTGACAAGGACATTTGGTTGGTACATGACTACAGAATGCCCACAGTCCATAACTTAAGGCCCCTACACTCAATGAACTGATGGTTTCTAGACACAACATACAGAATTTTACATTTGCAGCCCCGTGATCGTCCAATCTGACATAAATATTAAAAAAGCATCTCATATAAATGAGAGAATCTGGCTGTCACACTATCTATAGAGTTTTCTAAAGGAGAGAGAATAGTTTAAAACAATCGTCTCCTGAAGTTTATGTCTCAGTGGGTTTTTATGTTTCCTGAGCCAGAAGACACTAATCACCACAGTTTATAATAAACCACAGCTTCTTGTGACAGCTCAGTAAAAGACAATGAGGGAAAAATGTTTGAGAACAGAGCTGCTGATTATGGAGGAAAATCCTTCTACTCTGGAAAAAAAAAAAAAGCAATAAATGCTTCCAATTTGGTTTTAGAGACAGTTTTTCTTTCTTTGGACTTGTAAACACTAAAATAATGAGCCCATCCTATTTCCTCCCTCCAGCCATTGGCTCAGACACCATCGTCAACCAGCCAGGTCTTGTCACACGGCCCTGAGGTAAACACTCCAGGACGCTGGGTCATGAGACAAACAGACATAATGAACTGTGGCGGCGGCTGGAGTCCGTTCAGGCTGTAAAATTCACGAGGAGCATCAGGTGTGTATGGGAGTGAGTCGGAGCGACACACACCTCTGCTGAGTCCGTCGGGCCCTCGCAGGATCCGACACTCCTCGATCTGACCAAATGCGGAGAACATGACCCGGATGTCGTTCTCATTGCACTTCTTCGACACCATGCCGATGAACAACTTCCTGTCTTCCACCGCTGCAGAGCCAAGAAGAAGAACAAGAAGAAGCAGTGTGAATAAACAGGTGGACATAACAGCATGTCTCAACACGCAGCTGCATACATATTCTATATTATTATTTTTTTAACTTTTGATGGATTAAGCCTTTAGACAGTGATGGCTGCTGTTTCCCCAAGTTTCCAGTCTTTGTGCTAAGCTAAGATAGGCTAAGCTAAACTAAGCTAAGCTAAGCTAAGCTAAGCTAAGCTAAGCTAAACTAAACTAAACTAAGCTAAGCTAAGCTAAACTAAACTAAGCTAAAATAAGCTAAGCAGCTGCAGGTGGATGTTACCTTCTCTTTGAAAGAAAACAATGAGCGTTATTACAGAACTTCTTCATCTGTTCCTTTAATTGTACATTTATTCTGTATAATGCCACATGCAACAGCACCAGAATCCAGTATTTCTACAAGATACAACGATGATTAAAAAAATATACAATAAAAATATATTAGGGAGAAAATGTTTACTGTTGAGAACAAAAAGAAACAGACAAAAACAGAACGAGACAGAACAAAACACACTTTTGCTTAATCAGAAGAACCAGAGAGCGACAGAAACAGAAAGTGGGAGAGAGATGAAGACCGACAGAGTTCATGTATTTCATCATGCCATCTGCGAGGCTCTGATCAATGTCTCATTATCACTTCAACACCGACTGCTTGCTGAGACTCTCTCACCCTCTTCCTCCCTCCACCTCTACTCCTCTTCCTCCTCCTTCCTCCCCACGGGTCCCTCTCTTTCTCCTCCCATGACACAATCCCTCGCTCTCAGCTGCAACATTGAGGAACGTGAGCCAGCTGCAGGTAACGCTGAGAAACCTGGGCTGGGTTTCACAGTGTGCGGAGGTTAAGAGTGAATTAGGCTGAGAGCGAAATCCTCATCGCTCACAGAAACAATATGTGTATGTCTGCATTTATGTGTTTCCACCACATTCAATGTAATGCTAATCCAATTCATTTTTAATGAGGAAACTGTCAGCTCTTACCGCGAGGCGAAAGAGATAAGCGGTCTGTTGCACTCTGGGAAATCAATAGCACACTTGTTTGTTTTGCTGTTTGAATTGTTTGTGTGTTTAAAAAACAAACCGTCGGGATACGCTGCCAAGATAAGTGTGGTTTCAAAAAGCTTTAACTCCTTTGTACACAGCCTGGGTGTGTGTCTGTGTGCGCATCACTCCAGAGGAAGATTACCACAAGTCTAACAGCAATGTAATTAATTTACTCTGTGTCGATAGAAAAGAAAGACAGGAGATATCGTTACAATTGACTGTTTCTGTTTTTCGGACGAGGCGCACAGGCAGGCGGGTGGGTGATAAGACTCATAAAGCCCGCTCTGGAGTCAGCTTTGCATTCTGGGATAAATTGGAGCAGAATTGGCTTCATGCTGAGTTTTTCACATTAAAAAAAAAACAAAAAACAAAAAAAACAACAAAATCACAAAGATTTAGTGAAAAAAAAAAAAAAAACTGCACAATTCACCAATAACAGTTATCTCCCTGTTATACTGTACATCGCCCCAGCTCTTTCTCTGGTTCCATCTCCTCGCTGCCTAAACTAATAAACCTCTGAGCAGCCATTTGTCACTGTTACAGCAACTCCAACACTGGGTTTATTAAAGGACATTACCATTAAGTGGATGGATATGTTACGTATGGTCTGCTCTATATTTCACCATTCTGGCTGTGAGTAGTGGCTGCTTTATTAAGTTCCACCATCGTTACCCCGACGGTTATGTCTTATAAAGTCATATTTTGCCATATTTCACTGGAGCGGATGATGGCTTTTATAAGGATTTCTCCCTGCCTTGCTGGATGCTGTCATTTTATTGTATTCTCCTGCAGTGGACAGTGATATAGAAGGTGGCTTATGATGCCCCTCCATCGTCTGTGCGTCAGCCAGAGGGACTCCTCTGTGGTGGGAGGTTATAGCCTATGGTCATGGTTCAAATGTGTGTGTGTGTGTGGGGGGGGGGGGCTAAAACACACCACTAGTGTATATGTTTCATCTATATGTGAAAATAATGTAAAATGCGTAAAAATGTTCTAAAGGAATATAAAGCAAAAACCCAAAAGAAGATACTGTATGTGAGCACACAAAGTCCCAGCAGGTGTCAGAAAAACACCTTCAAAACTTTGTAAAATCCTTTTCGAAACTATGGATTAAAAATGGCCAATGCATCCAATCATAAATTTACAGTATCTGTTTTCATATTCTGCTCAATTACTCAGCTTCAAGGGTCAGTTCACTCAAATTGCAAAGGCACACATTTTCTCAGCCATGCAAATAATTTTATTTTCCAAAATTTACAGATGGATGCGGCTCAGATTTCCTCAATATTCCACCTACGCCGCTGACTGCAGTTTTCATGGGGAGATATTTTGCACCAAAGGTAAACAAACTGTCCACACTGAGGTTTCTCGGTTTCCAGAGAAAATACAAATTTGTTCATGGAACCACAGATGGCCATTTGATTTTGAAAATGTGATTTTGTTTTTAAATAGTATGGAGCAAAGAATTAAATTCACACTGTTGTCCGTTATTTTTGGTTTTATTTTAGTTTTGGTATTTAAGGACTGCAACCACCCACCATCAAAGATGAGTCGGCTTTTAAAGCATCACTGTCCAGAGGCCTGCACCTCCACCGAACCTTTCTTTGTTTTTACAGTTTGACCCTGATAAAGGGAAAACTGACGATTTTGATTAGGGAAGCTATGCGTCCACAACGCCTGAGTGCCCATCTCACTAAACCACAACATTAATGACATTGTCTTTTAATTTCCAAACCTACCTCAGCTAAATATCACTGAGCGTAATGAACCTGACAAATTGCAGATGGTTTTGCTTCATCACAGTAAAACCAATTAAAAAAGATTGAAATAATAAAGCAACAAAATCCAGATCCTGCAAAAGTCTCGTTAAAGACATAATGAATTTAACTTCTCATCCTGTGCCTGGAACTCCTCTCTCTCTCTCTCAAAAACACATTTTGAGACTTTATGATAAAATATTCCTGATGCCTTTATCTAAATAAACATGAAGCTTCACGTCATATAATCCTACACTTGACATTTTCAGCCTGTGGGTCAAAGCAGGCGGCAGGAAGGCGTAAGCAAAGTCAGCTGGAGAAAAGCTTTATTTCCAAAAATGTCAAAGTTGTGGTCTAAAGGGATGGAATTTATTCATGTCTCCCTCCATTTCCTGGTATAAAAGTACAGGTGAAGAAGGTATGAGAGGATGGCTGATATTCCTGTAGTTCTCCAGAAACCATCGCGATTAAAAGGTCATGCCGACTTTCAACAAATCGAAATATTTTGATTTCATCGAATCCCTCCCAAAAAGGTGCTCGCAGGATTTCACCTCACACAACGGAAGCAAGAAACACTTGAGTAACACTGAAGTACAACTGTTAGAAACTACAGTGCTCAGCTGTTTAAGGTAGTACTGTTTTAAATAATGAAAGTATATATTCATGAGCTGCTTTTCAAGATCTTCAATAGGAAGCAGCTTTTATGTTTGTGGGACTAAGTGTGTCAGAGTCGAAGTTAAATCGTGTCCAATAAGACGAATCCAGACTAATGGCAGCCTCACTCTTTAGAAACCTCGTGCTTCCTTTGGTGTCTAATGTCCAACAGCGAGGAGGAAGGGGCTCCGAATGGGAAACCAGCTTAGAACTGGATGTGCAATATGCGATTTGGATCTAAAGACGGAGTGTCCGATAGTGCTCGTGAGTGTGTGTGGGTGAGACAGATGTATTAAGGCGTGTTTGTATGAGCGAGCAGTCACACGGGAGAGAGGCTGGTTCACCATGAGGCCAAAACGATTCAACTTTCACTGACCTCTTTCCGAAGCACCTTAATAATTCATCACACGTATAAAAATATATTTATATATATCAGCATTTCCCTCTAATGCTCTTTCTCCATTCCACTCTATGTCTCAATCTCTTCCCCCGGCCCCTCGTCCCATCTGCCAGTCAAGAAGCGAGCAAGCACATGGCTGAGATAGCTATTACCAAGCAAATTCAAAAAGGCTATTGACGCATAAGTGTGTGTGTGTGTGTGTGTGTGGCCACTCACCGTTAGATTTCTCACTGTCTGCAGGTTTCATCTGAATAGGGTGGTGCATCTGTAGAGACACAAAACAAGGACAAAGTGTATATTAGCTGCTGCCTATGCACAATCAGACATTTACATTTCATCTTTGGATATTCAGATAAAATCCAGATTTGACTAATTACACACAGTTAATACAAACTGATTGACACACACGCACAACTTTGTCGGACAGCTAGAAAAAGAAAATCTGTCTTTCTTTTTGGTTTTCCCTCACGAGACACAAATATGCTTATTAGTGGGGAAAGGGTTGACAACGCAACTGCCGTGGTTTCCTAGTTCACTAGAAGATAAAGAACAAGAGGAAGAAGGACAGGAACCAAATTTAAGGCCAAGACCATGAGAAAGAAGCAGAACAAGCTGAAGAACAAGCAGCAGACTAAAGAATCAGTATAGCCAGCTACAGTAGCTAATAACAGGCCAGTAACATAAACACTGTCATGAATGAACTTCACTCACTTACTGCGACCATTGCAAAGATGATTGTTGTGATAAAAGCTTCATATCTAAAACGCTGCAAACATCAAAACTGCTGCTGCGCCTCTGTGTGCTGCATTAAAAACATTAGCATATAAACACGAGCTTCCACTCTGGGATATTTTAGCATTGTTATTTTTCTGTCATTCTCACAGAGGGAAGACTGACGAAGACTCTGTTTCCAGGAAAAACAGTCGCATGAAGCCATTTTGTTTCCTTCTCTGTTCCCTGGTCTGAGTGTTGAGTCTTTGCCTCGTTTCCTTGAGATCGCAGGAAGATTTAACCTGATGGTCGAACGCTTTTTGTAAAACAGATGTCATTTACAGCTGCCTGAGATTTGATCTCAGCGTGATCCAGATTATTGCATTGCAGGTGTTTACACCTTTTACTCATTTGTGTTTTTCTTATTCAGATACAGATCGCTTGTTTACGGCCGACGTAAAGCAGGTCAAATGCCTGCGTTTACACTTGTCTTTTAGATACTGGATATCTCTGTGCTCAAGAAACAGCTTAATGGAGCCGAATGATGGACTGTTTATAAGGTGGTGGCTCTTCTTTTATGGAAAACAAGAAAACACTTCACAGATGAGAGGGCTTTGTCACCTCTCTCTCCCACTCTCTCCCACCCTCCTTCAATCTCTCCTCCTCTGCCCCTTTTTTATTTCCTCCATCTCTCTTTCCTTTATGGGAGATTATGTGGCTGTTTGATCTGCGGAGAGACGAATGACAGTGATTCTCCAAATCTAGCCCTGTATCAATCACACTCAAAGTCAAATACCAGCCGTGAGTGAGTGTGTGTGTGTGTGCGTGCGTGTCCGTGTGTCCGTAAGAGTGTGTATGTGCCCTGTCTTACCCATAACGCCCCTGGGCTCAGTCACGCTGTGACAGAAGGCTTTGATCTTCCAATTCTATCACACACCTTTATCCCAACTCTCTCCCTCCTGCTCTCTTGCTTATCATCGTCATTCTCTGCAGACACACACACACACACACACACACACACACACACACCTACTTTGTCCAGTGACTAGTTTCCAAACCGGCCCAATGGGAGCAGTCAGTGGTGGAGGAGGAAAAAACAAATAGAGAGGTGGAAGAGCGAAGCTAATGAAGGGCAGCATGCAACAGAACTGATTCCCTAAAGAAGACACTAAAATAAGCCAATGGCACGGCTGAAACATACGTGGAGCGAAGCGGCAGGCTAGTTTTGAAAATTCAAGCGAATTTCTGAATGTTTTGAGTCAACATTTGCAGCAAAACACGACTGTCTGCATGTAGGAACAGACAGATGAGAAATCAAAACTACTAGGAAGAAGGGGCAAGAAGAATAAACCACACATTTTAAAGAGTGATATTTGTAGTTTGTGATGTGTTTCAGCTGGAAATGATGCAGAAAGAAAAGCTACAGTAAGAAAGAAAAACACCAAAATGACATTGAAATTCAGTGACGGTAGAATGGATCGCACTCGCAGTTTGCAGTGCATTTTCATACAACATGAAAATGCAAAAAATGAGAGAGTTAAAATGAGATTGAAATGAAATTCAGTGATGGATGAATGATTTAACGTGTAGTTTGCAGTGCACATCAGCCACAAACGTCTGTGAGGATCAGAAAGGAATAAGAAAAAATAAGAATATAAAGACACAAGGAAGACAAAACCACGAAAGGGAAAAGAAAAAAGAGAGGAATAAGAAATCAGGAAAAACAACCAATAGCAACAGACACAAGATGAGGGGAAACCTGTAATAAATGAGAAAAACAATGACTCATAAAGACGATTAAAGGAGCAAGAGAGAGGCGGAAGGAGGGAAGAGGGTCACAGACACCGGACAGACGGGAAACCCTTCAGGCTGCAGCCTCACAGTGTCACTGCCACAAGGACATGGATGTGTGTGTGCGTTTAGTGTCTGTGTGTGTGTGTTGAAGACACATCAAAAGGAGGAAAGTCATGTCAAAGCAAACCTGGAAGTCACATCGAGTCACTTCTCACTAATCCATTTCAAAGTCTGTCCTCTAAAGGCGAAAAACAAAAACAAAACAAAAGCCATGACAGCATCACTGTGCTGCCACCGTTCACTGCTAAAGAAGCTGCCACACGCACACACACACACACACACACACACACACACACACACACACACAAACACACAGGTACAAAAGCTGTGTCTGGCTTTTAGGCGTCTCCACCTCAGGTCTGTCTACCCAGAATGCCCAGCGGGCGGCGTCGCTGTCAACATGTTTGATCTCGGCGAGCTCCCGCCGAGACCCACAAAGCAAGACTCTCCTCCGCTATCCCACAATTCCACAGCACTGTTTCTTCTTGCCTGGCAGGCCCACAGCTACAGTCTGCCATTCATTATGCGCTCAGCAGGAGACCGGCAAACTACTAAGTCCTCGCCGTGCTCATGCTCATAAAAAGCACAGAGAACCAAAAACTTTGCTACATAAAGCCTTGTGTGCAGCTGGCCTGATGCTGCGCTGGCATTTAGTTTTACAAACGCATCCTTCCAGTCAGCACGCTGCTTAATCTACTTCCTGTTTACCTGCTACGTCCGACCTGAGAGTTAATTCTTCCTCTGGCCCCAAAAACCCTCTTTTCTAGTTTTACCCTGCTCCCTGCTCTTCCAGGACGGGAGTCTCTTTTCTTTGGTGAATCTTTAATTGAAGTGGTCCTCATAAGCCACTCTAAGCCCTTCACAATAATTAATCATTTACAAAATAAGAAAAAAATGAGCTGAAGACTTTACAGTGCAGCTGTACAGTTTAAAACACAAAGTTGAATTGAATGTAATTCGCTGTTGTTGCATTATTATTAGTTTGTCTGTGTTAAGGCCTTTATTATTTGTGTGTAATGCATCTGCAGTGCACTTGAAGTAAAGAGTCACCATTTGGCTTTAATCATTTTTGGAGCACTTAAATTGCCTTATTACAAACTGCATAGTTCAGTTCTGACTGACTGAGTCATACTGGGCGCTGCTGTAAAACACAAGATAAACACACACCTTTGAAAATCGATTAACATTTCATTTACATATTAATGTGCAAACTGAAAGTCACCACTCAAACCGCTAATAACCAGTTACTGAGCCACCATGTTGCTACTGTTCTGCAGTGACACAGCTCCTTTAACTGAGCAGCTACATGTTATTAGCCTGCTATTACATTAATTCATCAGATTTTACACAGCAGCTACATCAGCAGCATTTCGTCCATCCTACGCGGTGGCCATTTTATCTGAGTTCACGTCACGTTTACTGCCCCCAGAGGGTCAATTAGCATCTTTAGCATTAGCTTAAATGCTGAAAGTCCAACTTCTAGCTTCATGTTTACCTCTAGAAGGTGCTAGATATTCCACTTTCTTCACCAGCCAGTCACTAATTCTGTCCGTCTGCTTTAGTGTTGCTGAGCAGGGTCTTTGTTGAAAACAGGGTTGATACGAGAACCACACAGAAATGTGCTGTAAAACCAAAACAATGAGCTAAAACAGTTTTCTGTGTGTTTATCGCTCTGTATCTGTCATTTGACTCACTATTATGACAAAAATAAATAATTTGTCCGTGAGCTTGACAAGACACAGTTGTGGCTATGCAAAATTAGCTTATCCAATGACCAGAAGATATTTACGGATGGGTAAAAGCATACAGTCCACATTCCAGCTGAGGGATCAGAGAGCAGTGGTCAGTCGAGAAGGATTTTACAACCTGCCAGTTATGGGACAGTCTGTTTAATGACCCCACTATTCCTGGCTGAAGCGAGGTGTCTATCTGTCGGACTAGCTGATGAAATGTCGCTCTCCAACACCCCTCTTTTCCTTTCAGCTTTTTCATCTTAATATCCTCCTCATTCACAGAGACTACCACCAACCTGACCAGCATCCAGGCGACCTCCTCCCTTCACCTGGACCCCCCATCTCGGCTGGCAGTTAAAGAACCGGAGTGCATGGAAACCCTACACTTCCTAAATGTTAACTGCTGCTCCAGGGTTAAGGTTATCCCTCCTCTCTTCCACTGGCGTCTTCCAGGAATGCTCTGGTGCTTAAAAGGTCAGAGGTTGACTTGTCCTGGAGCCAGAGGACTGACTTGAGGCTCGCGCTGAGAATAGAATGAGCGTGTGTTGTACGAGGAGTGTGTCTCTATGTATGCGTGCGCGCCCTTTAGCAGTAGTTGGCACCTTCAGAGCAACAGTCAAGTTCACATGACCAGAGCGTGCGTGCCAGAAAGTGGAGAGCGCACATACTGTCGGGGAGCGAACACCATCCTGCCGCCCTGCCTGTGTCTGTGCCTCCGCCACACTCTTCCTCCGCCCTCCTCTCTGAAGGTGTGACGGTGAGCTGCTGGGTCAAAGTCAGACAGATGGCCCTCACAGTTGGGATTCAATATCAGCGACCGAGACCGAGCAACCGAGCACACACACACACTAACACACAGCCTCCAAATGTGAGGGACACACAGTTCTGGTTTGACATCCACATCTGGAGCTCTATGAAGCTTTGATGAGTTTAATTGACAGCCAGTACCATTTCATTCAGCTGGAAACAAATAGAGCAGATTGAATTAATCTGATGTCACTACTGTCCTTTATAAGGGAATAGAAATGTCTCACTGGCAAATAAATTGTAATACAGAAACACAAACCACATATTAAAAAGACATGAACGGAGCAGAAAGATAGATATGGAAATTATTGCTGTAAATCACACATGAGCTCCAGATGGTGATTATCACCAATCACCTGCATTTTTGGTAAACACACACTGAGACTTTGACTCCACTAAGGACAACATCTCGCTTCAGGCATATGAGAAACATAATCACTGTTTGGAGATATAGTTGTAATTCTGCAGCTCACACAAACACAATAAAGAACAAGACCTTCCTACCAGCATAAGCTGACTGTGAGAGCAGTAAATCTTTAAATAGTTAACCAAGGCAAGTATAAATACGTCTAACATGCATCTATAAAAGGTGAAGACAGGCTATTTTCAGAAGCAGATCCTGAAATAGGTGTCCAGTCTGAACACTGACACTGTCTTTGTTCAAACTTTAAAAACCAACAAAAGAGACACGAGGAGCATTTGGATGGTATTGATGTACTGTTTACACTTTGTCAAATTTCCTTTCTTTACCATGTCACAGAGACATCCCCATTCACTTATAATGGGCGGTTGTGTTATTCTCACCAATGCGAAACATGACTGATTAAATGGAAATTAAACAGTACAGGTCATTTAAACTGATCGAAAGTTTCAAAGCTGCAAACCAGAACAGGGTGATGACTGTACAGTGTGTTTCTCTCACATTTGGAGCCAAGAACTGACTAATAAATTCCAACCCATCAATCTTCCTACGAAGCCACTGACCAAAAAGCTGGCACTCCTGATATACTGTACAGGACAACAGCTGTTTACACAAGTCAAACCTTATTCTGACGAGGATTGTAAAGTAAAACTGTTAACTCGTCACCACATACATCAACTATCAGTGACGCCGGTTTGAAACACCAAGAGACAAATGAATATAAAGATCAGGGGTGTGTCTCTAAAATACAAACTGTAGATACACACACGACACACTGCAGATACACCCTCTGCTGCCTCATGTGACTCTGACAAACACCTTGACACACACAAAATATGATATTAATTCTCACTCTCCTTTCAGCAAACACACGGGTGTAAATCAAATCGTCCTTTACAATATCCATCGTCTTAGCGGCGCTTAGTGCGCAGTTAGCCTACATTATCCCCACTTCATTTAGCTCGGTAAACAATTAACCCAGTGCGCGTGTGTGAGCAGAATGATTGAGGGATTTGGCATTAGCTATGCTGTGTTGCGTCTCTACACCAACTGCTCCAAGTGTGTAACATAGCTGGCCTGCATTTACAGCCCCTCTCGTCTCCTCGCCCCCCATGAATCAATATGCTTAAACGCTGCCACCAACACGGAGAGAAAAGAGGGGTTAGGGGAGTTAATTTGAAACAAGCGATTAATATTTCTTTCGTTAAATAAGAGCGCACACACAAACGTACACACACTCCGAGGATCAGCACATCGATGAGGTTTGTCTTCCTTCAGCCCTGTTTGCGATAGCATTTGGGTTTCACTACAGCAATTACAGCCTTTAATTGAATTGATTTCGATAATGAGCCTCTGTAATGACACAGCTGTGGGAATGGTTGCATGTATATGCGTGTGGTGTTTGGAATGAATGAGCTACTGTTGTTTTTCTGGACTTAAATGATCTGTGAGGAGGCTGAGCAGGATTCAAACATGAGGACGCACACAAACACATTCACAACACCGGTGCTGTAATAGCTGTCTACTCGTCAGCCGTCTCCGTTCAGCCGTTTTATAAACCACATGTCCGAGGTCTAACCTTTCAGCTTGTTGCATAATATCCTTCAGGCTATAACGCATGAATGTTTGATGACACACGGCTTAGTACATGAGAAATTTGATATCCTATCTTTCTGTACTTCCACTGTTTTGGGCTAACTACCATCTACGACTACTTCCCGGGTCCTAGGGCGAGCTCACTGCTGCACGACAAGCTGCCGAAAAACCTAAAGGGACTAAAGAGTAAATCCGCCGGTCTATCAGTCGGTGGGAGTTACCTCATCTTTTTCCTGCCAGTCTCCTCGTCTGCTTCTTAACCGCTGCATGGAGAGCTATTGTGATAGAGCAGTGATATGTGTAATAGGCCTGCGCCTGAACAAACAACACACATCGACTGACAGGATGTGGACATGAAGCATTCCTCCCCTTGCTGCACTGCTATCAAGTACTTTGTTGAAAACACACTAGTGCACACTTAGGGGTTTGCCCAGGTATCAGCCGGCTGATAAATGGGGCTGGCGTTGGTCGTTTATATGTCCTGCTCACATCTTTGCCAATGATGGATTTGTTTTGATTACATTCAGTAATTATTACCGCAGTTCGGATCAGATTCCCCTCGATCTAAGGCATCAGCAGAGACCGGCAGTAACTGATGGGTCTAAGTGCTGTTTGAAACGCGTTTCTGTTCAAACAAGAAGAGACCGGACAAAACAAAGGACTCTGTCAAAATCCTGGTCTGTGCAGCTGAACACAGCTCACAGCTGACTGACATAAACAATCAGGAAAACAGTACAACCTGGGTGTGTATACACCCACGGTTAGTGTGACTGACAAATCTAACGAATCAAATATCTGTGATGAAACTGATGAGCCAATCTACAAACAGCGCTCCTGTTATAATTAGTATTATATTATTTACTGCCATATAAACCTATTAACACTTAGGCTGACAGAGTAGTGGTGCTGTTCAGTATTAGTAGTTTATGTAAGATTAACAAAGTGGTTCATTTCAACTTATTAACCTTTTCATACAGTACGACATATCGGAGGAACAACTCGTGGGTTCATGAACATCATTATGAATATCCTCCTCTAAGATAATATTGTTCTAATAAAGGATTACTACGATTATTAAAGTCATAATTGGAACTTTACGACTTAGAAAACTGCAAAGTCACAGTCAAAACTACTCTGAAATGTGGGACCCTACAAAAATAAGACTCAAACTTCTAAGTGTGACAGATTTTTGACATTTATCTCTAGAATTTCAGTACAATGAGAGCAGACGATCAGATAAGGTATACTTTGAAATGTGAATGTCATCAGTCAAATAATGAAAAGATTATAATGAGAAACAATAAGCACTATGGCCTGCAGTGTGAAAGCAGCCACAGTCGTTCATTTCTCGAGTGAGCATACACATTTTCCTTCAAAGGCCGGAACAGTCGGTTTTTAGACCACAGGGGCTTTTGCATGAAAGAATATGATTTCTCACATCACTGAAAATGATAATACACATTATCACTTACACAGCCTGTGCTTCTATTTGCAGCTCTGTCCACCAACTTCAAATAATAAATGACTGATTAAATGACTTGTGTCTTTGGATTATAAATTGCTGCTTTTAAACCTTAACCTTGCTTGAGATCACACTTACTTTGATGAGGGCCTTTGATGTGCCTTTGGTTGCACAAACACACACAACCTTGCGTCTGTATTCTGGCAATGGAGCGTCACTAATTATCTTGCCAGGAGAAAGGTAAGGGAGGTGGGGACCTGTGTGTGTGTGTGTGTGTGTGTGTGTGGTCTCAGTGCGACGGTAGCTTTTAATGAGCCCCACGCTTCTTATCAAGCTTGGCGCTCAACAAACGCTCTGATCCGCCCACGTGGAGGACGGGGCTCGACTGATCGCGTCTGAAGCCCCCCAACCCCAACCCCCAGTGCCCGCCACACACCCCCGTCACCCTCCCTCTCCCTCCTCTCCACCTTACTGCCAGAATGAAATATCCTTGAGAGAAACTGTGAATCAAAGGGCTTTTCATCCTTCTTTACAAAGAGAAAGAGAGACGGAGAAAGATGGAAAGAAGGAATCAACAGGACAAAAGAAGGAGAGAGAGAGGAAAGGCAGGAGGCAGGAAAAAAAAAAGAAAAAGAAAATGAGCATAAAGAACCGAACTTTTCCAAGCTGGAGGGCACTCCAGAGGTCACGTCCTAGATTAGCTTTCACCCTTCCCTTCATCCTTCCATCTCTCCATCCCCTCCACCCAGCTTCAGATGGGGAACAGCGGCCCCAGGGCCCTCTCGACAGGCGTCGGGGGTGGGCGGGGGTAGTGGGGAGACACCGGACATTTAGACATCTGTCAGCCTCTAATGAAAGAGTTCAATTTAGTGGAAAATCTCAAACAACCTTGTCTGACAGGCGGGCTGACAGCCGTTAACTCGCCGTGTGCTGCCGTATGTGTGTGTGTGTCGTGTTAGCGTGGACGGTGGAGCGGCAGAGGAAAAACGTAACGCAATAAACTCAGAGCGTGCTGCAGCATATGCTCATGTGCACATAAAAGTGTGTGTGTGTGTGTTAGAGTCATGCAGGGGTGGGGATCAGGCCGTGCAGCAGGGGTTGGGGCGTGTGGCTTTAAATCGCTCCAGGGTTACAGCGCATGTTTTTCCACGATAGACGGGTTACGGCGGGGGTTTCATGTGAGTGGTTTAGACCTCGCTGCTGCTCTTACAACTGGAGAGATGAACACACAACACATGCACACACAGACAGACACACACTTCATCTCCACCCCTCCAGAGCTTCATTAGCAGTTCATTAGAAAGAATCTCACTGAAAGCCGTTGTTACTGAGAAAAGTCTTTCTAACTGTCACAGTCTCTGAAACGACTCCATGTGTATGTCACACAGACACATAGAACCGGCTAATTATTTTTGTTTTTATTTAACAAAAACAGGAAATTTTTCTTTTTACTTGCTTTTTCTTTCGAGCTAATGACATTGATGCAAACACAGTTTTATGGGCTGAAAGAATCCTGTCAAATTGGTTCATGCATAATGGCAGAAATTCGAAATGGGAGAAATTAGAACATTAACATACCTTTTTATTTTTTAGTGTGTAGTAATTAAAACCTGACTGGCTTTTTTAGAACTTGTAGTGTCATGAGAACCTGAGTTATGTGGGAATTTTTCCTGGTCGTGCTGTAACACAGGCAGGGAATATAGATTTAGAGCACGAGTTCATAAAGATGAAAAATGAGTCAATGGAGCAGACTTGTCAATTTTGCTTCCTGTTCCTCTCCAGCTTGGAGTTAAAGCCGACAGTTTGCGGGTAATGAAAAATGAGTAAAGATCTCTTGAAACTGGGCTAAATTTAGAAAGTCAAAAAATGTAAAGCACAGAGAACAAGTCAAAGCTACGTCTGCGATGGCTGTGTATACACTGAAAACACTTAAATAATCTCTCAGCTAAAAATAAAAACAGATAAATAATCTGAAAATTTACCAAATTGCAAAAACAAAGTTCAATGTGCAGCAAAAGAGCAAATTTTGATGACAGATGAACTGATGTTACATGTTACATATTAATGTTTTAGCAACATTTTACAGGAAGATGCTGATGATTGTTTTCTTTTTTTGCAGAGAGATAAAAGAGTAAACTGATTTCATGCTAAAATATTAAGGTACTGCCAGCAGCCAGTTAGCTTAGCTTAGCACAAAGCCTGACCTGTCTCTGTCGAGAACATTTAAAGCTTCCAACAACAAACAAAATTACATCATATTTATTCAATCCACACATAAGCCAAAGAGTAAAAGCAACATATTATGGATATATTTCTTTGCAATTCCTGTACAAAAGTAAAATCCTCCACACAAACTCTGGGTTAGCAGTAATGATGTCTTGTTTACTTCCCAAAGATTCTCCGATAACCTAAAGCATTTCTAAGCTGCAGTCTTGACAAAATGACCTTATTTACTGGAAATGACAGTGATCGCTGTCTTCTTACAGCAGGAGCCTCAACAACTTGTGTGTGTAACACAACCTAATCACCCCATGTAAAAAAAGAAATCCGGTGTTTCTTTGATAAAAATCAATAGAAACAGAAACTAGGATGCCTTAGCAATATAAGCAATCCCTGTTGTGACCTGCACATGCTGTGGAAACATCTCTTCATCACCGCAGTATGACAGACAGGTCTGGAGCTGACATGAATATACGCCTTCAGCATGCATAAAATCACATATGCATATATTTGGTATACATTCGCTGTCGGGGCGCTGACAAATCTTCAGCAGAGAGAGCTGAGGAGTGATGGAAGGAGACAGAGAGACGTGGAGAGGCTGGGAGCTGGCAGAGAAGCAACAAGCAGTGCTGCCATTTCTTTTCCTCTAGTTTTTCACCTGGTGACGAAGCCTGAACCTCAATCTCTCGCTTGCGTCGCCGCCACCGCCTGTCTGAGCGGTGTACAGGGAGACATTCATCACGTAAAACACAGACCTCTTCACTTAATGCCCTCCTAAAAAATGGCAACCGCTCAACTGCCTCTGCCCTGAACCAACATGGCTGCCAATACCGGTGCCCTTTTCTCCAATTTGGCCCCCCTCCAGCTTTCCACTCTGATTGCATCTCTCCCTGTTAGGGCCTTGGGCTTGGAAGGAGAGACAGAGCGAGGGAGGGGAAGGCTGCCAATACAAACATTGTTCTGCTGGCTTTTTACAAGCCAGGAGAGTGGGGAAGTTAATAAGCAGGTATTGGTTTTTAACTGCAGCCCGTTTATTGCTTTGCCCTCGAGCGTGCTGGAGTGCTCTACTCCACCTTTTTCCTGTCCATCTGCCCATCGCCTCTGCTAACCTCCCACTCAATTCTCCCTCTCTATGTCTGCTCTCCTTTTGTCTTGACTTGCCTCGATCAGCAATTAATTCCCCATCATCTGCATGTGGCTCACTCCTTCTCCTCACCTTTCTTTATTTTAGGCTGAGGTGGAACCAGTTTAAAAACCCCTGTTAAGAATCACAAACAAACCCTGCACAAACCACTTAATGATCTGTCATTATGTCACTATTGATTCTGTGTTGGGAAGCGTACTGTATCGGTCCTCCTGTATATTAGGTTTAAAACCATATCCGTCTGTCAATACTGGGCTTTTATTAAAAATCGGATGTCATCCAGTCAGTGTTGTCCAACTGACATGATGAATATGATGCAGTTTAATTACGTACATATTGTGCCGCCTGCTTTTCAACGGACAGTTTTAATTTTCCCTCCTCTCAGAAGCTTTTATGCACTGCCAAGAACAGAAACGGGTGAAATGAAGACTAAAACCTTCAGTTCTCCCAGTAAAACATGTAATGTTCTAGCTGATTACTTTATAGTTTCAGTTTTTAAATAATATTTCTTGTATTAAAGCAGTCAGCAATAAACAACCTTTACAAGAAGCAGCTTTTTTTGCACCAATACTCTTATTGTGGAGATTACTGGGGCCTTACAAAGGCTGAAAGAAAAATCTTCAGACACTATTAAGTTAAGTCAGGAGTGAAAAAACTACTGAAAATCTCTGGATCTTTATCTTGATTTGCAATTAATGATGTATATTTATATTACTCAAAATAATTTACACCGTCAAGATGTTCAGAATCAAAGATAAGTCAGTAAAAACTGCTCTTTGTGGTGAGGATGTTAATGTAACATTGAAGGTAGATCCCCTGAGTGGTTTTTGTTGTGCTACAGGCCAGATCCCCATTTTGTTTGTCCCAGGCAGAAGACCTCTATCTCACAAACATGGATGTAAACACTGCAGTGTTTAAAATCTTCAAAAAAACAGTTTAACATATGTTTTACTAGAAAGGAAATGCTCAACGTGCTTTTTCGGGCCTCAAAGACACAGTGTCCTCCTGTGATGTACTGAATGCTCTGCAGGGTGCCTTTATTTAGAATGAGGGCTTATCCACGAAATCAAATGTGATTTTCAGCAGAGTGAGCAGATTTATAACAGGAAGTCACATAGTACTTCTCATGTTTCTGTCTTTGTTTCTTCTCAGGTTGATATAAACGTCAACACAGAACATAGGATATGACTTTATCATGTTCCTCCATGTTTGAAACTAACCCTATGTCTTATAATCCAAAGGTTTTGGCACCTGACTTCAAAAAGCCCCAAACAAGCAGAGAGAGATGCTGCAGGAGGAGGAGGAGGAGGAATGACCAGACAGAACAGAGGGATGGAGGGTGTTATGCTGTAGAAGAAGTCGATTTCATGTTCCTATAATCCTGAGACTGCTGCATTATGTCCTCCCCAGGGCTGTTTCACACCTCCAACAAGGGATAAGTGACTAGTTCTCACGGCACAGGAAAACACACCAAATTTAACATACTTATTCCACCAGCAATTAACACAGTGACTCTGTACAAAACAACAAGCCTGACTCCAAATCAGGAACCCGAACACAAATGCCACGTACGTCTCTTGTGGGATTCGCGGTATCCACTCTGTCCTGCCCAGGAGGACTATCGGCTGATCCAGCTGACAGAAGCGAGCGAGTGCAGGAGCTCACCTGATGAGATTCCAGCTAGGCAGTGCAGCCAAGGAGAGAGGCAGGGAAGCAGCCAATAGCCCGAGCAGAAGGGATCTGGGGGCCTCTAAATATCCACCCCAGGCTAAAAGAGCAGGAGCTTCAGCCCACTTCCTCTATCACTCTCCTGGGCTGCAGCAGGGAACAATAGCGGGGAATGGTGCAGACAGCATGAAAGGCAATGTCACAGCATCAACAAGCTCCACACGAGTGCCCAGACATGCAGAAGCAGATGTGAGCAAGAAATCAAGTACTTATTTTTTACTGTTTTCAACCACTAGTGGCACTTTGGAGTAATGATGTATACGTGAACATGTTGATGTGACCTGCATTACAGTCGAGTAAAGGAGGTAATTTCAGCAGAGAATGACTGGTTTATGAATACACAGCGTACTAACTGAGCCTGCTCTCGTGCAAACTCATACATTTATATTTGGATCTTAAAATAAATAATTAGATGGCCTAAGTTTTAAAAGGCACAGAAAGAAGAGTATTTTCTGTATTTACTGTATGTGCCCGGCATCACGGTGAGGTGGATGTCACCTCACAGCGAGAAGGTTATGGGTTCAAATCCCATTTAAACCCCGGGGTCTTTCTGTTGAAGTCTGCATGTTCTCCCCAACAGTCTGAACACATGCAGGTTAGGTTGGTTGGTGACTCTAAATTAATCACAGGTCTGTCTCTGTGGCAGCTGGGACTGGCTGCAGCCCACAGCAACCCTGAATTGGACTAAGATCTAATCTTGCATGGCAACTCTGTGGTTCCTCCTGTTGTTTTAAAGTTCTGAAGAAATCATAATGTTTTTGTTGAAGGTAGTAAAGGATATATTCTCTATCTTTGTGCTTGTGCATGTGCTCCTGTGTTTATCAATTTGATAGGTTGAGCTTTCTTTCACAAACTAACCCTCCCAATCAGTGGCTCACCTGCTCACATCAGCCACTCACACAGACCCCATGGCAGCAGTGCCACATGCTGATGAACGTACCAGTGTACACACACAGGCTGAGGACGGGCCGCCCCAGGGTGCTGCTGTAAGTGTGTGATTAGAGGAGAAAGTAGGCAGAGGAGAATCGAGGACACACACTCACCCCTGTTAAGGTCTTTATGTTATGCAGCGCGTTCTGGGCTTCAAGGGCAGCTTTCCTTGTGTAAAACGTGACAAAACAGCAGCCTGGGGAGAGAGGGAGAGAGAGAGAGAGAGAGAGAGAGAGAGAGAGAGAGAGAGAGAGAGAGACCGACAGAAGGGATGAGCATAAAGAGCAACAAAGAGCATTTTCTCTATTCATCTGCTTGGCATCACCTGCCGACACTGGCAGACACTGAGTGAATGTTAAGGACGAAAGAGAGGGGAGGAGAACGCTTTTTGGATTTGTTTCAGTGCTGATGACTTGAGTGTAGAGGAAGTGTGTGCACACACAACACACAAAGACAGGGTCAGTAAAAGAGGAGGTGACATTAATCGCTGGGTGCTCTGGACAGCTGCTTGCTCGCTCGCTCACTCATTCAAGAAGGTGTTTTTTTTTTTTTGTTTGTTTTTTTAAATTGCTGATGCTCCCTCACTCACTCGCTGAATAATTCCCAGTGATTTTGCAGGTCAAAAGACATCAACATGGCTCGGTTAAACCTGACTATATATCAGTGTGCAGTTAGCACCTGCTCCACTTGGACAGGTAATTTAAATACGGGTAAAACAACAGCTGCACATCTGAAAACTAGCTTAATTCCAAACTGTACCAATGAATTAAACAGACCTCGTGCTGTTCTCACTAACAGATGTTTCCCTGAGTGGTTGGAACAAAACAACCCTGAAAACGAACAACGTCAGGTTGAATAATCAGGTGAAAATAAAATGGCAATTCTGTACAGTTATCAGGCAACTAAACTCCTCCTTTTAATGCACCTTTAGTCCAGGTTTCACATCCTTCACATCTCAAACCTACAGTTCAAAGCTTACAGAGTTGCTTACACACACACACACACACACACACACACACAGAAATGTGTCTACACAAATGCAGCAAAGAAAGCAGAGAGGGGACGGGGAAGAGAGAGGGAGAAGGATTTGGCCTCTTCATTAGTCTGTGTTTAATCCCTGCAGAGTGGGTCTGAAACACTGCAGTTGTGGGCAATTCTCAGTCAGCACGCAGACCTGCACCATCAGGTAAAAAGCAGCAGCAGGACACTTAGGCCAGTCACAGAGGTTTGTTGTTTTATTTATGTCAAACACAGGGTGTGGAAAAGTCTCTCCCAGTAAGGACAGTTGTGTGTGCGATACTTTTGACATGTTTATCCACAGGGAAATTTAAAAACCAAACTGCTGAGGAACAATGGCTAAAGACAGATAAGCATAAAAACATCTCTAGATTTATATGTGGGATGCACAGACAGTCAACTGGAAGAAGAAACATGATGCATCAGTGAGAACAATAAAAGTCTGTTTTAAGTGATTACCTTAAACACAGCATCTACCTTAAGACTGTAAAGCTGCTTGTTTGCTGCAACGTGCACGCAAACGTGTGAATATGTGAGTGATAAAGCCTTGCTAACACTGAACCCAGGGCTAGGTAGATTACCGTTTAACTATTAGCAATTAGAAGCTGTCGCAGCTGCTGCTTTTCTGAGTGTTGGCTACTGTGTCTGAAGTGACCTGTAATATGATTTTAAGGATTTTCATCACGAACCTGCATTTTCCTTGTCCCTAATGTAAACGGATCACTTCAGTCAACCACAGAACAAAATAACCTGCACGATTGTCAATGTTCGTATACTTCAGCATATGTGAGCTACAGATGAGCCTCAGAACTAGTGTGCTTTCAACATATTTCCTCCTGTTGCTGCTGCAGGTTCAGATGTTTGGACCTTCTGCCTCCAGCTTTGCTCATCTGTTAATTTTGGTGTGTATTTATTTGTCCAGAGATGAGCTGACTGAGCCATTGTTTACATCTGCTTTGTTGTCCTCCCCATTGTGTTTATGACACAAATCAGCCCAGTGTGAATGAGCCAGACTGGTTGTGGTTTTGTTGCCCATATCGCAGACATCAGCCCTTATGACACTTGCCCTGCAGTGCATCTTAGTGAAATCCAACAGTGAGCATCTGGAGCAGGTTTAGCATCCCAATCCCAGAGTCCCTTTGATGAGGCTGGGAGCGTAATGGATTTGAATTCCTGCTGTGTCCTCTGGGTGCCAGGGTTGTGAAGAGTTGGCCCTTAGCCTAGCATCAGCAACGTGATTGGTGTTGTGATTCAGATGGTGCAGTGCCTGTGTATTAGCAGGGATAACTCTCAGCTTAGTGTTTTCTTCAACATCCCCCAGCATGAAAGGCAGCTCAGGGTGTCACCGCACTAAACCCTGCACCCTCCGCTTCCAATATCAGTATCAATTTACCACCAAGAGTTTCACACCAGCTTCCACTGGTTAAGGGGCTGGAGATAAGAACAGAAATTAGTCATGACTGACAAGCTATCACTGGGTAAAAATTATACAAATTACTCCAAGTAGGTCACCAAACTGATATGGCACACACGTACATGACCCAGTAGTAGAATGGTGGCTTCCACATACTGAAGGTCTGCGCTTCATCTCTCCAAGATAAAAACTGGACTCAGTGAGGATAAGGTGAGCAAATCTTTTAATTAAGTAGAAGTAGTAACCTCTAAGGAAGAAGAAAACTCCATTACAAGTGAAATTCCTTGCACTTAAAAGCGATTAGCAGTGAAGTGTAAGCACAAATCAGGGTAAAATACTCTCAGTGAAGAATGTGTTACTAAAATTAAATTCTAATAATCGGACACAACTAAAAAATTCAAAGTACCAGAAATTAAATTCTTCAAAATAAATGCTTAGTTTCACATACAATTTCCACTTCAACGTTCCTCTCGCTGATGAATGGAAGGATTACATGCAACTCCATTAATTCTCCAACCTCTTCCACTCTTCTGGAGTCTTACGATAATCTAAATAATGCACTGTGACTGAACAAAAAAAGTCTGTTTGCAGATTTGCACCATTGCTACCTGAAAACACTGAGATTACGAACTTGTTAAATTCAATGCAAAAGCTTGATCTGCAAATTAAGTAGAAATTCCAGCCATAAAATAAATGAAGCAGAGCAAGAAGTACAATGCTTCCTCCTATAATGTACTTAATATACTTAAAGTGTTGTACACCCACACACTTCTGGCTAATTAGACTTCTGCTCACCTTCAGGTCACATTATATGAGATCTTCATTATCTAATGGGTGCTCCAAAGCCCAACTGGTACCATTTGTGCAGCAATAAACAAAGCACCACGAGCACCAACAGCATCAAGAATAACACAAGCTAATAAACTGGATTTTTCCACATGACCTTTTGTGGCTGAATCCAAATGGAAAATCTTCTGAACTGTCTATTCCAACACTCACAAGTCGTGAAAAAGTCTAGCACATCATCTCTGCTACCTGCAGCTGTTTTTTAATTATCAGCTGATAAAAGGTGTGCCCTCACCACACAGCAAGCGGTATGATACAAGTCGCTCCACCCTAATGTCCATGAAGCACAGCCCACACACACCCACACGGTCCTCACAACACCAGAGCCTGAATCCCCGATGAAAACCTAAAGGATACCTAACCATCACAGATCAACAAGCAGGAGACTGGAGGCTGAGCATTGTCATACTGAGCTTACTCTGGAACTATTTACCACATGTACTTTACTTAGTACCTGTTCTTAAAACGCGGTAAACATTATGGAACAACCCTTGAAGTAAACCACTGAGCTAAATGCACGTAAAGCACAGGAGTGCATCCTGACTGGGATCACGATTTCTATTTGAGGCACGTTAACTTTTAACTGTGTTCACAATATTGGCTGCATGGTGAATACTCTGTGTATACAAGTGGGAAATTTATAGCATTGCCTCAGTGTTGTACATTACAATTCCATTATTATTCCAATTGCACCTGTGTTCAAGCTTTGGCCCCTTGTGTACAATTAGAAATTACAATAGCACTGTATGATAGCTACTAGCTGCACAATGTGAATTATGATTCTGGAGGCGTTTTTTGCATATTTGTATATGGGAGGGTTAGCTTTTGGTGTTAGCATTAGCGATTCTGACAGCATATAACGTGCAGGGCAGGGCTGGCTGTTAGTGCTGGGTTAGCCGCTGTGTGTTGTGATTCCCATGGTGTAGCCGGGCATGGGAGTAATGCGGCATGTGGCGGATCGTCCCAGGTGGTGGGCTGTCAAGACGAGGATCAAAGAGCGGAGGAGTGGACCTCACACACTCACACACACTCACACACATACATACATTCCCTGCAGTGCTCCAGTTCCACCTGTTTAAGAGTCAACACACTCGCGACTCACACATACATTGCAGCAGAAAGCCAACGAGAGCACACACATTATTTTATGTCTGCATGCGTGCTTGTTGTTTACAGAGAAACGCAACTATATACAGGGTAACAAGTGCTGCGGAATAGCATGAATAAACTCCTTCCATCTCTTTATGTACGTCTCTTTTCTCGCAGCACAAACATTTACCTGAAGGCCGAGAGGGCTCAGAGCAGGGAGATACTCTCTGCCTGTGCTGTTGAAGGGGGACACTCAAAAACACACACCAGAGACACACACAAAGTCGGAAAGAAGCGAAGAAATCTATTAGAGTGATGCGTGCATGTGTAACAGAAAGGAGAGTGAGACAGATGAAGAGGACGTGGGAAAGAAGGGCAGAGTGTTTGCACGACAAAAAGAAAAAAAAGAGGGGAGAGGAAGAGCAGCTGTGAGTGGAATAAAGAGTAGAGGAGGGAGATGCCTGTTCATAAATGCTTCATGGCTGCTGAAGGGGGCCTTTGACTGAGTGAAGACCTGCAGCTCCCCACCTCTGTCAACACATCTACCCCCTCCAACATCAGGTCAACCCCGGCTTCACGGCTCGACAGCAGGACTGCACAGAAGCTAAGGAAGACTGAACCTGCATGTTGAGGAGGCGCCTTCAGGCTCCTGGACTTCAGGTATTTCAGGTCACTATTGTTTTTTTTAAAATTCAAAATCAGGCCATATTGTTCATGGACGTTCATGGGAATCAGACCTGTCTGGGTGCAAGAAGCCTCAGAGGTGACAACTCACCCTGCAATTTTTCTTTTCACATCTATCAGTTTTACTGTATTCTTAATTTGAGAGAAAGGATCCCAGGATCCCTGGCCACACATTGGGTAGGTAGGTCACCTTAGCTTAAGCATCAACTAATCCACTAAAGACTTTCATTAGTCTGGGATTCAGCATTCCCAGTTAGATTTTTCAGAAGCTTTTACTGCTCGCTGGACCAAATATTCACTGGATTTTGGATGAATTAAAGGCTGTACAACATTCTGGACCATCTGCAGCCACTGAAACGAAGCCAGAGGACTGTTTTTTTTCTTGACACTGATCCTGTGGGCATTTTGCTGGGTTGTAGACAGGTTGGTAACAATATTTAAATTTGATTACAGATTTAATTCAGAAAGGTCTGTGTTTCATTAGTCTGTGTCACGCAACCTGTTGCTTCTCATCTCTTTAGCCAGTCAGAAAGCACCTAAACTCTTCCTGAATCTGTCTTTTCACGTGACGTGACACATGCAGCGTTTTCTGTTATTGCTCTGAACGGCCTTATGCTGGCAAGTCCTAACCTCTGCTTTGTGATCCCCTAAAAGGAGGCAGTATCTACTGTTTTCTAAAAAGAGTGTGTCTATATTTAAACAAATTCATACAGATTTTACAGACGTGGAGGGAAAATAGCATTGTTCTTCTGTTGAAAGAACGTATTTCATCACCACACCACTAAGATTTATCTTGTGAGTTAAAACCTCCATCCAGTTTGGGAGCTGGTGCTACTGGGGTTGAATCAGCAGACGCTGAGAAAGGAGGGAAAAGAGGCAGGTGGATGTGTGGGTGACTGAAAGAGTAATGTGCTGCAGTCCAGCAGGATGAAAGTACGGTTTATTAAAGGGGGAGAAAGAGGCAGGTGGGCGGGGGGGGGGTATCACACAGCTTCACCCCAAGGCCATCCATGCGAGACTGGCCACAGCTTTCACAGTGACTCCCTCGTCCTCCCTCCATCACTCCGGTTCTTTTAGTTTCCCTCTACAGTCTTTTTGACCCTTGGGGCTCCACTCAACCGCTGACCCGCATTAACTACGTTCTACTGCAATTACTGCTCACACAGGGCTCAGGGTGGCATGGATATACAAACTCCACCTCTCTCTCTTTCTTTGCACTGTTCCCGCCTTGCTCTCTGTGCAGCTGTAAAAATTAATGCATATAATTCATGTGTGTCAAAGAGTTACTGAGTGACAGCAGGGAAGGGGGGGGAATGACAGTGAACATATTCTGAATTTGACAGTGCAATAAAGAACAGATTGTCAGATGGAAAAATAGGGAGAGGATGAGTGGATGGCTTCAGACAATGCTGCATCTCTGACAGGCATTTGGCTGATGTTCTAATCCTGTTAACGTAGGAATCGGTCCAGCTCGCAGCACTTCACAAATCTACACAATCCACTGGTTACTTTGCTGGAAAAGCACCAATGTCACCCCCTCCAAATCCTCCCTCGCTGAGACAACAACAAGAAGAGTGCACGCAGAGGGAAAAAATAAATAAAGAAATTCTAGCTCTGCAACTTTGCTTATAACTAAGCAACTATCTCTGTCGCTGAGGCATGCAGAAACATAAACACAGAGACAGGCTGAGAATCCACACATACTCAATCTCCCATTAAAATCCACCCGCAGCCTCTCTCTAATTGAGCCTGGGTAGCCGGCTAAAAAAGCTAACGTCTAGTTAAGGCAATATAATTGGCCGCTCTGCTTTAGGAAAGAATGAAATAAATCAGTCTCACGTCGGCCGTGTCTCAACTGCATCCATTAGAGCAGATAATTGTCTTGGACGGCAGAGCGTTCACTCAGCGTTGCCACAGCTGAGAGAGAGGATACAGTTGGCTTGGAGTTTCAAAGCAGATGTCTGCCATTGGACGGGTGTGGGTCCCTGGACGCAGCATCAGAGTAACCCAGGCAGGGAGATTTTCATCTGAGCAGTGATCGAAAATCAGATGCTGTAATCTGCCTGCATGTGTTTATCTCTGGGCTGGAAATGATTTCCAAAATCCTCATTGGACTTTTATGTTGTTTTCTTTTTGCCATAAAGATGACACTTCAAGCCTGAGATTTAAAAAGGATGTTTGATGTAAAATCTATTCCGAGTGTTCTGGGTCAAACGCTTATCAAGGAAAAAAAATAAATAAATAACTCACCTCTCACACTATTGATTGTACTTTCTGTTTTCAAGGTGGCTTATGTGAAGCAGCAAACAAGTCTGAAGGCGCGGAGCATTTATTTATTTATTGTTGCACTTCGCTGCAACATCCCATGTGCTGAACACTTGTGGCTCCTGCACTTCCCCAGAGATCAGTGGTCAAACGAACCGATTGGTTGGTCGTCTCCTTTCTCAGATTCAAAGATTTGATTTTTCTACAGGTGGCTCTTTCGTCTTTGTCATCTCTGCCGTGATATTTTGGCCTTTGAGCAGAACTGATCGGCAGAAAAAAGCAGAGAACTGATATTTAGCTACAGGATGTAAGTAGATTATTTGGTTTAGCAAGGGCTGCGTGATTCACAGAAACTATCCAATATGCCAATTTCATTTGTGGTTTTACATAGTACAAACAAACATGTTTACAACAAATAATCATAGGTTCATCTCGTTTCCACATGAAAACAAAGTAATTTTGGTTGTAAAGTGAACATCAGCAACTCGCCCAGTTTTCAGATGATTCATTTAACCATATTAACATTTTTACAGCAGATATTTTACAGAGCGACATCGAACAGCTCTGCATGTAGCTGCTAGAGCTAAACTTAGCGACACAGAGAGAGTGGGACGAGCTGCCTTGAACCCCTTTAGGACAGGATTCATTGACAGCTTAATCAGTGTGGAAACATAAAAACGTTTAATGACGCACTAGTGTTATGGTTAAAGGTTGGTTAGGTTTATGTTTAGGCACAAAATGACTTGATTAGGATAAAATAAAGATCATTGTTGGGTAAAAATATGTACTTTCCTACCTCAGACAGTAATAAAGACGTGGTTAAGGTTGGTACCCACAGTAATGTCCTACATACACACACACTTTATTTCCCAAAACGTCAAGTTATTCCTTTAAGAGAGATTTTCTAACAGCTGCCTGTCATTTAAACGCAACAACCGCTGAGCTGCCTGTTAGTTACCTGTCTGAAACTGACGAGGGTACCTCATCTGGATCTTTCACACAGAGACTCTTCTGAACGACAAAATGACAACTCCTACTTCTTTGCTTTGTGGGGAATATTTTCTCATCCAGTGCAAAGAGAAGAGACACTTTCATGTAGAGAGCAGATTTACCAGACAAGCAAACAAAAACAAACAAATAAATAAATAAATTACCAGTATTAACATGAATTCACTACACCTGAGTACATGTGCCAGCCAGGTACATTATGGCTGAAAGCAACATACACCGGCTTCACCTTCCACTCTCTTAACATGCTGTTAAATATGTAAATTATAATAAAAACCGTGGCAAACTGGCTTTTAGCCTTTGTGTTATTTGCAGGTCAGAAAACAGGATGGAAACCATTGTTATCAGCTCATAATCACCTGCATTTGTTATTTTTTCCTACCAACATCACTAATGACTCTTTCACAACCCAGTTCTGGTTCAAATCCCTTATGGCTTCTTTCTTATTTTTGATATTTCAAGTTATTTCCAGGCCTGTTTGAGACTTTTGTGTTGCATACAGCCTCTTAATGAAGACATTAAACTTAGTCTGTGCATGTGTGTGTCAGCAGCTCATGTGGGCCGACTGTATCATTAAGATAAATGACACAGCACGTCCTCCACCAAAACAGGGACACACACACACACACACACACAAACACAAGCACACACACACTGCAACAAACCCGTCATGGCGCTTCAGGTTGTGTTTTAGCAAAAGGACCATTTTCTGTTTACCCCTCTGGCTCTCTTTGTCTCACTCTCTCTTTATCTCTCCCTCCATCTCTGTCTCTCTTTCAGCACAACATGCCAAATTGCTCCATTTCTCACTTGCTGCCGTCCTCCCTGGCTCATCCACTCATCTGGTTATTAACTCCAAACACATTAAACCAACAGTAGTGGCACGATTTTCCCCAGACTGTCCTAGTCAGCAAAAAAACAACACACACACCTGGGTCAAACTGCAAAACAGACTCTACATGAGGCACAAAGCAGCAGAATTTAAAGCTTTAGAGCCAAAAAACAACAAATCAGGATCCTTATTAAAGGAAATTACGCTGATTCTCAAATGATGTTCTCTGATTGATTAAAGAGATCAATCAAGAACTTGCAATATGAATTTTATGTACGCGGATGCGGTAGTTGGTTTGATAATATTCTGTTATGACAAAAATATAGAGAAAATAACTTTTGTTTGCTCGAGGAATTTTACTCCCATCAGGCTGAAGAAGCCTCTCGAACAGCACTTAGAACCATCATGTGACGCCAGACGAGGACAATAATAAGACAGGAGGATTACACTGATCCACAGATATCCACTTCCTGGTTTGATGTGCAAAACTGTATTTCAGCCAGAGCTCCAAGCGGGCATTAAGTCTTGGGTTTTATCTTAAATATCCTGTAATTAATCATTAATTTATTCATAGCTGTCCCAGTGCAACGCCTGCCCAAGCCTGATTGCCATTTTAAAAGAATATTTTCAACAACAACTTTGCTTATCTTCAGCAGCACCTTAAGTTTTCTCTGGATTTACTGGAAGTGTTACAGACCTTTTTACTTCTTAATATTTTACAACATGAAATAAAGGAATATGTGCATATGTTTACCTTCAGAATTCATTCACTTGAGTCGAAAAGCTGACACCGATGAAAGGAGCTGATTAAAAGACTCCAGAGCTGCAGACGTGGGCACAAAGTTAAAACCGGGTCACAGTCACAGAAAAGAGAAGAACATAAAGTGCAGATATATAGGAAGCGAGCGTGTGATAAATATGTTTTTAGCAGTAGCACGACAACAGCTCACCAGTGTCAGTTAATGAGCACAGGTGGAAATAATAAAAGTAATGATGACTCCATTTACTTCAGTATATTGGTATTTTACATGCTGGCTCACTGGTTTAACTGGACACTTGCATAGAATTAAGTAAATATAACAATTATGTGAATTCAAGTAGTAAATGGTCAGTGTTTACACTTAGGTTCCTGCTTAAATATAAAGATATTCTGCTATTTAGAGAACAAAAACACAAAGGGGTGTTTCTTACGTAAAGAAAATACACTGACTAATTATTCTGTGGAAGCTCAGTCTTGACTAAGATGGTTTCAGGTCCGTCTACTCTCCATATATTTATGATTTGATATTTGATTTATGCTTTCTTTTAGGAGATGCCTTGTACTTGCCAAACTTCTGCTGTCAATTAATGTTTCTCATGTTTTCATCTTTTGTTGGTGATGTTCTTTTTTGGACTAGCAGTTGCAGAATTGTCAGCTAATGAGGATCCAAACAAAACCGAAAGAAGAAAACAGAGTAGCTGGAGTTGTAAAGGCTTGTAGCTGCAGCCGTGGAACTTTTTCTGCGTCTCACTGGGACTAACAAACTCATTTAAATCCAAACTGCTATTTTACAAAAAAGAGAAAAAGTGCATCTGGGTCGCCACTGGGGCATCAGAGTGGGCTCATTTGGCCCAAACGGCGGAGATCCTTTTCAAACAACACCGTCGCTAATTTAAAATAAACACACCGAGGGAAGAGAGGGGCCACAGTTTTCCTGACACCGGTGAAATTACCGTCGGCTCTGGAGCAACAGTGAAGCCGGCGAGGGGGCCATCGCAGTTCCCCCGAGTTGAACAAGTGCAGATGAGGCCAGGCGGCTTAGTTAACTATGAGAAAACAACAACAGTGTGCAAAGCCTTCAAATAACAAGGCCAGTAAGAGGCCAATCAAATGCCACATTTCCTCTTAAAACACTCCAGTAAGAGCGGCTGGAAAAAGAGGCATACGGAGAGAGACTGTCATTCAGAGAAGGAATAAAAAGCATGGTAGGTAGCTGTGTTTGTTATCCCCTGTAGAAGTGGCAGTGAGTGATACTCTTGACTCAAAAGCCAGAAAAACAACTCATTTCAATGGTGGTGAAGATGGCACTGGAGATCCAAGGGAGCTGAAGGATGTGAGGAGGAACTTTGGCCCTTTTGTCCTCCTCGTAAGCTGCAGCACGAAAGGCAGGAGGAGAGATCGATGGGGAGAGAAGAAGCCACCTCAAAGCTAAGAACACACAAACGCACAGAGCACGACAAGTGTGCTGGTGTGCAAAAAGAAGTTGATTTTGGTCTTGGCAGAGCGCTGTCTCCGGGCTTTCATAAGCTTCTATGACTCAGTCAAAGTGAGAGGAAGCCAAGAAGTGAAAGCCACGAGAGAGAAACTAGAACCAGAAGCAGACTGCGACAGAGTGCGTAGGTGCAGAAAGGTGAAGGACACCACACACAACGATAGCCAAGGAACATTTAAATTCAGCTTCAAACATGCATAACATGTCAAATGTACAACTTGATCTGATCAATGTTTTCATAAAAAACGAAACCATGCAAAAACAATATCGAAGAGCTAATTCTGCAAATAAACATCACAGTGAGATTAATTCAGATTCACTGCAAAACAGCAGAAAAGTAGAAAATGAAAAAGACACATCACACTTCTCCACCATAAGTCACAGCCACATTCATATAAAACTGACCTGCATTGGAAAATACAGTTTTATGAGGACGGGAAAAAAGTCTGAATGCATTGGAACATATTGGACACCATGACCAGATTAAACTATCTGGGTCGTACTGACCATGCCAGCCCTAAGTCTGTGCGCACTGCAGTCCCTCAGGAGACGACACACATCAGCTCTATCACTCCCAACACAACAAAGACCAATCTGCACCACTTGGTCGGTGCCTTCGTAACGGGCTCATGGTGATCTGAATGGTCAGGGTGACACAGGTCCTGGCCATGAGATTCTCAATACTGTGGGTTCTTTCTTAATAATAAATGTTCTTTAGCACAGATGTTTTCCCTGGTTAGCATGGAACGGTGCAAATACTGGGAGCTACTCTGCTGTATTTTGTTTAATTTACTTTTTAGTTAACTCTCTCTTATGGTTAAGAGGAAGATGGTGGCCTTGGTTAAAAAGTGAAGTCGACACTGATTTGAATCACAGAAGCAGCCGTTGCGTCAGCAGACACAGGCATGAACCCTGTCTCTTGTGACAGAGGAACGTGTTCTGTCCAGAAACACACCGTCACACTTTCTGCTTTGGACTGAAAACATTTCCAGCAGCATAATCCAGGCAGCTATTACATTTCCTCCAAAATGTATCTGACAAAGCAAATTAGCAGGAAATCTATTCTGTGGGATATACGGTTTCACTATGTGGATTCGGTGCTGGAAGTGGGCGCATGAGGACTATCACCAAGTTTTCATGGAGGGCACAGTGAAGATCAGCTTTCTCAAAATTGCTAAAAACCTTAATTTGATTCTGTTTTTGACATATGAGTGTTTACTTGTTTTATCTGCTTCATCTCCCGTTTCATATTGTGTTTCATCTGACACTTTGAAAACTTCTCCTGAAATTTGTTTTACAGTTGGATGATAGTGCCGCGTGTCCCTTCCTGTCACCCTCTCTCTCTCTCTCTCTCTCTCTCTACTTTCCTCCCACTCTCCATGTCTCATCAGGAGTGTCATCAGCCCCCACTCCGGCTGATGCCTGTTAATATGGCAGAGCTATTGTCTGCTCTTTCGTTGCTGCCGTCTCTATTGTTTGCTCTCGCTCTTGACAAATTCATCAAAGGAAAAAGGGAATGGGAGAAAATCGCTGCAAATCATGTGGTTTTGCACAATTGACTGTGTAAGTCTGGCGGGGTGAATCTTTGTCTTCAAATGGTGCCCAAAATGTGTGCCTGCTTCTGTAATCCTGCACATATATTATTTGTTCTGTCATTAAGTAGGTGGGAAGGCACACTCAGCCACTAAGAGCTGTGTGTACATGTGTGAATACGGTATATGTGCATGAGCGTCGGTGTCCTGTGCGTGTCAGTACCTTTGCTCTGTGGAGGGTTCTGGCTGCGGTCTCGGAGGATGTTGATCTGGTAGACGGCTCCGTACGGCTCAAACAGCTCCTTCAGCTCCTTCTCCGACCAGGAGCGCGGGATCTGGCCCACAAACATCTTGATGGCGTCCGGATCCGGCTGGTCCGAATGCTCCAGTGCCCCGTTCATCTTCCCGGCTGTGCCGTTGCTGTAGTGGAGACAGAAGACAGAACATTAACAGCTGAGAAACACACAAACAAACCTGACCTGAAGCGTGACACTAGAACAGCCTGCCCTGCACTTCTGCAGAACAAGCAAATTTCCCATTTCATGGCTGGTAGAAGCTGCAATCCCTCAAACTGCACTTGCTGCTTTACAGTCATTTTTCTCACGTGTCAAAATTAATAATATAATGATGTCGTGTTGCTGAATGCTACACACCGCGTGGTTATACAACTTTAAACTTCACACTTAAAGTTTGACTTTTATCCATTTGCACAGTGGAAAACAATCAGGCCCATAGAAAGAAACATGAAATATAGTGTTGCTGTGAAAAGCTCTAAGCTGAGATAAACAGCTTTGCTTTCAGCTTTGTTACCATGCATTTTTCAGACAATCAAATGTGTTTTAAAGTGATTTAAAGATGTTTCAAAGTAAGAGAATTTTTGAGCCCAGGAAGAAATGCTTACTCCTGCAGTTTTCATGAAAAATTCAAAACCACCAAACTGGAGATACACAAGTTTCGCCGAGCAGAGACAATTAGCGTCAGAAAACTGCCAGATGAATGTGATAACAGATTGCTCATTCACCACACAGTGTACATGCCCCTAAAACAGCCTTCAGACCACCACAGGGACACGTAAACTCAAAGCCCCACTAATAAAATTCTCTCAGCAGCTACACACAACAGGGCGAGACAGCTTTCAATCCCTGAAGCTGCCAATTTATTTTTTATATACTGACCTGAGCCAACAGAAGACCGACGCATCGCCCTGACCCTAAATATGGATTTGAGTAGAGATGCAGTGATGGATTTATTCACAATATCCATAAATTCTCACTGAAGGACTGAGCTGAACATGGATTTTATTATTCGTATATCAGAGTGAAACATACAAAGTACATCTTTAGGATTTTGTGCAGCATCTAAGGGCTTTTTCACTGTATCTGCTGACATGACATCTGCTGGTGTGAGCTGTGGTGAGGAATAAACGTGGGGCTGTTGTGCACCACGCTGTGAATGTATGTGTGGAGCAAGCTGGATGAGCAGCGCGCAGTGTGTTAATGTGAGGTTCTGTCTGAGGGCCTAGGCTGCAGAACCAGTCCAGTAAATCTCCAGGCCCTCTAACAGGACACAGATGCTTACACGCCGATCGGTTTGGTTGTATTTCCACATCTGGAGTTCATACGAAATGGAGGTGAAGTGCTTTCACCCTTTTCACCGCAGAGCTACAGCACTTATCTTCCGAAAACACACTCCTCGGTCCACGCATTTGGAATGCTAACGCGAGCTACGGAGTCTCTTTTCTCGGACGAATAAAGGCGAGTAAAGGCTTTCAACAGTCGCGCCCGACGGAGACGGGAACGGCACCCGAGCCCGTATGGGGCAAAGTGTGACTGTGTTTTGAGGGCAATCATAAGCACATGGCTACAAACACACACAGACACATCACTGCCATCAAGGCATGTGGTCTATTTAAAATGTCTGAAAACCAATTTAATGAAACCAAAGTCAATGGCTGTGCTGTTTTATTGCTCTACTTTCCCTTTTGTTATTCTCGGCAGGAGGAAGAAAGAGCATTATCTTAAGAGGCAAAAACAAAACAAAGCCAAATCCCGAGCTTGGTTAGCTGACAACACTAACACCACTGTTTAAAGCTCAGCAAGGAAAAAAGAGAAAGAGGGAAAGAAAGAAGGAAGGGAAAAGAGCGATATGGAGAGAGACTGAGTGGGAGGAAAAAAACATCCAGACCTTTGAACGCGGGCCATCCATCTTTTGCAGAAAGAGCCAAGGCGCTCAGCAGAAACGCCCAATTCTTTAAAGGACTTAAAGGACATGTCAAATAAAACGCCAGAACCAGAGAAGGAGTCAACGAGCCAAACCAGGGCTAACAGTCCTTGGGGCAACAACTGCTCCTCACTAAGCTGTCCGATAAATCGCAGGGGCCACGGCCCTGAGGGAGCCCCAAGGGTGGCGGCTGACTGGGGAGAGGAAGAAAGGGAGGAAGGGAGGGAAGGGTGGCGGTGCCGACGAGTTACTGCTCCTATCGCTGGCTGATGTTTAGCCACATAAACGGTGAAGACGACTGAATCGGACGAGCCTCGGCGGTCGCTGGGTTCAGACTGCAGCACATCATCCCTTCATCCCCTGACACACAAACACACACAGAGCTGATGTGTGTGTGTGACAGAAAAAGAGCAGAGAGAGGCAGAATAGCTGGAGACAATCCCTCATTGTTGGCTGTTTACGTGAGGCCTGTGGGGATTGAGCGAGTCCATGGGAGAGACGATACAATAGCTGGTGTCAGAGGACCGCCTCCCTCACCCAGGACACTGTCCGCCCTGTGTGCCCTCCACCGTTCACCCTGCCCGCTAAGACAATGAAAAGCTTCACACTTGCAGCCATAAGGCATACGAACGTTTACAGAGCTGTCTTGTGTAGATTGCATGCTCTGTCTTTTCCTGAGGTGGTAGGAAGTAGGTGACTCTCTGCACTACAAAGGAATGAACGCCTCTTCCATCGCCCCTGTGGCCAAGACTGACAAGGTGTTATTGCAAGCAGACAGAGCTTTAACGTGTGTGTGTGTGTAGATGTTTGTGTGAGTGTGTGAAGCTCAGCAGGAGAGTGTCCTGGGGCTCGGATTAAGTCATTGAGTGGATCCATTCCTGCCACAGCCTCTCCATCTCCCTCCCTCTTTTGCTCTTCTTCCTCTTCTTTTCTCTCTCCCTCTCAATTTGAGCCAATTGTTTGCCTTAATGGCTTAACTATTGCTTCCATCACTCCGGTCTCCCTGCAGCAAAGGGCCGTGACTGAGGGCTGATCTACACGAAGTGACTGTATGTGTGTGTGTGCTCAGCCAGACTGCTAAAAAGTGTCTGGATGGGTCTTTGAAGCAGCTGCTGAGAGCTGTTATTCCCTCACCTCACACTCACATTAGACAGCAGGTTCATTCATCCAAACTACAGCTGCACAATAGTGGCCATAAAACCTTATGACTGTTATTTATTTATTCATTCATCATCCTCATTTTACATTCACAGCTCCTCAGACCTCCCCTCTGTTAAAGGAATTGTTCAACATTTGCGCAAATGCACTAATTGGCTTTCTTTCTGACAATGAGACGAGAAGATCAATATCCATCACAAACCACTCAGGATGTGTTTAGCATAAAGACTAGACAGAGGGGGCTCTGTCCAAAGTAAAATACGCCTTTCAAAGCCTTGTAAGCTTTCTTATTTACATGTTGTCTCTGGTTTGTTTAACCTGTACATGAACTGAAATGCAAAAACAAGAATTTGTGATGTTATGTGCTGGAACTGGTTCTTGACAAACAACAACATCTGGATATTACATTTTCCGCGTGCTGCACTGTGTCACCACACTGATTACGTGTACTGTGGTAACCTCATAAAGTCCATGCATGCAGTGCATGCAGCAGGTCAGTGATCAGATTTCTGCCCTACCCATGAGCTCACTGTGGAATGAGAGCACAGTGAGGGGGGTAGGGCCTGTAGTTTTTCTACTGCACAGTCAAACATGCAGAAACACACTTATTTAGCACAAGCTAAAAATGTAAACAAACTGTTTTGTGTACGTCCAAAGTGATAAAGCTGGGGACTAGACTTTGTGAAGATGTTTCACCTTTCGCTCGAGTAGGTTATACAAATTATAAGCTATAAGCTGGTATAAACACAACGATGAGCATTAAGCTTCAAGTCCTGATAAACACCATGAGCCGACTAACTGCAAGTATAAAGTCTGCAGGTAGAAGAATTAAGGACTATAAGCTCCGCCTCCACATATGAAGAGCAGCCAGTGACAGCGAGGAGCTACCTGGACCACAACTGGCCGCTGTGCCCCCCGTTTGTGTTGCTCAAAGCTGGAGTCCAACAGGCAGAGTGGTCGAGCGAGGCAGGTAAGAATGAGACTGAGTGAGCGAGCAGAGAAGACAGATGTAGATGAGCCAGGTCTAGAAGTAAGCACAGCTCAGAGCGCAGCATGGGCCCTCTGAAACCAGGCACATGTACACACATGCAGACACACACAGGCTGCAGTTGAGGCTGGCTGCGTTGATCCCCCTGCTGCTTTCCCCTTCTGTTTCTGCTCTAAAACACACATCCTCTCTGACTCCTTAACCCCTCAATCGCAGCTCCCACACGCAACAAAACAAACCTTACACACACACTCCAGTAGGTTCGTGGAAAGGCTGAGCTGTCACATACTTCTTCCCATTGGCAGCATGTTTGCAGGGTGTGTAACGGTCCCACAGGGGAACTAATCTTGTTGACAAGCAGAGTGAGAAACATCAGTTCCCCCCTCAAGGGAGCAGGTCGCTCAAGGTCGGCTGAACACACACCCATACACCAAGACACCCACACGTACATTTTAACACGCGCACTCACACACACACACACACCTCGACAGATTCAGGACTTTCACACAAGCGAAAACAAAGTGTGGAAGATACTGAAAGAAAAGCACAGACATCAGGACACACACCGAAGGCCGAGCAAAAAGAAAAGACTTTCTTGTCCAAAGTAAAGATTATTCATCATAGTAGGAGTAATGGGATTTCAAAGAACAGTTCAGGTTATTTCACTTTTCATTTCTGTTTTTCTCTGTGCTCTTCTCGTCGCCTCGAAGTGGGTGAGGTGATGTCGTGTTCTTCCTGGGCCCAAATCACAATCCAGCAAATTTGGATCAGACAGTCAGTGGGTTGTTTGGTCACTGTCAGACAAATCTGATCCAATCTCTCCCACATACTGCTGAATGTTAAGCACTTTATAAATGTCACCCTAATTCTTTTTTCAGCATTGCTGCTCGTTCAGCCATGAATATTTCATGTTGCAGATATAACTTCCCTGGACTTAAACTTGTTTCTTCTTAACAAGTGAACAAAACCATCCCCAACGGAGCGACAAAACAGCTAAATAACATGCCACACCTGTGTGTACGCATTAGAGCCTCGAGCTGTGACGTACATATATAGAAGAGTACACACACGATTTTATTTCATAGGCCTGCATATTTTCTGCTGCTGTATCAAACTGTAAACAAGATTAGCAACTTCACAGCACATGAAGGAGGCACGTTTTCTCCCCCCTGAATCCCACCCTGTAACTGATTTTTCACCAGCGGTGCGAGGCGGATTAGTGACTAAACTAAATGAGTGGCGTACTGTAGCGACTGATTTATTTGGACCGCTTTTACTTTTCTGTAAGTGACTTACAGTGAGCTAAACTTGCATGAGTCACTGGAACCTCACCACATTTTATATATTCATTATTGATATTTCATAGTTTTTTTTGGGGGGGGGGTCAGCTTCAATGGAACTGGCATCTATGGACAACTGTGACCATTTGAAAGAACTGGGTCTGTTCACTGTCTTCATGTATGTGTGTATGCGTTTGTGGTTGCCATGGAGACATGGCAGTACATGCAACTCAGGGAAATGATCAGATAAATGTCACAGCAGCTAATGAAGCTGCACCGGAGCCCCGACACTCATCTAAGCTCGGTGCTAACGAGCTACCGCATGCTGCTGCCCGCTAATGAGAGGAGACACACATACACCTGCAGTCATGCACACACACACACAGATGCACACATAGATATACACACACACACACACACACACACACAAACACACTTGAACAGAAGTGAAACAGGTCTCAGTTTCTCATGTCCCATATTTCCCTGCACATATAAAAACACTGGAGCAGTTTCCTCAGAAATAACGCCGCCTTGCTAGATGCTGCAGGTGCTGGTTCATGCAGCGATGGGATCTGTGGCTAATTAAGCTGTCATGATATGGATGCTTGAATTATACTGGAAATTAATGACAATGTAAAACCTTGTAGGAGAAGGAAAATTTCTCCTGTGATGATGGTTAAATGCTTTTAATAATTGAGTCACTGCAGTTGCTATTAAAAAGAAAAGCTATCTGAAGGAAAACTGACATTCCTCCTTTATAAACACAGATCTCCCTCCTGGTCTGAATCTAGTCTGGTGCAAAACAGGATCTAAATCAAGTCTATGAATGTCATATCTGAGTCTATATGATTAACCAGCCCTGAAAACAGCCGAGTAAAACCTGAGATTTCAACATCTTGCCACTAACGACCAAGAATGAACCTTCACACTTATGTATGTATTAATAGCTTTCATTTTTTTGCTTTTCATGTTATATTAAAATTTAATTTTTGAAAACGAAAAATGTCAGACAAACAGAAGGTTACACACAATCTATGGTGTCCTTCTGGAACAGGAAACATAAGAGTATTTGAATAAAAAGTGAGAATCACCTTAAATGGACACTTCCATTTAAATACAACCATTTTCCTGTGAAAAACAGAACCCGTGAGTCTCATATATGAGGGAGAAAGACAATTACACTGAAATCTGGTGTTTGAATAACTCCATTACAATTCTATTCAAGCCGAAGGTTATTCTTGCCTTCATTTGAAAATGCTTCACTGTTCATAAAGAAACTGCATGTTTTTGAGGAGTGAGGCTCTTTCAAAGCAAATGCAAATCTCACTCCACAGTTTGCACCGTCTGCATGTGCGCAAAAAGAAAACCTGAACTGTGTTAGTCACCACGCCACCGCCTCCTATACAGGCAGAAGGCTTGTATTTCGAGTTTCGAGAGCCTTGAGAAACAACAGGGTGAAGAACAGCATCACATGTTGAGGAGGAGAGCCAGGGAAGAGCGAGCCTTACACCACAGAGTGCCATCTAGAGCTGCTCTCTGCTATCGACTGCAGACCTTTTGATCCATAGAAACAATAGAAATACAGTAGATATTAAAGGGCCATACCAGTGTTAGTGGTTTCTTTATGTTTTGCTGCACTGAAATTCAGCTGCATGTCAAAGTTTTAGATTATTCAACTCAAGCCAGTTCTAACTTTGCTAATGAGCTGCAATTTGGCAATTAATCATTAAGTCTAGAGCTGAAACAATTTATCAATAATGCATATGGATATTGTATGTATATTTTTAGTAACAGCCCTAAATGAATTGCTTGATGGAAAGTTCTTTCAGTTCCTGATTAATCAGATACGTTACAAGGAAAATATAATTTACAGCTTTAGTCTGTTTTGTGTGGTAGTAAATTTAATCCCTTTGTGTTTTAGCATTTAATAGATTAATTAAACCACCTTAAACATTAAACTCTAATGAAAACAATGGCCCTGTTTACTAATATATTTTCATGCTTGGAAAAGAAGGAACAGCATATTTTGAGAAATCACTACCTGTAATTATTGTAAATGAAACAGAACATGTACAATCGCTGGTGCAGGCCTTTGAAACACTAACACTCACTTCAAAACCAGGAAACAAACACATTTTTTCTACATCACAGCCTGGACATCAGTTCATTAGATTCAGGGGTTTAACTCTGGTAGGATGATCTAAACTAATGTTCTGACAAATTTGATCTGGTCACCAAAAAAATATATAATTATATCTGCAGGTAGCATGAATGTGGACAACAGATTGCAGTTTACAGCTGGGAGATAAGGAGATGTTCTCATTAGAAAATCAAAAACCTGACTTAATGGTGACACTGGGAAAGGTCACGGGGTTCAATGGAATCAGTAGAGTGCTTCCTCTTAGAAGTATGAATGAGTAACACACACTTCATACACATCTGGTCACCACGTTTGCAAGCTTACACATGGACAGATGGAGGTGATCACATCTGCTGAATTCTTATCAAACATTGGCTTGTTTGTCCCACTCCTTCCTACTCCTACTGCACAGTACAGCTATTTCAGTAAAATGATGCTTTCTAGCTCACGTCGGCCTGACCTGGGGTTCCTGCGTGTGCACGTGATAGAGGGAAAGAAGGTGAAAGGAATTAATGCACCTTAAAGCCTCAGCACCAGATCGGTCAAATCCAGTAGCAGCAAAATTCCCCCCTAATCTTTCGCACACTTCCTCTTTCCTTCACCTTTCTGTATCTTGTTGCTATGGGAACAGTAGCGTTGAAGGGGCATGAGGTGAGGTTAGCTGGGGGTACGGGGTACTGGGTAGACAGGTGCACACACACACTCACAGCTAAATCTTGGATTTGTGCTGTGCCCTCGGTTCCCTCCTCAGCTCTCTGATCTCTAGCTAGAAAAAGCCTTCAGCTCCTCGTCTCTCCTCCTCCATCACCTCCTACTCGAACTCCAGCTCTGGTGTTTGCGGGCTTAATGAGAAACAGCTTGTTTGTGGTGTGCGTGCCTGTGCGTCCGTGTGCGACCATGTGATGAAATGGCAACGTGTCTTATTGTCTGGCATCGCGCTGCGGCTGCATTCTGCCAAAAGTCATCATCTGACTCGCCGACGGGGATGATGGCCCATTTGACTAATGCTTCTCCACAAAACAGGCCAACAACGGCGATCTAGTAATCGGAAGAAAGACCGGATAGGGGTGGAAGGGGGACGGGATCATATCACATTTGATCCAGATTTGGGACGCAGGTCTAAAAAAGTCACCGAGGCCTTTACAGCATCCTTTGACTGTGTGTTTTTGTGTGTGTGTTATACTACAAATCCTCAATTTTGTGTACCAGTACAACATGTAACACCTCGACCGCTGTGCCCTGCTTGAACAATAAATCCCCCCGGTGTGTTCACGCACATCAGTCGTGACACCTCTAAAGGGGACGACTGAGCGGAAAACCACAGGGTAGAGACAGAAAATGGCGTAATAAAGGCAGTGGAGGGAGGCAAAGGGAAACAGGGAGAGAGGGGAGGAATAACCAGCCAGTTGCCAGCGAAAAAAACACCACAGATTTAACAGCACCAGTGCATTTGGTGAACTGGCTTCAGCACAATTATGCCCCATTGCGAGTAAACCACTGCACTATGTGCTACACAAAGGTTACAAAAGCCTGGCTATCACCAATACCGGCATTAGACAAGGCGGCTGTCTTTATGTAGGGTGCAAAATAAAAACTAGAAAACACGCGTGTTGCCAAAATTGTCCGTGGACCCGCTTTCCGAGGGCGCTCGGTGTGTTCCTGCGGGGAGGACTGGCAGAAACCGCCTCTGACACTTTAATAAACCACCAGAGCTGTTCTTCACTAAGACACACAGCCTGAGAGGGGAAAGAGCAGCAGTCGTGGTTGTAGTGTACATGCTGGGAGCAAAAGCAAAGAGGTGAAGTCGAACACGGCGGAGGCAGACAGCCGGAGGAAACCTATTTACCGGCTGGCATGGGAGAACAGTGTTTTCTGTGGGACTGTGTTTGTGTCTCTGTGTGGTCAGACAAGGAAAAAAGCCCAACGCTAAGAAAGTGACTTTTCTCTGCGAGGACACATCTGTAAGCTCTTGTTCATACTGTAACCTCCCTCATAGATCATTTCATGGTGGTTACGTATGAATGTACTAGCGTGTTTGACATTAGGCTGTCTTCAAACACAAAATACAACCAGGGCATTTTGTCCACGTGTACAACAAATTCTTCAGTGAGGCATCTCTCCCGAAAACACACACACACACACACGCAAACAGCACTAAGCCACCTGGGCTGCTATCCAGTGTTTTCCCGCTGTTATTCACATGAGCAAAGCAAAGTCCAGCTACTCGTCTTTTCTCACTTCTCTTCTTTTCTTGTCACTTTTTTTTTTTCTTTAACTGAGTCACTTGTGTCCTGGGAAGTCCAATATGTTGAGTTATCTAAGAGGCCATCTGTGATTTTATTCTAATGGGCATTAATACATATGACTTCACACAGTCCGACATTTACCTACCACAGTTCAGTGTCTTGGTGATAAACACAGCTGCTTTTCAGTCACTGGAGAGGAAGTGCAAGTCAAACCTCAAGTCAGTCCACAATTCAAGTCTCAAGGGTTGTCAAAATAAATTTATAGTCAAGTCTTAAGTAGGTCCAGACAAATCTTAGTTAAGTCTCATTAAGAAATGTCTGTAGTCAATAACACGTCCTCCTGAAAGAAAATGGGCTTGTTTTTGTCCATGTGTTATCCTTTTCCATCCTGTGAGGCCTGATACTGCTGCCAGTTCTATGAAGTCCTTTAAAATCAGGTTTGAGAATTTTATGATCTTACTAAGAGGGAAAGGTTCATTTGTTAATTATTCCTTAATTAGTAATGTTTCCACCTTCAACACATTCGACTTGTCATTCATCCATTTATCGCCTCTTCTGTCGTTTATATCCTTTCCTCCCTTCTTCATGCTCGCCTGATTTCTTTAGCGTGCCATCAGTGTTAAGGAGGAAATCACTTGCACATTGCAGCTCTGTGTTTCCAAGAGCTTCACTCCATAAAATCATAACAATTCATATTCGGAGCCAAATTTATAGGGGCTTTGGGAGGGCCCTGAATCTCACAAACAGGACATCTCTAATCTCTGGACCTCCTCCTGGACTGAAAGTGCCTCTAGAAGAATGGTGGCTAATGCCCACTACAGAGTAATTATGCCTGTAATGTTGCGCAGGAGGAGCAGCGAGGCTGGGGGGGGAGGTGCAGAGACTGGTTGATAGTATTAAGGGACTATTGGGCGGGTAGGGTGTTCATTTTCATTAGGTTTTATGGGTTGGAAAAACATTGTCATGCATTACAATTAGAGCAGGAACAGATGGCTCAATGTGGTTGTATGTTTCGTTACACACATACATGCATGGCAAGCGGCCGAAGGGTGTGCGTGCCGCAGGAAGCCGGAGGCTGACGGTAACAACCCAGACGACAGCATCAGGCCGGTCAACAGGAGGAGACAGTACAGGCTGACAGCTGTTTAGAGAGAAGGTCGCCCTTCCTTTCCTTCCCCTTCCTTTCCTCTCTCCTTTTTTCTTCCCTTTCTGCCCTCCATTCTGGGTCAGGACCTCCAGAGCAAAATCAAACCTGCATCAGTCTGTTCAACAGTCTCTCTGAGGAGGAAGCCATATGCTGACATATGTTGATGGAATAGAGAGAGGGAGAGGGATTGCCTCATTATGTGTGTGTGTGTGTGCATTAACCCAATCGCAAACACAAACACTGTCACACACAACAACGATGTGACTGACAGGTTGTTGTTTTTTTTCTTTTTTGGGGCCTTTTTCTACTCCATGATATTCAGCATCTCTAAATCAGCTTCTTTCTTGGTTGTACGTCAGTATTTTTCTCCAAACAGTATTCATGTCAGAGTTATAAAACGCAGTTAGGCCATCAAGAGACACACAGAATAATAATACAATGATCCACATAATACTGATCCTAATCATTATAATAAAACACTGTTAGCACATATTTGTGAAGAATTCAAACATAATGCTCTATTCAATCAATTCAGCAGACTTCCCACACACAACCAGTTCTGTACTGACAACTTTAACAAAAAAGACTGCATCATGCTCAGCGTATCAGATAGACACCACCTGAATATTCAATCTATAAAGCTTTTTGCCACTGAGAGAGCAGGAATTCCCCAAAACGAGCTGGCAGATACAGACATTTCCTTCACTTAAAACTAACATATCAGCAGACACGTGCCTATTTTTACATCAGCATTGTGATTCGTTTGCTTCCACATTTCTGTCTACCTGGTTTTACCTTCTTTTAGCTCTGTTTTGGTCTCCTCCTGAAAATATATCTTTAGCTGCTAACCAAGCTACCAACAGATGCAGAGTGCTGACACTAACACTAAAACAATGAGGTGCATAAATACTCAGAGCTGGATATAAAATTCTTCACAATCTCAATGCCATGAGTGAACATAGATGCTAACGACTTGTATATTTACACATTATGAAAAACATTGATTGATGTTGGGTTAAAGGGCTGCTTTAAAACAAGTACAATTTTGCATCAAATAGATTTTCTGTCTACTAACTCTAACTGAAAATGCCTTCACAGTAAAATGACCCATGAAATCTGTTGACGGGGAGGCCATGTATTATCAGGGACACTCCTGCAAGGATGATGTTATATATATATTTTTTATAGTGCAACAAAAGAAATTCCTTTCACCTTCTTTTGTACTGTGGTGTCAGCTGCAATCTCAGAGAGAGATATCTGACAAGCTAACAAATAAACCCAAAATCATCTGCACAACTAGATATCACGAGAAGTAGGTGAGAAAATATGTCCTTTTTTTTTGGTATGTTGAGCAGAGGTGCCCTTCTAACACCCACCCACCGTGTCCAGACACTGCCACATCAAACGTCCCTTTGTCCAACTTCTTGTCCTCTCACTCCTGACTATCTTTAGAGCTTAGCGGTACAATTATAGAAGCAGGGCGGATACAGGTGCGCCTCCCTACTTGAGCGACTTTATACTAGCAACCACTTTAGCTGCGGCGTCAGCCACGGCTCAGTGGGTCTGAATGGGGACGCGCTAACACGGTAGCGCTGCAGTCCCCGAGCCCATTGATCTGTGCGGCTCGCTAATAACAGACAGCCGAGACTCCCCGGCTCTCTGGGGCCATTAGGATGCATGAGTGGGAACCATGCTAAATGGGACAATACACAGAGGTGTGTACAAGGGTAAATACACTCCAGTTTATATGGAGAGTCAGATACACTGCGGGTAAGCTCGACTAACGTAATTCCTTTGGCTAACCTTGGAATTGCATTACTCTGCGTGCTTGTCTTTGTGTACGTGTATGTGTTGTGATATAGTGATTATGTGCAGTGTTACAGCATGACTGAGGCTGCTATATTTAGGGTCATGCTGTTACATTTCCAAGCCATTATCTAGACCTGTGAGGACAAGCTGGGATTTGAGTGTGGCAGAAACCACATACACAGACGAATATACAATGCACCAACAGGAGTGTATTTTGGTGCAGACCTACATTCAATCTCCTATCTCCTGAACAGTAAGAGGAGAGAAATGGAGAGGCCTGTCTGCTCTCCATCCCTCTAAATGTTTAATGAACCATCTCTCTCTGTCTCCCTCCTCGCCTCTCTCACCCTGCTGCTCAGCCCTCACCCATCATCTACTTTTTCTCACTTCATCCTTGTTTGTCTGTCTCCCTCTTCCTGCAGGCTAACACATACCACAGCGTCGCATCGGTTCAGGATGAGGGTTGAATGCTGACGAGAAACAGAGGAGGAAGAGGAGGAGGAAGTGCTCATGTGCATCTTATTTCTCTTCATAACTCAACCTCCCTCCGGCACGTATCCAGCCTGAGCAAATATATCATTTGTTCTTGCTTGTATTTTCACTTGATGTTTGACGTTTTGCAGTTTGTGCAGCCCGGGAGTGTCCTTTCCTTTCATGGGACAGGCTGGGGTGGACATCAGCTTGCAGCCTGAGTAGATGCAACATGTTTAACCACACGAGGAAACTATGCGACTAAGTGCTTGTAATGTAACTTGTGATTTTTTGCATCATGATAGAAAGACATGAACGTGAACGTGAACTGTTGTTTGGACAACGAGACCGGGCTGCTAAGAAAAATGCCACTCTGCTTTCTTAGGCCTAATCTGCTGCACTCTTCTTTATCTCTTAATTCTGTAGAGCTGTCTTTATCTTTTGACCTATTGTGAGTAAGACACTGGCAAAGCTGTATTTGTGTATTGATCGACTCACAATACACCGAATACTTTAAACTTTTAATCTGTGCTGAAAGCTGAATTGGTAAATCTGTCACACGGTGGCGAGTATATATTGGTCAGATTAAGATACCGGGTCCACACAGGATTGAAGATTCACACAGATGTGAATGACGAGACTGGGCTAAGACGTGTATTACTTTAGATTTCACATAATAAAATGTAAACACATATAATTAATAGAATTATAAGGACACTGTAATGTCAAGATGTGGTTTAAGACACTAAACTGGTTTGTTATTAGTGAACTTGGTTATGAACTTTTCGATAACTGAATTGAGACTTGACTCACGACAAGATGAGATGTTCAACTAAAACTGGTCTCCACTCACTTGAGACTTGACTTGGACTTTGCCAGATTCTTGAACCAATATACTACTAATAATAATGATAAGCACACACTTGCATGAGATAAAGGGAGTAGCTGTGCATCAGTATCAAGAGTTTATTACAGGTCAAATCCTAACTGGTACTTTCTAAATGAAACACTATTAGAAGCAAAAAAGACAGATTTCTCTGATTTTGTTTTGCTTGGCGTCTCTGAAGAACATCTAAAATGTGTAAAATCTCTCATTCTGCTGTGAAAATATACACATAATACACTAGACAAACGACACTGCACAGTTGTGCTAGCAAGTGTGTATTTCTCTGCTTGTGTGCGTGCAAATGCGTGAGAGTGTGGGTGTAAGCAAGCGAGCGTACTTCGACTCCCAGCCCCAGGACTTCAAATTATCCTGAGGCTCCTCCAAAACACACTTCAGAATTTTTGTCTGCTTTCCAAACTCATTACTTTAGTAGGGCAAATCAAACAGGGCGCATTAAACGGAACTCAAACGTGAAGAGAGTGGAGTGCAAGGGGAAGAAGACAGTGTGAGTGTGACTGTGAGTGTGTGTGTGTGTGCCAGGGAGAATCGAGTGTGCCTGTGTGTTAATTAGCAGGATCCTGCTCTAATTAATGGCCTATGAATAGCCATGCTGGGTGAGGAGTCAAGGTTAGACACCTGTGCGGCCATATTGATGCTGGGGCGAACTTCTTCTCGGGGTCTATCAAATTACACACATTTAATGTAAATACAATATTGGCAGTCTCATCTGTTACTGAGCCAAGAGAGGAAGCAAAGTGTGTGTGTTAAGGACACTGTGTGTGTACTCAACATGGATGATGTCGGAGCAATTAGAGATCACATGAATCATCACCAGGGAGGTAATGACCTCGGAGCACCACAGAGGAGAGTCAATTACTCCATCATACCGGAACCTGGCAGTATTACACATTATTTATTACTCATTTCTGAAGTGATATTATGACTTTGCCGTGCTCTGCAGTAACATCAATTTGTCATAATCCCCAAATTACTTTTTTGTTGCACCCTTTTAAATTTGCAAATTGAATTCTTGCTTAAGCCAGGAGTACATCTGAAGACTTCTTAAGACCAAACTGCCTGTGAAAAGATTCAAATTTAATAAGTTTTACAGGTTTTTCGGTCTTTTACATTATGTCTGTGTTGTTAACCAGATCAAACAATACAATTATTTGTCCAGATTCTACTGGAAAAGTTTGACGTTTTGTGATTTAAGTTAGAAAGCACAAAAAACAGGGTCTGGATCATAAAGTTTTGAACTTTCCGAGCCATTACACATGGAAGCAGCTTTCAGTTTGAGTCTTCCACACTGGAAAACCAAATGTTTACTATGGAGGTTTTTCGTCCATTGAAACACTCACACATGCATAAAGACAAAGGCTGTCACATTCCAGAAAGCGTGGGAATCACCGTTGAGAATACTGTACTTGACACCTTTTAACGTGCTAATTCAGTCAGTATTTGAACAAAGCCATCTCTCTGCTCCTTACATCAAACCAAACCACCTTCTCGTTTCGGTTGATATGTAAAAAGCTGGATTTAGTGGTTTCAGGAGAACTGACTACATTAGAGCTCGATTCTTGCAGTGCCTCTGGGTCTCCACTGGAATCAGGTGCAACTGCTGTGAATCTAATCTGACTACCTGACTTCATCCATGAAGGAGGTAGCTACAGACCTTTCAGAAGAGTATTCCTCTAAGAGTGCCAGGTGCCTTTTTTTATCAGGCCTTTAAAGCAGCTCTATGTCTTATTCTGCATTTCAGGTGATGAGGTCTTTGGCTTGAAGTCAGGAGAAAAACCAAGGATAGAGGTGAACATATGCTCTAACACCGGACTACCCTAATGCACTCCACTTCCAGTGAAAGAATTTCAGCACCGACACATGCATGGCCTCCTCCTTTTTCAGTGTGTGTGTGTGTGTGTGTGTTTGAACAAAGAGAGCATTCCCTCGCCAGCAGATCAATACCCTGGATCCATTCTGGTTTGTTAAGAGTAATAGGCATAGATTTGAAGAGAGGGGAGGGAGGCTAACGGGGCTGATTTAGCCAGGCTACACCGGACCCATTTACTTCTCAGCTACAGCTAACAGGGTTTCTCCTGCCTCCAAAACACTTTGTACTGCCATCACAGCGCCGTATACAGCAGAAGAAAAATTACCCCCATTATGTAATCTTTGTAATGATTCCTATTGAGAAAGCAGAGGCTACAATGGCGGTACAGTAAATTACACTAAACACCATTACTCTTGACAGCTCCTTTTGAGTGTGTGTGTGTGCATGTCCATGTTTGAGAGATGGTTTGAGAAGTGTGTGTGCCAATGTGTTGGGTGAGTGAATGATTGAGTGTGTGTGCACGAGTGTGTGAGCGCTGCTCTCACAGTGAAATTAAACTGGGGCTCAGGTGAGAAACAGAGCAACGCTTCAGCGCAGACACGAGGAGGAGGAGGAGGAGGAAGAGGAGGAGGAGGAGGAAGAAGAAGTAGCGCAGGTGAGGAGTTAAACACCCCGAGGAATTTGCAGATGATGTAGAATAAGTCTGTGTGAGTTAGAGGAAAAGGGGACAGGGAGGAAGAAGGGAAGGGAAAAAAAGCGAGACAGAAAAAGGGGAACAGAGGGAGCTGACAGGGAGATTGAGAGATGGGGAGATTGATGGCATGTAATGATGAAACGGATGGAGGACGAGACAAGAGAGACATGCACGTCAGAGGCCATTACTCATCTGCAGCGCACACACACACACACTTGCACACACAAACACGGCAAACGCCACCCAAGGGTGCCGGAGGAGCTGTCTACCACCCACCTCTCCCTATTTCTCTCACCTTCATTCTTTTTCTCTGTCGCCCTCCTCTTCATCCCAGCCTCCCTCTGTGCTCTCTCTTCTGCTTTCCGCCTCTAACACTCTCTCATTGGAGATTCATATCATTCATATCAAATTATTTCTTACAATCTGTGAAACATGTTTGTACCATTTACATTTCAAGCGGAGCAACAATGGACAAGATACTACAGGCTGATAAATTAGCAGCTGTAGTGCATTGATCTAGGATAAAACATCCCTCAAAGGGTTTTATTCAGTATATACAGTTTGTGAGTGACTACTTCTTTCAATAGGCCCTAATTCTAACCACATGTTTCTCTTTTTTGCTGTGTCACCAAACAAAGACCTCCACAGGCTAACAGCGAAGGAAAAACATTTAACAAACACAGTTTTGTGACGATAAAGCTAACAGTAATGGAAAAAGAGTGATGGAAAATTAAGGCTAATTTTGTTATGTTGTTATGGGAGCTGAGAACCGGGGGGGGGGGGGGGGGGGGGAGATGGCTTCTGGTACACTGGACTGTTGTGTAATTAGGCAGCAGGTCTGCATTTATTACAATTCAGTTCATAAAACACATAAAAGTGAATATTGCAAAAATACAAGCACATAAATTAGAGTTGACTTAGAAAAATGTGATTCGGTTACAGCCCCAGGGCCTAAAACCGGACGCGGCAAATTTGCTTTGATCTCTGTGCCCCTCTGTGGTGGTTTGGACTCCATATGCTAAAATACGGATAAAGAACCACAACCTGACCCCTTGACTCACTGCTGTGTTCAATTAAATGATCAACCCATGTGAGACAGAGAAACATCTGGCTGTGTGTGTGTTTATGTGTGTTTTAGATTTTTGGATTTTCCATAATGAGCATCAGGGGATTTGCTGCACTTCACTCTCTTCACAGAAATGTCTGCACAGACTTCTGGGATACCTGTGAGGCTCCCTGGAGGCCTGAGACAGACTAAACGTTCATTTCCATAATAGCATACTCAACCAGCACTGTCAGATCTGTCCCTCAGGAGAAGAACAGAAATAAAAACGGGCAAGAGGTGTGTAAATATTTTCAAGTTAAGGACCTCCAATTAAAAACACATCAGGCCACCAGATCCCATCTACAGAAACTTTACCCCATGACAGACATAAAAGTTTGTGTTGCCTACAGCCAAAAGGATGGGTTGCACAATGCAACGCACAACACACTACTTGGCTATAAGAGACCCCTGTGCACACAAAGCATGGCTTACAAAGACATAGTTTCTCTAGTTCAGTCCAGGGGACCTTATCTGACCTGCACAGAGACATGGCCACAACCTCGGAATGAGTTGAACAACCACGAATGGCCTCATTTGCCAACATCAGTGGGTGATACAGGAGCACACTGGGAGCAAATCCAAGCAGCCAGGTTGCAAAATCTTGTGGAAAAACTCCCCAAAGGAGTATAAACTGCTATATAAACAGATTAATACCCACATTATTTGGAATAACAGGTTGAAAAATGACATATGAGTGTAATGTAATGTAATGGGTTTGCACATACTTGTGGCCATTTAGTGCAGCACCAGAGCCAACGATCTACCAGTCACAAGAAATGAAAGTGTTCTTATCACTTCAGGCAGCTCTCCTATAAAACAAGCTGTATTCATTTGAAAACCACTGAAGTGGAGTAATATAATTCAGGTACGTCTCTGTAAGTTAAGTTAGACTCTCACGCTATAATACAAACCCAAAGTGGACCCTGTGCTGTTGTGTAAATGCTTCCTTTCTGCTGCTGTGGACTTCTGTAGACCATTTAAAACAAGCCCGATCTCGACTAAGCTGCATTCACTAAACATCTGCTTAGCATCCTGCACACACGCCGCTTAATACAATGAGCTGATATGCCGAGCGGCAGAGTGTGTGCTGTCCTCTCCCCGTAGAGGCTTCAAATGCATCACGCCTAATCAGAGACGGAGGCTCGGCACATAGCGCCGGCTAGTGCTGCATGCTAATCCTCTGCAGATGAAGACGCTAAGCTAAGTGCAGGCTGACAGCCATGTGGGGGGAATGGTAAAGGAGGCTAAATGCTAACTGCAGTGTCACTGCTCCCTCCCACCTTCACGTTATACAAACACTCACGCACGCTTTTAGGTATTTGTTGTAAGAGAATATTTCATGACTCAGTGTGTGTGTGTGTTTGTGCAATTTAAGTGTGTGTAGACAGACTAGCCAATGACAGCTGCATTAAAAGTCTTCAACGTCAGTCTGGGCAGCTGAGATTTAATTTGGCTGCATGCAGCAGTGTGTGTGCATTCATGAAGCTATTTGACAATAACACTAACAAGCACCCTGAGCCAGACAAACGTAGGATGCAAGTAAACCTCTCGGCATAAAGTCAACCTAAACACACATAGGAAGAGTTCAGCGTGGTGCTGTGATGGTTGTTGTTTACCAGCAGAGGTGAGAAGAAGCCATGGCCTTCTCATTAAAACAAAAACCTCGGGAACTTTTCTCATTAGTGTGTGTCTCCGGTGTATGTCTGTGTGCTAACAGCTCACACCGAGGGATAATTTGTGAGTGGTTTTGGGCCAGACTCAGTTTGAATACACTTGTGAGTAGGTAAACACAACCATCCATAAGTGTGCAAGTGTGTCAGAATATCTGTATGCCAGACTAAAGATGTGAGAGGAAATCAGCCGCCTCTGAGGGATCACAGTGTCGACGCACATGCTCACAAACACACACTAACTGGCTGTAGTTGTGTGAAAGCACCCTAGAGAACCACAAAAGGCTATAATGTCTGCCAGTCAGAAAAGCATTTATACAGAGCTGCCTGCCAATCTCAGCCAACCACAGCCGCCACAATGCCCACTGCTGTGCCCACTCACCGTCAATCACACTTCACCGCCACACCCACCGCCTGACAACCTGCAAAACGTCTTGCAGCACCCAGCCAGCACTCCTAATTACAACCACCGCTGCCAACTGTACAGCACTAACCCGCCGCCGACCAAAGCCACAACTCAACATAGCGTAATCGCCACTGCCAGGGCTCGACATCCAAAAACAAATATGCATGCCCGGGACACACAACCCTCCACGCCTCACGTTAGCTTCCCGCTTCCCCTCTGACACGTTACATCCCATTAACGAGGTGTCACCACTAATATTTAAGACGTTAATTTGTGCCGCTCCTGAAGCCGCTTTGATCTGAACAGAGTGTGACAACTTTAATGACTAAACAAAACAGAGGACAAACAAACCTAAAGACCTGCTGCTAAATTGTGGCAGGGTGGTCTGCGGGGAGACAGCTTTTGAAGTGGAGAAAAACGACCAAAGGAAGCTTTTTATGTGGCCCTGCCATCATTAAGCTAGACGAGGTGAGGCAGAGGCCTAATTAGGGCTGGGATTGATTGAAGCAGTGTGGTCTTGTACATTAAGACTTACACACAAAACAAAAGAAGAGAAAATTAGGAAAATCCAAGTGAGGATGATCCTCGAAAGACGTTCTTTTAAGGAGACATTTTCAAATCTTCCTCTGGTATCTGGAAACTCAGTACCAGGTAAACTACAGAATGAGATGATAAAATTCAAAGCAAAATTTGTTTCTTAAAAAGTTGTGAGTGATCTTGTCATCACGAACTGGACTCTCAATAAAACAGTCTTTGACAGATACTGACCCAGAGATCACCCAGGATTTCTGGGCCCTGAAGTTTAGAAGCTCTTCAGTTTCCTTCAGCATTTGTACCCAACTACTCTACGTTCCAGCTTCAAGATTATGATTAGCATTACCTCATGGGTTAAAGGAACCAATGAACATCTAAGTTCCGACATGTCAGGATTAAGTTGGTCTATTTAGACTGAGATATCTAAGGACACGTGTACGTAGAAAGCAAAAGCTTTTCTGTTCTTTAAATGCAGAACTTCAGAGGCACATCCCTTTTCTTTTTGCAGCAAAACAGCAAAAGCAGTACTTCATCCTCTCTTCCTCCCTCTCACCATCTCTCTCTCCTCTTATAAATCAGGTTATTCTTGAGAACCGGGGCTCCTGTCAGCTTCCACCAGCTCTTGCCTCTCTAAATGACAGAGGTAACCCTCTTATATGAACAGCCACTGCTAAAAGCATGTCATTTTCTCCTGCTAATGTCAAGTGGGAACAGATCAGAACAGGCACAGAGAGTTAATAACACTGCGTTTGCTCCTCGCACGGATCCCTCGGGTGCTCCCGCTTTCGTGAACTCAAACTCCTAGCGTGACCTTAGCCTTTGTGAATGCCGAGCAATCACCTGGGTTGACCTGTTCTGCAGCTTTGTCTGCATCTCACTGTTCCTACAAAAGCCTCACCGATGACGAGGGGGTGGTTTGGGGGTGGAGGGATTGACAACGCAAAATTTTCTCCAATCTTACTCTTAAATTATCTTGCCTGTCATCATACCCTGTCTTTGTTTCACCATATATAGCTACTTACTTCACAAAGCCAAGCCACTCACTGACGTATACGTAGCAGGCGGCTGAACAATCGGGAAAGAAAAGTGGCAGTTTGACTGGTCTATTCAGAAAATCTCCAAGCTTACTGAGTTTATGGCTTAGAAACTGACTCCTGCTAAGAGGTAACAAATATACTGGATAAAAACATTAAATATGGTGAAGTAAAACAATAAAATCAGATTAACAAGCTAACAAGAGACAGCCAATAAAAACGGCCAATGAACTGTGACAGTATAGCATCTTTTGGCTAATATTCCAACAACTTCAGAAACGCTGCGTCTACACAATAAGAAAACAGAAAGACATGATATGATAACACACTTCACAGAGTTGCAGCTAACTGATACACACCAGGACATATTAGAGGATCAAATAGGTTTGTAAAAATCTATGGTGAGTTTATTCATGTGCAGTCACATAATGTTAAGGCTATAGTTCTTCAGTAATGTGGGGAGAACCATATGTGATCCTTTCCTACTGCTACCAATAGAGCCAGCTGAACAGGCAGTCACTGTTTTATGAAGGATGCAGTGATCAGAGGAAAATGAACCATCTTTTCTAATATTATAACTCTTTGTAAAGCTATAAACATCCCATAATCCCATTCAGCCATGAGGTGTGAGTTTCTGATTATTTATAAGGACTTTTTGTGTTTTGCTTTCAAGACATAATCAAAAACATTAAGTTCCTATTTCTCCTGCGGGTGAAGAGACATTTAATTTCTGATGATACACATCGGTCTACATCCTTTACGCTGATGAGAGAAATCAACCCAGCGCCCCACAGTGCATTGCTGGGCTTCCTCTGAACGAGGCCGGGGCTGTTTCATCCATAACCAACAGAGCCATCAGTGGGAGAAAGAGCATCTCTCTGCATTCCAGTCATGCCCCCCTCCTCTCCATTGCAGAGGCTAGAGGTCCGCACACTGTGGCTCTACTCATTACCTTGCCGCTTGGATGCTAGACCCCCATTCACCTCACTCACACACACACAGATACATGTGTGCACCCACACACTGAAAGTCCCTGATTAATCATCTCTTTTTAACCCCTCTCTTCCCACATCGACTTCCATTCAGGATGCAACACGCTGGTTGAATGAAATGTGATCCTGATTTGACTGGTACCTTTCTCATCTAGATACTGTGGCAGGGCAGCTCCTGGTGTTTGACCTCGCAGAAGAACTGGTAGGGCTTTAGAAGTGTTTCCCCCCCCAATATTTCTTTATGGAAAAGTGATCAGAATGTGTGTACAGTCAGCGAACAGCAGACAGTGAGACAGAAGACAACAAATGTATCAGTCAAATTCATATCAGAGGCGGACAGTTGTAAAAGGATCAATATCAGCCCCAGTACATAAATAATTTTCAAGATTTGAGCAGCTCAAAAAGAACATGAGCCCCCTGCTGCTCAGCACAGCAGCAGAATAGCACACCGTGGCAGCTAACCATGATTTACGTTTCCCGTTTTCTGTTATTTTATCCTGTTTGAAGAAGGCTGGAGGTTGCACACAGCCATTATTTTCCAAAACAAACTAACATTTGTCACTGACAGAACAACCACGGTAATGCACAGTAACTAATCTATGTTCCTGATCTGCAAGTCTTCATTTCTTTTTCTTATAGCTGCTAGATGAGTAGGTCTGCAAGTAAATATGGTTGGGGGCGGGGATAAATAAAGCAATATGAAGATTCACTTTATGCAGTACCTGAATGCAACAACAGACTATTTCAGTCATTTTGGACAGTAAATTCAGCTGCCTCTCTAAGCTGCACGTCCAAGCGTCAAGGTTTAAATTAATCTTACATGTGATGTGGCACTTTTTAGAGGCCTTTCCAGTGATATCAAATTAGTGACTGAATACCTGAGCTCACAGAATTTTTGCTCCAGGTATCCCACCCAAATGAGTTTTATTTCAATGTCTGCCTTCCAGCTGTGGATGAGAAAATGTCCTCATATCCCGGTAATGTCACCAGGCTGCTGTCACAGTGTCCCGGGAGTCGTTCCATTATTCACCGGCTACAGAGCAGCTCCAGGATTTGTCTCTAGATGAAATCATCTCTACACTCTGTCACTCTGCTGGTTTGTTTATGGAGAGGCTTGTTCACACATATATTAAATGTGTGTTAAGGGGGATTTTCCTGTGCTAAAACAATAAGCTGCCTGACAGAAAACTAATCAACAACCAAAAAAGTCATTTGTCAACTAAACACTTAACAGCTTTTCAAATGTGCACATTTTCTGTTCTGTTTGGACTGTTGCTGAAACAACAAAACCACGCTGAAGACACCTGCTTGGGCTCTGTTTTAGAGACTTTAAATGGTTAAATGATCAATCAGAAAATAATCTATAGCAACTTCACTAAAGAGAGATCGGTATTGGTGCTGCCACTGGACTCGTTAAGTGGATCAGATGTCAGCTGGACATCACTGATCCACATCAAATACAGTTTCTAAACAGTACCTTTTCTTTACACAGGCGCTCATTCATGAAAACACCCTCTCCAGGGTTTTTATAAGCAGGTGTGTTGTGGCTCCAGCTGCCCATGACTGCAGGAGCTAAAAACCTCTAACCTCCAGCCATCAAACACTGCAGTGATAAGGTGACATTACTGTTAGGGGCTGCTAAAGGTGGGTCACAATCAAGTAGATGTGGCATTAAAACATTTCAGCCTGATTTTATCTTCCATGTTAAACCTAAATCCGTTCCACACAGAAGTATACAAAGAAAAGTGAGCACAAGGGTGTTCGATTGGTTAATTTGCTTGATTTAGAGACTTGAATCAGGATCTCTAGAGAAACATTTGGATTGGTGCGTTCATATTAATCAATAATGAAATAATCATTTAGTGCAGCTTCACCTTTAATCAGAATTTCAGATGTTTAGCAGTAATTTCAGGGTATATGAGGTTTGGTCAGGCTGTAGAGGAACAAAAACAGGTGGTAACTGGAGTAATTCAGCTTGGTCCCATGTGTCGGCCTGGACTCCACATTTTCTCCCTTTACATCCCCTAATCTGTCTTTGCTCTTTAGTCCCCCGTCCTCTCCTGTTTCACCCCACTTCACTCTCCTCTCCATCTTACTGAGACCATTAGGCTTAGCAGTGCCAGCTAGCCTGGGTTAAATACACACAACCTCACGCTGCTCTGAATGGGGAAACACACACTCACGCGAACACAGAGGTCCTTGCTGCAGCTCTAAGAGCAGTGATTGCTGTAATAGCCCTATAGAGGAGAGAAAAAAGACAACAGAGATGGAAGGAAAGGATCGAGAGGAGAAAGAGTTGATGGATGGGTCTGCTTTCCAGGTCACTTTCTCTCCAGGGTCACAATTACTGGGCACACAGTTAAACACAACAGCGTATCGGCGAGTCCAACATCAAAATAGGCAGGTTGTACCACAATGGGCAGCATTGATTTTACAATATAAACTAATGAAGCAGGTCCTATATATACACAACATACACAAACACACAGGAGAAGTATGTGCACACACACATACACACACACACACACACACACACACAGATAAATAAATATGAACCCTGCTATTTTGTTCCTTTTCAACACACATGCTATAACTGCAGAAATGAAGATGAGTATGAACATTACTGAGCCATGAAGTTGCAGCCGTTCTCTGGCTATCAAACAAACATGGCTGCACACACAAACACACAACTTCCAGGCCTTATCTGAGAGCAAGTGTGTGTGTGTGTGTGTGTGTGTGTGTGTGTGTGTGTGTGTGTGTGTGTTCCCTTGAGGCAATGTCTCTCCTCTCTCCTCCTCCTCTCTCTATTTCCTTGGTGACAGCTGTCATCGTGTCAGGCCTATGGCAGCCAGGGCAGATCTGGCAGCCCATTCTGCCTGCTGACACACACCACACGCTCACACACACACACACACACACACACACACACACACACACACACACACACACACTAACTCTCCAACTTAACAGCCGCTGCAGATCTAGCTCTGTATCTCCCAAACCGCTAGTCAGCTCAACCAGACCATCCCTGCAAACACTGAACCCATCATGCGAGCGCTAAATAACAAAAATCACTCTTCTGTTGCTTCCCCCAAAGAAACAGCAACAACATCTGACCAGAACATCGTTCTCACTTTCAGCCTGGATGTGATTAGGTTAGCTTAGCACTTCAGTTGTAGTGCTTTTAGTGTAGTTAGCCGTTTGGCTATGAGGCGCCTGAGGGAAACATCAAAACAAAATACAAAACATACATCTAGGATGTTCTGCTTTGCTATAAACTTTCTCGGTAATTAGGAAACAACGCTGATGTGCACAGGAACACACAATCTATATAAAAACAGGTTTGAACAGACCTGCGTCTTTAATATCTGTGTGGTTTCATATTTCACAGTGGTTTTCGATTAAACGCCCTAAAGCTGAATCATTTCTCACATATCAAATCAGATTCCCTCTAAGTGTGTAGGTAACAAGGAAAATCTGCTCAGTCATCACCTTAAGGAGTTTCAGTGAGAGTTTTACTGTTGCATGGTCTTCATGCTGCAACCTGACATGAATAACCTTCCATCTCAAACACTTGTTTACTTGTTATTTTCTCAAATATCTTTGGCAATGACAGAAAACTAAATTATTGGCTACTGTCAGCTTCAGCCCAGAGTGATCTGTGTTGGCCTTTAACAGCACATACTGGTGCAATGCTAGTCTGTAATTCTACTCCAGGCCGAGACGAACCTGCTGCTCAAACACATTCCAGTCATGTACACATCTACTGCAGCATGCCAAGCACATCACTCTGACTACCCACGGTACGCTGACCCAGCGCCGCGTTACCGCTCTTTTAAATAAGACGTTACAGCTGATTTTATTCTGTTTTAGATCCACATCAGTCTGCAGATTCTGCTCAGCAACACATCCTCATTTTTCGCACCCATCAACGTTTGCAGTTCTGTCAGTAGAACAAGGGATTCCAGTTGAGACAGCACTGATTATCAATGATCAAGCAAAAATACCAAATACTTTCTGAAATATGAGAGTTTGCAGCTTTACCTGTTTTATATCATTGTAATTTAATTATTTTTGGAGTGCTGGTTACAGAGCAAACAAGATAAAGACAACACCTGGGCATGAAATAATAGAGGGAATTTTTCATTGGTTTTGAAATTTTCTACATTGAATCATTATTTAGAAAATCATTAATAGATAATCTGAGCTGAAAATACATTTCGGCCCTGGTACTATTTTTTATTTTTCTTTTCAGTCCAACCACCAATAAACCACAAAGGACCTAAACCCATATATATACGTTTGTAAGTATATTTGGTGTGAGTCAGAGGACTGTATATTTACATATTTATACAATTTGTCACCAGCCCTGTTTCCTGCACTTGATCAAAAATCTTTACAAATAAAGTGGAGTATATGACTTTAAATAGAAAAACACACATGTAATAAACAAACACAGATGCCCATATAAGCAAACACACACAGCCAGAAACTGTTTGGCAAATGGCACCCGGTCGGAAAATGTAATTGCTTGAACTTTAGAGAAGCGACTGCAGCTTCTGAAATACCCACGGGAGCCATCAGAACAGTGTTTTACAGCACACACACATACAGTACACACACAAAACCACAAACCTCCCTGTCAGCAAGTGCAGTACTTTAAGTAGTAATAACTGCTGTGGCTGTTAGGGTGAAGAGAGAGAGAGAGGAAGGAGGGAGGACAGAGTGCGGAGAGGGAACGAACGCAGGAGGCAAAAGGAAGAACAAGCGGAGCTTTAATCTCCATCAGTCTGAATGTTACTCTTCCCTGGCTGGGCAGCACAGCTTTGAGAAAATGGGCTGTGAATGCCAATAACTCTGCAGCTAAAACAATACTCCACTGGGAAAAAAGAAATGAAATAAAAAAATCAACCTTTTCATTATCATATAATGACTCTGGTATGCTGTGAGCTTCACCAATAATGTCATCGGGGTTAGGGTTAGAGACTACATTTGTAAAGAAAATGCAAAAGATGTGGAATTTTAATGGCTAGGAATGGGAGACCTTAAAGATATCTTTAAGATGCATCATGGGAACTGTAGGACCCAGTGATTTTGCCATTTGGCAGGATATCACGGCCTCCGCCGCGCCAGTTTGGATTGGAAGTACAACACTATGTCAGAGCAGAACCCCTTCAATCCAGAGCTGTCACTTATTGTCGCCTGAGGCTGATTGTGTTCAACAACGAGCTAAATATGCTACATCTGGGCTGTGCTGTCGCCGTGAAGCTCCACTTAAAGGAGCACTATTAGCGACGCATATCCAAAGATATGGCTCAGCAGTAGCAAAGTGGATTGAAAGTGGACAGAAATTTCTGTGTAGGTTCTGAAACAGTATTTTTTTTTTTGCCCCGATTCTGTGTCACGATTTCAAGCCTTTGTAACAGTTTAAAGTTGACAAAACTCCCCCCACAAAGACAGAAACTTTCCACATCCGACAGCCAGTGAGCTTTTGATGTTGCTTTACTTTGAACAAAAATCTGAATATAAATGCTCAATATGTCCTTAAAATACCGTCTTAAATAATCAGTATTGGCTATTACAGGTCTCAGTCCACAACGATCAGATTAAAAAACCAACTCGTCTGGAAATCCTGTCCTAACACAACACACCCTCTCGGACAGATTAGTCCCTTGTCGACTGTTGGTGTTTCTAGAAACATGCTGTCTGCTTGAACCGTGGGGACACTATTGTGTTTCCATGCTTGTAAGTGCAAGCATCTGTGTGTGGATGTGTGCGTTTGTGTGTATAAGCCTCGGGCTGTCCCCTCAGCACTGCGCCTGTATCGACCTGCAGTGGAAAACAGACCTGTTCTCAGCCATGTAGGCCAGGGAGTCGATAGGGACATCAGAATGAGGGCAGCCGTCCAAAACGGCATCACAATGTGCCCAGAGGCCGCACACTCACGCACAAACACACACGTGCACACTGTGTATACACAAAGGCTTGGCAGTTTTTCAAAAGAGTGTTGGATTTATGGTTTAAAAATCCCCCTGATGGTGATTCATGTGTAATCTGTCTGTAGTGGTCACTTGATAAACCGTTTGAAACCTTCTTGGACTGTATGGGTTGTATTAACAGTCACTACAGTCACTGGCATTATTATTTAAAAATACACGGCACAGGGAATTATGTTTAATTGTTGTCACTATATTACAACTGACTGCTGAAACACAACAGCATTTCTGTTTATAGCCAGTTCTTGAGAACATTCATCTGTTTATCTTTGGTAGATCGCGGGGCAGGTGTTTGTGGTTGTAGCTGAACACTCGGCTTTTTAAAACACACTCAATGCTCACGCTTTATGTTCATGCTAATGGTCACTGGCATGAGCACGTTGCAATCCTGCCAATAATAACCAAGGCTGAATTTACTAAACTGGCAAAGTGGGCACCCGCCAACAGGACCGAGGCCCCAGGGACCCTTAAAGCTCTAGGTGTACTGAGTTTCAACTAGTTGGTACAAATTTTATTGGAAGCTTGTTTGGGAATATGCACCACTGAAGCACAGCATCGACTAACATAAGGGCCTTTGGGTGCTTTATGATGTGATGTCAAGGCTCTGTCCTAGAGAGGAACCTTGTGTTTTTCAACAAAGAAACGCACATTAGAAGTGAGAACTCATTATTAACACCCACCCTTCCTCTCTCTAACACAGGAAGAGATTTTATATTTGTGTAATGGTGTTATGACTCTTGTGTTTCCTGAATGTTTGGAACAAACAGACTGGAGATATGCAAAAGCAACAGCAGCATCACAGCCTGTTAAGGTAAAACGCCAACTTCTGCACAAAAGCTGCAGCACTGAGCACACTACATTTAACATGAATTATGAACAGGTGCTGCAACAGCAGACATAAAATATGAAAGAGAAGCACCAGTGATTAAAAATACAAAGGAAGTGCAATAAAAATGTCATTTTATTGACTTTGTTCCTAATAGATTAATATAAACTTTCAACGTGAGATGTTTCCCTTCAATAAAGACTCTAAAAATCAGAATAACTGTGGTCCACAAATTACGAACAGAAATACTAGTAATTATCACCTCAGCTTTATCTGATGTTTTTATCCACAGCTTCTTAGTGCAACAGGTACAGGCGGCACCTGGGTGGCCCAGGAGGGGAATCCAACCTTCCACTCTGGCAGCATTTAGCACCTTGCTCAGTCACTCAGCTCCCAGTCCACAGTGTTGCTGCCTCCGTATCAGCAAATCCACTGACAGATTACTCCATCAAACCGCAGCAATAATATGTGAAAACTAAAATGATGTCTCTGGGTTTCGCTGAAAAATAGGTTTGGTACTCTTATCAGGCAGCAGCTGTGATAACTGGGAGCAAGTCGCTGTTAAAGTTGGATTTAAATCATTGTGCCTGGCACAGAAAAAGCAAGAGTTCTCTTCTAAAATTAGATATTTGAGATTTTTTTTTTTTTACTGTGCTTTGATGAAAACTGCACCTCCAAAATATACCTTCAAAATATCAAGGGACAAATACGACGGCACTGTTTTCAGCTAGGTGACCATGTATTTTTCATATTATCCAATAAGTTTTTAAAGAGTCTCAGGCGTCCAAGAGTAATAGAAGTTTGGGAACATCCAGACTCATTCTGGAAAAAAACATTTTACTAGCCAAATACAAGCATTTTGGGCTTGTAATCATCAATAACTTAATAGTACATTTGAAGTGATCATGCTTCATAGCCTCACTGCCTTGGCACTAGTGTTGAAGCAAAGGTGCTAATTCATGTATCACTGGGTGGCATCTTAGTGCCGCTGCCGTCTGCCCTACCTTTGAACTACACATCAGATGACTGTTTTCAATTATACAAATTAGTCAGACTTAAGGGGGGCCTTGATCACACACACATCCGAATGCACAGAGAGATCACACAAGCTGAGCATCCCGAGTGGGAAATGGTCTGGGACATTGTAAAATAGATCTTTGCCGAGGGAAATGAGCCAAACAGTCGAAATTGCCACAATGCTCCCTCAGTTTTCCCCTCTGCCAAAGCTATCGAGACGCTTTGATCAGCAGCAGCTTGGAGGAATGAAGCCACGTTAGCTCCAGCATCCTCCGCCCTCCCTCCTTTACTTCCTATAGAGTGTGAGAGGCCATTCCCCTCTGCCCTGTGGCAGGTTATTACCACATATAGTAAGACACTGTTGGATGTACAATACGTGCATGCACAGATGAGCTGCAACGCTTATAGGCATGCTCAGTGCACACATAAGCATTAGAACATCTATCTAAGGGACCCTAAAATTCACCAGATGTTTATGTTTCATCTGCAGGAATGGCTTTTCCCCCTCTCACCACTGAAAAGTGTGGTCAGGCCAACAGGAATCAGTGGCTCAAAAGACACCTCACGTTTCAGCTGCTCAGTGGCAAATAACAGTGCCCTCGTCTAAGCAGCTGTGTCTGAAGGAGGAGAATCACTCTGTTTTCTCACCTCTTTGAAAACGGACTGAAAAGGGGCCGTTCGGGGGAGTAAGACGCAGACGTTGGTCTTAGCACGCCATTATCGTCATGCAATGCTCTGACCTCTGTCAAACGCTGCATTGTGTGAAACGGCTGATATGCCCACCAATGCCAATTCACTGGGGGCAGCGAACTGCACAGACACATACCGAGCACTGACGCTCACAAACACACCCGATAAGGCTAAACCCACACAAACACTTTCACAAAGGGAAATCACAAATTGCTGAACTCAATCCTCCAGCGCACTTTAGCCATGCTAGTTGTGAGTAAAAAAAGGTAAACAGAAGAGATAGCAATGGTTTCTGCATGCTCCACTGATCTATTATGGCTGCATGTTTACTCAAACCTTGATCTAAACATGTGAAATGCACTACACACACACACACACACACACACACACACACTTTTTAATGCTCTTTCTGCCCTACACTCCTACACAATTTCCCCAGGCAGCAGTGATGGTCTCATTACACACAGTATCTCATCTACACCCACACACACACTTTACTGCCCCACTCAAACACACTATTACCTGTCGTGGGACATGCACCAGGCATATAGGGCACATAAATATGTCCATATGATAGCATCTTACACAGCAGTGAACGCACGAGGCATACAGGCCCTTAAAGTGGCTTCTCGTTGGACAGATATAGCATCAGTCCACTGATAACAAGCCATAAAAACACACTTACTGAGAAATATTATCCAGAAACGGCTAAGTTAAATTCTTTAGGGGCGAAAAGTAAAATTGAACACTAACATCAGGCTATAAAGCTGTACATTCCTGACCTTTACAGACGGAAGTTTAAAGCACACTCCCAAATCGCTGCAGAAGGAAAAGTTAAACCACAGTAATCAGCAAAAACAACAGCTTCAGAGAATGTCAGTAGAAATTTCTGCCTTCAGTGCCTCGTAGTGATGATATCAAAAAGACAACACTGTGAAAGTATTATATATTACAGTTTTTTTTTCTCATTAAATAATCCAATTTGAAAGATACTGAATATCAGTGTAAAATAGCAGTCAGCAGTTTCAATCTGAAATACTGGGCATCGGTTTCTGCCTTTTTAAGTCCAACGACTGCTCTGCCAGTGGAAGGTAAATGGGCAAAGGGGAAGGAGAGTGAAGAGGAGATGAGTCCAATTGGATTTCAGCAGGATGTAGGAGTGAAGTCATGGGCTGGAGGATGGAAGGAATTCTGTGGTATAAAGGCGAGGATAAATTAAAAAGTGGAGATGTGGGCTGAATGGTTGGATTGGATGAAGGGCAGATGGATGAGGGTTTAAATGGATGATTGGTGGTATGGACACTGACAGCGTGCGTGCGTGTGTGTGTGTGTGTGTGTGTGTGTGTGTGTGTGTGTGTGCTCACCAGAGGTGCAGATTAGATCACTGTTATGACTGCGCAGACCCTCAGGACACAGCAGATAAACATCAGCAGATAACCTACACATTTATTCCCACCTCTGCAACATCCTCACCTCCTACCTCTATTGCCGCCCTCCCCACTCTCCTCTGGTGCACACTTCCTCTGTGTCCATTGTGCTTCCCTTTTTTCATTCCTCCATCACGCGTTCTCTTTGTGCCCTCTCTAACTACATCTAAGAGTCCCGGGGCACTGCACTAGATCACACTTCTCAATAAACCCGTCAAGCTCCCCCTGCACCCCACCACCCGCCCATCTCCCCTTAGCCTTCCGAAACACAATAACAGCAACTCTGAGTGCCCCTCCCAACAATACTCCCATCGATCACTTTGCTATCTGGAGCACACACATCTATCACTACCTGGGAGTTTACTGCAGGCGCGGCGCTCACTGAAGGCCCAACTGCTCCGTTCTGTATAGCGCTGCAAATGTTTTCATGTCACAGACCCCAAATCGACAAACGCCGCGCCCCAAAGATCCAGATTTGATAACGTTTTCCTGGGAAACATCACGTGAGGAACATTTCTTTTGTTCCTAATTTAGCTCCAATGTCTTTGCCTGCACATAAGGACATAACATCGAGAAACTATTAGACTTAGGCATGTGTTGCCAGGTTCAGGAGTTGGCTTTAGTCCATTCTAACACCTCAGTAATGTCAACCTGACTGCTTGCCTCCATGCTAACACTTTCCCTGCTCGCCAGAGCAGCCTCTGCCAACAGCACAGACAATTTCTAGACTTGTGATGAATGATGTGCCAGAATTGGTGTATGATTTACACTGATTTGGACGGATTTTATGAACTGATACTGGTCCAAAGTTGGGAAAAATCTGCAAACCGGAGCCGATTCTTAAACCGAATAAGCCCAGGTCCACACGTGCAAAACCTGTCCAAATCTGGAACCCATACTTGGCCTAGAGCTGGCTCGTATTTGGTCCTCAATGGCAGAACACAAGCCAATGTGCTGACAGTCTCCGTATTCATTGTGATTTGGCTGCATACCTAAGCTGTACGTTAGTCCCAAGGATTGTAGGCTAAATGCTAACATTCTACCATAAAGAGCAAAAACAAACCATCGACATTATCCAGGGACTGAAGCCTTCTGGTCAGTTGGCAGAGGTTTACAGCCTGTAGAGTCAGGAAATGAAAAGTTGGGAATATTTTAAGAGATAAATCACATTCATCCTCTTGTTTTAGCTATAAACAGTTTCCCACTTGAACAGGTTAAGTAGCACCTGGAATTTATAATAGTGTTTCATGAGGTGAAGGCATACAGACTTTACCTGCACATTATTTAAGATTTGCTTTAGCCCTGTGGCTGGTGATGTAATTCAAATGACCTACTAACTCTCTTAATATGCAACACAAGCACGACCGGGGATGTATAAATGTTTCTGGCGTGTACAGTCACATTATTTGACCAGTGTGCTAATCTCCTTAAACCGCATTTTGTTTTAAGACACCTGGGATCTTTTTGGTTGGAAGAGAGGGAGAGAAAATGAGACTACTACAGTCCAGTGAGATGAGAGAAAAAGTACCTGTAGCAGAGAGATTGTGCAGAGCTGGACTCCACAGGGAAGAAAGAGCCCCCCCGCCCCCTCGGCTTTTGCATTACAATTCATTCTCTATGTGAGTCAAGGTTAGACCTGACAGCTGTGCAAGTGTGTGTGGATATATGTGTGTGTGTGTGTGTGTGCACATGTATGTTTTGGTGCATCCATATAAAACAAATGGGGGAGATGGAAATGAAGGGAGTGAGACTGAGAAGAGATTTATGGGTAGGAAGTACAGTCTGTGCTCTGTCTGGGGCCAAATAGCCCCGTAAAGTTTAGGTGGATGGTGCTGGAGGTTTGATTCCTGATTAGATTCTATTATAAGGTCAGGCCAGAAGGTTTTTAGAGGCTAATGGACACTTGTAATAATAGTCATTTTATGTCTTTACTTAAATATTTCATCACAAAGAAAAAGAATTAATTAAAATTTGTCCCAGAAATTTCTTTTGACACACCTGAAAAGCTGCTGAAGCCCAGTCTGAATGTTTTGATCCCAGAACTCTGAATCCAAGACAAACTACATTTTCTGTAGTACTGGGTAAGCAGCTCCAGTTCCAGAGAGTGAGCCAGATTTCACTGCAGGCTTTCTTTTATGATATAGCTTATTAAAAATTTGATTTACAGTAAACTACATTATTTATTGGCCAATTTTATCAGCAATAAATATATCCTGCCTTCCCATGCTACAGGTTTATACTCACATTTTAAAGGTTACGCATGGCACATTAATGGACAGTCTGACCCCATCAAAATCCTTTTCTCCCCCATACACTATCATAAAGATAACCAAGTACCACTGAGGTCCAGGAGCCGGCAGATTTTCATTTCAAACACGACACCATAGGTTTGAGGCAGCTTTTGAAGACAGGCTGAAAGACACAGTGTATCATCTTGCATAAAAAAATACAGCCTCTACAGTATCTCACTGATATCGCACACCACAGTGATTCAAACAGTCATGGTTGTAATCTGCTGTTCTAGATTTCAGAGAAACACCCTAATGTGCACAGGAAGTTACAATTATGATTTGTTTTGATTTAACAGAAGCAGACCTGCATGAGCGTACACAGAGATGAGTGCTGCCCAGCAGAAATCAATCAACCAGTAATCCAAGGAAGAAAAAAAAAAAGACTTCCCAGTACTGGTCATACTGTTCATTTGATAAGTTAAAGTCAGAAAATAACCAGTTACCACTGGAACAAAAATCACACAGTAAGGACACAAAGGATTATCCCCTTTCCGAAGCAAAACATGTCTGGAATTAAACTATGTTACGATTTGCACTGCAGAAGCTGCTCTGCACGCTGATGGCAGGTGGCGCTGACCTTTCAGTGACCTTTGACCACCATGTGATCAGAGCCTTGAAGTGTCTGTGCAGTCTAATGTCACTGAGCCAGATCTCACGTGGCCCAGCAGCTACACTCATGCAAGCTAACCAGCCCAACAACTGTATGCATTAAGCCAGAGTGTGCAATCTGTAAGCATTAAGTGCAGAAGAAAATAATAGTTGATACAAAATGCTGCTCGAATTGTATCTAAAGCGTTTACCATTTCCTAACGGTTGGATAGTTAAGGGCAAAAACGTTCATTACCTCCTCTTGGCTGCATCACTGTCCCTCATCATTTTCCAGAAGCCTGGAATCTTCTCATGACTTTGCACATCGAATAATTAATAATTGCAAATCCATATATCTCGATGGAATAAATTATACTGGGGGGATAATGACATAGTTTCATTCAAACCTTGCCTAGTATCTATTGCAGACCTGGCAATCAATGTAAAAGAAAGATGCCACTGTTGATCTGAAACTTGGCAGATGCAATCTTCTCCAATTCCAACTTGTGTGACTGGCAGTTTCACAGACTGTTTGATGGGACAACTGTTCCGCTTTAAGCACAGAAACCCCTAAATGTTACAAGTAAATGTGCAAGAACAGCTCAAAGCACACACAACACATCAACGTGGCTGTATAATGACGTATGCAATAACTATGAGCCCTCAGTTTAATGATGATCAGATGCTTCCATGGACCCACCAGGACTAATTTGAAGCAGTAAGAGCAAACAAACATCGAAGAGAAAGAACAAATACCAATTAACAGGTTCTGTTAAGAATCTAACTTTACTTATGGCAAAAAAGTAAAGTACTTCTGCAAAGTAAAAACTTCAAAATCATAGTAAAACCCTCGACCCTGGTGATTAGTGAATAATACCACCAGCTCACACAGGTAAGTTTATCCCTCTCTGTAATTCTGATGGCTCTTTTAGCTGAACAAGAGCCTCAGTCCACAAATGTTGCCCTTAATCCCAAATTCCTCTCCTTTTCCACAATAATGAGCTCCTCTTAGACTCAAGAGTTGACAGAGGTAAAGCATTTAGCACGCTTGAATGGAGAAAGAGGGTGAGTGTGGGAGTGCAGAGAGAAAGAGAGGAAGATACAGGCCAAAGAGGGATAAAGCAGAGGGATGGGAGAAGAAGGGGTAAAAAAAAAAAATCTACTGAGACATGCATGAGGTAAGCTCTCCCTCTGGCAAGGCAGAGTAATGCTGCTGCACAGTACAAATGCAGTGGCTGACGACTGAGGATGAGAGGAAGAAAGAAAGCAAAGGAAGGAGACAGACAGAGGGAAGAAAGGGTGGCGCAGAGGAGCGAGAGATACATAAACCGGGAGAGGAAGAGAGATCATCATTGTGTTCTCTTAGTCTCTTAGGATTCAGTTATTTTTCTGCCCATCACTACAGCCCAGGGACATGATGTGTACAACATGGGGACCGCGTTTGTGTCTGTTTCTGTGTGTCTGTTACACAGTGTGTATTCCGTGTATTTATGTGGGTGGCAATGTGTATATGCGGCAGTGAAAGCATGTGCATGCTTCATTTGTTTCAAGGCCAAGTGATGAAATACTGTTCTCAGAAGACGACGCGCGCGCACACACACACACACACACACACACACACACACACACACACACACACACACACACAGAGACAGTGTCTTACTCGCAAATACACTTGCACACAAAATACTCTCTTTGCACAGCTCAATTCATAAGGTGTGTGTTATGTGAACATGCGCATGACTTGAATAAGCAAACTATTCAGCTGGAAACAAAAATACTTACACGCCGCAGAAACAAGAATCAAGAGAGATAAGTAGAGAAACTAGAGGACACGTCACCTCACCTAACCACCTCATCCTTCAGGAGCAAAATGGTTTAAAGGTGGAAAGAATCACAGAGAAGAGAGGCCTTGAACGTAACATGACTCACAGAGAGAGAAATGATGAGACGATCACGCAGAACTTTCCTTATGAAAAGTCAGATACTCTTTCAGAAATTAGCCGATGAAGCAAGATGCATATTTAGTCACATACTAGGAGCAAGAAACACAGCCGAAGCATCTAACCAGCATTGTCAAATAAGCAGCAATTTGTGCACATTCACTGTGCTGATCGACACTTTCACAGCTGCTATACTTTGTCAGTATGACACACACACACAGCCTGAGCTTTGAGCATCAATAGAGATGAGCTGAATGATGTAAACATCGACAGGTGTGATGCACTCACAGAACAAAAGGGAAAGATGACATTTCTTTAAGTGTGGATACGATTTTCAGCTGAAGTCCAGCTCCCTCCCCCATCATTTGTTTGGTTAGCATCCACAAGCTACAGCTCCCAGTGGGCTTTCAGTGTTTCATGGAATACCTGGTTAAAATATCAGATTGTATGTCAATATTCTCATCTACTACCAGGCAGGCTCACCTTGTCACTTTGACCAAGAAAAAACATTATGACTTGGTAAGAATTCAACCCCAACATCCCATGAGATTAAGCCATTCAAACACTGTTACAGCTTAATGGGACCTTTAGATGAGCCATGCTAACAAATCAGTGGTTGTTTAACTTTGTTAAACGGCACATTTAGCTTAATAAATGAACACACAACTGCCGCAGCATACTTTGTCTTTTCAGACAAAGCAGTGAAACTGTCACACAAGCTATCCGAACAGAGACTAGCTTCAAAACAAAGTAAGGACTCTGGTTCACGTCAGACAGATGTTAGCTCGCTTAAAAATGACTAATTATTGCACAAACAGCTAGCTAGCTTGTTTCCTACAGTGATTTTTAAAGGTAATGTTATCTCCAAAAAAAAAAAAAAAAAAAAAACATGAACTTGGGGAAAATGTTTAGTGTGTAAATTGTGATGCAACTAAGATCTTAACATCACTGTGGTCCTGTTTATGCACAGAGTGCATGTACATACACACACACAGGAAGGAAAAAGAAAAATTGCATGTCCAGGCCCAGATACACCAACATATCTCCACACAATTATGACATATAAATGATGCTTTTTGACCCCGTCATGTATCCATACACAACTACACGCCTGCCATAAACACACAGTCACACAGACAGCTCATGGCCGTGATACATCACCACCGACACACAGCGGTGTCAGCCACAGACAACTGCTCCTGAGCCCCAGCAGAGCAAAGACATTCATCATTATGACAACACACACACACACACAGTCACATACACACATTGAGAAAAAGCGAAATACAACAACGCTGCAGCTGGTGGTGCGTGAAGACGACTCCATCACATCATATTTCACACATACTGTACGTGTTTCCAACCTAAATAACAATATTATGAACAAAAACAGTTATAACAGAAATGACTGAGGGCTTCTTCTACTGTTGCTGATATATTTCTCCTCATTCCTCTATCTGTGTGTGTGTGTGTCATACTCACAATGAAGAATGAAAAGGCCTCTCATTCTGTGTCTTGGGAAAAAGATAAAACCACCTTCACCAGTACTGATTTTTCTCCCTCTCATTTTCTCTTAATCTCCACATCAGATAAGACACAATTCAAATCCAACCGACTGCCTGTCCAGGGAGTCGTAAGCTGTCAAACCATCACTCCTCCTCCCTCTCTGACACTTTCCCCCTGTAAATCTCCTCTCCCAGTATGCCCATGTCCATTTTCACCCTGTTTCTACCATCAATCGTCCTTCCTTTTCCCCCTTCTAGGATTAGTCTGATGTGTCAGGATGATTATCTGTACTGGACATCAATTCACCAGAGAGTGTTATCTAACTTCTGCATAATGGTTAAGGTGCAGTGTTTTTTTTTTGTTTAATTACATGTTTAATTGGCGACTGCTCAATACCTAATTGATTTCACTGACAACCTAAACCGAGTCAAACAGACCCAACAGGATCTCCCTAGATTTTTGATGATTATCAGAGCCAGAAATAAAAGCTAATTTTTTGCCGAATTTATGAAAAAGACATGGCCTCTTTTGTGTTATTTTTCAAAGAATATCTGTAATTTTTAAGACCATAGAGACTGAAGACTGATAGTTTTGTTGGAGGGCAATTCATAGCCTTGGACTAAAGTCTGTGAAAAGACAAAACCTGGGGAAATAAACTCCAACTGCTGAGGCTGAGGGTTGATTCTGTTTGACCACTGTTCATGATCAATAACATTATTTTAGCTATATTGTGCTGATGGGAAAACTCTGCAAATGCTCCAGTTTGAACATTTGTTTGGCTGAAATACTGATTCCCAGATTGCCTATTCCCTCTAATGTGGCATTTGGATCAATGCCTGCTAATTCATATAGTAATATATCCAATTAAAAATATTTTTTGGTGGATTTAACATGCTGTTTCAGATCCTCTGAGGTGTCTAACATGCAGGAGAAAACACTGCACATTCCTAGTTTTTTGGAACAGCTTTGGACTTATTTAAAATAACAATAATAAAAGAAATAATTAACATAAGTGTATCTGGTCCTCTCCAGGGCTACTATCAAAGACCTGGTCTAAAGCCTTGTGGTCTGTCCTCCTTCCTCATCTAAACACACAGACACTCATATACATTTCCCATGAGAACCCTGAGTTTTCTGTCACAGGACCCTTTCAGCTGTTGGGATCATGATTTGTGTCCTTCCAGGCTTAGAAGGGGGTCAGGAAGGCGAAGTGAACGGATGAGTGGGAGAGGAGGTCCTAAAGAAAATCAGTGGTCATATATACATTTGTCCTCAGAGAGAAGCAATGGGTTATGTGTAGGCAGCAGGTTGTGTACACACACAACAAGAATGTGCCATTTATATTTACGATTGTGAGTCTGTCTCGTGATTTCCCCTGAACACAGTGTACTTGTTAAGAGTTAGCACAGCCTCGTGTTCCTGTTTACTCAGATTTCAACATTACAGTTGCTACATAGAAATTACTGCTAAAAGCCGTGTCTGTTACAGCCAAAAAGTGTTATAGACCCTGAACAACCTTAAAGTTTTGGACCAGATGGGGATTCATCACAGAGTCAAAGGTCAAAGGAGGTGAGGGGGGTCACATGTTTCCCAGGGACAGAACCCAGTCCAGGCTTCAGATTTGGACTTAGACTGGAAAGTAAAGGCCAGAGGTCCTGCTCCATTTTTCCAGATTCTCCCACTTTACTCCCATTTCATGTTTCCAGCACAGATAGGATCAAGAGGAATTAGACTGTTAGTTCCACTTAATTTTCATATGATATCGGCTAATATTTGTCAAGTCTGATGTTCTCAGGGACTGTCAGTATCACAGGAAGTTATAAGGGTCGGCATGAATGTAAATTTTACATTGTTACTGGAAAACAGTGCTGTTGAACACAACAACAAACAAAAAAAAATAAAAGATCACCAAGAGAACCTCTCCTGAGCTAAATAGCCTGGCATAAGAGGAGTGTTCACATAAATATAAAGTGTCATCTCCATAAGTGCTATCTGGTTCAACCTGTCCGCCTTCTCATCGGCTGAGTAAGAGGGCACAGATAGGCCTGTCTAATGCCAGCGACACATATTATTCATAAATCCTTAACTCCAGGGCACATATACCCACAACTGGTGATGCAAGACACATCAGAGGGAGAAAGAGAAGGGGGGATGGAAGTATGACGGCTTCCTCCTCCACCCCGTCACGCCCCCTCCCACACCACACGCACACACACCGCCGCCGCCGCCACAGCTGATGACACTGATTAATGAGAAACCCATCTCACTGCTATAGCATCAGGGTAATAAACTACACAGAGAGTGAATGGAAGTAGACTCTGCAGGGTAAAGTGCACGCCCTCAACTTATAGCATTCTGCAAGAAACTGGAATACAAGTGATTCAAGGATTCATGCAGATGTAGAACATAAAAATCCTGTTGACACTTTTCTCCTCTGTACTATAATTCTATAATATTGCACTGGTGGTACAGAGCAGGGGTAAGTCTGGGGTCAGACTCTATTGGGAACGTGACATGTACATGCATATATCCGATATTTTAAACAAAATATTTTTAAAGAAAATGAAAAGCTGAATATGCTGCTTCGGTACAATATGTTTGCATAGACAACCACACATCACATACTGAATTCATCTAGAAAATTTACTTTAAAAAAAATTTGTGATGTTTTAAAAAAAAATGTACGAGGAGGTTGAGAAAAAGCCACATTTGATAACAGTAGATCAACACACTCTTATGTAAATTCATTGTGGTTTTTACTGCTATGATGTGGTGAAAACACACGTTACCTGGGCATTATCACTATGTGGTCTTGACTACCTGTCCAGTTTCTCACCTGGTTCTTGCTCTCTCTCTTTGTCTCTCTCTCACTTTGTGCTGTCAACCAAAGAGAAAATGTATGATCCAATATGCTGAATTACATTAATTAATAACATTATTCTAAATAAATATTGGGTTGCTGTGACAATGAAGTCATTTTGGCCTTACTCTCTCACATGAACTTGGCTGTTTTCTTCTTTTCTCTTGCAAAAAAATCATCTATGGACAAACAGACACAGCCAATGAGTGGGGCTTGTTCCTATGCCTCACTGTAAATAAAACATAAAGCCCAATACTAGACAAATAAGAAACACTGGGACTCCTTTAAAGTGAAACACTGAACATGACTGTGGCTCATTTGACTGGTACCTTAGACAAGATATAGCACTGCAATCAAGCTTAATGTTCAGTTATATATAATTCAGAAACCTGCAAGTTATGTCTTAAACTATATGAACTTATAACATAATTGCAGTGTTACAATGAATAATAAATACTATAAATTAACATTACAGGTCTAGGCCAATCTGGTTCAGGCAGTCTAAACTTAGGACAGGAGGATGTTTTAGCATATGGACAAGTTACTATAAAGTGTCTTTACACAGTTAATACCTTAGTGATATTTTTAGTTTAACTTTTTAGCCAATATGTGTCATAAACAGTTTGTGGTTTGCTAATTAGCAATGTGCTAATAAAGATGTTAGCCAAGTGAGGTTGCATTACGTTTGTGGCAAATGTAAAAATAAAAACAGACTTTTCTGACATTTGTTAATGACTGTGAATCCGGATAATTACAATGCTTCATTATTTTGAGCGCTACTCTTATTTCATCTGTACTTTAACTAAAATAATAAAGTGCATCTGTTAGCTCGTTACCTGGCAGGTGTGCAAGCGCGAACATTAGCCGAGAGGCTAACGAGCCACGGAAGCTAACGCTCTTTGTAGATATTTGTCCCAGAAACAAAAAAACTATTAAAAACTCCGTTTCTAACTCACGACATCTTTGTCAGAACTAGTTTTATTTTTTATTTGCTAATGTTTAAATTCGCTCGAAGTTTAACCGCGAATTTCATCGTCTCTTCCTTCGTCTTCTTCTTCGTGTTTTTCCTGCGGGGCAGACGAAGGTCAAAGGAACCAGCGCCCCCTAAAGTACCAGCGTGTGTAACGCCACGAGTTTATAACACGTATTGGCCATTAAACCTGAAATAACGCCACAATAAAGCCTCTCAAACCCCTAGTCCTTCGCGTCCTGTCTCTAAAAACAAGTTCCAAAATTTAACATTAATAAATAATACCAGTTAATCCTTTTAGGGCTGCTACAAAGAGCCTACAAATTTATTTTAGGGCCATGTATTCTTAAAAATAAGCAATGTCACTGCTTGTCACAAGGTAAATATGTTACCTTGATTAAAATGTGTTGTATGAATTTGTTATATTAATGGTAGAGTCAGACTGAATAAAACTAACTCTCCTGTCACACATAAGTTCATTCCCTAACCCCTCAGATTTAACTTGTGAGACCTTATGGCCTATGGTGGCATCATTATATTTAGAGTATTAATGGCATATTGTCTCCATAGTAATCTGTGCTAAATGAACAGTTACTTGAATATTCTTATATTAAATTGTGCACTATATGGAACTTCATCTTACCTCACAATCATAGAGCCCCTATTAGAATATTTAATCTTTTTATGAAAAATATGAACACAATAAAATATATATATATATATTCTCTGTATTCTGGGTATGGTTTAGATTTCAATGATACTTCTCTTGAGTGCCTTACAGTAGGCTGCAATTTGTTATTCAATAGTTTCTTTACCCAGAAACTTATTTATATTTTTCCATAATATAACAATATTTCTATAGCATTAAGCATTTGATCTGGCTCAATGACATTACAATATAATCACAGTAATTCAAGTCAGCTCCACAGAATCAAGTATGAAACATCATCTCCAGCTGCTGCCTGGTGTGATGCAAGTTTTGCAGTATTTGTATGGTATTGGAAAATGTCCTGCATTATGAGTCTATTAAATCTCTTTCATGACACCTCCCACACACACAAACGTATTCACTTCATTACATTTCTTCTATTCTTTTACACCATAAATCCCCAGAAGTGAAGTGCAGCAGCTGAACAAACCCTATAGATTTGCACACAGGGAAAAAAATAAGAAGAAGAAGAGCTTCAAAAGATGAAAAGAGCTGCAGCACAGTATATATCTTCTCTGCTGAAACCCTGATTCATCAACAGCTAGCTGTGAGCTGAAGGGACATAAGTGGGACATGCACTGTGGAAAAAAACGCATGACCATGATGTCGGAATGAAACCCTCCCTTTGTCCCTGCTCTAGAAATTCCTGAGTTTAACTGAATTACACCAAATCCAATTGAAACACACGAGATCCCAGTCATCCATGCATTCTTGTATGTTCCTTGTGATGCTTATTCTCTCCCCTATTCACATTTTATTTATTTTTTTTGCAAACGCTTTTCGATGCATTTCAGCTCAACCAAGTGTCCAAAGTGTTGGAGGATAACACGCGAAGAGGGCGCAAAACGCCTCCGGTGGAGTTAAATCAGTCTCATGTGACTGATATCACTCCCCTCTTCCACATTGCGCTTTTGTGAACCAACAGAGAGAAGAGAAAGACACCGACTCCCTGGTCTTTGTATGTCTCAGCATGGTGCGCTCCCATAGCCGGCTGCTCGGTCCCAGACCCACCGTTTCCAGCCCAGCAAGACCCAAAGAAATTATAATGGGCGGCTGCCGCAAATCAAAGCAACTTCCCCTTCTCTGCTCCACGGAGCGAGATGAGAAGCCGATGCTCTAAATGCTCTGAGAGTCGATTTGACGGGTTACAACAATTTGACGACACGCAGCAGATAATACAGCTTCATAAAGACAAGGTTTATTCACGGCGGCAGCATTAATTCTCCATAATGGCGTTCATTCATCACCATCCTGTCTATAGCTGATAACAGCTCCGGGCGCTCCTGCGATCCCGGTACAATTTATCGACGAATATTAATAACAACAAGCCATAACTAACACAATAAGACCGAGACACGGTCACAGCGGCTATAGCATTAATTCTGACCCCGATTTCAGCCACACATCCAGCAGCGGAGCAACATTTCCTTATCGGACAGCTGCTTTTCAGGACAGTGGAAAAAATCACACAGAATAAAAGCGGAGGAGAGAAAGGTGGCAAATAACTCACATTCTGTCCCCGGGAACAAGCAGGCGGCTCTCCACCATCATATCGGGCAGAAAATCCAGATTGTAGGATGAAGTCATGTTGCCTGCCTGCCCTGTGTATGTGTGTGTGAACAGTACCGTGTGTGCGAGTGTGTGTGCGCCTCCGCCGCTGTGCGCCCTGCCTGATAAATAAAGGAGCGTCGCTCTCGCCCAAACTGCGCCTGGCCGCGGAGACGGAGAGGGACAGGTGCAAGAGCCAAGGCCTCCCCAAAGGCAGTGTAGCCAGCCGCACACACTCTGTCCGCATCCAGCAGTTGTCACATTCTCCTCTTCCTCTCCCCCATTCGCTTTTTCTCCTGGTTTTCTTCCGCCGGTCCTGTCTGAAAATCCGCTCTGCAACAGCGCAACTGACGGGCTGCTGGAGAACCAGGTGCCGCGCCGGGGAGGCGTGGCGCATAACGCTGCAGCTGATCTTTAACTGTTAGGGCTCCTCGGCTATAGATATCTTTACCCACGGCATGCCTGGAACCATTAGCCGTGGTATAATGGGCGCAGATGTCTCCAACCTCCGCATATTTTCAGATCACAAAATGCTTTGAATCGTTTTCATTTAGAAGTTCCTCACCATTAACTTCAGGCAAGATTTTCATAATCAACATTCATATTCATCTGACTGTCAAGTATCTCTTACATCAAAAACACATTTTAATCACCTTTAACTACAATCACTGGACGTTTCATCCAACAGATGCTGATGATCCACAGAGATTATTAATCCTGCAAAGACAGGTCATTAATTAAAGGTTCCCTGAAACTCTTAGGACACTCTGAAGCATTGAACAAGGATGATGTTGTCAATCAGTTTCATGATTTTACAATATTTTGATCACAACACTTCTGAAAAACAGTTTATAATTCAATGCTAAAAATACATTTATTATAAAGAGGAGGCCATGGACACTATATGTGGACCAGCCTCCAGTCCTTATAGATTTTGACGTATTTGCTGGATTGTGGTTCTCCAGCAGACTGGGACTAGATTAGTTCATAATTCAAGTCTTCATGGGTTTAAAAACTGTTTTCACATTTGATAGGTCTTCAAACTAATTCATTGGATATAAAACGACCATCTCAGGTGAGATACACCTGAACAACCCCGCCCCACCATTACAACCCCTTGTTTAATTTCAAAACAGCACTGACTCGGTCTGAATGTCCACTCGCACCCTGAATATCGCAGGTTTATATCCACCCGACCAGCTCCCGGTTTACCGGATGTTTGCACTGACAGAAAACTAAAAATAAATGAGTGCTGCCATGATTAATTATAACCTACAATCATGATTCAGAGCATGTAAACCGCAGACTGTTAGAATATCACACATGCTTCAGTGTGGTGACTTAATAGAAGCTAGTTAGGTGATTTACAATCAAATGAGTTGGCCAATTTTGAAGAGGTACAATTACGCATGGGGATAGCTCTGTAATAATGAACCAGCTGCAAATTTGCTGACTCTATTTTACGCTGCGTTAATTGTGTGGATCCAGTGTTCCTCCCTGTGGAACCGAAGTGGGCTTGAATGCACCCCTGTGCAGCACGTCTACCAGGTTGCCCCATTTCCTCCCTCCTCTATATGAGAAAGGAGGGGAGGTACTTCAGTAAAATAATGAGCCTCTCTTAGACTGTGAGAGGAGTCTCTCTGGGGGAAGAATCTGCGTATCTGGGTCAGTGGGAAAAAATGTGTTCAGCATGCACACATTCAGCAGGGTAAGTGTATGGTGTGGGTGGGACTTGGCCCAGGGCTCTGCTCGAGGGTCAGCTTGCATGTTTATTTACAACGACTGAGGTCGGAATATGGATGGGAAAGGCTGATCCTAGATCAGTGCCTCAGGGCTCGCATTGTCCCAGGAGTGGGGGGGTGACGCTGCATGTTTCACCGCATTTGACCCTTCACAGAACAGGGGCTGCACAGGACGTTATATAACCAACCGATGCATCATTATCGGCCGTGTTCCCATTGCAGGCTTTCATGTCCAGGCCTGAACCGAGTCTCACTGCTCTCGTTTCAGATGACCGCTCATAACCCTGACCCGACATGTTCACGAGCTGACTACAGCAACCACACAAGCTTTGTCTGCTCAAAAACTGCATCCTGGATATTGAAAGTCTGCTGACACAAAAGACAGAAACATTTACTCCCAGTCACTTCTAAAGCAACAAAATCAAACAGCTCAGGTTTTATTGCCACATGAGGGTTTTGGGAAACTGGTCCCAGATTAGAGGTGAATGCCAATTGATTGTCCATGTAAATACTGTAACTTCCTTCCTTCCACGTTTATTCTACATTGAAAACCAAACTGAAGTTTGAATCAATGACGATGCTCAGTACTATTACAAGAGAGTTAAAGGATAATCACCATCACGTAGGCGATGGATGACGTGCATGTGCGAGCGTGTCTGCCAAGGGCTTACGAACACCTGTCCCACTGTACAGACGCGTCAGCTGCTGAAATGAAAATGCATCAAGTTTGAAATGAGTCGACTGGAACGTTCTCATGTACGTCTGGTAAACAATCAGGCAATAAAATCTCCTCATTTGCTTCGAACTTTAGATAAATCCTTCTCTCCTGTTCGCCAAACAAAGTGCATCTGTCCATTAATGAAACATGAACATACTCAATTTACCATGTAGTCAAGTTTAACTGGCAGCTTATAAGAAAATGCTGTTTTTTGCTGTTTGTACTGCAGCTGTTGAGCACCGCTGGTAATGCGATGCATGTGTGCAGCTACATGTACATGCTGACGACGCGTGAATAGTATTTCACTTGCAGGAGGAAAAGCTCTGAAAAGGAGGTGATTTCGAAAGCAAATGTACAAGGTTCACTTACATTTTCTGAATTCAGTGCCAGCGTTTTTTGTTTTTGTTTTTTTTTTTAAATCCTGAACTCGTGCCCTCCATATGAGAACGGTGCCTTGCATACATTGATAATGAAGGTTATGTTTTGTTCCGGGACCTTGGTAAATTCATTTGACGTGCAGTGAATTGGCCACGTTCATGAGGACAGGAGCACACGGGGGTTGTGGGCCTCTGAAAAAGAGTGAGCCATCAGTGAATTCACGCTGAGGTTAAGTTACCTGCTATAAAAACTTTCAAACCTGCATGGAAAGATAAAGCTGCAGGGCAAGATACAGCAGCAGGTTCACTGTGGAGATGTTGATCTTTAAATTGCTTATTCAAACAACAACCCAAACCCCAGAGATCTTCCCTCTACAGTGACACAAAACAGAGAAAGCAGCTGATCCTCACTTTGAGAAGCTGAAACAACAAAATGTTTGTTGTTTTCCTGATAAACGGCTTAAATGATTTGCCACCACCGTTGATTAATTTTTGTCAATTGAGTAACTGATTCATTCACGAATCATTTAATGTGATAAATTACAGGATGGATCTCATCAAATAATAACAAAGGAGGAAACAGCAGCTTCCAGATAAGGCAGCTTTTGGAACACAAAAAGGACCTGCTCCAAGGTGAACACTAAACTACCGAAAGACCCGATGGGTAGAACACAAACACCACAAACCGCATGCAAATACAGTTTGCAAAGGACTGTCACTTCTTTCACCCACAGCCAAACAAACAAAGGAAGTCACAGTCGGTGTATGGATGTGTGCTGTGTTTGAATGGTATTGGTGAAATTATTAAAGCTAATTAAATAAGTTTTCATGGTTGGGTCCACTTCCAAACCTTAATAAATGCGTTCCTCAGGCTGTGTTTCACTCAGGCCAGTGAACATTTCATACATTGTGTTGTACCTTATTTTCTCCCTGCTGTTGCTGTTGTTCAGCTCCTTTCCCACCCTCACCCATCACCTCTCCTATCTCTCCATCTCTCCACCCTAGGGCCCCATGTTCTCCCAGATCCCGCTCATGGCAAGGTCTGCCTCTGCCCTCGCTCGCTCGCTCTCCCACTTTTGTCTTTTGTCTTTCTCGCCTCTTCCCTCTGTCTAGCTATTTCTATCTTCCCTCCGCCCTCATCTCTCTCACCTCAGGCCGGAGGGGGGGGGGGGGGGGGGGCTCAGCTGCCTGAACAATACAAATCGATCATTTAGAAAGGAGGGATGGGGAGGGAGAGGAGGAGACAGGGTGAGAAAGACGAAGGAGACAAAGAGACAGGACCAAAAATAGCCAGTCTCTCAGAGCAAATTAAAAAGGAATCTTACAGCAGCAGCGTCATGGTGTCCATCACATACTGTAAACTGCCATTCAGGCCTGTCTGTGCTTCCTGCTTGGATCTCAGGCAGAGAGGATTGTGGGTAGCTGATGGTGCAGGCTTTTCACACGTGAATATTTAACGAAGGGCTCATGAATAATTCAGAAAAGCAAGCAGCTGCGTTTGAGTCTAAGTGGACATGTGAAGAGTCCAAAACCAGACAGACCCTGACTGTTAGGGTTCATCCTCACATTTTGATAAGTGTGTGTTCTGCACTACACGTGTACATGCATGAATCGCTTCCTTAGTGAAAGGATGATAGAGGGGTCCAGACCTAGTCTGGTCTCTCTAGCACTTTCTTAGTCTGTCAAACACAGAACAGAACCCTGGACTGAAAGCCAAACAAAAGTACAGATGGCGTGGACAGATCCCCCCCCCACCGCTCCTCATTGCTCAATCTTCAAATCTCGTTCCCATATTTTCTCCAGACCCCCTCTCTCCTCTGTTTTCATGCTTTCATCGGTCTCACGTCCCTCCCCTCCACTGCTCACTCCGTCTCCCTCTGTCAGTGTCTTATTGGTCCTCGCTGGACTCTGGTTAGGACACTGTGTTCCAGTTAACCAGAATCCCAGGTCCACCGGTGGGGCTGCCTCTAAAAGCTCGCTGACCTGTTTTGCACACCAACTCAAAACTCACTGGCTGGACTGAAGTATCAGCTGCTATTTTATCTGCATCTGTTGTCCTCATACTAGGAATTAAATTCATTACCCTCAACCCAGTCCCAACTGACAGGGGGTGAAAGGTGGGGCAGGGCCCAGATCACCAGTCTATCACTGGGCCGACCCACAGAAACAAACGTTAACTAACCTGCCTGTGTTTAACTGTGGGAGGAAGCCAGAGTACGGACAAACTCACACAGAGCCCAGAAGCTTGTTGCTGTGACATGTGGCATGTTATATATTTTCTATTTCCAGAGTAACTAAGGCTTTTTAAAAAGGACATCCACATGTCTGAGCACAGCTTTTGTAAAAGGTTTGATATTAGGGGGTTATTTTTCCTGTATGGCCAAATTTTAATAAAATCAGCACAGATTTTTGTTGTTTCTTCTGGTTTTCTTGTTGCAACCACCTAGAAGGAATGATACCTGTGCTGAGTCCTGGATGTACAGACCATAATCAAACTGCTTCTCTTCTGACACTGAAAAACATCTAAAGTGGATGATAATATAATTATTGTTAAAAGTAATTCCTGCTGTGTCTCAGGCTGAGATAAGTCAGGGTGTCATTTCTGAAAAGGTTAAAGAAACATATCCATCTGATGATAATACATATGTACATGCAGACCCAAACACACTCTGAGCCCGACATCGTCGAGCCAAAACCTACTGACCTGTTCACTGACCCTCACGCACTAATGTCTGGTCTCAACATGAGTTTCTCTCACTATCTCTCTCTCTCTCTCTCTCTCTCTCTCACACACACACACACACACTTGATGTCCTCCGCCCCTGAAGAGGCCTCCCGGCTATACTATGTTGCTGTCTGCTAGTTTTAATGGTGAGTGCTAGACCGGACTGGACAGCACTCGGCCGCGCTGAAGTAGAAGCAGATCCCCGCTGTCGAGGGAAAACCTGGTATCTCCCAACTCTCAACAACATGACTTCGCTCTGGTTTCGTGTCGTTTTGGATTCAGCCTGGGCGATTTTTAGGATCCGATGCGGTACAGGCCTGGTCTCTTTCAAAAGTCAGCATTCATATCCATGACAGCGTTTAGTCGGTGGACACATCTGTACAAATGACACAGAAACACTTCTGTTTCTGGGAGTTAAAGCCTTCTCCTGCTATAGCTCCACCCTATTTGATGGCATCATACATTATCTGACCCATGTCAACAAAGTAAAAACGCCCCCAACCGTCCCTATCACTCAACTAGGGGTGCTACGGAGCTACCTTAGCATAAAGCCTTCTGCAAAGCACCTTCCACCTTACTTTGGCTGATTTTTAAGTGCGTGTAAGAGGCGGAGACACGCTAAAGAATCAATGGTTCATTAGAAACAGTTAGAGGCTTTAATTAGCCTGAGAAGCAGAAGAACAAAAATCCTTAATGGAGCATATAATCCTTTGGTTTATCTAAGAGCTGAAACCTGATTCATTTGGAGATACAGGGTTTTAGGTGGACAGGCTGTAAAAAAAAATACCCACTTGTGCTGTGCAGTCCAGGCCAACAATGGTGTAAAACATGAAATGTAGTTTTACTGAATCACACAATGACCCCCAAAGCTGCTCTAAGCTGTGCTGTGCAGTGATTTCTCCTCTCAATGCAAATGGAGTATGGAGCGATATTCTCTGGCCGCTCAGGCCGCTGTCCGCTCCACCTGCAGTGCATCGGAGCGCGCTCCAACTGTAATTGGCCATTGCATCGGTGACAGAGAGGGGCCCTCCATTCATCACCCGACCCCCACCTATCTCTTATCCATTCGTCTCTCTCGGTGCCTACGTTGCCAACTCCAACCAATCTCTTCCTCACTTTCCAATTTCTCCCCCTGCCTTCGCCTCACCCTCCCCTCCCTCCTCCACCTCTGTCCTGCTTCTCCTCCCTCCCGCTCTGCTCCTGTTCCTCATTAAAGTGGGACCCAGGCAGTAGCGGTCACTGCCTCTCATTTATTTTCATTTGAAACTGGTGCAGCTCCACTGATCCTCTGGGGCTGCAGGAGAGGGAGCAGGATGGTGTCATTCTGATAACAACCGACACACAAATACACACCGTCACACACAAAGATGGACTGTACGTGCACACGCACACACACACACACACACACACACGCACACAGAAAAATGGTAGAATACAACGCATCACCTGCTCATGCTACAGAAAGGAACCACTTGAAAACTTACGCACATTCAAACACACGCACTGACACAAAGGGGGTGTATATGCATCCACCCGCAAACAGATGCACTTTCACACCCATTTCAATTCATTTCACGCACATATTCACACATTTCATGTACCTGCAAGCTCCCTCCCTCCTCTTTTACATACACCCCCCAACCCGACACACACACACACACACACACACACACACACACACACACACACCTATTCTTGATTGTGTGATTGTGTGAAGGTGATGATAGCAGGGTGTGAATCAGTGGCTGATAAAACCGCTGCCCACTGTCACCTGTATGATTGCAAGTATCGATCTGCAGCAGGCCACGTGGTGCATGCGCATGCACGTGAGAGTATTTGCCAGCGCCCCGCTCCACGCCCCCACTTCCTGTACGTGTGTGTCCATGCATTGTATTAGAGTCGTGTCGAGCGCGGCCCTGCCTGACACTCTCTGATTGAAAAGGTGCTCGGCAGATTAAATCGTTGTAGCGGAGACGAGGTGCGCTCCCTTCACCGAGGCTGCAACGGCTGGTTTAGCAAATTCAAGAAGCCTGGGAGGAGGAGACGGAGAGGTGGGGGGGCTGAAGCCATTTTAATGCTATGACCCATCTGGAGAAATGGGAGGGAGAAGCAGTGACTCTAAACCAATGGTCATTACCTCTATTAGAGGACTAATATCCCACACACCATTAGATAGGCACACAGTGCAGGGGGGTGGGATGGGACCTTTGGTTTAGCTAAAGGGAAGGAGAAGGGTGGAGCTAAAGAAGACTAATATCATCCTATATGAGAAACTAAAATGTGCTGATTATCTCAGCAATATCTCTCTTCCCACTTTCTATAAAACAGCAGTTTGTCAGTGCTAGACGGTGACATGTTTCTTCGCTCCATATTTCAGAACATTGGGTTTGAAGTGTAAAACATGACTGTGAAGTCCAACTTTGAAAGCTCAGAGTACTGCACCTTCAGAAAGTTAGGAGACTCATGTAAAAATGAAAACTGATGCAGCACTGGTTGAGACATCCTGACTTTTGGTCTGTTTCTGCAACACAACACAGTGAAACCGTTTCCTCCCTTCCTGGAAAACAGAACTGTTGACCTACCCCTCCCAGCTTTAATTTGAGGGAGTGACAGAAACGCACTGAACAAATTAAAACTTTTAAAGTCGTCACATTTCAGCAGACAACCTTTAGCTTCCTTGATATGCAAACTGTGAAGTTGTGTTGGACTTTTTACTTTCAGTCGGGTCTTCAGAGACTGAAGCTCCTGTTGGACGGAGGTCAGGTAGCAGCCAAAAAACCTTTACTCTAGTTGGCCAGACTCCTCCTGAATCTGAGGGACTCAAACCATGAAGAGCACCCTACACAGCACCCTCAAAGTAAAGCTGAAAGTCAGAATTTTAAACTCATGTGCAGGAGTGTAAAAGCCAAAACAATAAAAATGTCCTCAGTCTTTCTGACGCTACAGTCTACAGTCCTGGACTATGTCCAGCCCTACCTCAACCCCAGTCGCAGCACCGTCCTGCTCGCTGGTTACAATTTCCCCCGTGTTTCTCACTTGGAGAAACTGCTTGATGCAGAAACTGTTCAAAGCCATATTTTCAACAGGAAATTGCAAGTGAGGTGCACGCCTCAAAACCAGTTTCATTTGTCACCCAATGAAGCATTCGCAGATTCAGTCAGTAAATTATGGTGCAATAAATTACTACCTGCACACATCAATGAAATATGTTGACTCGTTGCAAAACAAGTCAACCTCAGCATGACTGTTTTTCATGATCAGATGCGCAGCAGAAGCTCGTCTCTATCTTTTATGCAACAGGAGGGGAGTTCAGACAAATTGTAACTGGTGGGGTGTCGCAGTAAAATTCATCAGTAATGGGAACTTTAAAATAAAATGTGTAATTTTCAGGAAGATGGAATATAGTGAGGATGGAAAGGAAAAGGATGCCCGTCTCCCTCCCCTCCCCACTAATGTCACTGCTCTTCATCACCCACATCTTCTGCTTCTGCTCGTTTCTCCTCAATTTTTCAATTTCTCAGCAGGTTCACACAAACAGAACACAAGCAGCTCTTTGTCTATGACCTTCTGCTCAGACGCAATCACCCTGTTTGTGCATAGAACATGGAAGAAATGAGGCACAGTTGCATCAAAATAATTAAATAATAAACGACGACATATTCAGGCTTGGAAATGTCAAATTCTGCTTCGGATGACTTGGATGCCTCTGCTTTTAAATCCAGTATCTGCCTGGTTACAGCAGGTTACAGTCTGTTAGTGTGCAGGTCTCAAATGATAATAAGGCTGAAAACTTTTTTCAGGGACTTTCACATATCACAATGTTATTAGTAAAAGCCTGAGAATCCACACTGACTCCATGACACTACAGCTCTTGGCACCAAGGAAAAAGATAAGAATATAAATGATACATATTCATGCAGATGTGGGTGGAATAGCACAAAATGTAAATGAGCTGAAGGGCAAACTAACTGTATGATAAACACTGTAGGTAAATAACAACTCGAATGTATCCGTGATGTCAAAGATTAAATCAACAGCAGGACAAAAATGCTCCGCATGTCAAATCCTACTTCCTAATATTTCAGCTGTAACTGTTCCGGACACAGTCCTGCTAATACAGCAGGAGTGTGTGTGTGTGGGGGGGGGGCGACAGAGAGAGAGCGAGCAACAAAAGAGAAGTACAAGCGTTGGATGTCACGCTTGACCTGGCAAACAGTTGCACTGAAGCAGGGAGGAATCTCCTGCCACTGAACAACACAGACACTGTGTCCATGTAGGAGGCGTCACAGCAAAACCTCCCAGATGTCAAATCCTGTGAAATGTCGGAGTAAACCAGGACCCGGACTTTGTTTGGCCCCTCCCTGCTCCAGACACACATAACAACCTTGCTGATACAAAAGCAACCATGCAACAATGCCACACCTTCACAGGACCAACAGTCCCTGAGGGGTGCAGGGAGCCAACATCTGGGTCAGACAGGCAGGTTCACGTGTGTGTGTTGTGTGTGTACAGGTGTGTATGAGTGTGTACCTCAGCAGCAGCTCGTTGCTCCTCATGGATCCTGCGCTGGCGGCCGCAGGAGGGGGGCAGCACACGCCATCGACACACACTCTGCCCACAAAGCCCGGCTCGGACGAGTGCTCCAACATTACGGACACAAATGCACCTGACCAGGCAACAAGCTGCACTGTCTCTCTTTCTTCCTCCTCTTCTCCTCTTCTCCTTTTTGTCTCTTCCTTTTTTCGCTGCCTGTCGTTTTCAACAAGCTGCCTTTTTGCTTCTCTGTCTCCTGCCTTGTTCCTCTCAGCCTCGGCTGTTGTTCCCTTTTCTCTCACGCAGAAACAAGCAGTCTCTCCCCCTCCTCTCGTCCTATGTACCCCCCTCGCCATGCACCCAGCCCCTCCGCTCTCTCTCCAGTAGAGCAGCAGAGCAGTGGAGACCCCGCTGGCTCGCCTAGCTGAAGTAATCCCCTGTGACAGCTCGGCTCATGTTGTTATGTTGTGGGCCTATTTGAGTCTAATACTACAGCTCTGGAACAGCATAGCCCCGGTCTAGCTCTGGACTGCCTGCATGGCCGCCGGGCCTGGCCCGGTCCGGCACGTCACCAAGCCAACTGTGCCCACTATTCACATTTACTGCACATCATCTCTGTGTTTTTCAGCACAGCTCAGCCCAGCCCAGCTTCAGCAGTCCAGCTGGAGACACAGTGGAAAATTACAGACCTTAAGTCTGCTCTGCCGTCTTTTCATGAAGTTTTTATGAGGCAAATAAATCGTGGACTAAAGTTGTATTGAACCAATGGAAGGAGGCCAATCAAATTCAAGTCAAGCGTGCAGTGAATTTTCATAGCATATTTAAAAGAAATATAAATAAACTCAAAAGTATATAAGTATATCAGACCAACTAGAAACCAACTAGACATGAAGTTTTACCGACATTTATGTTTGTACAATATTAACAGGCCTCAAGTTAAATATGGAGCAAAAGTTCAGACTACGTCAGTGAAGTCCCTGAAAAAGACTCATGATTTAAAAGACCCCAGTAAATCTTTCCGTAAAATATGGGACTCTAGAAAACGGCTCATCCAGCCACATGAAACAGCAAATACCCATAACTCCAAATAAAATGTAATACTTACAAAAAAATGTATAATAAAAACTATGGCAATAAATTTTAAAAGAAAACATTTGGTCAGTTTCCAACCTCCTAATGTCCAGGCAAATATAATTTCTATGTATGAATTTCAATGGACAACAACAGGTTGATAGTGGGAGTGATTGTTTTTTACAGCCACATCACAGTCATATGCTAAAAGCTCCTCAGACGTCCAGCTCTATCTGAACCTGAGCCTCCTGCCGATACAGACAGCATGTTTTGGCCGGGTTAGACCCGACTCCAGACAGACGGCCCGGTCCAGCAGATCATGCCCAGGAAGAGCAGCCCAGACAGGAATGTCTCGGAGAGTAGCCCTCCCGAAGGAGGCGCTGCCAGATCTGGCTTCATATACCTGGCACATCACAGCCTCCCCTCCCCACAGGAGGCTGGGGCTGAAGACACGGGGAAGGGAGCTCCTGATTAAAAATTCATCTCTCTGTTTATTATGATTTATGCATGTTTCACAGAGCCAGGAACAAAAAAGAGGAGAGGAGAACAGCTTCATTAGTGCATATTGTGTGTATGTGTGGGTACTCTGCCTATGCCCGTTTGTGTACTCTGTGTGTGTATGTGTGGCTAGCTGGCAGGTGGGGGATAGTTAAAATTATGGATTGTACGTGAGCTTCATTAGAATGTTTGGCATACAGGGCAAAATCGTCTGTCTTCACAAAACACCTGCATTTCACTGAAAAACAACAACAATTGAAATCCTAAATTATCCGGCGCGCACGGGCCATCGCCATTAAAATGCAGCAGACACTTTTCACTAACTTCTAACTTAATTACCCATTTCTGCCTCTGTTGTTTACCATTCAAATCGGATCAGCCTTTCACCGCATTTAGTCTCAGCCGGAACTGATGGAAGGCGTGCACAGGTGACAAACATTGACACAGGGCGGTCGTGTCAACAAAAAAAGTTGTGGATAAGTAGGCCATAAAACTAGCCAGCACTCTAATAGAACACGCTCAATCAAATCAAAAAAATATTCTGCTCAGTGTTTATTACTGTAAAAGCTGGGCGTAAGGAGTATAATGATGTAGAGGAGTAATTAGAGCAAAATGCTCCACCTTCAACATTTTGTTGCGATCTTGTGATTAAAGCCACAGTCTGGCATCTTTATTTGGGACATGCGTCGAAACGTAAACGATCTTCTAGATAATTCCAGGGTGAGACTCTCCAGAAAAGCATCAGTTTTGCATCCGTCACTCCTTGGATTAGTTTATACCACCTAATGTAGTGTGCTTTGTTTGTTTATAGACACCCAGTGTGTCAAATGATGCGATGCTAACTGACACATTCTGCTTTTTTGTTTTTTTTTTGCCTTTCAGACTCTTTAATTCTTTCCTGATATGATTATCCATCATTTCTGATCTGACAGAAAACTGCTGACGTGTGAAGCCACACGTGTAACACGCAACACTTCCGTTTTCAAATGCCCAGGTGAATCGGAGACGACAGAATAAACAGCCAATAAAGCTAAATATACAAGAAGAAACATGCCAGAGGAAAAGCAGTAATTTCTTTGAGTGAAGTCAGCTGCAAAAATACTTCATGTGACCTGATCCAGTCCCCTTTAACATCTGGATTCGTGTCCAGGACACCTCTGGATGCTCTAAACCTGCTCCGTGCACAAGCTGCTGTGTTTCTATTGGAGGCTACAGCTGCAGAGCTATGGCAGCGTCTGGGACACGGCGAAGCTTTGGGTACCTGTTTCTTTACGTTTGAGATGGACCTCCCTGCTCAGTGGTGACATCATGCTTTCTGAAGACAAGCATCTTGTTTCTGTCAGCGGCTGGAAACCCAAACACTCAGTGCTGACACTGCAGTAACTTGAGGCCTCATCTCAAACCGAGCAGCCGCTGTCTCTTTTAAATTGTGTTTACAATTTAATGACCTCTTTGTGTTTGTTGTTTCCGGCGAGCGCCTGCCTCACTCCCTCCTCGCGCTCTCTCTCTCTTTGCGCCTCTCGCTCCCTAACACGCTCTGACAGCAAAAGGTCAATGCCCATTGGCTACATGGGGGGCACTGAGTGATGTAAGGACGGTTGCCATGGTAACGCGCGGGGCTCAGCGAGGACGCAGGATGCTTTTTGTGCCAAGCACCAAGGCTGGGGCCGAGCGGGACCACAACACTCGTGAGCTCGACTCCGCGGGCGGAAACGTGGGACGGGAGCGGAGCCGGATCAGGGCACGAAGGAACACCTGGACGTCGCTTCAGCTGTGGGTGGTTGACTGCCCTGGCAAATGGGAGGCGTGGGACTCGGCCGGTCATCTGCATGTGAGAGACAGACAGCGAAGCCTGAAGACAGTCAGTTGTGAGCAGCTCTGGTGGGTCTGTTAGTCTGCATTCTGCTGAGCTTGGCTTCACATTAATAAAAGAGGGATTACCCAAGTCTGCAGGCTCCTCTTAGGCCCCTCTCCAGCTGAGAGTCGAGCAAGGGTTCAGTCCCTCCACCCCTCCACCTCCCTCCTGCCATCCTTCCCTTTTCTTTCTGTCTTCAGCATGCTGCTCACGTTCATCCCATTCAAAAAAAAAAAACACTCATCTGCCTTTGCTCCTGTCTGTCTCCGTTCCATTTCTCTCTACCCTGCCTCTAAGTACAGGAGGGGGAAAAATGCACCAAAACACAGATAAATTATTTAGATTTTCTCCCCAAACAGAGAGGGAAAAATGCTTGACTCTGCAGTTTGAAAGAAAAGGAGAAAGGAGCGAAGGGAGGGGCTGAGAAATAAAAATTGCATTAGATACAAGATTCTGCAATCAACCCTCAATATGAAGAATTAATCTTATCTTACACCGGCACACACGTCCTAGTAGGAGAGTGCCTCCAAAGACTTGGAGATGACAACAGGACGAATTCGCCTTTCCATTACGCCGCCATTCATCCATTGTGGCAGCCGACACCTCGCGATAAGCAAACGTATTGTTGCCATTGACAATGTTATTATGGGACAGTAAACAAGAGGTGCAGCAGAGCGTTGGGATGAACCGGGCAGGGCCAGAAGGTCACTGAGACAATCTGAAATGAAAGGATGCAAGACCCAGAGGAAGAGATAAGACTCCTCCTCTTCTTCTTGTTCTTCATCTATCCCCTTTCTCCCTCCCTCCAAAGCCAAGGACGGGCATATGCTTAGAACAAAGCCCCGACTCTGCCACGTAATCAAATCCTCTGTACTCCGACACCAGCAACAATCTTCCGTAGAGGTCATCCACGGGAAGAGGCTTAGGAGGCAGAACGGCTGCAAGATCATGGACTATTAAGATGAGAAAATAGGATGACATTCTACTGGCCCCCCATCCCTACAAAACATTATGTACAAACATGAACAATGGCTGCAGACAGATTAATGCCATGCAGCTTCATGAGCAGACGCAGCTAAATTTAACTTTTTTTTGGGGGGGTCTTGTTTTTTGTTTTATGGTCTCTCGAAAGATTTCATAATTAAGTAATCACTAAATTAACTAACTACTGCCTAGGATTCACTACAGTGACTTTTGCAGGATCAATGTACAGGCTGAATAATTAGAGATGCACAACCTGCCTGCCTTTATGTCTTAGTGACAAGACTCCACAATGTCCAAACTGACATATTTAGAGACTCAAGTAAGTCTCAGAAAAACAGCTAAGTCACCACAGTGCAGTCCTCTGACTGGAAGTGTCGTGAGATTAAGGCTTTTGGAGAATAAGACCTTCTAATTTCTGTTATACATTCTTTACACATTCTTTCCTAGGTCTTCACAACTGCTTGTCAGGTGGTCACACAGTTTCTCCACCCCCCCAGCCTCTGACTTCAAAATTCAGGGTCTGCATCTGTAACTTCTCCAAAGATTGGAGACGAGTCTCAAAGCTCTAATTTTTCATTCCTGACACTATGTCACTTCTCCTGTGAGAAATGGTGTGCACATCTTCAGAGGCTGTACTCCATTATGACCCGGAACATGTAGGATTTCTGGTTCCTCCTCACAACCAAAACACCAGAGACCTCATACATCTTTGTCCTTGCTGAGCTGGTTTAAAACAAAACTCGAAAACTTAATCTAGACCTTTTTCTACAGCTCTGACATTCTTTAGTGAAGACCAGGTGTACTAGCATCTCTAAATCAAACAAACTGCATCATATCCATCATCAGAGCCTCAACCTCATAAAACCTCACTCTCAGCAGGATGACGAAGCATGGCGGTGGCAGGAGTGGTCCTGATCCATTTGCAGACATTAGTACAGGGAGATTAATTTGTCCCCTTCCATTAGGTGAGAAAGCAGCCGTCATGGCTGCTCAATTATCCCTTAACAAAAAGAAAAATGCACAAACAGGAGCCATCCAAATAATAATCATTGTAGAAGTCTGTGTTCTGCATCATAAGGACAAATATGTGTGCAGGTATTGTTCCTATATGGCAAAATCTGCATTTCCTGTGTCTGACGTTCAGCTAATCAGCACTTACACTGAGTGAAAGTGACGAAGTGAGGGAGAGCGAACGAGGGATGAAGGGAGGAAGAGAGACAGGGGTTGTTGTTGTGTTTAGACTTGCTGTCTTCCTGCCGCTCTCTCCTCCTTTTGTGAAGATTTCGACCTCATTAGAATTATAAAGCACATCAGCGAGGCTTGCTGAAATATTTTTGGCTCCTTGAAAATACACAAGCAAATCAATTCAAATCTGCCCATTATGCCTGTTTTCTGGGTCGTATACAAGACGCATAATGGGCCACACTATAGACACACAGCGCTGTATGTTCTAGGCAGCGATGATAATAAGCTAAAATTAGAGGATCTTTTGTCATCATTCCCAATATCGTTACCTACTGTAAAATCTATTTCATATCCACATCGACATGGGCAGCTCATGACAGCGTTCTGATGGGCCGAGAGACATTAGAACGTAATGGTGGTAACGTTAACACTACAGCATGTGGAATATGCATGTGTGTGTGTGTGTGTGTGTGTGTGTGTGTGTGCGTGCGTGTGTTTAGCTGTCGAGCTCCGCCGGTGTGATGATGTTGCTGTGTAGTGAGACTTGCTAATTGGCTCACCTGTCTCTCAGCCATCTGGAGCCTCTCAAGAAAAGTGACAAAAAAAATAAAAAATTGAGTTCCCCCAGCGCGCGCACACACACACACACACACACACACACACACACACTCAAACACAAAGTCATGCATATGTGCCTAAACATCGGAAAAGACAAATGTGCAAAAAGCAAATGAAACAGAGGAGAAAAAGCAAATGCAACAACACTTCTCCAGTCACATGCTGAAGGTTTTTCGCTTGCAGAAGTGATTTAATAAACACGAACAACCAGTGTGGTTCTTTATTCTGAGCGCTATGGTAATCATACAAACGCCTCAAAATTAACGTGATAATGATTAATTAAAGCGACAACGAGGTTTCTGCTGGGGTAGAAGTCTCTTGTAAGAGGGAGTATGCAATCAGGACTGAATTGCAATGAATGCACAATAACAGCAAATTATGTATCATAAATAAATACTGTTATTGTTTTAGGAAAGCACTGGAATGTGAAGAAGACACACCCACAACTTCAGCTTCCCACCACCTCAGAGAACATCAGCTGGAAGAAAACAACAGTATCCCAGAAAACCCTGGGGCATGCCACTCGAGTGTGTGTGTGTGTGTGTGTGTGTGTGTGTGTGTGTGTAGCTATTCATGTGGATAAATCTGTTCTCATACCAGCAGTGTTTCAGGAGGATGGAGGCCACGACAAATCGTGCGTCTGCATGTACATACGTGCTTTTGAGCATAATCACGGTAAACTGGAAGACGGAGGATGTCACTGCTGCCATATTTGGAGGAAAAATTCTGTCTAATTTTATGAAATACTAGAGAAGAAATGCAAAAACAAGCAAATGTCAAAAATAACTACAACAACAAATACGTGGTATCATAAAGGTTGTATTTTTAAGGTTAATTGGCAACTCTAACTTAACTCTAACACCCATAGGTGTGAATGTGAATGTGTCTCTATGTGTCAACCCTGTGATAGACTGATGATCTATCCAGGGTGGACCTGCCTCTCACCCACTGCATGCTGGGATTGGCTCCATCCCCCAATGACCCTGGATGTTCCAGGATAACATGCACTTTAGAAGATGGATGGATGTTGTTAAGGTCACAAATATTGAATATCAAGCTAATTATAAAACAACAGGAATCATCTAAGTGCATGTTTTATTATTAGCAGCATATTAGCTTAATTATCATTAGCCTTAGTTGTATTGACGATATTTTCACATTATTTCTGTCCTTTATGGAAGAACATACAACGGCAACAATACAGACTGAGACCTGCACTGTGTGTGTGTGTGTGTGTGTGTGTGTGTGTGTGTGTGTGTGTCCAATAGTTTTTATTCTCTCAGTACCCAATGTGTTCCAGGTCAGTAGTCTGAATCACCCACACAGAAGTAAGCCCATCCTGTGCCACTGTATGTTCACCTGCCACCCAGTGTGTGAGTGTGTGAGTGTGTGTGAGTATGTGTGTGTGTGTGTGTGTGTGTGTGTGTGTTCATGTGTGTGTTCATGTGTGTGTTCGCCTGTGTGTGTGTGTCTTGTCACAAATTGAACCCGTGTCACTCAGACAGAATCAGAAATATTGCTGGGAAAGTGCAGACAGACTGAAGAAGTGAAGGGAGACGAGATTTCCAAACATTCGTCCAGCTCTCTGCAGACAAACTCTCCCCCTCCCTCCCTCCACCTCCGTCCCTCCCCGTCATTAGCAGCTCTTCATAATTCATGTGTTTAGATGAAAAATGGATGAAAAGCCAGCATGACACCAGCGCAGCCTCTGACAATTAAAACCTGGTGAGAAGTCAAAGCTCAATTTTGCTGCTGCTAGTGTGAAACGCAGAGAAATGCACAGACTGGGTTGCAGACCTCTGCATGTTGTAGCTTCTGTATGTGAGACAGAAGATGTCAACCACCAACAGGTACTCTGAGCTTTCAGCCACTTCTTGGGGTCTTCATCAGCCATTTGAAATCATCCGCCAACAAAGACAGACTTTGAACCTCGAACACTCAGCACTTTGGTCTGTGATGACGTCCGAGGCAGGGAATGGTTTTAAGTAAAGAAAAAAAAAACCTGATATTATTTTGGTTTGGCCACAAAGAAAATTCTTGATCCAAAACAAAAATCTGGAGCGAGATCATCACCGTGAGGTCGTATGAAAGTCAGAGTCATCTTCCCGACTGTCAAGACACTGTGGCCAAATGTTCAAACTCAAACCGATTCCTTCCCGCTGTCAAAGGACGGCAGATTTTTGCCAGTTCTGCTGACTCGGAGCGTTTCCAGAGAGCGCGTCTTCCAGACTGCAGCTCTCATTGGACATTTTCTCACTGGGGGATAAATTAGAGCTCAGGAAGGAGCCTTTAACATTGATAACTGTCACTGCCGAGGGGAGAGAATACTCCAGCCAGTGTCTTCTGGCTCTAGTCAGCCAGTTCTTGTCTCATAAATATTCAGATGTGGGAATACGGGGGGAGGCGGGGCCAGAAGCGGCACACCGAGCAGTCGCCATAGCAAGGGCCCGCTGTTGTCATGTGGCAACCAGGGAGGCAATAACAGACGCAGCGTACCGGGACGCCACATTGTGTGAATCCCTGTAATTATAGTCTCTGCTGTCTGTGTGTGTCTGCCTCGGTAAACAGAAAGTGTATGTGCATTTGTGCGTTTCACACACACCTGCAGCCCTCGTGCCAGAGAGGAACTTAAGGCCTTTAGAGAGCTGTTCTCTCTGCTCCTCTCTTGAGCGGATGCTATTCATACACTAATTAACACTTGCTTAGGCCGGTTTGTGTATGTTTTCATGAGAAGGCGGTGTGTGCACGTGCGTGTGCATGTGCATCCCCATCTCAGGAGGTCATGTCAGAGCCAATAGTAGGTTTATGGCTCATAATGACCGATGCTGAAAGGCATCCGTGGAGCCAAGCTCGCTAATTATCAGCTGTATGCCTTCAAAGAACATTATCAGTACAAAGACTCGCAATTATACACACACTCTCACACACAGACACACAATCCCCTCACACCCTGTTTATCAGCCCTGTTTCCGGCACCAACTCTTCCTCCTCCCAAACTGTCCTCTTTTCTCTTTATTGCTGTGGTCCTCTTCTCAGAACTTCACTCCATCTTTCCCTTCTTTTATTCACCTCTCCTTCATTTTCCCCTCCTTTCTCTGCTGCCTACGACTCCCATGACCCTCTTTTCCTCCAGCCCTACTCCATCTTCCCAGCCTGTTTTAATTTCCTCTCCTCCCTTTATCCATCCCCATAGTCCCAATCCTTGCCCTGTCCTCTCTTTCTGCTCCCTTGTTTCCACTTTCTGCCATTTTCCTCTCTCTTCCTCCTCCCAGCTCCTCTTCCTCCTCCTGGCCCAAAACAGAAACTTAAATAACGAGCCGGGTGTCAGTCAAACCACCAGAGAGCTTCGTTAGAGGAGGAGAGCGCACAGGATCAAATTATACGCCCAGCTCTCTTTTGTGTGATTGTGTGCGCGTGTGTTTGCAAGGGATTGTGGGGGGTCGGCGGCAGTGATGGCGGCGGCGGTGTGAAGGCAGAGAGGAAGTAAACACACGTTGTGGAATGACGCAGCTGTGTGGTGGATTAGCGTGTAACACACATCGTTTGTGTGTGTGTGTGTGTGTGTGTGTGTGTGTGTGTGTGTGTGTGTGTGAGCTCATGCGACAGTCACAGCCTCGCCTATTTTCCCCAATCAGAGAGAAAACACAAAAGCAAACTATTTTGCCTAATTATTCACAGCCACAGTCATCTGCTCGTTTTCCCTCGTGTTTTGCTGCTTCTCCTCCGGTGCCTCGTTCTGTGTGTTGCTTTTGATCTGAGCTGATTTACCTGCTGCGTTTGCCTGTGAATACCATCAGGTGTAGCTTCACACTAATAATATACAGCGAATATATTACGAAGAATCCATATCATCGCATTCTGTTGTGAGAAAACGGGTCGGACTTTTGTAGAATTCATCATCTTATCCAGACGATTTCTCCCTGTTCTTCCATGTACTGAGCAATTATTTCAGAATTAAACTGATGAAAACAACAATAAATAAAAAGTACAAGTTAAATTCATAGAGCTACTGAGTTGCTTAAAGGACTGCATCGATGGTTGGATATGATTCAGCCCATTAAAACTGCATATTCTTTACATTACCGCTGAGTATTTTCCAAATATACTGAAGGTCTTAAATGGATTTCTTACTTTCCAGGGAGCCATTAGATTCAGTTCATTTTACTACAGAATGAAAATCAGAGTCAGAATCAGAGACTTAAAACTCACTCGACATCGATAATCCATCACTGTGAACACTTCCCACCCTGACATTTGTCCTGAGGTAAACCAGCTGAGATGTACAGCATGTCAGAAGAGTCCAAACTCACAGCTGACGCATTATCTGCCATCATGAACCCACTGTTGTCTATTTCTATTTACCGACACATCCAGAAAAATACCTTAAAAACTCATGTGGTAAACAGATAATCTGCTCAGACACAGCGAGAGAAATCACACTCATGTTAAAAAGCAGCATAATCTCATCCTGCTCTGATCTGAATGAAGAGTCAGGTTACACAAGAACACAAAGAAATATCACAGATTCTAGTAGTTAATGACCATTTTTAAAGTCCCTATAAACATTTATGAAACCTTCTATTATTGGGGCCTTTGGTAGACAACCAGCTCATACAAATCTCTATCTATGATTATAATCCAGACCATAAAGCTTTATAGGTGGGTTATAATTCTTTATAAGTATTCTCATGATGATAAATGGATCATACAGTCTTTTTCCCCCATCTACCACAGCATCTCTGTGCAGGTTGGAAGAAATGAGGGGGGGGGGGCACTGATGGTTTTCAGGGCAGGAGATTCGTCCTTTTCGTGTTAACTCTGCCTCAGATGAGAAATAGGTCCTGCTATTTTAAGATCCTCCCTTATTTAAACCTTCTTCTCCCCTTCTCCCCTCCGCTCGCTTGATCTGTCGCTCTGTCGCCGAAAGGTTTAGTTTAATGACCCTTCTCTGCCGTAGATCTGAGCCGCCCCACATCTCTCCTGTCCAATTTCCCTTCTCCCTCTATTTCCTCTCGCTGTCCTAACCCACCTCATCTCATCTGCTTCCTGTCCTTTTACGTTACCCCCCCCACAACACAGCCACCACCACCACCACTCCAGCGCAGAGACGAAAATGCCTGTTGATGTGGTCAGTGTTTGGCCTGAAGCCTCTGATACACTCCATGCTATGAGTGATGGGGAAAAGGCAAAAACAGAAAGGAAAAATAACAGTACCTTTGTATCGGTCCAGAGAGGTCACTGGCGTCCTGCCTGTAAAAGAAAAGATTTATGAAAAACATGAAACACTAATGATACAAACTTCGCAAATATAAATTCAATAAATTTTTATCGGTTATCGTTTATCGGTTCTGCTGACATCAAAACGCATTTGCGTGATGCCGTCACACGCATGCTCCGTGTTTTTAGCCGGAAGTCGGGAAACAACAGGTAACTGGACTTCCTGTTGTCGTGGCAGTAGCTAAATGGCAATGATCTATCTGCTTTACCTCGATAATCGAGGATAAATTTTGCCTTAGACCATTTTGCCTTAGACCAGCACAAACTGGAAGTCGGTTTACCCGTTATTTTTCTGAAAAAGGTCCGTTTTGTTTCAGATCCAGTCCAACGTGACGTCGAGGCTGAAGTGCTCCAAGGTTTGGTTGTATCTCACTAGAAAAGACGACACTGGGGCCAATTGCAACACGTGCAGAAGTTTCATTACGACAAAAAGGGGAAATACCTCCAACGTGCAGGAACATTTACCACTCAGCATGCAACTAATGTGCAGGTGGTGAAGAATCAATCAGTCACTGAATTCTTATCACTTCCCATCCTCTAGCTATGGTGCAGTACAGCAACATACTGAAGACACAAAGCAACATACATATTATCCAGCACGTCCCCCCACTGCCCCCATTTTTAACAAGCACCAGCCCCCTCCCACCCTGCAACCTGTACAGTTCCTGAACACATATTCCAACACAGAAACAGCTTTGACTAAAACTCCGCCACACTCTGAGCACAGCGTCATGTGACATCAGCGTCCTTGAGGCCCCAGTGACTGCTGCCTCGTTTCCACACTGAAAATATGGCCCCGCAGTTTTAACTTTAGTTTCACTACTTTCTAGCAGTGGAAGTAAAACAGTTGGGCGCAGATGAAAGCAGTGTTTCTGGAAATACGATACAAAACAAAACACACACACACAGTGAGCCATCTAAATAGTAAATTGGTCTTGTCTGTCCTTGGGAACAGTAGCGAAAGTTGTTCGTTCCACTGGGTTTTCTCTGTAATTCCCTGCTGTTTCCTTTCTCCCTCCATCCCTTTTTTGTTTTATCCCTTCCTCCAATCCTCTGTTCCTCTTCCACTGCATGTAAATAAATTGGTCCCCAGGCCCAGACACTACAATGTGTGTGTCTGTGTGAGCCAGCATTACACTCAACACAAGACAGACACACAAAAACACCGACACACAAGCCTCCAGACCTCAGAACTGCACAGAATCAGCTCAGGTTATATGTCGGAGGCAAATAAAATAATAACAAACAAACAATATTGTCATTAATAACCTGTGTGTATATGTGTGTGTGTGTGTGTGTGTGTGTGTGTGTGTGTGTGAGGAAGAGGGAGTGTGTGCATTATGATGAAATGCAGAGAAAAAACTCCTTGCTCCTCCTCAGCACAGTGGCCAATCACTACTCTTTGCATTTCAAAGACACACTCTTGTCTGTTTCATCTCCGACCACAGAGCGCCCTGTCCCACACACACACACACACACACACACACACACACACACAGTCCATTTTCCCACTGCAATGAATTATGAAAAAGGGTAAATGGAACATCAAGCACACACTGCTCACACTCAGAGACACACAGCACATAAACACACACACTTCTACACACACACACACACACCATTGCTCATTTTTTTTGAATCTACATACTAAACATTTATACTTGATGATTCTTATTACTTATTAACTTGCACATTACAGCCGCATGTTAAAACACCGACGGCAGCTTAAATGCGGGAACAGTTCTAAAGACGTGGAGATCTTCATTAGAGGCCGTTCATGAGCACGATGACGCTAAAGACGCAGTGAAACGACCACGAGCTCCACTTTTTCACGACGGCGACTTAAAGTAAAATGTCAAAAACAGAACGACTACAATTACACTGCATTGGGAGGGTATGGACTCAAATGGCTGTTTGCAACTTTAAGATTTCTTTTAAAGACACATCAGTATGTTTGTTCCTATAAGGACATATCAGTGTGGTTTGTCTCTGTTCCCAGAGACGGGCCGTGAGGCCGTGGGAGGTTTGTGTTTTAGTCTGTTCAGTCGTGGAGGATATCTTTGTGTTGTAACTGTATAGAATCAAACAAACTGACTAATCAATCCTTCATGTCCATTGATCATTTATACTGTTTTTATTACCACCTTAGCTCACTGTTAGTCTAAGTCCATGAGACCCTGATCCTGCAGACCAGGACATTTGTTTGTGTGAAGAGGTCACATTATTGTTGAAGTCTTACAAAATTCTAGACCCCTGCATGAGTTTTATTATTGCACAAGACTATTTTAGACACTAATTTAGCCTCTAAACATTTTCCATTACACTGATTGACTCTCACCAGAATTTTATTAGCCTCCTCACCACAGAGCTACTTAAAAAATAAACATGGCTCTTTACAAAGCAACTGATGGTTTTGCTGAAAACAAAAAAGCTTTTAGGTTTGATTTCTGGAGTATCAGTTGCCCCTTGTTGGTCTGCATAAGCTGACAAGGTTTGGGTCAGAACTGATCACTGGGATGGGAACAGATGGGAAAACAGTCCAGGTGGAAACAAGCCAGACTTATGCTTCATGACAGACAGCTTTTTGGCGACACGTTTAAACCCGTGCACGAACTCGTGCAAGCCTGACGCCGCTGCAGGCCTGGCAGAGACGCAAAACGAAGCTGAAACGAGAGGGACTCCTCGGGCGACGGTGCCAGAGCCGCCACAAAGACAGAGCAGGTGGCAAGACCCGCCGAGTACCAGGGGTATACTTGGACGCATTGTGATTAACAGAAGATCTGACACACACACACACACACACACACACACACACACACACACACACTGGTACTACATGAAGGGAGACACTATGAACCAGCTGTCACGGGACTTCTGAACACCAACGATGACAAGAGCGTTCCCACGTTGGAGCTTTTAAAGTGATTTCTCCTCCTCCGCTGTCTTTCTTATAAACACACACACTAAGAGTTATTAGACGTGACATGGATGCTTCTGTCACACCGTGGGTTAAACCCTACCGCATCAGTGTTAGCTTGAAACCGGGTTACAGAAGGAAGCCAATGAGTTCCCATGTAGGTCAGGAACCTGGTTGCTGCAAAACATTTCACATGCAGTAATGTAATTTATTCTCTTTTAATGCATCAGGATTTAAGTGTCACTTTCACTTTTGGTCAAACTTTGGATTTTAATGGTTTGATTTGTCCCAAATATTCAAATCGGCAGGTGAAAAGAATTTTCTCTTACATTGAAAAATCTTTAATTTTGGAAAAATCTCTGATTTGTTCAAAACATTTGTCAACCAAAGTCATTTACATGACAATGTAGTGCCAGGACTAATTAAGGTGAAGTGACTTTAATGATTTCAGATCCAAGGACAAACCAGAGATGATGCTGCCTTTCATCCTGTTCCATCAATGCTTCAGTGCTTTAGCTCAAGTATGTGTTTGGGATGCAATTAAAGAACGTTTTAATTATCACCCGAATTTGCTGATTTTTGATTGGCTGATTGTTTAAAATGCAAAAATAAGTTTAAGGTCATGTCCCCAGACTTTTGTTTGTCTGCCAGTCTGAAGCTTAAAATCTGTACATGCATGTTTGTGATTTTAGTTCAATAAATTACGTTTTGAAAAGAGTCATGAGATCTTTTGTGTAAACTGACTGACTGATTTGATATTTAAGTGTCTCCAGCTCAGTCTCTCATTCTCGAGCCGTCATCCTCCACCTACCAGCGTCCCATCTGTGTCTTTCTAACACTGCATTTTTAACACTTCCCTCCTTCTCACCTGCCGCTTCCCTATTCGCTACCTGCTTCACACACACATACCAGCACACTGATCAGTGCATTCACACCCTCCTCAGACTTCCTTCTCCGTCTGAATCTCAACTCCATTGCGAGTGTGTATGTATGTATACACAAATGTGTGTGTGTGTGTGTGTGTGTGTGTGATGCTGCTAAACTGTGCCAGGTTTAAGAAGATGTCAGATGTTTGCTGCTGGCCTGTTTCCAGACAGATCTGAACTCTCTCATTGGAGGATGAGTCTCACTGACGGCCGTGCCAAAGTGCTGAAGGGGGACAGGATCAAGACCTGAGCGACACCATCGAGCTGCCACTTCATTAATCATCCTCTGACTGAGCGCTGGGCTACCGGCAAAGACGCAACTCGAAGTGACTCAATGTCTGACAAAAGCACCGACTCAGATGTGCTTCCTGTATGTAAAACAGTTCAAATTACAGGGTTTTTACTCATAAAGGGACATTCCACCCAAAATCTACCTGGAACTCTGAGAGTTGCCTACAAAGACGTGGATGTTTCCACAGTGATGGAGAAAAGCAGCTGAAAACAGCTGTAAACTTGAAAAATAGTGATATGTTCACATAAACGCCTCAAACCACTCGTGCAGCCTGATCAATTCGTCTGCTCTCCATCTGTATGCTCAGCATGCTCTTGGAAACAAATGGTTAAGTACTGCTTCTGTGTCATGTTATTGTCCTTCTGTTTGTAATTTTTTTGTTTGCACATCCTGAGCATGAGAAGTGACTGCAGGAGTGGTTTCAGAAGTTTCTCATGAAACTTTGTTGTTTTATTTTACGTATTTATACGAGATGAAGCTGACTGCAACCTCAATTCAACACCAATGAGGAAACAATAAACCTCGGTCCAACAAATGGGCTGAAATATGCATCCAGGCTGGGTGTCGTTTGACCTGAGCTCTCAAACAGACGTATTTCTCTACCTTCGATCGGGGAATCTAAACATTTGAATCATTTTCTGCATTGTCACTCTTTGCTTTGTGAAAAACATGTTGATTTCAGTAAAGAAATAACATCAATGGAATAACAAAACATTATTTAACCATCTGTTCAATCAGCAAATCAAAAGGAACAACTGTTCAATGTCATGATGGAGTTGTTGGGGAATGGCCATTAGCCTACGATACCCAGAAGTCCCACTGTGCATGTGTACGCTAACAAAAAAAAGTTCTGAAACGTGCACCCTGCCAGGTTCGTTTTACTGGGTGTGTGTGTGTGTGTGTGTGTGTGTGTGTGTGTGTGTGGCTGCAAACGAGCACGCGTGTGTGTTAGCAGGGGTGCGTGGTGTCATGGATGCTTGAGTGACATATTGAGGACATTTAAACAGAGTGTGAGAAACGACCAGAGTAGTAGTAATAGTGTGTTAGGCCTCATTTACCTTGTGACATTAAAAGGTTATGCTGGTTGTCTGCAGCACACACACACACATATGCACACACACACATACATGCACATTTGCTGTATGTACATGTTTGTGTGTGAGTTCATGTGAGATCAGAACCTAAAGACAGAAGGAGAGACTCTCGTATCATCCATCACGCCTCTGGAAGAAGAACGATACCTCCCCCTTTTTTTGTTTCTCCCTCCTCCTCTTCCATAATAACAACCCCCCACCCCCCTCCACCCATCTCCCCCGCCTCCCCTTCTTTCTCCATTTAATAATACTGCAACAGATCAGCTCCATTAGCCCAGACCTTCTCACACATGCAAATGAGGCAGGCGTTATGGAGGCACGCGTCACGCATTACTGATGCCGCCCTACTCGACCCATCACAACAATAAACTCTGCATATGTGTGTGTGTGTGTGTGTGTCAGAGAGAGAGAAGGAAAGAGGGAAAGAGAGAGGGGTGCATGTGTTTGTCATGACGGTTAAATCGAGACGCATTAAGGTTTTGATCAGGGTGACAGATACAGTGCCAGCGTGTACGGAACATTATCAGGGGCCGGATCATCGGATCACGGAAGGAGGAAGAAGGCCGGAGGAGGTGGCACAGAGGGGAAATTAGATGTGAGAAATAAGACGGTATAATAGCTGACTGGGAATCTATGTGATGTTTTCCAACTTACATTCTGGCTTTTATGAACATAAAACAGCTTCTTGCCCTGTAGGTGGCACTGTGGCTTCTGTAAGTACAGAAATGTTAGGGAAGATTTCTGGACACACTCCAGGTCGATGAAGCCGATGATAGTTATCTCTATAGATCTCACAAATAGATCATATATATTATATATATATGATCTATATATATATATATCAGCTAATATATATGATATTTTTGCCCCCCCCCCAACCCTAACTGGACTCATTGTTGTCTGGTTAGATTCAGCTATTAAGTTTAATTGTACAGACCTTATGAAAAATCAGATTTGTAAATAGCTCACATGGCACTTGGTGGAACCTCTCTCTAACTGCAGGTTTGAGGGGGGGTACCTATGGCTGGATGACAGACTTGATTAAGGATCAGGAAAAGGATAAAAAACATAAAACACAAGATATTTGGGAGCTGGAGTGTAACAAATGTAGTCCTTTGATCGCAGGCCTGTAGCGCTCATATCTCTTTGTAAAGGTGCTGACAGAAAGACTAATAGAGAACCTCAATCACGTCTTGCTACCTTGTTAGCCTTGACGGATGTGCAACATAATTGAGCTGAAATGACGGTTTGTCATAACTGGAAATAATTAAGGGTCTTTTGTTCAATGCTGTTCCATCTGAAGCTTTCATTAGCAGGTTCAATACCAGGACTTTGCTTTTGTCCACTTGAGAAATGGAAGTCACGTCCTCATCCGCCCTCTTGTTGCTGCTCTTTCAAAACTACACGTTTGATGAATAAACTTCACTTAAACAATAAACAATCATTCCTGGCAGCCGAGAGACGGTTACTTATCACCAAGGCCCCGGTGACAAGGGGCCTCATGAAAGGCCACCATATCAGATCTATTCCTGTCCGTGCGAATGCAGACCGATGAAAGTGGCCGGGGAATAAATCAATATCATGAATACCAGTTCATCAGATTGGGGGGTAGCTCAGACGGCAAAATGTCATCCACTAATCTCTTTAATAGTCTGATATTACATTTTAATCCCAGTCTGATTTCTTCAGTCTTTCGGCTGATGCCTGTCAAGCAGCGAGGGGGGGAGGACAATAAACAGAGAAAGAGGTATCAAAACAGAGGAAATCAGGTGGATTAAAGAAAGAAAGTGCAGACGCCACACTGAAAAGGGTGGAATGTGAATGTGAGGAGGAAGGAAAGTAGTGGAGAAAGAGAAATGGCTGGTTTATAGAGTGCTGTGGCATGCTGCCATTTCAGGACTGAATTTACAGTGCGGGCTGACGGAGTGTGAGAAACCGAGAGGCAATAAAGTGATGTCGATGAGAACTGAGGACAAATTGATATGATCATAACATATCACATTAAGAACAGGCCTGCCATCCATCAACATGATAAAAGGCCTCCTTCATCCTAACGCTAACGCCACTGCCATTGATCTCAATGCTTCACTTAGCCGACTGCTAACCATTTATGATAACTATCATTATCCAGTTAAGGGGACGGTGATGATCTATCAGTGTTACCATAGCAGAGGAGGCCACAACAAAAAAAATAACTCTCATCGTCCTGACAAGCCCAGATCACAGGGGAAATTAGGTAGAAAGAGAATTATCGCCCTTCGTTTTTCTTAATTATGTCATAAAATGAAGTGACGGTGATGAAATGACAAAATGGGAGGAGACGGGGTTTGAAGAGCGTGCAAAATCCTCCTTACTACTACGTTTTTTTTTTCATACAAGAGGGATGGAGCGCTAATGCCTTCAGAGAGACAGAGACAGAGAGAGCAGAGGAAAAGCAGAATCGACGATAACCAAAACATGCTTTTAAATCACCCTTGAGCAAATCAGTGAATCAATATCAATTAGGCTGTGAACGAGCCCAAATGGACAACTGGCTTTGTTTTAACTAATGAAGTCTGTGGAGAATTCAATCAGTTCTGCCCTGCCATCCCCGCGCTGCAATACCACCGTGACAACGTGGGAAAACGCACAGATTCAAACACAAACTCAGGCACCGACTGCTGCAGATTTAAAACTGGAATTTGCGTCGATATGTGCAGACAAGAGTGTGTCACCATCGGTTTCATTTGAGATTTTTGGAACAAACGAGAAGCAAACTGAGCACGACTGAGCGATGCTAGCTGTTTCCAACAGGGTGTCCAACTCCAAGCCTCTATCCTGCTCGGTTTCCCATAGTCCCTGCCCTACCTAGTGCTGATTACCTGGCTCAGGTGTGGCCAATCAGAAGATGGAAGACACCGGATGAGAGGGGGGTGGGGAGACAATATGAATTGGTATCTTCTGATAGGATGAACAGGGCAGAGGTAAACAGGGCTGGGCTAAGCTAAGTGACTCATGTTAGCGATGCTGCTGCACCCTGAGGTCCCAGCAGATCAAAGTACAAATGTACCTACAGGGTTTTTATTAGTAACTGATGCTAAAAGCTATGACAATAAGACAATAACAGAGTCGCAGCTAACTAGTGTCACCTGTTGTTTATAAAAAGCAGATGATGGTGAAGGTTTGGATACGGTTTTCACACAAACCACTACATTCCCAAACGCTGACACACACCATCCCTGGCAGGCGGCATGTGGCGAGGTTGCTCAGGGTTGCCGTATCATTTCAAACATCCATCAGCTCGGCAGAGATATCGTATTAGCTCCTCATCTGCATACGGCGCCGACAGAATGACAAACGAGAGAGAACACGCTAGGCTCCTCTCCTTCGTTGCATCTCTTACATGGCCGCCTTTCACCCTCCGCTTCCCCCTTTGCTCCCCCTATCTCCTTATCCCTCCTTCTAACCTCCTAAATTGGATCACCACTGCTGGCCTCGTGTGTGTGTGTGTGTGTAAATGTGTGTGTGCATTGTTGCAGTGTAATCACATCTTTTAAATGGAAAAGGGGATGAATCTCAGGAGGAACGATGACCACTGGACCCATATCTGACTCCCCAGTCCCCCACTGGCACTCTTTGTATCTCTGTATACTCCATCATACTCGCTTTCACTGAGCAATCTACAACTCCTGCAAGGTTTTCTACCTTACGCCGCCTACCTATTTTACTCTCCAACTTTCTCGCTCCAACTCCTCCAACTTTTTTAAACTTTGTGCTGCAGTAATTTTATACTTTTAGCCAAATTTTGATAGTGGCAACTGTTCCAATTTTCTCAGCCAGACTTCGGAGTGTTAGGATTTTAACTCCATAATCCTGGTCTAGCATTAGACTGCAGAAGCAAAAATGTTCACATGTGCAACATGTTAAAAGTTAACACCAGTGTATCTTTCACCTGCAGGAAAACACTTCATCGAATAACTGATCATGCGTCTATATGCACCTTTTGGGTTTTTGCTAGAACTGCATTTAGACAGCCAATCTAGAAAAATCTCCTTTACATCTTAGAAAACGTATTTGACAGAGTTCATCATAAAACACGTGTGTTGACTGTCCTTAATGTACAAACACAGGCTGGAAAGAAAGCTTTCCTGTTTTCTGCTCCTACTGCTTGGAATAGTTTTGCAGAAGGAAATTAAATTAAATGATCCCAGACTGATTTCAAGACAACTGTCAATGATTCCCTCACTAATTATCTCTTTCTTCATATTACCAGTTGTTTTGTAAATATCTCTCCTCTCCTTTTCTATTTGAGCCTTTATGCATTGGTAACTGGTTTTTTTGTTCGTGTGTGTGCTGGACGTTTGGACTGTCCTGTCTCAAACCGTATGCTGTCGTCGTGGCCAGGTGCCATCACCGCACAGCAAGATGAGGTAAACACACAATTTCCTCGTCTTTTATTGTTATTTCTACCTATTGTGTTTAGCTGTGCCAGTTAGAAATGACCCATGTGTTTTACTGCTCGCTCATGCCCTAAAAACAGTCACAAAATTGATTCAAAGGTGCCGTTAAAACCCTCCACAGACTTACAGTGCACAGAATCGCTGCTTATAGTGTGTGGTTTCCCAGAATGCAGCATTTCATATAGTGGGAGCTAAAGCTAATGCCTGATTTTGGTTGATACATGCAGTCAAGTCAGGACTCCCTGGGAAGCGTTGACACAGTAAATTATCCTGATGAAATAAAGTAAACTGAAGTAGAAATTAAGAAAACTAATGGTGTTCACTGTCACAACACAAGTCCTTGACAACAGAGAAAAATCTGAGTGCACTTTAAATCTAAAATACAAGAAATTGATCCATTACATCTATTTTTAAAACCACATCCTGCTTAAGTTGATAACTTCATTGATTTCTTTTGTTTTTGTTTGAACTAGAACTGGTCTTGGTATCGTTAACTCATCTGAAAAACACTGTGGATTCGTTTTACCTCAGAAAGTAGAGGTGTGAAACCAACTCAGACCACCCTGTCCTGAACTCTGAATTCTCTCTCTTCCCTTCCTTCCCCACATGTTGAGTTAAAAGTAAAGAGTGACGACGTGCGTCTCCCTACACTTTCCAAGAGAAAGACATAACAACACAGAGTGCAAAAGCAATATCATAGAAAACTAGAACAATACTCAGGAACACACTGGTACACAACACCGTGACAATGGCTCTGAATGCTGCAACACAACAGAGACAGAGAGAGAGGGACAAAGATTGAGAGAGAGAGAGAGAGAAGGATGAATGCCATAGTATCCTCAGATCTGAAGGCAAATCCCTGTCGGTGTTAGTTCTGCTCGAGTGGCTGGCACTGACATATGAATATTTCATACTGTTGATGTTTAAATCCCATCATTTGTGATGTGGCGCGTGAGCCTACGTGCAGATTCATTGAAATAAGGAAGAAAAATGTGTGTGTGTGTGTGTGTGTGTGTGTGAGACAGCGAGAAAGTTTGTTGATCTATAATGCATAGTTTCAGTAAGCTCACTTGTGATATAGTCTGTTGCATCTGTATCTCAGTACCGTGTGTTGACGTGTGTCCGTCCATTAACATGCAGAAGGCCCTGCACAGCCCTGCTTTCTCCACTCGGGTCACTTCAGGCAGCACAGACCCAAACACACAACCTGTTTTAGAAACTAGTTCACTATTTAGTTTCTAGAGCAGAAAACTAGAGCACAGAGGCCTTGATTCCTCCCCGCAGGAGGGGCCCTGACACATCGTTAGGCCAGAGGAGAGCATCAGGGGCTGAAGTTCACCCGTAGTTTAGCTGCAGTCGTGTTTTCAGCACACGTGGCTAAAGCTGGGCCTCATCTGTGGTCATTTGGCTGATTCTGTGGAAGTGGCAGTCAGTGGCGGGGCTCTGTGATTGGCTCAGGTTAAAGATGTTAAGGTGTTAAAACCAGGCTGTGTTTGGTTGAAAAGTAATTTGCAGGATTTCATGTAAATGTTGTTTCAACTGTTTTTTAATGACTGCATTTCATTACTCTTATTATTAATTACTACTGGACCAATTTATCTTTCCACTCCCCTCTCTCAGTGTACATTACAGAGTCACTTAAGGCAGAGCAGACCATTTCACTTCCATCTCATCCCTCAGGCTCATTACTCCATCCAGGCCTCTGTCTACACCTCCGTCTCCTCTGTTTTGTCTTTTTCATCCAGATAAGCAAGACGATCAAACCTAGACTCTCCATCCCGACTTCCAAATGCACAATTTCCTGGCTAATAGAGTGTACTCGGAAATGACTAATCGAATCGGAGCTACCTGGAAAATTAATTTACAATTATGTTCTTCCAAAATTGTAACAGGGAGGGCCGGCAACCTTGTGTAGTACCGCCGCAGGGGAAAGTAAACAATTAGAGACTCGATGACTAATGAATTCTGTGATTAACGAGTGTGTCGGAGGTAAATCTCTACAAGACTGACACACACATGCGAGCACGTATGTACAAACACTTACACACTCGGAGTGAGGCGCTCCTTATCTATACGCAGCATTCATGGTTGAAGTGAAATATTCAGTGCCTCTTCCAAATTCCTTTTTCTCCATCCCTGCATGGTTAAGTGAAATGGCTGGAATATCGGCTCACAGATTGAGACTGATAGCATGAGTAAGCTCCAGCTGTGTGTGTGTGTCTGGTGTTTACATTTAGAAGCAAAGAAAAGAGTGAGAATCGAGCAAGGCTGGAGTGTGTGTATGTGTGTGTGTGTGTGTGTGTGTGTGGTGAGAGAACTGAGATAAGGCCAATCTGGTTTGTATTACAGTCCTAGATAAAGAAAGAGAGTGGTTGGGGAAAGATAGCTGACGGCCCCTCGGTGGCAACACACATTTAACCAGCACAGCTGTGGCAGCCACATCAGGAGAAACTTACTGTGTGCACAAAAAAAAGTCAAGTTTCTGATGAATTTACCTAAAAACAACAAAACTCAAAGTGGCTGAGGATAAAATGTCACTTCTATACATTCTGCTTCTATCAACAAGGCTCCTAATATATACAAAACCCAATGGACTGAGTCCCATCTGGGCAGCAGGTAATGGCAAATACAGAGGCAACATTAGGATTAGATGAGTGTGTGAATGTGTGTGTGTGTGTGTGTGTGTGTGCATGTTCACATGAATGTGCATCAAATTCCCCAAGCAAAAGCCACAGGCTTAATTGAAGGATGTAGTGACATAATGATAGATAGAAAGAGACAGAGGAGACAAATTGTGCACTGCTCTGTGCGTGTCTGTGTGCGTGTCTGTGTGTGTGTGTGTGTGTGTGTGTGTGTGTGTGTGTGTGTGTGTGTGAAAAAGTCCCATAATGGTGTAATGACTCCCCAAGGGAGCAGGACCCGGGGCTGAGGCTCCCCTCTGACTCCCCCCTGTCAAATGAGAGGAGGGATGAAGGAAGAGGAAGATGAGGAGGAGGAGGAAGAGCGATGGCGGTGAAAGAGAAGATGATAGTAGCGACAGCTGTCGGCTCCTCAGGACAGTAATTGGTTGGCTGAGAGAATGAGTATACACACATTCACTAACTATTTGCACTGTCACATGCACCTAAGGCTGCACGAACACCGAAGCCACCACCCAAAACCGACAGCGCTGAGCTGAGATGGTCATTACCCCACATCCCACCTGGCACAAGCACTCTGCCACCCAACCCTGGCACCCACAGGGGTTTGAGGATGAGGGTGAGGAGGGTGAGGTGGGCTTATTCAGTGTGACACCTCCAGTCAGATCTCAGTAAACAAGCCATCGGACCCCCACACTCGAAACCCAGCGCTGGAGTGACAGCTCCAAATCACACATGACAGCTTGACTGACAGGCCGGAATGGGCAAAGGGAGGGATGGAAATATGAAAAATAATAAGCTGTAATATTATCCAGACAGGAGAGAAGAGGAGGGAGGGAGAGAGGGAGGGAGGGAGAGAAGGGGATGGTGGCAGAAAATACGACTATATGTTGAAGCTGTGACCTCCTGCAATAAGTACATGACAAAGTTTATTCATATTTTTTCAACTGTGTGTGCAGAAAGTAAGAGCAGGAGGGTCTCATACAATATTCTATACTGTCAGATACAGGTAAGGATGATTGTAGTTCTTCCTTTTCAAAAAGAATCAAAAACTATGAAGAATTTATCTGGACTTGAATTGAAAAACAGATCAATTTCAGAATAGGAGCTCCTTAACTGTTAGCTCTGCTCGGCGTCTTCATGCAGCAGAGTTGGGGGATGTAGCATTTGGATAAAAACAACTGCAAACCTAACAGGTCAATAAAGATCATGCTGCAGCCAAACCTTCCCCTCAAGTACCTCAACAGTTACCGCAACACATAGTTTTACTTTGCCTGACATGCTGAACGATTCAGCACAGATTTCCAGATAGCTTGAAATACAAGTGAGGTCCCTAATATGGCTTTAATATTAATGATGAAACATATCAATCATCTGTCTCAGTATGATGGATGGTATGACTCCCATATCTCATTTTAAAATAGGTCAGTGAACTGACATCAGTCAAACCCTAGAAAATGAAGTAAGTGGAAAAAGAACCTATTCCTTCTGGAGCGCAGGTGACAGGAAGGCAAAGAGGCCACGGATGAAGAAGAGCTGGCAAGAAGTGGAGAAAGAAGGGTTAACATGTGAGAAGGGGAGAGGAGAGCACAGGAAAAAAATTCAATATATTTTTAATCTAGCGGATGTAATCAGATTATGCGTCTGCCAGGAGCGACGTATTTCATAAGGAATAACCAGTTTCGTGGTGGGAAGGGGAAGCGGAGTGGCGAGGAGGAGCGGTGGAGATGGGCACTTTGGCTGGCCGATCTACATCGACACTGACAGATTCTAATAAATGTGCTGGGAGGTGCCCGAAGAAACACAATGCCGTGTAATCATTTTATCACGACAAACCGGAATTCCAATGCTGTCCCATGTGAGCCCAGCCAGGGGAAAATTGAATTAACTGTGAATTGCTCATGCTTGGGGAATGGGGAAGAGGAAAAACAGGGATGAGGGAAGAGGACAGATAGAGAGTGAGTATAAGGAGGGGAAGAGTGGAGTGGAAGAGAGGACGATTTGGCCTGCTTTAGTTTTGGCAGGGTTTTTGGTCTCCGGGGTCTCCGACGGCTTCATAGAGCAGCTCTGGTTTCAGCAGCCGCTAGCTAACGATGCTAACTCAAGAGATCCTATCCTGACGCACTGCAGCCGTGCAGGACTTAGCTGTGCAGGAAACACATTATACACTCATTAAATGACATGTAGCCGCCCTCAAGTATTCAAGGGAAGGGACTATTAAAAACAATCACACACATCTGCTAACACTTGTTCAACCTCATGCTCTTCATACTGAGCTGGTGCTGAACTTTTAAAAGCTGCATTTACTCCCTGAATGACAAGAATAAGCAGGTTTGGAGAAGATTGGCACTTTGGTAGCCACAGAAGCCAAAGTTATACTTGTGGCCGTGGTAAATTACTGACTTCAGCTGCCACTCACAAGACTTTTTCATGCCACTGCTGATGTAAAAATGTCAGTTTTTAGCTGGTAGCTTTACTCCAACTTCCTCCTGGGACTAACTTTGTTAAGAATCACGCAGTCCTTTAATTATTTACTTTAAAACGTGACTATGTGACTATAAAGCTCACAGAAATTATACACAACTGCACAATAACTTAACTCTATGAAAACACTACATGCAATATATCAAAACTAATAGACAAGACTCCATCATTTCAACTCTTAACTCTGTCCTTAAGTCCAAGCTCAGTAAATGCTGAAGGAATTTTCTGATCATGGGGGTGTTTGGCCGTGTTGAGGAGACAAGTGGTACAGACAGAAAGAGGCTCTGTCGACTTCAGATTCTGGCCTGTCAGGGATCCAGGGTCGCTACGGATACAGCCCAGATGCTGCAGCTACGCAGCAGCGTGCCGCTGTAGAAACAGGAAGTGTTGACTGCTGGGAAATAAAGGACTTGATTCTTCCCCCAGTGAACACAACTCAGAAAAGCAAGAACACAGAGGTACTGGAGAGGGAACATACCCACATTTGTATACCCATGTGTGCATACAGTGCTTAACAAATTCATCAGACCACCGCCCAATGTAAGGTTGGTGCCACAGCTGCCCTAAACTAACAGTATTAGTGACTGACAAAACCATGTTTTATGTTTCTGTAATAGTTAATCTGCCCTTATGTGCAAGCTCTTTACTCACTGTAGTATATATTAATATAAAATATTATTATTTAAATATAACTGTGGTTGTTATACGTGAATTTTGTAATTTACTGTTTTACAAAAAGAGTTTTTTGGTTATTATGTGTGAAATAAAGATTAAATAAGGATTATTTACTTGTTCATCCATCCATCATCTGTACCCCCTTATTCCTAACCAGGGTCCCAGGGATCTGCTGGAGCCTATCCCAGCTCTCTTTGGGTGAAAGGCAGGGGTCCACCCTGGACAGGTCACCAGTCCATCACAGTATTTAGTTGTTTAAGTTTGTTATTTGCCTGATAAATGACAAAAAATGTGCCAGTATGATGTGAGCTGTACGTACAAAAAGAGACTTTTCCTCAAATCACTTATTCTCCTACACAATCCTTTTATTTTCTTCTGCTGCTGTCACTCTACTGCTCCTTAATCATTGATATTGACCCCAGCCAATGAGGATGGAGCAGAAATTTGCATAATTAGCCCCACTTGGTGGACAAGTCCCACTCCAGGTCCTGTGACAGTGTCTCTAGTGGGCTTGCTCAATTTCACATGTAGGAGAGTGGAGGGAAAGTGCCAAACAAATGACAAGCAGACAAAAGAGCATATGTTGTAGGTTTAGTGATAAACACATTATTTCAAACAAAATGTCAAATGAGAGCAATGCACAAAAATTAATTTGACATTACTGCACTCATTACTAAGCAGCTCGAATGCTGTGGCCGGCAGAGGTGGTTAGGCAGTTTACTTAGATTCATAGAAGAAGAAGCTCTGTTGTCCTGTCATTAGTAACATCAGACAAAACACAACGAGGAGAGACATTTCTGTGGAGGCCAGTCAATCCACTCAGAGCTCACTATAAATGCTGTCATTTATTTGACAAACGTCATTCCCTTGACATTTATTGTGCAACGTCTTTATTGACAAAAACAATGTCCTCCCTCAGCCGAATGATAAAACGTGTTTCTACTGTATCGAGTAAGTTTTAGAAAAATATCGGGTCATTCATTCAGACATTAAATTTAATACCGAAGGAGTATTCGGAAGGAAAGGCAGCTACTGTCACTGTAGCGAAACATACATGGACTGAAGGAAGGAACAGACCAAAAGCCACAGGGTTAAAAACCCATTTCAATGTTACAGAATTATGCCCTTATCCAAACCATCCAGGACTCCTGTATTGATTACAGCTGAGCAGCCAACAAAGCACTGAAGGTCCTCGTACTTAAAAGCAAGCAGAGCGGAGAGGATGAAGAAAGGGAGGGAACATACGAATGAAAGGACAGACGGATGTGGCAATGAGTACAGACTTTTACAGCGAACATCTGAAGACCAGGGCCTGTCAGCCTTTTTCATACCCAACACACAAACAAACACTCCACGTGAAGCACCTCTCGTCCACCTGACAATCCCCACACCATCAGCTCTTGTAAAGATTTCTTTATTAGTATATGTCATGCTCTGAGCTTTCCTAGAACACAGCAGAGCCTGGTTATGAAGTAATAGCCTTAATCAGCACCTGGCTCCATGCCTGCACCAGGACTTGTAGCTTAATCACCACTGTTTGGTTTTCTCCATGGATACAGAGGGCTTCTCAAAACGATCCCACTTTATGACAACATGCCCCAAAAGTAGGAAAATTGTTGTTTTAGAAGAGTGAAGTGGTTATGTAAGTTAAAAACAGACCAGGCAAGAGTCTGTTGATACTTGGGAACCCCATTAGGCTGATCACATCTTGTTTGAGTTCATCCTGATGCAGCTGCTGTGAGCTGAGAAAGAAAGACAAGCTTACAGAGCAGGGCTGAGTGTGACAGAACGAGGCGAGTAAAAAGGCGAGGAAAGGAAAAGACTGGTGAGCCAAGGTTATTCCCACTGTCAAGAACAGTTCCCAACAAAGTCACTGCCTAAGAAGGAGCGTCTCCTCTAAAGTCGCAGCGAAAGACACAAAACTGAACTGAGAGCCTTTTAAAAAGTTCAGAGAGGAAACGTAATCTTTGGTGAGGCTTAAAGGGAATTTACGTGGGCACAAAAGTCCAGCTGTGCTGTCTGTCTCTTTGTGTCTGTCAGCGATTTAAACAGCAGGAAGGCAGGAACGCATCGGCCCGTACAGCTCTCACTATGAATGCATTACGCTAATACTGCCAGGCTAGCAACCAACATGAAACAGGGATTAAACAGAGCATCGTCCCTGTTCTGAGTTCAAGAGAATGAGACTAAGAGAGCTGCAATTGACCTGTGATAACCCAAGTACTTCACCGTCCCTCTCCATGTCTTAAAAAATATATTTGATTAAGCTCCAAGGACCAAAACATTTTACAGTTACATTAAAAAAAAAAAACTAGTTTTTTTTTTTACTTATAAGTCTAACCACATCATGTGAAATTCACAAGGCTGGGAGGGCGAGGCTGCAAAGTGTTGATTTATAGGCGCTCTTAGAACAAGAACGGCATGTTAAACAGTAATCTGCAGATTTATTACGCTGCCAAATACTATTGGATGGATGTGAACATTTAAGACTTAACACCTGCCAATGCAGGCCTGCTTTAAGACAGAGGGGCCATGTATAGAGTATAGATCAGTACTTCGTCATAACACGGTATCCAAATATTACAGCCAGGCACATAGGTTGGAAATGGAAATCTTGCAGATGGCTGGAGATGGAACAGCGTAGTCTCCGTAGTAATGGCGTTTATATTCTACAGCAGCCGATTTACAGGTAATACCAACATCTGAGCCCGGTACAGGGAGCGGTGTGACTTTAAGCAGCCCCACAGAAAGTGGGAAGGTGGAGATCAGGTGGTGGCCAGCCGTGCAGTGTTTACAGATTCTTTTAAATAGATTAACATCAGATCAGCCATTTGTCATTATGAGCTGCCAGACACCAGGTAAGTGCATAAAAACTGACCAATTTTCTACCTGGTTTCTATAAAGGAAAGCCTTTAGCTTCTGTGAGCAATCGTTTCTTAAAAAATGTTCAGTGGGAGTCAGAGTTGACCTCTTATGTACAGAGGCTTGTACATTTGTTAGAAAGAGATATTTTCCAAAGCAGCGGCTCATCTTTTGCACTGATGATTCAATCACTAGTGTTTCATGCCTATTCAAGCCTTAGAAGTGCTCTACCTGCCGGTTACCTCACAGCACCATCTATAAAAAAGATTTATGGGACTCCTATCTGTACTTCAAAGTAGTGCTGAAATGCCTCCTCCCATTTACTCTGTTGCTCAGTCTGTCCTACATCTGTAACTCTCAGCAACACCTCTGTTCCAGCAGCTGCACACTCAGGTTGAGAGACTGCTGTGGATCAAATGTGGAAGTGGAGCATGAATGGTGGAAAGCTTGAGGGTAGAGTCTTAAGTGTCTCTACCGCTCCTCTCTGTCTCATTCTCTTTCTGCTGGAGTCACTTTAGGCCGATCAACCTGCAAAAGAGTGTGAAATAGCGTCCCTGGGATCTCATCCATCAAATCCACATGGAAGGCCCTGGAGGGGCCCCATGCGGAGAACAGTAACCACATCTGATATTGCAGTAAAACAATGAAAGAGCCAGGCCTCCATCTTCACTGAGATACTATGAAATTAAAGATGTCCACATGGATCACTTCACCGGCTTCACCAATACGGTCTGACGGATCACTACTTTAGAGTCTGCTGCCATCAGCATGAATCTATTTGTGAGATTAATGGCGATGAGCTTGACAACAACGCCGACAATTGGTTCATGGTTGGTTTTCCGTCTAATATGGCAGCATGGAGCTCATAGTGCTATTCTCCTCCATAGCCCTCTCCATCCCGAAGAGCTCTAATCTCCCACTGGGCCTCTGGGCGACCCATCCAGCACACATTTGCATACATCTGCATATTTCCCATTAGGCTCCACTTGTTGCCTTTTCATGGAAAACTCGGATATGGGGATGATCACCCTCGACAGTAATGGCCCTATCTTCCTCTCCTATTTCCATTCTCCCTTTCCTCCCTAACTTTTTATTTTTTTTTCACACCACCTCCTGATCCCATGTTTCTCCTCTGCCATGTCTCTCTCTTTCTCTGTGCGATCAGAGAGCAGTATGGAAGGGAGAAGCGCCCAGTTAGTGGAGCAGCACTAGCTACAGTAAACCATCTGGGGCCCCTGACAGCCTCCGGCCTGAGAGAACACAATAACAAGACAGAGGAAATGAATTCAGCGCACAATGACCATGACTGAACCAGACTAATTAGATTAATATGTGATCAACTATTCAATTAGGCCCATTCAGCTGCGGAGCTCAAGAGGTATGGATACATGCAAATGAGATGAGTGAGCACAAATTGGGGAGAAAAAAGCCTTCAAAGTGTGTTAACAAGCTCTATGTATATATTCATTCATTCATATACATTCAGCCTGCACACACACACACAGGGGTGGGGATTAGTGTCTTATAATAAATTTGGATGTCACGTCACAGTGTGGTTGTAAGGTGGGTAAAATAACTGATGCCACAGTCTGGACTTGCTCATTACGTTTCTGCCAAACCGGTGGACAGAAGATTCTAGTCTGACTGCAGCATGTGAATATTTGTCAGTCAGGTTTTCAGACAGACTGAGGGTGCAACCGTCCAGTGTGTGCTGGAAAAAACCGCGGCACCCTGTAACACTGAAAGGGTCACTTCATCCAATTTGACCCAAAAACCCTTTTTAAGGCAGCAGTAAAATCTCACCATGCTAAAGGTTTGGGGTTTTACTTTTGGTGGTTTTGACACAATGAAGATGAACAGACTGTGGTCATGAGGCTCCAGGGTTTAACTCACTGGTTTCCACTAAACTACTTTCTGCTGAATGAATGGTTCCCAGCAAGTCCAGCGACACCATGAGCTTGTTGGCGATGCATTTATCTTAAAATGTGAGCATGTTAAACCAAAGGTATTGGGATGCCTACGCTTTAATGTAATAACTGTCTGATTTATGCAAACTAATCCTTTAAAGGAATTAAGCGTGTGCAGGAGATGACGCGGAGAAACTTAGCACCACCTGTTGGAGAACGATCAGTCGTGACAGCATGCTCTGAAAAAATATGACAGCTGATGGCTTTATTAGCTTCCTATTATCATGATGAGCGCAATGCTATCAAAAAGAAAGTGCACTAAAGAAAAAGCTCAGCATCACCTTTCTCCGGCTGCTTAATTTTTCTGCAGGGTGCTAATCAAGCGCCTGTCTCCACTCATGAATTTAGAGGGAAACCTAGAGCATTTAAATGTGCATTTAATTGCGTTGGTTCTGGAAGCGTCGTTAAGTAAGAGCTGGGAAATACATTTCTTAATGCGACTTAGTGATGCCCGGCAAATCAAAGACCATCAACGAATTAATGAGGGTGAGCGGCGAGCGCATTAAGACTAGAGACGGAGCGCCTCCATAAACAAATACATATCTCTCAACTAGACAGCAGGTACAGAGGGATAATGTGGAAGACGTAATAAATAGACTTCCCTGTCAATAGGCACGGTATACTATCCATTCCAGCACAATGTGTCCCACTTTAATAGTATAAATACACACACAGGTACACACACACCTTTATCCTGCGATGTTTTTAAAAGGCAGACAGATGCTTCTTCAGCAGCGTTCCTTTGCTCCTGTGAACAGAGCTGAGAACGCTTCTAAAGAAGAGGAGGTGGCGGTTGGGAGGGGGCAGAGATGAAAAAGAGAACTAGAAATATGAAACCTTCCTGGTTATTAAAAGCCGTCTTGCGAGGCCAGTGCTCCCATCGTTAAGTACTCTTTCAATTATTAACGGCGCCGCTGCGTTCATCCACGGGCGTGTGAATGCCAGTACAGCTCCAACACAAACTTTCATCGCCTGTTTCCTTACCTTTCCTACCTGATAACAGGTATTCCGCTGTAAGTGTCCCAGAGCTGCTGAGAGGACAGGCCAGCCGTGGGAATGATGACATAAAACTGGATGCAGAGCTGTCTGCTGTTCAGACAACTGACCACAGAAAATAGGAAAATAACTTTGTCATGAAGGAAATTTGGAAAACACTTTTAAACCTGAGCAGGCCAGCCTCTGGGGGGAGCTGCAGGTGTTCACTCATGTCAGGCCCAATCTGGGCCATTTTTCTCAGGTGTCAAGTGCCCGTCAAGCCTCAGCAATAATGAAGAGGAGATAAGGAGAGAGATTTGAGATGGTTGGGACTGAGCTGTGGGCAATAAGAGACGAGCAGGAAGCTTTTAGGGTGTTATCCTGCCGCTCTGTTCGCAGCTCCAAATGTTCCTGCGCCTCTGATGAGACGGGCTCATATGACAGATTACCAGCACAAATGCTGCTCGAGGGAAAGCTGGCACAGGGAGCGATCCCAACACACCACCATCACATATATATGACTGTGTGCTGGGCGGAGTGTAGAAATAGACAGACTGCAGAATGGCAGGATCACATTTGTGCCTCATGTAGTCACTGGATTAACGTAATAAGGTGCTTTCTGGCATGAAAAGCCAGAACATCACGCGTGTATTCATGCACTTACGCCTTTGGTTCTCTCTGATGTTTGAGGGTCTGCACACAAAGTCAAATTCCATTGCAATATTTAGGCATACTCTGACGTTCTGGTGCCACAGTGAATGTTTTTAAATCCTTTTTGGTTGCCAGGTTGTGAAAGATTCTCTTTGGCTGCTGTTTATCCACCTTTAGCCTTATTAGCTGCTGATTTATTAACTATAAAAATCCATAAAGCCTTAATAAAGAATTCTTTATTAGAAAACTGTTATTAGCTACTATTTTTCTATTATTCCACTGACAAGACATAATCCTAACTAAGCCTAAAACACTCTGTTGACCTTGACTCGGATTATTTTCTCATATACAGTCAAATGAGAACAGACGCCTCTTTATGAAGTCATCTTTGTCTGTAATTGAATCCTTGTCTTATTTTCCTAAAAAAGTGGCCTCCACAGGAAGAAGATTTCAGCTCTTTCCCATGCAAATCCATTTGTTTCAAGCATTTGCCTAAACCAAGCTACATTTTCTCAGTTGTATTAAAGCAACTTGCCGCCTGCTTGTTTAAAGATACAGACGCTCAGAGAAAAATCTTTATCATCTCCTGTTTGCAAAGAAACTTCACTTTCCTAAAAACCTGAATCCTAAAAAGAAGCATTTGCCCGACAAATAAGGATTTTCCAAAACTGTTTCTAATACAAACTGCTTGTTTCAATATTGTTCATGAAATGTGTGTTGGCATCTTAAAACAAGGCTGAATAATAGCACTGCAGCAGGAACAGCAAAAATATATCCTGATGACAGGAAAAGGTTGAAACAGTTTGAGTTGCATTGGAAACTGGCTGAAATATTTGGACTTTTAATTGATTTCTTTTTAACACTACGTTATAGACAGGAATGACTTGACAAGAAGGGTGGAACGTGTTTTCATATGGAGGGTTCTGATGCAAACATTGGTTAGAAGTCATACAAGTCATATATCTTGGTGTGGGCTTTGGGCTCTTAGGGAACACTTGTTTTAAAGTGAGGCCCAGTCATTCTGCCCATTGAAAGTTAGAGCAGAGAATGTTGGACTGACGAGGAGCACTGCTTATCGACCGTGGTCGGGCGCGTTTCCACTCTGGAGATGGGGCGCGAGGCACTGGGGCGTGCTGACGGCCGTCCCCCGGGACTCCTGTCCAATTACAGCTCAAAATGAGCCGGGAGAGCACTGAGATTGGGCTGGGCACACCAAGGTGATGATAGAAGGAGGGAGGGAACTGAGAGATGGAAAGTAAGGGGCCAAGGATATGAGTAGCACTTGAAATTAATGGGGCAGTGTGCAGCGGGAGTCCCGGGGGTGAGCAGAGGGCCCACTGATGACATTAACTCCGCCCTCAAGCAGCCATTAGGGGGCGAGAGGTTCCAGCAATCCTGGGACACAGAGCACAAAGGCTCACAAGCTTCCCCTGATTGCAACACTGGTGCCGGGTTGAACCGGTGCCACGAGCGGCCTGGAACATCCACCGCAGTGATGTACAGCGAGTTAACTGTGCATGACACTATTAGTGAAAGCCAGACACCCCTGATGCTCAATGCCACTCATGAAATCTTAAAGCATGATCACATAACTAAGCTGAGAGATTCAGGTTGCAATCCAGATTTCATTCTCACCCACATCACGTAAAAATTGACAAACCGAAAGATTTGAGAAAAGATTTTAATAGGCGCTGGCGTTCAGAGGGCTTTCATTTGAAATGTCATATTTGGACGACTGTGCTCCGAGAGCTATTAAGCAGAAATGTGTTCGCCTATAAAAGAGCTCTTCTGTGTGTGATTGCCATTTAATAGCTGGCCATACGTTCACGCTCCAGTCTCTCTTTAATGTTGCAGTGCACCGGGGACCATCAGAGAGTGAAGGGAGAGAACCCAAGGCCTCGAAAGATCTCATCCAAATTACTGTCATCTTCCAAAGCACGTCGTCGAGGGGATGAGATGAAATGTTGTCATAATGTTGCTGTGGCGGAGCTCATTGACTGCACATTCAGCGTGCACGGCCACGAGATATGACGCGGACTGGAACAATAACACGCCGACGACGTACACACACTGGGATTACAACAATAAATCTGTTTTGATTACACAGTCAATGCCGATTTAATTAATACTAGACTGATTGCATTTTGGAAACCGTGATTTAATTCTAATTCTACATTTTGATCAGACACAAGTAGTGGAGAGTTTAGAGGCTTCCACGCTGGTAAAATCATGCATGGAAATAGTCAAGTTTAAATTTAAAGATAGTGAATAATAGGACGAGATATCAGCCAGTATCAGTTGCAATCCAAAAATAAACCACTATCAGCTAAATCCTATCAATAACGGAGTGGCACAGACAAGTGTGTTCTCTGTTCGACACACAAAGAAAACATGACAGAGTCGAGAGAGAGAGAAACACATTTAAAAGTTTTTTGCCGGGAGTCAGTGAAGCTTTTAATACATACAGTCACATCAGTAGCACATTAAGACGGCGTAACCACGGCAACAGACACCAGGATTATGTCAAAGAAAGGCACACAAAAGATCCAAAGACACTTTGTTCAAAACACGGTCCTGAGAGTAAAGGAAAGAAAAGAAAGACAAATAAGCAAGTTCCAAGAAAAAAAAATGGCCTGTAGGGGCAAGTCTCACTGAGCGTGTGCAGTCACATTAACAACATCAGGACATGGACCTGCATTCTTTTGGGACATAAGCAGGCCCCAGAAAGTTTGGGGTTAAGACATTTTCTGGGGAATGTATGTAAGTCAGCTGTTACAGGGAGAGACGAGCCATGGCAGCTCCAGGGCTGTTTCTCAAGTCATCTGATTGTGAGCAGAACATTAAGCAACAGTCCAGTCCAGCACGGACCCAGTTTCTGCAGCTGGTCTAACAGGCTACGTCTCCTCGTGCTTCTCTCCTGATCTTCACTACTTTCCCCTCTCTTGACATTTCAGTCTCTATCCACTTCCTGTTCTTGGAGAGCCAAATGCAGCCAGGTCATGCAGAAGTGAGACAACTCAATGCTTAGTACCAGGCTGCTGTAAAAGTTTGCTGAAGTAATTTCGTGCAAATCAATTATCCTTCACGCTGCATGGAAAAATAAGGAGCATGTGTAGAAAACAAAATGATCCAACACAATCAGGCTGGTAAATGTTCTGTTGTACCAGTGCTGTTTCAAAGCACAGTTACTAATCAATAAATTACCTGAGCGTCCCTAAACTGCCATAAATAACAACAACAACAACAGTAACATTCCAAAACAAGCCAACTAATCAACTGCCCCGTTCGGCAGCAGGAGATCCAGAGCTTTTTAAAATGACTCTCTCATGTTCACGTCATGAGAAATGACTGTGCTGCACGTTTCACAGTGGAAACAGTGAAGAGTCAAATGCTGCACGACATTAAGCTGCAGAATTTTTATTTAAAACGATAACACTGCACTACATCTTGACATAAAAACAGCTTCACTTTCACTCTGTTCAGCCAAAGTCATTTACACACTTGACCAATTAAAGCAAATGCTCGTACAGTCAGACTTAAAATGGAAATGCGCTGCTCTAAAGAATCTGCACAGCAACAAAGACCCTAGGAGATCTAATCATCCCTTAACAAACATTAGATCTCAATGAAGTCAACAGCAGTAAAAGCTTAACCCGTAAGGGGAAGGCTGGGGAGCTGCAGCAGCAAACGGCGCTGGTGTGAGGTTGTCAGCCGCTGCGTGCACGTCACAGGTCAGCTGGTCATCCTGCAGCTGATGAATCACTAAGTCTGAAGCATGTATGATCCTGAGCGACCTGGCAATGAAGCCTGGCCCTGTCACATCCGATCAGACTCCATAAGGGTTTCAGGTCACGTCACAAACACCAGCAATGGAATGAACCGGTAGAAACGAACTTAAATCTAAAGTCTAAATAAACATTTTTAGTGAGAAGCAGCACTGGCAATTGTGAGGGCAGTAAAAACAAAGAAACGCACCAGATCTAGGGGGTTTTCCTCTCGTTCACACAAACATGAAGACTCAAGAGTCTGGAGTGAATCAACCCTGGTTGTTACATCATACAGTTTTCCCGCTATCTGGACTCCACCCTGTGAGTTGTTCCCTTTTCAGCACTACATATGTGTATGTGTGATCTACTTTGTGGGTTAGACTGAGGCCAATTTCTCCGGTTTCTGTCTTCCAGCTGCCAGTGTCATATCTGAGGACGTTTCCAGGACATTCCTGGAGGGTGGAGTTGCAGGACAGAGCAGTGTTTGCCTCCTCCGTGATGATTTGGTTTGACTGACTACACATAACGGTGTGCCTTCGTAAACCAAAACCAGACGAACTCTGTTGACGGTGATCATGACGGCGGTTAAAGACGACCGTCAACCCCGTGCAGACGATCAGTTCTACTCCCCGCTCTCTTCTGTCCAGACGGTTTGTATTTTAAAAGAACAACAAATCCCCCGTCTCACTGATGCTTCCCTTCATTCTGCTCTGTTTTCTCTTCGCTCTCTTTCCCTCTTTTGCAACACCCTGGGGTCACCATCTGCATGGCAACACTCACAGCGTGACACTTCCATAACCCAGGAGGAGGAAGAGAGCGACAGAGCACAGACCCCTCTCTCTCTCTCTCTCTATTCACAGGCCACCCATAATTCATTAGCTCTCCCTCTCATCCTGCCTATATTTTTCTCTCAGTGCACTGTGACTGATGCGGGTTTCTCAAAGCTCGTTCAGATATTTTCTGGAAATGAAGCTGCTGACAGTCGACATTTTGTACCACCATTCAGCATGTTTTAAATTTGACCGTTTTCATGCCAAACCTCATTCAGAAAAGAGCTATTTTTTAGACCATGGGGCAGTAAAATGTCTCATTAAAACTAAAGATTCACGACGACGCATAGTAGAGCAGAATAACGAATCAAACACCAATTCTCCATCATGTCAGTGATATTTAACCTTAAGCTCCTGCCCGTCTGATTTAGCGCTTTAATCGGGTTCTTTTTACAAACAACAAGAAGATCTTTCCTTTACAGTCTATCGCACAGCTTCGGTCCAACCTACCGAGGTGATCCTTGCAAAAACAAACTCTCGGTATGATTGGTCAGTTCTTCATTTGGCCCCTGGTCATGCATTGTCTGCAGTTTTTCTTTTTTTTTCTGTTTTGGCTTCGAACATCCATCAGTCACACACACAAAGAGATTTAATTCCTTTTTTTCTTATTTTCACCGGGCACAGTGCCAATGTTTTCCGTTCCATCACTGACTCTCACCCCCAGCCCTCCTCCTCATCTTTTCCTCCCTTCTCCAACCCTCTTCCTCACCCCCCCAACCCCCCCGACTCCGTTAAGCCTTCTGTTTCAGTTGCAAGCGAAGGCTGTTTATTTATTCAGACTTGATCTATTGTTCCCTCTCATTTTTCTCCTCCACCCCACTATTTCTATGTATCTTTCTCACCCTCATCATCTTCCCTATTCCCCTCTGGTTAAATAACTGCAGAGGAATAGTGTGAAAGAATAAGGGGGGGGGGGGTCAGACACATTGGGAAAGAGTGCAGGGAATCAGCTGTGGAGAGTGATGGTGACGTAGGGGGAGGAATAAAACACAGAACATAAAGACAGAAGAACAGAGTTTGCTCTGTACGTACTTCCTATGTCTTTGGAGCTGTAGAGCATAAAGATGGTTGTGTGTCATTCGGCAAAACACACACACACACACACACACACTTGTTTTCATATGTATGAAGGTTTAAAGCTTCTTTATGGACCCGACTGTCATGCACGCTGCAGCATTACCTGTGAGAATAAGACTAAACAAAGTACAGCACTAAAACCCAGCCAGAGGGAATGATTAGTGTACGTGTGCGATTCTGTGTGCGTGACGACGAGAGTGAGACAGAGAGCTGTGCTCCAGGTGGTGCATTATTAAACAGATTTGTCACTTTGGGCCAATGGTGTTAAATGTGTGCGTGTGTTTTGGTTACGTGCATGTGTGCAGAGGCTAATCTATAGGTTACATCGAGCAGAAAACGAATGGAAGACAGCAGCAAATCGGCCTCTCAAGAGGAACAGAAAAACAGACGAGAAAACACAGAGGAAAAGAAAAAAAGGCTGGAGAGAGAGAGAGAGAGCGAGAGAAAGGAAATAAAGATGAAAACAGAGCATGACGAGAAAATAGAAACGGGCAGAAAGAAAAAAGAAAGAAAGGTGTTGATGCTGTTTACCTTCAGCGAAATTGATTTACACGTGCAGTCACGTTACTTCATGCTCACTGATTATATGGTATCTGCATGAGCACACACACACACGCACACACACAGACACACACCATCATCATGTGAGGCGTGTGTTACAGCTGTGTTTTAAATCCCTGCGGCTGCTGTTGACTAAGCTGATCTTTGTTCAGGAACAAAAAAAAAAAAAAAAGAGCCGCTGCCTCTGCCATGACACGCAGCAGCAACAACAACACTAGTTTTAGTCAAAAATAACATAAAAGACGCACACAAATATCATCTGTGTGTGTGTGTGTGTGAGATCTGTCAGCCAACAACAAATGTAAACGATGGGATTGGAGCAGAGCGCACACACATGCACACAGAAGGACACGGGCACATACACACACACACTATAACCTGCAAACAGTGTTTGAAGGGCTGATGATGATGCAGCACTGCACTGTCAAACCAGGTTTCAAGGGTGGCAGCTGGATGAGGAACTACTCTCGGAAATTTTGTTGTATTTTTACTGTTTTTTTCATTTTCATTGCAAACATGTTTGTTTCCCTGGATCATTTCACTACTGGTGGTGGAGACAAAGCCTAAAACGTAAGATTTAGGTTGTAGATCAAACTGTCATTACACAACATTACAGGCAGAGGTCCTGCATACAAACATGCAATGCTAACTATGCTAACAATCAAAAGTTAGAGTGCTGAACATGCAGCATCTAATAAGCATGAGAAGTCTCACTATAAACAGAGCGGAGGTGACACAGCAGATACATTAAATAAACTTAGCAGTCGTTCAGGTCATCCTGGGGGAGATGTATCAAGGTCTGGGTGGTGTCCCAGGTCTGCAGGACAAATGGACTAGTGGCATGGACTGAACCGTATCCAGCTTCTGATAAAACTGTTTAACGACACACACCTGGAAGAGTCTCGCCTCTACGGCGCTCTCTGTTCTATCTCCCCTCCTGAAATTTCTAGTCCTTCCTGCTCCTCTGTAGCTTTTCCAGTCCCCTTCCCTCTCTGTCATTTTTCCTCCGTCTCTTTTGTGTCTTGTGACACACTCTCGCCTCAGCTATGTAATTATCTCTTGCTGATTCCAGGGGGTTTGGTGGAATTCAGCCCTCCCTTTCTTTCTCCTTCTACCCGCCCCGTCCGCCTCCGTCACTCGGATGCTGAATGCCATATTGTTCTGAGCTGCTACAAAGCCTTGACTGACAGCTGTGGGAAGCGGAGAGTGAATTCTGATTCCGCCCAGCAGCACCCCAACTCCCCTTTCTGCCGCCATTTCTGTCAGTTCGACTTGTCAGCTAGCTTTTCTTGTTTCACATTGTTTAAGTGATGTGGTTGTTAAAAAACGAGCTCCATTTGGCCCGAACGCCCGCACAGACTGCAGTTCTAATTTCAACACGTTTAACTGCACTTTAGCAAACACACCGAGGATGTTAAGGCCCAAATGTTTTGAAACTTTATTCTGTGAATGCAAATGTTTCTCTGAAACCAGCAGCTCCATTCACACCAAACAAGCTCCGCTGGCGGGCGACTGAAGAACCACAGTATTTATCTATTTATCTTATGTTGGCTCTGAGCTGATCGTCACCAAGAGCCCAGAGGAAAGCCTCGAATAGCTCGTTAGGACGTCAGATGACTGAATCAACGTCATCACTCACATGCATCAAATCGAGCTGCGAACACCAGGGAGCAAATCAGGGCAGAGCAGAGACTGACCTCAGCTCGATGGAAAAAGCGTCACTAAAGACCGAATAAGCCAAGAATCACAGCAATGGAGAGATGGAAATGCAGACGGAGGAAAGAGTTCATCCAAAGTCGGGAGAATTTATCAGATTAATTATGGATGCTGACTGAAAATCAAACATTAGCACGTCAGCTGTGTTTGACTGTAACAGTGAAATGGCACTTAGCTCATTTTACATAACTACTTCAGTATCCTCTTACATGCTGTTTTCTAGCTTTTTCCATTGTGAAAAGACAAATTCTGCAGCAGAAACTGAAAATTTGTCCCATTTCCAACCATGAAAATGTTCAAACTTCACTTTTAGAAGCTTCTGTCTGAAACTACCAGTATCAGCCTTAGATAAATGTTTTCACTACAACCCTTTAGTTTTAATCCTGAACAGAGAAAAGGTCCTGGCGTATAGACAAAGCGCCACACACCACTCTCACACACTATCAGAGGGGATTTAAAGATTCAAACAGTGGTCTTGGTAATTAGGCAGATGGATTTGTGCTTCTGCTCCTGGTCCAGCGGGATATAAAGCGACACATAATGCAAGCGGACGAACTCTTTAAGTGGATTAATTAAAACCAACACTGTGGGGTCAAAGGTCAAGCCCCCGTTTGCCGTCAGCACTCCTCACTCTTCCCTTCCCGTTCCCTCCCGCCTCGCTCGGAGCACTCTCAGAGCTGCGGGACGGTTCGCTGCGGTAAGTCCAAGGATTTAGATGATTGGACGGAGGCAAAATCCAACCCTGAAGAACTCGAGAAGGGAGAACGAAGCAGTGAAGGAATAATGGTAGATTTTTTTTTTTTTTTTTAATGTCTAGGCTTAATTATGAAAACTCATTTTCACATTAGTGTCAGAAACTGGCCCTTATTTCCCTGCTCTAGTTTGGCTTTAGTTCTTGCTCTAAAAACACACTTTTATCTTATCTTAACCTGGTTCCTGTCATTGTATCTGCAAACCAGATGGTAATGGAATCAAAACCTGTGCTCTCCTCTCTCCACTCCCTAATTGAATGCATAACACACCTCATCTCTGCAGTTTGTGTGTGCGCGCGTGAGGTGGCTGGATGTAATCAGATGGAATTAATATGCATGCTGTTTCTCATTATGAAATAACTGAACTGCACTTCAGATATGTGACGTGCAGCGTGAGATTTTAACATCCATCCACTGCGTTCGCTCAAGAGGGTGTGTTTCTGTGTTTCTGTGTGTGTGTGTGTGTGTGTGTGAACTGACAGACAATATATAAGAGAGCGGGAAAGAAGACGCACCCTGCTGCTGGCAGATAACACTTGCTTTAACACATGCACACACATTTGTCACTTGCATTAGCTCCTTATTGCATTTAAAGTAAATCAAATTCCACAGAGCTGCATTAATCTGCTAATTGTGCTAATATGCATATCATGGCGCCTAATTACGTTACAACAGTGAGGCCTCATCTTTCATCGGCACCGATAGTTTTGCTTTAGTTTCTTGCTTTGAGATTTGAATAATACAGGAAGGCTTTTGTTTTCAATCTACTGGAATGTGTTAACATTTAGAAAATTGTATCCAGCTAAATCAAGTGTTTGTTCCCTTTGTTTAACTGCTTGTGGTGCTCAATAATAACAACATAAAAACACTTTCTCGGTAATGCTGCATTTATGATATGAGTGTGTGTGAAGTGTGCGTCTGAGTGTGACGGAGGTGAGTCTCATTAGGGAGAAAACGACGCAGAGAACGCCGCCGAGGTGCTTCATTATCATACACAATTGAGAAGAACTTGTGTGTGTGTGTGTGTGACCCAGAGAGAGTGTGAGCGGCGGCCGACAGTAAGCTGGTCTTTATTAAGATGTGCCGTCTTTGGAGAGGGACAGCTGCTCCTGCCTCTAATCTGGAAGAACAATGCTTTAATAAAGAGAAGATGAGAGACAGGGAGGAGGTAAATGTTCCTCCGTCTCCTCTTTCTCTCTTTCCTTACGACCTTTTCTCACTCGTCTTCGCCTCCTTCTCTCCTAATGACTGAGCTGCCTGTTCCAAAGAAAAGATCTTTGGGTTTCCTGCACAAAAGTTGGCAGTATTTGTCAATTTGGAACTGAAATCCTCACTTCTGACCTTTGACTTTTCACCTGCCGAGCTAACGTGGCTGCTGTGAGTCAGACGTGTCAATTATCAACTTGCTATCTGTACTAAAATCAGCCAGAAGTGACATTTTTAACACTACCAGGAGATCTGTCCCCATTCAGCAAATAGACCGAGAGGAGAGAGAGTGTGTCCACAGAGAAAGTCTCTGCTGCAGCTATTTATGTGTGTGTGTATGTGTGTGTGTGTGTGTGTGTGAGGCCAGCTGCATGCCCTATTTCTCAATGTGGATGGTCACCACTGCCTGTTTGGAAATGACATCATTTAGCCCCCCCCACCCCGTCCATCAGCAGTTTGCTGAAATATGCCTGCTCCACATTACTCCACTCATTTTCTATTTTGGATTCGTGGATAATGGTGGTGGGAAGGAGGGCAGCAGTGGGAGGTGGGGGCATAAAACGATAAAGGAGGGAGGGAGCAGCAGCATTAAAAGAATAATTTGAGCATCTTGAGGGTTCTGTCTCCTCTCTGCCGTTTCCAAAATAGAATTTGCGATAGTCCCCGTCGCTGCCGCCAAGTCTGTCGAGGGAATAATGACTTATTTATCAATTGGCTGAAATATTCAGGGACAAGGCCTTTTAAATTCCAGCTTTTAAATTCATGGGCTTTTCTGCTGAGATGCTTAATGACAGTGAATGTATTCATAGTGATTTGCAGGTCCGAGGCTGAGCCTCGCGTCCTGCCCATGAGTCTAATATCTGCTTGACAAAAAGGAAACGTGCTCACTCAAGACGAGGCGAGTTAAAAAAGTTCCACCTTTGACCTCATGGGAGGCTCCCTGAGTGAGATTTGCATCAGGACCGTCTCCTTGTGCCAGCATGCAAACCGCCGTGTTGCTTGAGCAGCTCTGAAAACATGTTTTGCAGCTTGGGAGATAAAATTTAATGTTCTCTAAATGCTGCTGCTGCAGGCAATCAGCCATGAGTAAATGTTTCAAGATAAATTCCTGGAGGGGTGTTCACTTTCTGCCAGTGCTGTGGCTCTTCAACATTTGGAGGGACCGAATCAGAATGGGGGGTGGGGGTGGAAGGGTGGGGGTGCGGTTGGGGTGGTGGTGATAAATGTCATTCTTACTTCTAGGCTGGAATGGACGAAGTTTGGAGATGGTGGTGGTGATAAAGCGCCATGCTGGGCAGCATAGGGGGCTAATGAGATGTACGCGGGCACAGAGCAGCTTGCATGCGCCAGACTCGACCGAGCAGAGGAGAAGCGGGAGAGGAGACTGAAAAGTAGAAACTGCGCTGTACTCGTCGTAGGTTATTTTACCCAAATCGCGCAAACCGTGCGTAATTACGCACCGCAGCACAAGAACCAAAGCTCAGAAGTCCGCGACCTCCTGCATGCGCCGCGTCCCACCCTTATTTTCTCCAAAACACCAACGCACTTCTGTCTCTAGCCCCTCTGTTATCACCCCGTTCACAATGGCGAGGCTGTGGAGAAACTGACCGGGCGCTTACCTTAACACGTTCCAGCTTTTCAGAGGGTCCAGGTCTGAAATTATAGAAACCATGGTCGACTGGCTGGGCAGCACCGGGAGAGGGAGGGGGTGCGGCAGAAAAAGATCGAAAGAAAAAGCGGCGCTAAGGCTGTAAACTCCGTCTGCGAATGACAGCGATTGCTCGGATGCAACCCGTCCTGGTTGTTCAGTGGGTGATGAGCGCTGTCACAGCTCTCTCTCTCTCTCTCTCTCTCTCTCTCTCTCTCCCCCTCTCTGTCTCTCCCTCCGCCCCCTCTTGTACAAAGCCTGCGCTCTGCAGACGCGTCTCCGAGCTCCGTCCGGTCCGTGTTTGACAGGAAGGCTGCTGCTCGAAATGCAGAAACGTACAGTAGAGGAGGGTAAACCCCACATAGGAAACTCATTTAGCCAGCTTCTGTTTTTAAACGCACCCGAGGGAGCAGGGTTCACGCACCTACACTGTAAAACAGTGCAAACAGCTTTTCCATCCAACGATGTGACTTTAAGCTTAAAGCTCGTGTGAAGGTGGTTTGTTAGTCCGCTGGGAGAACGTGTTTAACACGCAGGTTCACTTGGTGGAGTATTTCACAACAAAAGAAACTGAGCTGGTTTGCAAATGAAAAGACCAACTACAGGGACTGTGGACAAAAGAGAGATGAACTTTTAGATGAACTTGCTTCCTCCATAAATAAAACTATAATTCATAACTAATAATTAAACGAAGGCTAAGCATTAAAGCCAGAAGCATAACTGATTGTGTAATGTCTCATTATCCATCCAAAGCAGATCAGAAACCACTTGATGCAGCAGGTTTATCACATGCCAAATATTTTACAACTGAAACCTGGTTCAGACACAGCTGCTCAGCGAACTGTGCTGCAGTTACTAAGTTCAAGGCATCGTCACAGCCCTGCAGAGTATCTCTGCAAACTCTTGTCAGCCCTGACTTCCTGTCTGACACCACCACATCCTGTCGATAGCTGTGTTGTTTCTTCCTATTTCCCCTCCCCTCACATGGCAGCAGATGCATCATTGCTGGCGAAGAATGACGAGGCAACAGCCAAGTCCCACCCATTCTGATTTCCCATCTATTTGCTCATTGGGAAAAAGCAGATGAGCCCCGATGGAAAAGAGAAGACAGCGTCAGAACTGTGTCTGTTTCAGATAATTGTCTGGGACAGCAGAACCGAGTGGGACTGAAAGTGTCTGCCACTGCCATGGGCATTACAGCACAAGTGGTTTGTTATTTTCAGGGTTATGATGTTAGTTGGTTGCACTTGTACTCACAGATGATGGTCAGTTTGACAGCAAACAGTTTTTAGACAGCTCATTCAGAAAAACTCTCTGAACATGAGTCACAGCACCGCCTCGCTTTAGCTTGGTAAATGTGCGTTTTTAGTTTTTCCCCGATGGTGTTGGATGTTTAACCGTGTGCAGCTCCATCAGCTAAAGCTAAAACAGCCTTTAAATCCCAACAATACATGATGTCACAAACTGACACTGCAGAGGGGAAACACTAGTTCACATGGAAGTAAACAGCACAGTGCAGGTAAGACATAACGGTAATGCAAAGCTACAGCCCGGCGCTCTCAGCCTCAGCAGCCATACTGCAATGGCTTTAAATAGACTCAATTGGACATCTGCTTCAGTGAGGAGGAGGAGGAGGATGGAGAGAGTTGACAGCATCTCGCTTCTCTTCCTCTGTCTCTATTTCTGTCTCTTGCGCTCATATAGACACGAAGGCTTGCGCAAACGCACACACGCAAGACAGTAAGATCAAACAGAGTTTAGCTCTCCTCTGCACAATTCTAATTTCTGCATTGCGATCACGTTGGCAGGCCTGACGTCTCCGAGTAGGCGTCAGTGCATCCGTACAGTTACGAGATGTATAGACAGTCGGCAGGAGAGAATAGGTTAATGGTTTTGGTTTTATTAATCGTCTTTACAGCTGCTGTTGTTTTGTTTTTTTCAGTTATATAAAGCTTTGTTTTCAGTGTTGGACCTGCAGTGCACATCGAAGCAGCTGTTGATAAATGGGGCGTCTTTATTTGGTCTTAGATTTTTCTTTTTGCTTTAGTTTTTTCTAGATTTTCATCCAAAAGTGCTTCTGCTAACTGCACCTTCAGTTAATTGATGAATCAAAGGTAAAGGTCAACATTAATTAGTCTCATCAGAAACCAAGAGTTAATGTACATTGGACCAGTTACTTTAATACGTCTTTAAAATGTCATGAAATAAAACTTTTAGGAATAATTATTCAAACTTTTGCTTTTGTGTCCGGTTTGAGAAACATACTTTGCACTTAATGTTTAAAGGGCCACTCCACCAATTGTTTGTGAAGCCTGAAAAAACAACTTAAGAATAAGACAATGAGGACGAAACCTTCCACATCCAAATACACAGCAAGGACAAACACCTGTTTCTCTGGGGCTGCCGGTGCCATTTACCAACAAATTTAATACAAATAGTCTCTGTTACAAACTGGGAGTTTTAAAGACACGGGCATTTATCAGACAAGGAGGGTCTAACAAACACGCCACAAGTTGCATTATGGGAAAAGTGGGATTTGGCAAATTGATAGCCTTGAGTTTTACAGAACCGACTAAAAAAAAAAAAAAAAAAAAATCTCATCTTTTCCTGCTTCAGTTTTTATTTTATCGTGTCTCGAAGGTTTTCCAGCTTTGCTGAAGTGCGATCGTAAATCACTAAAGTACTTCTTTAAATTTAGCTCCAATAGGACTGTAACCCTGATTTCCTGATAATGAATGTACTCCAGTGCCTCTGAGTGGTGAGATTACTCTTTCTCTTGGAATAATGTTGTTTAATTGCTCTTTATTACCCACCTCAGCGAGTATGTAAACACACCCAACTTTGCTGTTCGAGGTGCAGACTCCAGGTTGCACTAGCAGCTGTTCAGTGGGTCTGAATTGGCAGCCTAATTACTATGCATGTGCATTAATATAATGAATTAAGTGTAAGGGAATAATAAGCAGGAGATAAAAGCCAAAACAGTGGCGTGTCATGATTGTACTGGATGACACGGGTTAAGAATCTCTTGACATATGGTGATTATCAAATTAAAAATTAGATATATAGAGATTATAATTCCTGTATGTTTATAATTCCTGCTCTGTGTGTGATGTAGTCTCACTAAACAAAACATTATAATGTCCAGACACCTGCCAGCCTCTGAAAGGCCATAATATAGCGCCTAATAATAGGATTACTTCAGCTTAAAGTGTCATATATCTTAATTAAATGATTAATTAAACAATGATTGAACTTAAAGATGTAAGTCATGAACACGTGTTCACCTGTGAAGCCCTGCTGTAGGACAGAAACACAGTCAAACAGATGCAGTGTGGTGAGAAGGTGCAGCAGCCTGGTACAAACCAGGATTCACACTCGTGTAGCTCCGTGAGCTGGGTATGCAAACGCTTACAGTCAGCTGCCTCGGTGTGAGCACACACCCTGCACCGTCACCGCCTGAACTCACTGATCCCATTATTCAGCAGAGGATTAAAAACCCTCGGACTCTTCACTGTCACACACACACACACACACAGGTACACACATGTTCACATCATAAACGCAGCCAAAACAATATCAGCATGATAAACACCTTGTATTTCCTCCAGCTTCTTTATTCGACCAAATCAGGCGGATCTGTAGACAAGCCCTGAGGTTTATGTCATCATGCATATGTGATGTTCATTTCAAATCTAAACAAAGTCAGTGCATCTTAAAACCACCCACTGAATACAGATTCCCATTTTACCTCAATCCATTTAAAGGGCGGGTTGGAGATGAGCGGAAAACACAAAATAAGCAGAAGAGAAGATGTGGATGAAATAAGTATAGGAGGATTATTTCATAAACGGCAGAATTTTCTTTTCTGTGTAAGTCATTTGATCCTGTCAAATATGCCCAAAGCCATACGCCCACATGCTCATTGTCTGAAATACGCTCTGTTTGTGAGAATCCCCCCCTTCACACAAGGAGTGGAGCGGTTGGCTGCTCAGCTCCACACCAGCCACAGCTCCCAGTAAAGCTCAGAGAAGGCGGCAAATGAGATTTAAATCGGGGGACGCAAAGCGGCACACACGTCCAGCAGAACGGCCTGGTGAGCTAAACTGCAGAAAGGCTTCGTGTGCCACGTTCACCACTAGAACAAACAAACAGAACCTTTCTCACTTGGATCCTGTGTCTCTCCAACACCATCTCATTTCATCTCCAGTTACAGCTGCACTCTGACACACAAGGTTTCTACTCCCTTTACTTGTCATAATAGCTGGATTTTCATTTTTCAAAATAAAAGCCATTTCCTGTTTGTTTTTTTTATGTAAAAGCCTCCATGCATAGAACTTAAAGCTGCTATAACCAATATTTTTATTTTAATGATGGCTCAAATGACTGTATGTGAACAGCAGTGACTCATAGTAGTGAATTAACAGATAATTATGGCCTGACTCTGCTGGGCCTCTCAGCTACTGCAGAGCATTTTAGCACCCTAAGCTCAGATTGTTTGGATTGCACAGACTTTACTGTTTAGTCACCAAAATAGAGCTAAACGGCTCCAAATTAATGCTAATATTGCTCCATATCTGATGGATGTGTGAACAAGCAACTGGTTCGCAATAAATTCGCTATGTAAAATGTGATAAAATGGTCAAAAATGAGTGAAAGCACTAAAACTCGTTAAAACACTTTCAGCTTTGGCGTTGCCCATAGGTAGCAAAAACAAAATGGCACTTAGTTAGGCAGAAGAGTATGTGGCACATTGTGACCTGGGAAAACTGAGAGCAGTGTGCCAGAACATCATAACACAACTGTAGCACTGACTCATTTTTGTACAGGCAAAAAATAAACCGTCAGAACATTTTGTAAGTCGTTAGAATCACATGAATATTTGGTTCCATTTAATAAGGCATCATTTTATTATAGATGCTTCTTCCACTATGACACCTGATTTTGATTTAGTCTGTTACTTCATTACGATGGCTCCTTTATTTTAACATTTACAACTAAACAACATTATCAACTGCAAAGTCTCATCATGGGGGAGGATACAAACCAACTAAAGGGCCGGTTTGTTGGTAGAAATACATAGAGGCTGCATATCCTTGTGCACACTCATACATGTGTGTGAGCTTCATTCTGGTGAGTCATACAGGAAGAAAAAGCAGAAAGTTTGCAGGAAGGGTTTATGTATGTGAGAGTGTGTGTTGTGATCGCCCACTGCAAATAAAAGTTCATGTTTGGGTCCCCCGAGAACAAGAAAATGGACAGTCTTCTGAAATTTGCTCATCATTTCTGAATTTGTCAAATGATACGATTTCCAGGCAAACCTGGCAGGACCGTGTCTCTTCTTTTTCGCTGCTGGGGGGGTTGACAAATGATATGCTCAGAGCGAGTCAAAAGGAAATGGAGAGAGGAAGAGAAAGCGCTTGGCAGAGCAGCGTCCAGGCGAGAGAAAATTATGGAGAGTGAGCGATTGAACCAGAGTGGGAGAGTGAGTGGGTGAGGGAGCGAGCGACAGAGAGGGGGAGAGAGAGAGAGAGAGGAAGAGGAAGGAGAAGAAGAAGAGGAGGTGGAGGAGGAGGAGGTGGAGGATATATTTAGAGATGCTCCTAATCAACTTCTCCGTCAGTTTGTGTCTGTGGGGGCGAAAGGGAGAGCGGGAGGGGGAGAGAGAGAGCCAAGTTCAACACTAAAAATCAATATGCAGCCCACTCGCTCAGCGAGAGCCGTGGCCAGAGGACGACAGGAAGAGAAAGTGAAAGAGAGAACAGGAAAACAACAGGATGAGGCAGAGACAGATGACAATGAAAGTTGCTTCATTACTGGGGTCGATCGCTTCATGTAACACATACGGGAGAACGTAAAAACACCTCCTGCTGATTCAATTTGAAGGTTTAGTCGAACTTTTTGTGATACTAAACCTACATGCAACACAGACTATACTTCCAAAACATTATTGCTCACGGCAATAACGGCAGTTCAACTGCTTCCACCATGAGGCTAGTACGAAATTCCCTCTTTGTGTTTCTCCAGTGTCGTTCTGCTGAGCTGTGGCGGAGGAATACGTCATCGAATGCTGGGTTTGTTGCTGGGAAACATCACCAGCTGTAAACCGACATACAGCTGCCAAAAAGCAGACAGCACACCCATGTGACTGATGCAAAACTGCTGAAGCCTCAGTGCTTTGGCTAAACTTTGCCCTTTTGGCCAGAACAGGGACAAAGACGATGCCCGTCATTTATTAAAATGATCCAACAGATGTGAGTCTTTCAAAGGGGCAGTGAAAATGAGCTTTTAACCAAAAGTGAGCTTTATTTTATAGTTTTGTTTCTTACATTGATTTACATATATTTTAGTTTCTTGTCAGCATCTCCTGCCTGTGCATCTTTGCAAACAGCCAAACATGCTATTTGAGACTTTCCAGTACTGCCATGGTTCTGTCATTCAGTGACAACAGCACCGGATAACAGCAGCCTGCTACACAACACATGTTTACAATCTATATTACTTTAACTACGCTCCACCCTGAACAAGCTACCAAACAAACATCCTCCAGGGGAAAAGTGCACTGCTATGTCAGCTTGTAGGCTCGAGAGCTCGGCGTACCGACTTAAATATTAACTTCAGTAAATTCAGATGCTTGCGAGCTAGAGCTGCTTCCATAAATTGGTTTACAATTTGTCCCCCGTGGCTCCGATATTAAACCTATACAGCGATCCGCCCACGCAGACGCCCGAATGCTGACGTGAACTCAGTGACCTCAGATTTCCTCCTCTCAGTAATAAAAAGTAGTAATAAAAATATAAAATCACACTTTGGTCACAATGAGAGATGGAAAATTAAGATTTTAGAAGGACTTGAACCTGCACCCTTCTCACAGCAAAAGCCACATGGTCCGTCCACATAAATCCTCACGTGTAGATATTGATATACTTGATTTAAGGTCAATACCGTGCTGCTATAATGAAGCAGAGAAGCAGGAGTGATAGCAATGAGACCACTGAACAGAGGAGGAGGAGAAGGGTTAGAGCTCATCTACAGTGCCCTCAACCCAACATCTCTCATTAGGTGATGATCGATCCTCCCGACGCGCAGCCCACACAGAGAGAAAATGCAATTAGAGCATTGACCCAACGATTGCGTGAACTGGTGATCGATAGGTAATCATCACCTGAGAGGGGCAGGAGGGGCAGGTGAAGGGGGCGCTGGGGCCAGAAGGGTGAGTCAGGTGTGAGGGAACGTGGAGGATGCCCTGCGACTGAACTGAGACATGGATGTTAGTGGAAGGAGACGAGAGCTGCTGGTTTTTAAAAAAAAAAAAAAAAAAGAATTACATGAAATGCAAAGGGCATTTTTTTCCTAAAGGTCACTTTGACAGTTTTGGTAGGAACTGTTTTATTCCAGTTTCTACATCTGCATTTTCCACATTAGATGTACATGCAGGTATACTGTATATCCACACAGGGGGAGCTGCTCCTGCACAACATACATGTATTATACGTACAATAAAGTTATATTAAATCATGTATTAATAATACTGCTGGAAGATTTAAATCTTATTTTAGTAATTACTGAGATAATATCATAAAATATGATTTTGAGCAAATACAGCCTGACAGAGCTGCTGTGGCTGGTTAAACATCATTCATCATTCTGCAGCTGACGTTGATCTGAGTGGGTGAAATTACCTAGAACAACGTGACACTGTGGTTAGCCTTTGTTTCTCTAATGACACCGTTATTGCTACAGTTCCTCAAAATTAAGTGCAGGTTTCCCAAAAAGCCTGGTGCTTCTAACCCCTCCCTGTTGCCTTGGTCTTAATTCAGTCCCTTAAATCTGTGCATGTAATACCTTAATTTGCCATCATTGAGGAAATGCCAATTAAAATAAACCTTACTAATAAACAAAATGCTGAGCCACATCCAGACCCTGTGTTTAACATCTTTTAGCTCCCTTACTTTTTAGTGGCTTAGCTAGAGCTCATTGGAGGATAAAGGTTTTTGTCATTTGATAAGGGCTTTGGCGTTTGTAAGAAAGTGCATTTTTCTCCCTTTGTTTTTACATATTATGAACAATTTACTGTATGAAGTCTGAGGTGCTGGACAGGCCAACTGATAAGACTTAGCCAGACAGTCTGAAAGTTCCTGCTTTAGCTGTAACTATGTTTGGTTCGGTCTCTGAACATCACACAACATGATCACAAACTGCACTGAAGGTGTTGTTGCATCTCCGGGATCATGTTGTGTTTCTCTATTAAATGCTGTGTTTTGTCACATTTGCGGGGGGTTGAAAGTGGTGGGCACACTTTACCAGGAAGTGTCCTCACTCTCACTTCCTCTTTAGCGTTTTACCGGAGAGAGGTGGCCTCATTGCTTCCTGCATAAATCCAGTATATTTATTCTCTCTCATTGCCTCCTCTGTATTTCATTGTCTCTCACTCCCACTCTTTCTAACCCTCTCTATCTCAGTGTCTCTGTTTCATGCAGTTCACCCAATTTCCTCTCCATCTCTTTTCTCTGTGTGAATAGCTTAAAAAGCATTATGCACCACACTGATTCACTCATATCATGAATAAAATAACGTTGCCAGTCACATGGGGTCTAAACCAGGCTTTGACATGGGTTTTTTTTTTTTTTTTTCCAAGGCTGATACCAATATCAGTATTTTTAGAATAAAGCTGCCAGTAGCAGGACATATTGAGCCAATGCTCTGAATTTTTAAATGCCACTGTTCTCCAGCCAAATTTTAGGGAAAAACAAAAAAAATTATTACTGACAGGATAGAAAAGCCCAGAGGGCGAAAATATTTCTAATATATATTTAATGTCCATCCTATTTATAACAATGAGGCTAGGCCAACAGAAACAACAGTATAATGCGGTACAGTCCCACGGCAGAACAAACTGCACCATCAGAAATGGATCCTTTCTCTGGATCAAAACCTGAACCTCATCACTTCACGAAGGAGGTTTTTACTGCAGTAAGAGCAGTAGAAATATGCCAAAAACTGGCCACAAGACTAAAAAAAGATGTGGACAGTAAAAATAATAAACAATCAGCAACATGGATTGTCCCTGTACTAACACATCAGGAGCTTCATTACAGTTTTCCCAACGTGAGTAGGATTCATCTGCTGGGCACAATGAATGTCTGTACACCATCCATTCAACTGAGATATATCAGTCTGGACAAAAACACTAGACTGACCATCACACCAACGCTGCCAACCCTACAGCCTCCCTGCTAGAGGAGCTGAAAGGAGAAAAAAAGAAGCACAAAAGCTCCACTTACATCATTTCACACCCTAAACATCATTCTCCACAAAGACTTTGAATATACTGCGCAGCTTAAAGTGTTTAGTGACTATTATTATCTATGTGTTTCTATATACATTTTCATGAATTTTATTTGTATCATCACATGGAAATGTATTTCAATCCACCGTGGTAGAGGACGACTAATACTGAAAATCAATTCAACAAAACACCTATAAGCTATTTTATATTTGCCTTGTCGGTGTATGTCCATAAAAGGACAATATTAGTCCTATATATTTTGGTGAAATCCCACTTCTGTTCTGCTGAGGAGATTGCCCACAAAGCACTTATCAAATGGAATAAAACATTAAATATTCCAGCAAAATACCATAGGACTCCCAATATGTCAGTGACTGTGAAAGTACTTTCCCCTGTGGCCTCTCCATTGATCCGACAACATAATCAGTCATGAAATCCTTTTCCTAAACAATACCTGATGGGAAATCGCTCTTTGTGCTGTGGTCATTTGTGCTAAAAGGTCAGAGGTCAGATAGAGCAGGAGCCAATTAAAGCCCTGCAGATTCGACACGAGGAGGAAACAATCTCCAACCCCATATGTGGACCTTTGCCTCGGGGTCCTGGTCGCCAATAACTGCCCTACCTCTGTGTGCAGCGTGGGGCAATATGTGCACCTGCCTCCCTTCCAGTATATTTTTATACATCTCCTTCTACACTGGCTGACAAGACAAAAATATCCACTTATGTGTGTGTCTGTGCATGTGAGTATCTTTTATTACTTTTACACACACACACTCACCCAGTCGGAGGTGTCAGTCCACAGACGTAGTTCTCAGCACGCTGCTGGTGAAGAGGTCGCTGCAAGCCAGCACACTCCATTTCCCAGGCTGCCGTGGGGCAAACCAAGGGCAGGAAGGCGAGTTGTTCACCGGCTTGATGAAACTTGTCTACCTCAGCGTGCCCTGTGGGAGGGGTGGAGGGTCAGAGATGAATGTGCATATGTGTGTTTCATGCTCTTTCTAGTTGAAGACGGCCCAGTGACAAGTCAAAGACTCATACATCATTCTGTGGCAGAGTGGCAGAGTGATATTTATGGGTGTCTGATGCAACTACATACTGTGTGTCGGAGAGAAGGAGGAGGAGGACAGGGAGGAGGAAGGAGGGAGGAAAAATAAAAAACCAGAGAGAGCAGGAATTCCTTCTCAAGTAAAGGCAGGTCTTACTGAGGTTTATTTAAAGTCAAAAGTAGAAACGGCAGCTGGGTCAATGCTCAGTATTAACTCAGGTAGAGCTTCAGCAAACAACTCGCCTATTTCTCCCTCAGCCTCAAAAACAACCATCTCAAATCTGACAATCAACAACATGCACCAAGTCACACTAATGTACAAAGTAATAGAAGGTAGTTTATGCACTGCACGGTCTGCGTTGGGTGTTGCAGTATCAAACCCTCTTTACCTCTGTACAGGTGGTGCATCTGTACGCTGAGGTTTTAGAAAGGGAATACATTCATCTCCTAGTCTGGTTGGATCAGGCCAGTTTGTTACTGTGCACCGACACCGACCACCCACCAGCTAACAGTTGAGTTTAATGTGATGGCTGGGGTTAGCTCTCTCATCTTACTTCTAATGTTCAATCAGGGAGTCATGAAATATGTTTTCATGTTTTACACTGAAAGAAGACAAAGGAATTTTCATATGCACATACTCAAAAAAAATTTGGAAAATACAATTATTCATTTCATTGTTTGAGAGAAATGTACTAAAACTAGACACAAAGGACATTAGGACAATATTCACCAGTAGATAGAGGTGGTTCAGTCCTGAGAGGAACAAGTACAGAAGGCAATAATCCTTAGAAAGGCTAATTAATGTAGACAAATCTAAAAAAAAAAAAAAATACACTGAACGTTGAACGGAAAGAAAGATGTGGAGCAACAGGACAATGAGGCAGTGAGCTGGGGCCAACTGAGAACAAGGGGCAGTGACTTGCACAGAAAGAAAAGTATTTGAAGGTTGAAACACCAAACACTCCAGGTCTCTGTAACAAACCGGTTGAGACTAAAAGAGTCTCAGCACAGCTTGATCTCATCAGCTGAGACAACTCAGACCGATTAGCGGGTCATTAACAGTGATGACGCCTAACTGGAAAATGATCACCTTCGGCCAAGAAAACTGAATCACTGAGACATTTTGAGCTGTTGTTTTGATAACAGAGACAGTAGAGTAGTGTGCTATCAAAATTATTTTCACAACGATGAACAAGATAAATATTCAACGTGCATCGCCTTTGGGCTTCCAGTGGTCTAACAGACAAATGATCCAATCCCGACAAGCTTGTAGTGGAGTGGGAGCTAAAAACAAACTCCTAACTAAGCTAACGGCGTTAATTGGAGCCAGGCATGTCATCAGCTGTGGATGTGTGGTTTGCAGACTATGACTTTTTGCTCCTAAGCAGTGGATAGGAGAGAAAACAGCCTGCCAAAGATATTGTTTCATAACGCTCGGCACCACTCCTGACACCCATGAGCTGGTTTTACTGGCCGGAGAAAATCGCTGCCTCCCTGTCAGTCCCACAGCAACACCATCCCACACACACTCACCTCTGCACAACTGCAGGGCCGAGCAAAGGAAACAAGGAAGGACGGATGAAGGAAGGAGGGAAGGCTTGGACAAACAAACCTCACCGCAAGGAGGAAAACCTTAGGAGCATTGTGTCACCGCTGCCAAAGTACAGCAGACTGCAGCTTGGGTCATCCAAATGTGTTAGCTAGAAGGTTTTAAGAAAACACGCTGGAGCAACTCAATCATGTGTTTCTGATTGTTGAGGAATCTTCTGAACTGTTTCCAACCCTGTTCCCGCCTCCCCTCCATCCTTCCTCCTTTCTGCAGTGTTTCCTACAGCTCAGACTGTAAACACACACAAACAAATTCACAGGATCAGGAAAGATCAAATGTTGCTATTGATATTTTTGGATTATTAGTATCTGTACACATCTTTATATCCAATACCTGTGCAGTTATTTGTTGGGAATTTTAATCTGAAAATGTGGCAGTACAATCCAAGACAGCATTAAGACTCTACCTTAACCCCCCAGTTATTATTCATTGGTATCAGTAAATGTCTTCTAACACGATGTAGAACATTTATAAATATAAAAATGTGTTTTGTGCACAAAGCATTCATAAATCATTTAAAGCATAAATAATTCATGAATACTTAATAGCACATTAAAACACAGTTGTAATGACATTAGAAAACTGAACTTGTCATTTATAACACTGAATAAAGATATCCTCTGAGTCCTCTTACCAATGTTTATGAGAAATATATCTATATTTACTTGGAATTCAAATGAGCATTTAAGGAAACTGCATAAACAAAACAACAGATTGATGAATTGTTTAAAATGGCAGCTTACCTTATTTCTATAAATACAGATAAGCCAATCAAATCTTTCAAATTAAAAGTTAAAGAAAAACTTGAATATTAAAAATATGACAGCTGACAACTAAACTGAAGAATATTATTTCAACCTTATGTTTCACAGCAATTTCATGAAGCGCTTTACAGCATCCACTAACCTTAAATTCACATGCAGGTTAAAGCCTCACCAGTTTATATATAAATCATATCTATTATATACAACTTACAATAAAGGTAAACGTGATTACAACCATATATTAATATTGTTTTACAAAACATTTATTGTCTCCTTGCAATTAATAGTTGCTGAATAGTCAATTAGTGGAAAATGTGGAAAACTAAACAAGTGCATGATATCAGTCCCAATGTGAATGTACTACTTGAGAGGGAGGGTTGGTGTTGGTGTGGATGCGTGGGGCGGGGGGGGGGGCAGAGTTTAGCTACAGGCTGTGGTGAGGGAAGGAGGAGGAAGAGGAGGCGGAGGCGGAGAGGGTCGAGCTGTTAGGACGCTCCGGGGTCAGAGCTCCACGGAGGAGAGGAAAAAAAAACACCAACTCAGCTCCTGCATCCAGCCAGTGCTGCAAAACTGCATCACCAAACGGTCAACGCTCCCACTGGTGACAGAGTGCACAAACAGCATCTTTTTCTTTGACTTGTCACACACGCTGTGCGTGTTAACAAGTCAAACACGTCGACGTAGGAGTGAATCAGCATGTTAGTGTCCGACTGCATTCATCAAACATGGATTTCATAAGGTCAAATTTTCAGGAATGCCAGATCGTGCAGGCTTCCTTAAGCCCTTACATGTGTTTACAGAGCATGTAAATCTATTGAGCAAAGCTTTTCGCCCTTCCAGCAGGGACTAAATCTGACGTCACATGAAAGCACAGAGAGAGAGAGAGAGCGAGAGAGAGCGAGAGAGAGAGAGAGAGCGAGAGAGAGAGAGAGAGACCGTCAGATGTTTCAGACATGCACTGAGCCGCAGTGATCCATCCAAACCTTTTGAAGTTTATATCCCCCAAACATTTACAAGGATCTATCACAGGCTTCTAAAGTCCCTCCAATAGCATTTCCAGCAGAGTAAAGCAGGCAGTCAACAGGAAGGAGTCAGAGTTATGAGGAGAGAAAAGGGAAAAGAGAACAAAAAAAACATGTTGCTTGTGTTCGGGCCTGTTTCTGTGCTGGTAAGGGAGGTCACGAGAGGAAGGTGAGGAGCAGATCTGTCTCCTCCTTCAAACATGGACTCCCCTCTGTCTTGCTACCCCTCCTCTGTTTTTAAAGCCCGGCAGTATCACATGATAAAGTGCTGCTGTTAAGAGCTGTTGGAAGCAAAAGCAGAGGACGCCATCTCTTCCTTTCTTGTTCTTTCTCAACACTTTGCATCCTCTCCCCTTCCCCCACCCTCGGTTGAGCAATCATATGGTTGGTGTTCTTTATGCATACACGTGCTTTCATGTCCCACATTGGACTTGCTGATAAAAATAGAGGTTAAAATGAAAAGAATATTGCAAGCTAACAATTTTGACGTAGTTATTCAAATGTGCTCCTGTGAAGTGTTGTGGAGAGAAATGAGGGCTGCTCTGAGGTCAGCTCCAATACCGCAGGCCCACATCAACATAAAAGGGGAACTGGCTCCCCGTGCCTGATCCAGAGTCAGTTCATCAAATATTAATGCTGCGTGCGGTATTCCTGGGAGCGTAGCCCGACCCGAATACAATTACAAGCAATAAACAGCAGTTCTGCTTTAATCACAAGAGCAACGTTTACATGATTAATGCAATAAACTCCAATCTCATATTGCTGTTATGAGCTCAAGCTGAGAGCATAGTGCCAACGTTGTGATTATGCACATGATTATGCTGATTTTTTTTTAATATTACCTCTTTTCATTTGCCTTTATCGTGGACTCCAGGATTTCTAGTGTAGGTGACATGGCGTGGATTTGCAGACAGATCTTCCTGAAGGCGCTGAAACCTCGCCAGCTTGTGGTTGAATTCAGGACCGGTTTAAAGCCTTTCCAATTCTGCCTGTCTCCTGTTCTTTCATCCTCCACCATTTCTGCACAAAAGATACAAAATGTGCTCTCATTTATCATATTCTCTATTTCTGTTTGTACAAATTCCCCATCCAAACCATATTTCTTATCTCCTTAACTCCATTCAGCTTTAATGTTCCTAAAAATGGATCAAGTCGAGGGTCAAGAAGAGGTGAGGAGTGATCAGGATCAAGTTTTTCCGAATATTTCTTATTAGTTCTTGACCTTGAGGGGAAACTATGACATTTACTGGCGAGTAAGATAGACTGCTGGACTCAGATCTCTATAGAGAATCCAGGACTGTGTCAAAATGTAAATGAAGAAAGTAAAAGAGAGAGGCAGCAGAGTCTGTAGATTAAAAAGAAGTCGCTCCTGATTAGGCAAACACACTCCTGATTAGGCAGAATCAGTAAGCTGAGGACAGCATCAGTGTGATTGGAGAACTGAGCAACAGTAAAGAGGCTCTCAACACTGATGGCCGGCCTGAACGCTGCTTGACTCGCCGTGGCAGACCCCTGTAATAAGATGCCATAACCCACCCACCCACAGACAGACCACAGACACAACCTACGCTTTAACATCGCACACCTAAACACACACACACACACACACACACACACACACACACACACGTCCTCAGATGTAACAACAAAACGCAGTGAAGTGTCTCCTGACCCGACGCCTCTATCAGCAGCAGCACGCCACATCAGTGTTAAATGGTCTCCTGCATTAAAGTCTGATCTAAACATAATTAAACATGGCAGGTTCCTGTTAATGGTGGACGGGCGTCACAAAAACTCGTCAGAATCGACTTTCTCCCTTTTTCTGATCATTTCAACCAGATCACAGTTTTGAATTGCAGTGACACATCATTTTATAGATGATCTATGAGGTATTTTTGCCATATAATCACTAGCAGGGATGAGATTTAGTCGTGGTTGTATATTATGCAGCTTATCAGGCCAATTTATGCATGTTCTTTTTCAGAAGGGCAGTGCTGATTTAGATGCCTGCTGTCCTGTCCATTTTTATCTGCTGTTGGAAAGCAAAACTGTGTTCCATGAGAAAATGAAATATATCCACCCCCTCCATCAAACTCATCCCAAATCTGAATATATATATTTATTTTGTTTCTCTCACTTTCTCCCTTCCTGTCCTTGTACAGCTGTTGTTTTTTGTATCTCTGGAAGAGAAAAGACTTTGTGTTTGTTAAGAAACATCTGTTTTGTCCACACCTGTACTTTGGTTCCTTTAATATGGACTTGAGGAAAAGAGGATCACTTTTTGGGTTTGTTTATATTATATATAATATAATTATATTACAAACCTGACTACTCTAAATAAGCAGTCACACGAACTGACAGGTAACTCATTAATTAGATAATTTCAGTGATTCATCGCCTCCATCTTCGACAGGGAACGACGGTAACAACATCAGACTCTGTCTCCTCTGCAGATCAGAACTCTTTGCATTCACACCAGGTTAAACTGAACTGGACTGGATCTGTTTTTAAACAGCAACGAGCAAACACATGTGTACTGATTCCTCATCTATGTCTATTTACATTTCAAACAGTGCCTTTGTTGCCTCAATTAGAAATGAAAGTGGTCCAGTCTGACCAAATATTTGTGTTCCTCTCAGGTCCAGGTACTAAAATTTGCTGCTGCTTGGTGGAGTGAATTGCTCCCGGAGCTGATTGAAGATCAGGAATGAAATTGGTTTGTTATCACTTTTAAACATAGCATTGGGCCAAAGTGGAATTAGGGTGGATAGAGAGGATGAGATTTAAAAACTGTTAGGTTGTTAGTTTGCCACCAGGTACCAAGTATTGTTCTGACTGTAAAACGTGGATGGGCTTTAACTGTACGGACGAAAAACGAAACACTGAGTTTCAGTTTGGATGTTTCCTAAAAGTGAATGTATGAATGATATTGTGTGAGAACAGAAGTCGTGATGTCAGTTATGTTGTAAAAGCCAGAAAGATGTGTGTTGTTTTTTTAAGGATCTTCTTCATTTTCTTGTTAGGGTTTTTAAATCTTGTCGTGTGTCCCCATGCTGAGATACCTGAGCGGCTCGCTCTTCCTCCCTGCTGCCTGCCATTTTATCCTTTCAGCCTCTCCTGTCCGTTTTCATTTCGTGCTGGAAACTGTGTTCACTTTGAAATATATCAACACCCCCCCCTCCATCGAATCCATCCCAAATCCACACATAACTATTTCTCCGTCTCCCTCCACTTTCTCCCTTCCTGTCGTCACTTGGCCGTTGATTTCTCTGGCTGATATTTCGAGCCGTGCCGAGGATGTGGCTCTGAACATTGGCTCGTCGCCCAATCATAAATCTGCATTTTCCATGCAACCTCTGTTGTAAAGAAAGCAATAACACTCTCTGGCCTATTATCTGTCCCACTGCTGGAGGACACATCTGTCCTTCTGTGCTTTTTGTTTGTGTCCACTTCTCATCTTTGCACTGGCCTTTCTGCAGCTGAGGGACGACTCGCTGTCACAATAAACAATGGAATAATTAGGTGCAGTGAAAAGGCTGGACAACAGGTGCAGTATGTCACTGGGAGGATGTCAAACGTTGGGTGCGTTCCCAGCTTGGCCTTATGGGAAGATGGAAAAATCTGACACTGATATGACTCAGCTTGAATAATTCCTTACAATAAACCATTAAACACTCATTTCAGAAGTGGCTGGTCAGCAAACCGTATGACTCCCTGCACCTTTACCACCTATTTTGTTTTGGGGAGGGTCAGTTGTCTTGTACCTTGACACCGAACCAAACAATTTGAGGGTTTTGTTCAGTGCTCATTAGATTTAAAATAGGGGGAGAAAAATAGAACAGATGCATGTTACTATCTGTCTGCCATTGCTTCCCCTCTGCATCCCAGAACCAAACAATCAAGAGAGTAAACACACATACACACACACACACACACACACACACAACCACTACAAGTGGCTGTGGATGTTTGTCCTTCTCCTCTCCTCTATCTCTCCCTCCATCCAGACTAATCTCCCATTAAAATGGTACTGACTCTGCGGGCTGTGTTTACTCTGACCCCAGCGGATATGAAGTGTGTATTCCTATGTTTTGAGTTTTTTTATTTTTTTACACCAATGCCTTGTTGTTTGAAGTGCTAATTCTGTTGTTCTGCCTTTATCTTGTGATCAGAGGGCCTTCTAGCCTCACTTCACACCTCTGGAGGGACAGAAATATTCCCAGGTGAAAGCTTTTCACTTAATTGTCCTGGTTTTTCAGCTGCTTTAAAATAAAATAAAACCTGGTGTCTATTATGTAGCTACCATAACAGTAAACTGAATGCTTTTTCAAACGAACAGAAGAAAAAACTTTGAGGCCTAACTTCTCATTGCTCACTGGTCCAGTTATTGGCTTCGATATAAGTAGATGCTCTGTAGAGAAGTTCGTTTTCAACATAACCTGAATTTGTCCTAGTTACATTAAATAATCAGAAGCAGTGGGCAGCTATAATCTGAGGCCTGAGGACCAAATCCAAATCTGAGTCCAGAGCTTTGGCCAAGAGAAAATCGCTCTTTAGTTGAACTGCTCTCAACTATTGTCATTAGGGACTGCAGGGAGACACAGCTTCAATGACTTGAGCAACTGTGAGCAGAATCTGTGCCATGAGAACTTCATCAAATGTGTTTTCATAGGACAGAGAAGGTAGAGACACACTACAGCACCTGTCAGCTGCACGTCTTGTAGCTGCACTCATTTCCTACTCCAAAATAAAAGCGCTAAACATGCACAACTGCTGACTGACTGTTATAAAAACAGTATGAATGGCATCTGATGCATTAAATTAAACATAGGAGTGAAACCAAACTTTTCTGCCCTCTGCTCTTAAAACTCTCCTAAAGCCCTTTAGGAAACACAAACCTCCATGCATTAATGTTCAGTGGAAAAGGATTTAGGTCTGATTATACAGCCTGGTATACACCAGTATTGTGGCTAAAAGCAGCTTTCTGTGTAATGTATTTTTGCAATGTTTATGCTGTCTGTTACCGAGTGTGATAATTCATTCAGCATGAAATGGGATCCAGTGAAACAATGCCTCAAAAGTCTGTGTAAGTGTTTGTTTGTGTGTGCATCCTCCCCCTTCTCTCCACTAAACAGCGCCTGTAACTCAGCTGGAATATCTCCGTCAGGGCTCCGCCGAGCAGGTGACCCAGAAAAGGAGCAAACAGAGATGGAGGGAGAGAAGGGAGGAAAGAATGTGGGAAGAGAGAAAGGCTGATATTTATAGATATGAGGATAATGATGGTACCCAACAGAGTGTGTGAACAGAGAGACTCGTGGATAAAGTGTGTATGTGAGTGTGAGTTGTGTGTACATCCAGCGCTGGTGAGAATATAACACTAAAACATGTCTGTTTGCAGATAAGACTTGTACATCATCAATATCCGTCCTGTACAATTCCGACATGTCAACTTGCAGCCAATGCATCTACTTACTCCCGCATACTTTAATCTGTACTCACTGCTTCCAGCAGGGAAAACTTTATGACGCTATGGGTTTTTAGGATAACAGAAGGGCAGAGAGAAGAGTTGGAGTCTGAATTTTTTGCAGGTTTGACCCTGAACCAAAAGAATTTCATTTTAACAGATTAGAAATGAGAGAAGTGTATTATTTTCAATGAGAAAGTGAGTGAGGTTTGGCTAAACATTATAATAAAAAAATGGCTAGCTAGCTGACATAGCCAGACTTTGGAAATCAAATCATTTTCATACACATATATCATGAAAATTTGACTTCAAAAATACTTAAAACTACTGCATTTGTCAGAGAGAAGATCTGCAAGTGTTTGATGACAAAGCACCAATTCATTATTTTGGACAAGTTTTGACTTCAGGCATCAAAAGGATCATTTTCCAATGTGTCAAACTTTTGTAAGAGAACAGAATTTCTCAAATGGACACAAACATCTTCATGTCCTGCCATGTTGTATCTGGCAATTCATTTTCTTTTTCATGAAAAAAGCCAAATAGCTAAAGGAAAGACAAAGGTTTTCTCAGATAAAAAGTTTTCTATTAAACTAAGGAGACAGCAGAGGTACTTGTCTTCTCCCATTCACAATATTTTCCAACTTGTCCCATCCAGGGCTCTGAACCATTCGACACTGCACTGAATATTTCTGAAAATACTTTGGCACCAACCAAGTCAAATGTAAATATGCCAGATGCCAACAGGAGCATGTTCGGCCCCAAACTATTGATACTGGCCGTATGAAGCCCATACTAAGCAAACTATTTCCAGCAGCCTTTAAAGGCAACGTTAATCTGTTTCTTTTCTTTTTTTTTTAACCATTGTCCCTTCCTCCCTCCCTCCTTTTCCACTATTTTGTCATGCAGAGCCAGCCGGTAGTCGGTAGGCCTGCTGACACTCTGTTCCATCGCTCAGACCCACGCTGTCACCTGCCTCATTAGTGCTGAACTGGTGGAGAGGGCACACACAAAACTCAGAAGCTGCACAACCACACACACACACACACACACACACATACACACACACACACACACACACATCTCTCTGCCACGGTCAGCGGATGTGAACGTATGTGCACGCAGCCAGATACACAGCCAAACATTCACATGCACAGCCAGGCATACGTACACTCAAGTGAGGATGAGGGGGAAAAAATGAGAGAAGAACTTGTTCTAGGTCACTGATATGTGTGTGGCAGTAAGGCAGAGCGTGTGCAGCAGAAGCCTTTCTACTGAGCCGACTGTCTTGCTGTGACAGAGGGTTTTGATTGTTTCTTGTCTGACAGAAGTGACTCATGGCCGTAGCGCTGTCTGTCAAAGACCCCAGGCCCCTGGAACAGAAGGCTGTGTTCAAAGTCCAGATATTATAGAGTACAGGCCAACAAGCAACCCTGGGACTAACATTCGACTAATACGGGCTGCTAAAGGCTGAAAGCAATTTTTCTGGACTAAACCTGCCAGTAGCTGATTTTCTGTGCCAATATTCATCTTTTGACGTTTTACCATTTTCGTGCTAAAAAATTAGTCAGTGTTTTGTCCTGAATTGTGTTCCTGGCAGTGAAACAGCCTCTGCAAAACAGCAATTAGGAGACACGGAAACTCATCACTAAAACTAAGCATTATAACAGTAATGATGGTGATGAACACATTCATGTGTACTTGTGTGGAATCTGATTAAAATGTCACATTAGAATCTGTTCAGGTTAAGGGTTTCCACATAGAGAGCCAATGTAGGAATTATCAATGGTGTAGTAAAAGCCACGTGCAGCTGAAATGATTATAAAATGCCAGAAAACAACAGTTGTAAGATAAGAACAGCGGAGAGGCCACTCCGATGCCTTTAAAGTCTTCCCTAATGTAAATGCATTTCAGCTGGACATTACAGACTCAGTCCATTTCACAGGAAGTCTGCATGTTTTCATGCAAAAGAGCAGATTTTCCTGTTTTAAACCAGACCATGATCTTTCTCTAATCTTAACCAAGTGCAGCGAGTGCCATAAACAGAACCACAAAAAGTTTAATAATGCCGTAGTCACTGCAAAAGCGTATCGTATAGCAAGACTGGGATTTTAAGTTATCCCTCTACCAATAGCCTCCCCACCTTTCCTGGTCCAACCTGTGCTTTGTTAGAAGCAGCTGTTCTGCTTGTACCGGTTTCTGATGTTACAACACACATTTTCAGCTCCAACACAACATCACAGCTCAGAAAAGCAGATTCCTAGTCAGTATAACACACAGTGAGACCGCCTGGATGTTTGGGTCAAAGCCATAAGATGCAACAAAATTTCATGGTGATCCATGATATAGTTATTAGACCACCAACTAAACTCTGCCACACTGATGCAGCTAGATAGCTGTATTATGTCCGTTTTCTAGAGTTTGACTGTTGACTTACAATATCTAGCAGTCATTAGCTCTGTATTGCCTCACATTCATTTTTTCAACATGCTGTCAGTGTGGAAAAACAACTGTTTTCTGTTTAAGATGTGCTCCATTTTCCCCGTCTGACTTTCTTCATTGTGGCTGTTTACCTTGGTAGCAACAACCCAGCTCAGCATTTGCCTCAACTGACTGAAAATGGTAGATGGCTCCACCATGTACATCCCTGAAGCCTCCTAAAGAGCAGTCTAAGATTCAACTTTTAATACCAATCAGTCTGTAAACACAGTTATTTCTGTGGCAGATAAGAAGAATGTTTTGTGTTATTCCCTCTTGCTAATCACTCCCATACTGCTGGTTTTAAAGCCATGTTTTAAAGAAGAGTTGGAGAGAGCGTTCCATAAACATGTGGAGGAAATAAATCATCTGAAGTCAGAGCAGGGTTGGAGTGGGGTGAGCTGGAAAGGAGAGAAGTGTTAGAATGAGGAAAGTTGTATCCTTATGATCAGGGTAATGAACACACAGCAAATAATCAGTAATGCACACAGATCTTATGCAGATGCAGGAGTTGACTGGTACTTTGAAACTGACCAGACACCCTGGACAACCTCTTTACCCAGCCTACTTCAAAACCGTACAGAGAGCACCCCTTTGGCTCAAAACACACTTAGTCAAACCTGGATCCCTCCCTAATGTGAGTATACATAGCGATGTGTGTTTGTGAGAGTGTCTGCCTGTGCACTGACCCTGCAGGCCAGAGGAAACAGATGCTTAGAGAGGGGCCAGGGTTTACACAAGACGAAGGATCAAACCCAAACCACAGGCAGCAACAAGATTATTGCTCAACAGAGTGCACACACAGTAACAGGAAACCAGTTTGACTCTGAAACTGAGTCTCTCTCAGTCCTTCATCACATCAGGACTCAAGGTGTCAACCACTAATTGCCCTTGGAAACAGCTTCAGTCTGAACTGATGCTCATCTGTTAGTTTGATGCACATTCCACTGATCTATTATATGAATTTTCTGTTAATTACCAGGATACCTCAGAAACTACAGAACAGAAATACTGTTGAAAGTCAGGCCATGGGCTAATGAAAACTAATGCCAGTTATAAAGCATCTTGCTTTCTTCAACATAGCAGAGCTGACTGGTAATGCAGAAAACCCTGCACATGGACTAGCCAGCAATGTAGCCACAAGTTAGCTCTAAATTGTGCTACAACCATGTGTTTCAATGAGATGGAAAAGGGGTATTTGATTGTTTAAGTGGACACCGGTCTTATATTTCACTGTTACTGCATTAATCATTTCAATAAACATAATTCTGATTGACTCGATTGAAATTCTTGCACAATCCATTGTTGTACAAAAGCCGTAACTCTCTTGTCACAACCACAAATGCATCTATGAAGCAGATAAAAACAGATTTAACATTTCCTTCAACTACAGTGCAGTCCATGGTGGAGGTATGTGCTCTCAGAATGTGCTGTACTTAATTCACATCAAGTATTTTTTTTAGTTATATCATGTTTTCTTCTCTAGCAAGTTTTCCAGAGAAATACCTTCTATCTGCACCCTTAATCGAAAAATACCAGTACTGACATTCAACCATCTTGTCCAGTATAAGAACCAGCCACTAGTGTCATTTGTCAAACAATGGAATAAAAATGGAATCCTCTCTGCCTCTGCCCAGTGTCTCTCTCTCTCTCTCTCTCTCACACACACACACACACACACACACACAGGAAGACCTTTTTGCTTTGGAAATGAGCATTAATTTGCACACAAACTCTTACACAACCGTCATTGTCATGTCTGTGTCGAGCCTGATAGAGAGAGAGGAAAGAGAGGAGGAGAATAATGAGCCGAATAACAGAGCTCTATCAGCGTAAACAAACTGCTGCCCAGGTCGGTGTGCTGTCAGTGTGTGTGGGAGGAGAGACAGGTGGAAACAATGTGCTCCTCACCTGGGTTTAAGGGTTCTCCAGGCAGGGGCGAGCGAGGCTGGATAGCACAGAGGTGAGTGAGAGCTGAGAGGAGAGTGAGAGCACAAACTCCGCAGAGGCCTTGAAACACTAAGGGTTACTGGAAGCGCCCGAGCTAATAAAATCACTATATAAGTGAAGCTAATGTATGCACAGTATATATTAATGCATTTGGCAGATAATGGCTTTTTACTAAACATCAGAAATTTAAAACTCCTCTACAACTAGCACATTCCTAACACTACACTTATGCTTTCAGTGACTCAGTTCATCATTTAAAGGTGTGACTGTTCCTCTGAGGTATCCAGTCACTGAATAGGTCTGTCACCCTGCCATTTTTTGGCTCTTTTGTTTCAACGGACAGTTTAAGTGCTTCTTGATGCTTTAAATGTTTCCAAGGCTTCTGCATTATGACAACATCACAGTTTGAATCCCTGCACCTTCGGGGGCATAAAAATGTTCACATTTAGGGATACTGACACGAAATGTCAGTTTAGCAAAGTATAATTTAAATATTTCAGTGCCAGTACAGTACTTAGAGCTCTGAACTCTAGCGCCTAAACAAATAAGTGACAAACAAAAGGAAAAAAAACTGCATAAACTGCCTTATAAAGGTGTTATTTGACCAGGAGCAGCCTGTGTGTTTCATGGACTAGATTCTGGCACAGAATAAACATTCTTTTAAAAAAGCTTTCGCCTGGTGGTGTTTTAATGGAGGTGGGAGAGAGTGCTGCACGTCTAACATGTCTCACTTGGGTTAAGATTAAGTGACTGTAAAGACCTTAGGGTATTGTACGTCTCACATCATTCTCACACTGCTGAAAACATTCAGTAACCTCTTGTGCCCCGTTTGGAAGCATCTGTTATGTTCATTGTCGTATTGTTGTGTAATTTTGCGCTGCAGCTATCGATTATTTTTGGAGTTGCGCTTATTAACGAATGTTCAGCGATTACTCGAGTAATCGGATTTGCATTTTTAAACATGTTTACACCACAACAAATACGTACGTGCTAACTAGCGCCGCTGTGTTTATGCTAATTAGCAGCCATGCTAACATCAACGTTTACTTACCAGAGAAAGTCGAGCAGCAGACGAGTTCTCCAGGTCTACTTTACAACACACACATTTTCACCATGTTCTCATCTTTTTCAGTTTTGAAATGTTCCCAGACTCCCAGACATTTTCTGCCTTTACAGAAGGCTTCGCTCTCTGCCATGGCGCCAATTTTTCATACTGAAATGCGTTGTGCGACAGTAATTACGGTCCGTGTGGAAAAATGATCCCTAGGCGGAAATGGTCCGGTAATGGAAGTTACAGAAATTAAACGAAATAATTTGCTTCGAGGATATTTTGTAATCGAATTCACTGCAGCTCTAATATATTTTGCTCTAAATGGTCACTTATGCACACACATGTAGGCATTTTGTTCTGGTCTATTTATTGTATATGTGGCTTTGGTTGTAATGTTTCATTTAAAATTTATTCCAGGAATAAATGTCATAATGACATGGCAGATAATCTTTTCTTCATTCCATGATATATATACAATGCCAATCTCCATGTATACCAGGAATCACAAACACTTCACCAACAAGAATATTTGTTATACAAATCCTCATACAAAGAGCAATCATACAAAAAATGCTTCTCATCTTCTATCACAGAAATGTTTGATGTTGACTTACAATAGCTACAGTTTCTCTCTGCCATTGGTCTATTACTCCATCTGCCTGTTTCTATAGCAAGATGATGACTTGAACATCTAAAAAGGAACAGTGATCGTACTAGTTGCATGTTATACACAGACACCATGTACTGTAGCTCTCTTGTATCAACAAAGACTTGTATTGTGAATATATATTTAACTTATTATTTTCCAAAACTAATGAATGTGCTTTTTCTTTCAATCGTTGGTTAAGAACAGTTGTAAAGGTTCTTATATGACCTCCACTTTTGGCCTTTTGGGAGACAAGGTCTGGCTATATGCCAAAGTTATAAATTAATCTAAGCTGTAAATGTTTGTTGTTGATAAGTAATTCACTGCAAAATATCTGGTATTGGTTTAATGATGGGTGGCATGTACAGTTGGAGAGAAAAGTACAAGTTACCATATGGTCATCATTTTTAAAAAGCTACAGCCAGGCAGGTGGTTTACCTGTTGGAGTGGCCCTGCAGTTCTTATAGTCCTTCTGTTTGTTTCAGCTGTCACAGGACATATACATTAATAACCACCTTCTAAACAAAATACACTCCCTTGATAAATTGAAGCATAGCAGTCATTAATTTCAGTGGAAAAGGTTACAGACCATTATTTCTATTCAGCGTATTGCACAATTAGAGCATGTTAAGAAATATACAGACCCATATCCTTGCCTCTCACACAGGCAGACACACACACATGCACACACGCACAGCGTGACAGACCTGTAGTGCCATACCAGAGTGGAAAAGCTAGTCGAGCAGAACCCAGGGCAGCCTGGGATCCTGCCAAGCCCAGCTGGTGGCACAAGAAACCGCAGGAAAAAAAGAGCAAAGAGGAAGAAGATGAAGAAAAGTGAAGAAGGGAGAGAGGGAAGGACAGGAGCTGCTGGGGGGATGGACCGAAGAAGGCCAACCCTGCTGCCTCTGGAGACCACAGGATCCTGTGTGTATGACGGATGAAGTACAAGGGGATTTAGACGGTATGCATGTTGATGTATGCATGTGTGTATTCATGTATGTGGGCTTCTCAGTGCGAGAGGTATGCATTTTGTGTGGGCGTTGAGAGGATGATATATGGGAAATGGAGGAGTGGAGTAAAAGGCGACAGAGTAAAGTGGAGGGGAGTTGACTCTATAAAATTCTGAATGCCACTAAATCTTTCCATTATCCGCAGATAAGGCAGTGACAGATGTTTCAGAGCCCAGATAGAATTTAAATCGTTCAAGTTTGGCTGATACTGAGGGGTGAAGAATGAAAATAGATAGGTGGAGCGAGACCGAGTGAGACAGCAGCCATGATACAGATATACACGAGCACTGTAAACATCCTTCATTCCTCCTCCTCCCTCCTGCTCGCTGCGCTCAGCTGGAGGGTGTTGCCCCATTCAAAGAGCTTTGACAGGGTCAGGGCTGAGACGGTGCCACCCCCAGACTGATTCTGACGACTGATGTGTGTTGGTATCGCATGTGTATTTTAAATTTGTGGGCTTTTTTGAGAATTGGAAGCTGCAAAAAGTGTATAGACTAGTTTTTGTGTTTGTGTGCTGGAACTAATGCAATTTACTGGTGTGCATATTAGCTTGTTTACACCATGTGGGTGTATTTTACTGCTGGAGTTGCTGTCAGGTAAAATAATCTTGAATCTATAAAATGTAAACTTTAAACTATAAAACTTCCAAAAGTGAAAATCCAGTTGTGTATTTTAAATACAGCCCCTCCTGTAAAGGGCCAGTAATTAAAACTGAACAATTTTAACACTAAAATGTTTTCCTGAATAACACTGGACACCATCAGAAACAGCATTTAAACCATCAGTTGATGCTAAATCTCCAGTGAAGCCCATGCTAATGAAATTTTTTTAGGTGTGTTAGCAGCTCTTTGAGGCAGGGTGCATGGTAGGATTTGCAGACTGACATCCCTGCTGCTGAGTAAAAATCCCTGCAAACATTTTATTATTGAATAGATGCTGATGCAATGACCTGCGCCGAGGTTGAAAATACACAATGTTCATAACTGCTCTGCGCATATGTTTTGAAATTAGGAACCCAATTCAGTATTTTTCACGTCCATGTCTGAAAATCTGTCTCATCTTGTTTTAATGTGAACTTTGATCTTGGTTTTTTTTTTTTTTTTTTGGGTAAAAACGCTGAACTGAGGTTGAACTTGGCTCTAGTCAGCATGATGACGTAACAGCAGAGATAAAGACAAGCACTTACAGCAGACTGAGACAGGCCTCTACTCTCATAAGATAATTAATAATAATCAATAAAAAACATACACTAGTGTGTTAAAGGCTTCATTTGGGAATCAAATACCACCCCATTAAAAGAGTGGTAGTGTTATATTTGAAACAATCGGTTGAAACATACAGCAAACCAATCAAAACGCTTTCCCTCAGTACTTGTTTGTAAAGGCCTTTCTTTTCAGATGAGTCCTGAAATAATTTGCATTTGACAAAAAAAAAAAAACAAAACATGCTGGGCGATTCAAAGACATATCTCAGCTTCCAGAGTGCAATAATAGATTTTCATATGTTATTCGTCTTATTGAAGGTGTTACTGGGTTGGGCAGATGGGTATGAGAAAAACTGAGAGAAGAGGAGGAAAGAGACACATATGGAAATGAATGGAAACCAGTGGATACTTGTAATTTTAGAACAGAGCAAAAACATCCAAGCTCTCTGGTATGTTTCTTTAAATGGGTAAAACATGTCAAGACTAAAGTGACTTTTGTTAAAAGACAAAACTGAGATATCAGGCTGTAACCCTAGTTTGACACAGTGTGTGTGTGTGTGTGTGTGTGTGTGTGTGAGCCATGTGATCTCACTGCTGCCCTGCGTGAGAAGACACACAGCCAAGGCGACTGAGTCAGTGTTCAGCCACGCAGCTTTCTCCGAGACACACTGACATAGCAGTCTTTTCCAACACACATACACACACACACACACACACACACACACACACACACACACACTGAACTAAAGGAAACCATTGTCCTGTAGTGGAATAGAGAGAGGCTAGAGACAATCTGCTGCAGAGGGTAGGCTTTAACACACATAAAAACGCACACACACACACACACACACACACATACACTGCTGCGCCCTCTACACAACTATCCTCCATTACCACATGTTGGATCTCCAGACCCATCTCTGCCTATGAACCCTACTATTTGGAGGCCACTTGCGGCCACGTGATTAATAAGTAACCCTGAGGATGCTAGTCAGCACCGCCCAGGGTCAGAGGTCAACTCTGCTAGGGTTCTAAGGTCGCTGCCGCAATGTGGAGCGCTACTGTGCTGTCCACTGTACATCACCAGAAGAAAAACCCACTGAACCTCATGAATATCACATAAAGGCCCTGCCATGACAGGATGGAGGGAAAAACAAAAGAGCAAGATTTCATCTAAGAGAGAGTGAGAGGAGGGAACAGAAGGATGGAGGAGGGATAAAGAGGGTCCTGTGAGGCCCAACAAAGACTGGCTTTATAGCAGCGAGGGTCAAATGGGCATTTTATTCATGGCTTCCCCCTACACACTGAGAGGAGCTCCCTTAGCAGCCCTTAAACCAAGGAGGTGTACGTGTGTGTGTGTGTGTGTGTGTGTGTGTGTGTGTGTGTTTATACAGTTTTTCTCTTTGGTTCACACGCACACGCAAACACACACACACACACACACACTTGGGACAACCTTTAGTCCCTAAATACCCACTTTCCTGCTCACCATGAACAACACACTACTCAAAGTTGGGTCTGTTGGACTCTGTTGGACCTTTTATATCCATAAACTACTTAGTATCCCAGATGTTCAGTAGAGCAGATATATACTTAGCTATTTCCTCGCGGCTCATTTTTTGTGCATTGTTCTAATTGGGAGTAGGCTAGCAGCAGATGTGTGTTCTGCAGCAGCCTCCCAGCGTTGGAGACATTCCTCAGTGGCTCTCACTGGCAAAGAGCTGACTAGATGTTCTTGAGCACAGCCAACACTGAGTCCATATTTGACAGGACACGTAGCAGTGCAGGAAATCGCAGAAATCCTTTTCGTTTTTTTCTGCACGTGTGCGGCACACTTGTGAAGTCCAGCACAACACTGCAGAGCCCCGGAGTGGGTGGAAAGCAGAAGAGCGGAGGGTTTTTCTACTAAATAAAGGCCAGAGAAACCCAGATGAAACCCACACAGGACTAGCGAGGCAGTGGTGAAGCTCAGTGATCACCATAAAGCAAATAATCAAAAAAATAAAGAAATACTAATGAATACTGAAAGAATACAGAGAATGGACAACAGCTCTTATCAACCCAGGCAACTGGGTTCATTTTAAAGGGTTAATTCACCCAAAATTACCAAAAACGCTGACATGTAGAAACAGTAGCGTAGGTTTGATATCCCAGGGGATCTTAGATCTGTCTCAGTTTCAAGGTGGCCACAGAGAATTTGGAGATGCAGCTGAAAACCTGGGTAAATACACCCAAGATAATCTGCGTAGCTAAATGCCACTGTTCTGTAGATATTTCATAATTCTGGGTAAATCCTGCGATACCTACAATGTTTTAAGGAAATTGATTAAAAATATAAATCACAGATAAAGCAAACACATGTATACAAATAAACCACCATCATGCCCGGTACATCATGGCATGGACAAACAAGGATTCTTATTTGCTTTATGATGATTGCCATTTCCCTTGACATCCCCCTACCTATTTTCCACTATGTCTAATACGGCTGTAATCACCATTGTAAACCTTGTGTCATTGTGAGGACACATATAATTAAAAGAGGATTAGCAATGGACGGGCCCAGATGCCTTCTGCATGTAATTAACATTCAGACAATGTGGCGGGCATACAGAGAAAACACCTGTGTTTGTGCATGATGCCAGTGTGTCTGTCTGTGTGTACGTGTGTCTGAAGATGTGTACTGGCCCGTGTGTTTGAATGGGATTAGCCTCAGAAAATTCAGTCTGACATCAGCCAATCAGGGCCATTCAGGGGGCTAGCCAATCATGCACAACAACAGACACGCTGCCAGGAAATGGTATTAAAATAGGCTTCATCTACATAGTGACGGTGGGCAACACTGACAACAGGCCATGGACCAGACCAGTCAGACTTTTTCACAATGTCTCTGAAGTTTGTCTTCAGTAATGTCAACGTGGGATTGTCTGCTCAGTACACTTGCAATAGCTGCCTGTTTCAAATCTTTATGAATGGTTCAGTATTTCCATGAGAACATTATTTGATGAGCACTAAACAGATTACTGAAGCATCACCTACACCATGCACCATAAAAAACCCCCACTAGAACCAAACATCCAGTCAAGAAGTTACAGAACTTTTCTCTTTTGTTTATGAAGCGTTTCCAGTTTTGGAAGTTCCTGCTGTGAATCAATAAAATAAATTTACAGTAAAACATATTTCAAACACAAGCGTCATACAAGCACAAAGCTCCAATATTCATCCATCATCTAGACCCCCTTAGTCCTAACCAGGGTCCCAGGGACCAGCTGGAGCCTATACCAGCTCTCTCTGGGTGAAAGGCAGGGGTCCACCCTGGACAGGTCCCCAGTCCATCACAGGGCCACATAGAGACAAACAACCTCACACACTCACACTCACTCCTATGGGCAATTTAGAGTCATCAATCAACCTGACATACATGTTTTTGGACTGTGGGAGGAAACCAGAGTACCTGGAGAAAACCCACACAAGCACAGGGAGAACATGCAAACTCCACACAGAAAGGCCCCTGATGGGTTTCAAACCAGGAACCTTCTTGCTGTGAGGCAAGTCACCAGTCAGCCTCACGTGCATGTGTTTGGACTGTGGGAGGAGAGAACCCACAGACATGGGGGGAATATGCAGACTCCATACAGAAAGGCCCCAGGATTCAACAGGATTCAAACCCAGAACCTTTTTGCTGTGAGGTGACAGTGCAAGCCACTGCTCCACCACGCCAGCCCACATGGATGCAGAGCAAATATTTGGTAACCAGCACAAGGTTGCATCAGTTGACCTTTGAGGATTGAAAGGGCAATTTTTGCCCAAAATATTCTGTCATCAGACTGGTGTATCAGCCCATCCTGATGCCGGCGTGTAGACTCTCCTGGGCCTGTGGGATGAACTGCTGCAGTGTGATTACACTGTGATGTGGTGCTGAGACTGGGGGGTGCCGCAGTTGCTCTTTCCAGGCACTGTGACATTAAAAGGTGATCGTCTAATGGGATTGACCTTTCAGCTTTATCTCCTTATCATGCATATATGAAGAGGACACATTCCCTGTGTGTGTGTGAGTATGAAAGCTTCATATGGTGGACAACAGAATGCGTGTCCACCGTTTGTGTGTCTGTGCGTGACTGCCTGCATGCATTCAGTATGATTCTGCGTGTGTGTGTGTGTGTGTGTGTGTGTGAAGGAATGGCAGCACTTGTGTGTGTAGTTAATGCCAGTGGGATCGTCTAGCACTACCAGAATGACCATGAGATGAGGTCGGAGAGAGAGGCCGCAGTGGAGACGGGAGAGTGTGTCACCCTTGACCCGCGGGCCATTAGCTGATGGGTAAATACTGTCGCCCTGCTGCAGTGTGGGAGAGAAGCTGACTGTTTCTGAAACAAGTCGCCTGCTGCTCTAATCTTGTCCACACAAGATGTGAACTGTAGCTTAGTTGACCAGAAAAGCCCGAAGACAAATGGGGGGAAAAAGACAAAATACTGATGAATGAGACAAATATCAGCTCCACGTGCAACATGAACCTTTAAAAAGCTCAATAAATCCGACCTCAGCATGCAGGTGCTGCCAACCTGTCCATTTGAGCTGAGTCACACAATTGTCTAGAATTTTCCACCATGTCATTAATGCAGTTTTGGAGAAAAATGCCACAAAATTTTAATTGCTGAGAAATCATCCAGTATGAAAAGCTCCTAGCAGCAGCTTCACATGTAAAGATTTGTCATGTTCTCGCTGGATAAGACTGAACATGGCTGGAGCTTCTGCTGATAATTTTCTGTCTTACTGATGATGCCACCTGCACAAAGTCAAAGCAACTTGAACATGTCTTTAACCTGGACACTTACAACTTATCTGTATTATTTTATATCACTAGCTAAACTACACCAAATGCAAATGCACATGTACTCATTTATTAGTTTGCACTTCTTCCAAGAAGGTTTTGCTTTGAGTTTTTGCAAGTTATGCAAATGTCTCCAGCATTTTCATTACATTTGATGAAAATCTGCTGATTTTTTTAAAGGAAGAACCTAATTCTTTAATTTGGGCTGAGTGCTGGCACTTTCAGAGCAAAAAGCTTGTCACTTCTGAGGGTGTTCAAACACCTACAGTGGTCTATTAGGGTTCAAGGGTTGTAGAATTTTTTTTGAGAAAGCTTCTAGTTTGAAGAATCAAAATGAAAACCAGAGAAATGTTTTAATGTACAAGGTTTAGAGGCCACACTTGTCCCGTCCTCTTGTCTGCCGCTGAGTGCTGAGTGGCTCTGACTGCTCTGAGAGAGCACTCTGCTTCTCAGGGCTAAATCACTCAGGACTCATAAAGAAAGGACTTGCAGCTCAAATGCCGACAGTGTTAGCTGAGCAAACAGACAAATGGAAGTGTGTGTGTCTGCAGATCCACTGCACAGATGCCTTTCCCATCAGTCTTTCATCAATAAACGTGTCATAACAATGATCGAATGCATTAAAGTCAATGTACAGTATGGGTTATACACATTATATCGTATATTTAGCAAATCTGTATGGATTCATGGATTCCCCTGATGTATATTTCACAAGGTTTTTCAAGGCACACTGTCCCAGTTGATGCTTAGTTTTGACATATTGTTCAAGGCATGATGTATTTCTACAACTGTAAAAATACAGGGATATATAGTCTCTATGTGTCCCAGACCCAGAGTCCCCTTTGTGTCCCAGAGGACAGAACCTGTTGCTGCTGAATCAGTCGTGTATATTTCCCCACTTGAACAGCATTTCTGTTTCTGTTCCTGAAATGTGTGTCCTCCAAGACAGTTAGAGGGAGAGAGAGGAATAAAGAGAGGGAAGAGCAGACAGAGAAATTGAGGGAGAGAGCAAAGGGAGACAAGTTGAGATAAGTTTCAGCCTGTCAGTCAAACAGAAAGATAAAAAATATCAAATCCCATCAGCAGTGCATCTCAGGCTGGGTGCTGCTGCATTCAACTGGAGCTAAACACGAGTAAACAGACGAGCGGCAGGCATGACTGCATAAAACTGTTAGAAGATCCTGTGACTTCTAACATCTCAAATTGGTCCATCCATTCACAGATCCACACGTTTTTGGGTCCAGCTCATGGAAGGTGCCTGGTGATATGACGACGCCAAATCACACTTGACCCCATACAGAGATATAGGGGAATGTTTTCATTGATAAAGAGGATGCTACTGCAGTGACAACTTCCCACTACTGAGAAGGAAAGGACCATGGACCTTCTTTAGTTATGTCTTAATTCTGGAAACTACTGGAAACTTCTGTGCAGAGAAAACACAATCAATCCAAGTTGGGGAGTTCTTGGATTGGAGGTCCACATCAGCTAGACTATGTAAAAATCACTTACTATATCAATATCAGTCATACAGTCGGCTTTACCAAAGTCCTTACACACATGTAGGCTGGTCAGGTGAATATCTACCCCAGCTGAGCCACTGATCTGTGTCTAGGACAGATTCCACAAGGGTCCTGTTTAATCAGAGCCTTTACAATCAATCCATTCCAGGCCTAAGTGTTCCCAGTAACTGAAGCAATCTGCCAAGTTTCTTTAAAAAAAACAAAAACAAACTGGGAACTGTTTCACTCCCCTTTGAGAAAGCTCATCACTTGAGGATCGTATAACGTCTCTGGCTTTGCTCCACTCTCAGCTGATCCAGAGCTACAGGAGTTAGGTCTACTTCGGATGTTAACAATACCTGCCATTACTAAAAGAATTAAGATTTGATTAACTTGATTAAGCGACAAAGCCTGTAAAATAGGCCCAAAGAAAAACTCGCCGAAGACAAATGCACGTACTTTTATTTGGTGATTCTATTTTCTGCAGGCGCCCACGAAGCTATCGATCTCATTATGTATGAAACGTAAGAGAAAGAAGCCAGACGAGGCACGGTGAAGTACGAAGATTATAGCAGCACTGCATACACACCCAGAATTACCCTGCCTCCATGGCTCCAATCTATTTCAATTGGACATGGCTCCTGGGTGTGTAGCATCGGTTCACACACACACACACAGACACACTCACCCACATCTAGTGCTGCACTGCCCATAAACAGAGCGGTGGAATGCATTCAGATTTGACACACACGCTCACACATGGGCTCAGGTATGAAAATCCCAAGCATAATGCTGATGTTTGCGTATGTAAAGACGTGCATGCTCACACACACACACACACACACACACACACACGCACACGTAAACTCGCAGCAGACAGAAATCCAGACTATCCCCCCACACACCAGCTGTTTACAACTGTCAGGAGTAATAAAAACAACATGAGTCAGTTTGAGAAAAGCATTTGTGAGAGAAAACTAAAACTATGAAACTCCATATGGTCCCTCTATCTCTGTCTCTCTCCATCAGCCTTCTCCTCTCTCTCTACCTTTTTTTCTCTCCGTGCAGAGAAAATGCAGCGTTGCATGAGCTCAGTTGAGAGATGACAGATTATTGTAGACGCTGACAACCTGTATAACACTCATAGCCTCAAAATTAGACTCAAATTTTCAGCATTGAGACGTAACTCAAGATGAATTATGGCAAGAGATAAAGCCAGTTCCCGAGGATGACAGCGATGTTTATTGAGTTTTTCTTGACATTATGGCATGCCACTTTTAACAAGGCGCTATTGCAATATTTTACAGGCTACAGACATTCTTTCAATTTCATTCTGTCCTGACACCAATGATTCACAGGGATTAAAATGAAGTTACAGAACGAGGAAAAGTCAGGTCATTGAAATGCAAAGTACATATTCATTTTTTCCTCCCTCAGTCCATTCAGCGGTGATGACTTTAAGCAGAGTTGCACACAAACCAGAGCTGCAGGAGGAGAAGCTGCAGCAACAGAGAGACTGTTATAGAAATGTAACACATTGCCATCTGCAGGCAAGTCAAATCAGCAGGCGGAGAGACACATAAACACACATAGAGACGTTCACACGCACAAACAAGCAGATGAACCTGCTGAGAGCGAGACAAACTTGTCTAATGTAATCAGAAAACTCATAATAGAAAATAAATCGCACTTGTGAACTTGTTTATTATTCATCCATTCATCGCTGAGGCTGTACAAGCTGCTATTTTACACCGAGCAGAGATAAACAGAGCTCGGTGCTGTGACCTCACAGAGCTGACGTTGACTCGAGCGGATAGTCAGGGTATGTGGAGTGTCAGACAAGTTGAATGTGTATTGATCACCATGAAAACGTTTCCATGCAGCAGCATCGTGCATAGAAATAAAACAAGATATTAAATGTGGAATGAAAATGGAGGAAAATATCACTAATAGCAGTAAGAACTGCTCCTCAGGTTTCCTTCATTTCAAATTTGTGCCACACAGGAGATCAAACGCACACATGGGCACAAACACAGTTATACAGGAATTGGAAACCAGCCTGACACATGTAGACACACACTCATACACACACACACTCACACGGAGTGAAATGAGAGCCTTCAGTGGGCCAGTGATGGAAAGCAATAGTGACACCAGCCGTCAGCCAACATCAGCCCCAGGAAGATCGCTGTGACAACCACGACATCGAGCCCTCCGAGAGATTATCGTCAGCTGCTGCCTCACAGCTACGAGGCTCACACACACACACACACACACACACTGTCCACCCAACCTACTGTGCACAAGCTTTCAAATGAAGAATTAAATTGGAATTACAACTAAAATCAGAGAATAACATTTCGCTGCAGGTTTTTGGGCAGATTTGAATCAGATTTCAGTCGTTACTTTGAACAGGATGTGCTGTTTTGATCAAAGACAGTGTTTTGGTTATTTTAAGGTGCAGTCACTCTGGACTGTGCTTGACATCCATTTCTATAAGGAACAGAACCAGGTGGATTTGCTTGCGGAAACTGGGCCCAACTCTACTGTAAAAGTGAATATGTCAAATATTTATTAATATGATCCTAAATTGACCCAACATCAAACATCAACCCATTTGTCCACAAGCTGAAACTGACTGAGCTGAATTTAGTATGGCTGAGAAAGCTTCTTCATTGTCCTCATTTTAATCAGCATATCTCTGATGATAATGTGCATTTCACATCCTATTTTCTTTCATATTCTACTTTTACTGCGACAGTCGCACTCTGCATAACCACGACATCCTCAACAGACATGACATATTTTAAGATTTTTGATCCATTTCCCATCTTTTGCATAATTAATTGGTTCTCATGTATAGTCTATGTGTCTTCTGTCTGACACTAATCTATTCTGGAGAGAAAAAAAACTTTTCAGTAGAAATCTACATGTGATGCAAACTTCAACTTGAATCCCAAAGCGTGATATGGAGCGTACGGTGGCCGTTTGTACAGTAAAGTGTGAGAACTGGAAGTGAACTGTGTAGTGTGTTGGTGAGAGCCCTTGATGCCTATGGGAAGGGAAAGAGAAAGAGGAGGCAGAGAGGCTCCTCAGGAGATAAGACTCGCAGAATTAATCCTCTTGATGAAGCCTCAGCCTTAGCCCCACTCTGTTTATCTGCCATTCAAAGGCTCCAACAGGAGCGGATGGGAACATGGAAAATAGATTAAGCTTCTCCTGTCTAGACGCCGCACACACACAGAAACGTGCACACACACAGTGACAAATGTTGACACGGCAGATGACAAAGCGCAGTATGATTGAAAATAAGCAATTTAGAGAAGGCGCAGTTTCCCTACTGTTGAGTGAGCGGGTCAGCCACACAGCTCCAAACAACAAAACTCACATCTGGAGAGTTTTGCATTGGTCATCTCGCTCAAAAAGCTCTAAAAACAAACAAACAAACATACTTTCTATGACGGTGAGTTCTTTCATCTCTCCCTATTGGCAGGACAACACTGTCAAGTCTTAACAAAAGAATCGCCATATAGCAGAAATATTATTCAGACAGGTTGAGGCACAAAAACCAATGGTTATATCATTGAAATATCATGGTACAACAAAACAAATGTTGACTTAAGTTTGGAAACAGTGCTCCTGATTTTAACAGTCAGGCTTAGCTCGCCCAAAGGCTGCACTTTTAGATCTGCACTGAGAAGCTAAATTTGACCTGCGGCAGCTTTTGTGCTGAGCCCACTGGACTAGACCTGGCAGCCGGCACCAGGCTCTGATGAACACAGGAGGTGGAGTGGTGATAATAAATGACTGGCTCACAGGGGTCATGGCAGCATCAGATCACCAAAACGTCCGCTGGAATAGAGGAGGAATACAAATCCTGCATGGTGTCTCTCCAAGGCAAACTATGATTCTTGAAATGAAGGCACTACTAATGAATGGAGAAGGTGAGAAAAAATAATTGATGGATCGTGGTGCCAATTTTGGCAAAAGCTCAGAAAAACAAAAACAGTAAAATGTGTGAAGCGTTTTCACTTGTGCAGCGTTCAAATTTAAAACTGGCCGTCGCTCAGCTGGCCAAAATATTAGAGTAGCCTACATTAGTCTTATCTATACCAAGTGCCAAAACAGTACACTGTTAAATCTGGCTCAAAGTGTTTACTTCTACATTACTTGTAGTATTTGATTCAAATAAGTCACAATTTTCACACTTTGAAAATATTTCCAGACTGCATTCATATTTCATGTTCCTCACGCAGCCTCAGAAGTGGGACTAGTTCTAATTTTTCACTTTTGGGGATAATACAAATCATCTCTGATTACTCGTCTTGTTCCTTTAGTTAGATAATAAGCAGCCATCCTGACCTGATCCATCACCGACATCAGAACTTATTTAATTGAGTATTGTGCCTCTCACTTTGTGTTCTGAAAAAAAGTCTGAGATTTTCCTTTTGTGACAAAAGAGCAGTTTTGTTACTAAAAGCTAAATGAAGATGAAACTGAATGTCTCATACATACAAGGTACGCCATGTTCTTTCAAACGTCTGCTTCGTCCGACAGACTGCAGACAAGAATTAAATCCTGTTGTTTTTTTCCATTTTAGATGTAAAGGTGTTTGAATGCCAATGTTTGAAACTCCCTTATTAAATTATTTCTCTTATTCTTTCTCCCTGTTTTTTATACTAGCAAATATTCCTGCACTAAAACAAAAAACAAACTGTTCTCTCTCAGACTGAATAAGGGACTCAAACACGCTGATACTGGATTCAGATTTGGACCACAACCTGCAGAAGAGGAGCGTGGAAACAGTTTTCACCTTCCTCACAATTTTGATAAAAGCAAAAACATGCTTTGGGGTGCTATGTGTCTCTGATAAAGGCTCACCCATGTGTACTTGAGGGTGAAAGCAATTTCCTGTTCACAAAGCAGTAGGTGCTGCCAAAAGTCAAACACCTGCCTTGACCCTTGTGATTGAGGTGGGACATTAAGGGCAATGTGGCCAAAAGTTTGTGTCCACTCCACACACAGAAGTGCGTCAATGAGCTTCAGCAAAATGAAGCTAATGCAGATCTCAACACAGAACCTGTTGAACATGAGTCGGACCAATGCTCTTTCAGCCATATCAGAGTTTACTGCTGTAAAAATGCGACTAATTCCTGTTGAGCATCTTCATCTCATTCACCCACCACTGGACTCTGAGCAAAAAGGACCTGAAAACACAATACATCAATCTGTTGCCTGTTGTATCTCGAAAATAAAACATGCAGAATCAAAATGACTGTGCTGCTGTTACACAAAGTTTTAGCATGTCACAGATAAGCTGTTCTTTTTCATAAGAGCAAATCAAAAAGTAAACACACCAACAGACAAGCTTGTTATTTCCTGCGCTCGGTCACTTTCCACTCGTCCTAACGTTGCTTTAAATTGGCTCTTGACATGTGACGTCAAGTGCAGATAATCTCGCTGTTCAAGTGCCACGCTCCCGTCTTTTATTTCAAAACACTTGAACCTCTACAATATTTTGAAGGACACTGGCATATGTCACAGCTCAACCAGCTATTAAAACTTGTTTTTAAATCAAGGCAGTAACGTGCTATTAGCTGTATGCTTCATCAGATTATGCCTGGTTGAACTGTAAACAAGTCAAACTAAATAACACAGTGTCCTAAATTTAGGTTTCTGTGCTGAAAATATAAACAAAAAAACTTTTGTGCTGCATCTCCAACTACAACACGGACTGCCAGATACTGTCAGTGAGCACAGGTTGTGGTTTTGGTCTCTGTGTTTGCACCACACCTGACAGCAAGCTGCTCACAGTCACATTGCCTGGTTGTTCTCCAAGAAACAGTCAGTGCTGCATTTCTGCCCATATACAGGTTAATTAGTGCGTCAATTAGTGGGTTTTAGAGGTGCTGCTTGGCAGTTTTCTTTCACTGTGAAAACCACCAAGTGCTGACTGGAGGTCCAGCTCCCCCTCATCTCTCTCACAATCTCAAAACTGTTTTGGTTTTTTTTGTGAGTATTTTGTAAAATGTGTGTCTGATCATGGTTGAATTTTTTCCACACTTAAGAATAAGGAATAAAAGAAAGGACTGTGTTTTGAGGTAGAGCACGTACAGTAACGCGAGGCCTAAAATACAAAGTGACTGGACCCCCGTGTGCTTCCTCTAACCACGCTGCTTTGATATTAGACTGATGCCCCTGGAGATATATACATCCATTTGTCACTAATTGGTTTGTCATGGTGCAAGTCATTCACTGAATTGAAATTTCTGCAATTTCTTCAGGTCATGTGTTTTCATTTGTTTGTCTGTTCACAGCCATTTATTGAAATACATTTGGGTCAAATTCTACTATTTGCCATCAATTCAGAGGCAATTCTGTCCTGGTAAGTGAAAGAGATGGAGGAGGGAACGTGTCTATTACAGCCGGTTTGGTGCTGAATGAGCTCCATATGTATTTACTGTGTGTGTGCGTGCGTGCGTGTATCGGCCGTCCACGTGCACAAACGCTAGAGGGGCAGAAACACAGACACGACTGAAAGAAATACTGAATACAAAGTCTATATGATAGTGTGTGTGTGTGTGTGTGTGTGTGTGAGACTCAGACAGCTGTGTGATGATAAATTGACTGATAACTGATCTAGCTGAGCTTACACCCTCTAATTACTTTTTAATTGACAGCCATTAAAGATCCCCATTCCCAATCCTGATTATCTGTTGCACAGAGCAGCGATCTAACTGGCCCCTTCCCTTTCTCTCTTATTTATCTTCTCTGGTGCTGATTTGCATCATGTCTATCTCTTGTGATTACACACTGACACTCTTATCCAAGCTTCGAACAAGATATATGTGATTTTTTTTTTTTTTTTACCTATACATCAAAACGCTGTGTAGAACATTAGAAAGCAACATTAAGATGTGGCCAGAAAATGAAAATGAGAAACACATACAGAATACAGAAGAGACATACGGTAAAGTTTTGTGTTTATTGCCTTAAACCCCTGAGGATCCTGGGTATTTGAGTGCCATTAAATAATGACATGCCAGAAGTGGAACAGAAGTTTGGGTTCGATTTGTTTTTGATGAGTAACCAGCTTTGTTTGGTGTAAACCACTTGGACACACTCCTCTTGGCTTCTGTAAAATGTTTTCCACGCCTATCTGCATGCAAAGTCCACACATAGTCTGTGCAGGCTGCAGTGCTGCTGTTTTTTTTTTTTTGTTTCGGCTCCTCAAAGTACAGGACGATGAAAAACTTGTTTCAACAACGTACGAGACGTTTCGGGACGACAGAAGTGTTGACAGCATTGACAGGGCCATGACAATGTTCTTCTGTGAGGTGTCACTGTCTGTACAAGTGTGTGTCACTGACACGCAGACTGTCGAGCATATGTGATCGGCTTCAAGTCCGTCTGTGATTAGTCATGAGCAGCCTGGACATGATGCTGTGAATGCGTGCCACACCTACACCAAGTCAGAAAACTGACCAGGGTTAGGAAATCCATCTCTGCTGCTTAAACTTTCAGCAGTGTCATTGTTTGACTGAGTGATCACAAAGCCTGGCTTTATCTAAAAGGCTGAGCCTAAGGGGGTTGGAAAAATAATATCAACCTCTGGAGGAGCAAGAGGTTCCTCAACTAATCTGGATGCATGAAAACTATGAGACAGCTGATAATATTACAGTTATATTACAATCCCGGGGATCTGCTGGAGCCTATCCCAGCTCTCTTTGGGTGAAAGGCAGGGGTCCACCCTGGACAGGTCCCCAGTCCATCACAGCAGATTGTTGTACATTTACAACTGCAGCAGAAGTGACAGGGCATGAAGTCAATGTTACTGCGTCTCACTGCTGTTGGTCTGTAGAAAATGTTTAGTATTAAACTACCAGACACTTTATATTATATAAAATATAAAGCACAACCCTGTTTTAACCAATCACACACTGTTTAACTATGATCAGTCATTTGAAAAAGAAACATGAACTCAAACTAAATATTAACTATTAAAAGCTTAAGTTTAAAAACCACCAAAATTACAATAGTGAATATGAAAGAAGAATCAGAAGAGAGTGAAGTCAAACACACACAGTCATGGGACTAGGTGCCTCAGGCCATAACGCGTCCTGCTCTATGGTGTAACGTGTGAGGGTGCTGTATCGAGCTGCAGGCTATCAAAGCATCTGTTTACTGTGTTCGGCCCTGGTATCGAGCAGATCAAAGAGGATGTGAACTCTGGCTGAGTGACTGGCTTCCTCCACACCCACCGAACAGTCTACAACACCTGAAACACACACACACTGTAGATACGTACAACACGTCGCACACTGTGTGTGCTTAGTATTTGGCCAGGGCAGGTAGATGAGTCTGAGACAGCGCAAGAGAGACAGATGAGAAAGGTTAAAGAAAATGGAAGATGGAAGGACAAAGAGGAAAACAGATTTTTAGAAAACAAAAGGTAAACTGACAGGAGAAGAAGTTTGGAGAGAAGTGGAAAGAAACAAAAAACAAAAAAATTTAGAAAAGAAAGAAAACGCAGACACAGAAATGGAAAGTGTGAACTGAGGGTAACAGAAAGAAAAAGACACCTAAAGCAACAAGCAGCGAAAGAAAAAAGTGAGAGATGTCAGGAGGAGGCAGAGAGTTGGTGCTGAGGTTTGATGTGTGCAAAGGGGTGGAGGGCCAACGTTATTAGAGGTCATCTCTGCGGATTACAGAGGCAGAGTTCAGCGCACAACGGCGCCATGCAATTTACCTCCATGAAAAATAGATGCAGTGAGGAATGAAGTGACACATGCACTTACAGAGAGAGACGGACAAGGGGTTGGATAGTTGAGAAAACAAACTGAGCCTCCTGGGGGATGATAAAGTGTGTGTGTGTGTGTGTGTGTGTATGAAACTGTAATGCATATATCTATTGAATAAATGCTTCAGAACAAATAACTGAACCTGACTCTGGCTGTTCTGACAAACCAAATAAAGCAGTGTCTTCAAACTGCGCTTCCTTCATTTCATATTGCAATTTCAGATGTTTCTTTAAGGAAATGTATTAAGACATGCAGAGATACTGTGTGTGTGAAACCATCTTAAAGGACTGCATTATTATGAATTGATCTATATCACACACACACACACACACACACACACTGGGACTGGTCCAGGTATAAGCATTGTTGCTTTAAAATGCTGCTGAAACTAAGATCCAAACAGCAACGGCTTCAGAAAATATTCAGATTTCACTGTAAACAACAGGATGAGTCACAGCGAATCCAAGAATTACAGCGGTCTCAGCGGTGCCTGCTCAAAATTATTCATGTAAAAAACTTAAATCTCAGATTTAAGATCTCAGTTTAAGTCAATTACTCCCAACAGCCAAACAAACGGTGATGAGTGACTGACATCCAAAGAGCCGGGCTGTGCCGACGGCAGCGCCCTCTAAAACTCCAGTCGGTGCTCTTCCCCTTAAACTGTGTGTCCATTTAGCTCTTGTATCTTATAGCACTGACCTGTTTATCACAACTGGCGATCCTTCACTTAGGCTCAGGGCACAGTGAAATGTGGTATCTCCTCTCTGGCTAATTTGATTCAAGGTGCCATATATTGACTTGTGGTGATGCTGTACCACCCACACAAGGACATAATTTTCCTCCTGGGAGACCAGGAGCTTCTGTGGCTTGACAGCTCCGGACTGTCCCCTCAATCATGAAACTGTCAGAGAGCCGCAGGGCACAACAGCAGCTGATAATGCATTCATCCTAATCCAACACCAATTCCAGCTGAGCTTTGTGCATCTGACCACAAAATTGCCATAAGTCTGTAAATAAAGCAAAAAAAATCACAACTGGCCTTTTCTCATGTGACCTGTAATGGTTAAACCCTAAAATGTTTCTGAGTATGTGTGACCACAGGACTGGCTGAGGCGCCGCTTCTCCCTCCTGCTTTGTTGACAGAAGATAATTTGGTTTTGACAGCAGATGCTGCCTGTCCTCTCCTGTGCCCCTATTAGAGGCAGAGAGGTATCAGCTCTGACAAGCAGTGGAACGTGGAAAAGCTCCCTGAACACAAACCATTCTCCAGCCTCAACTCTCCATTCTGGCCCAGTAGGCAACGCCACCATGGCGGTGAGTGATTTCCCTTGCTTTGCATTTCACCCTCCTCTTTTTTTTTTTTTTAGCATCCACAAAGGGAAATGTGGAGTGATGCGATAACACACCCAGATGTCTCCTGTTCATGCTATCTGCAGCCGTTTAGGAGACGTCAGTGACAAGATAGCAAGAAGATGCATCATCTCAATCCAGCTGCTCGCCGGCGACTGCACCAAAGCAACACGGCCGCATTCAAAGCATCAGGCTCTATATGAAATAACTAAATGTTCCATTAAGCCACTACAGCTGATATTTCTCCAGCTTTATGTCAGTGTGTATCATTCCACTCTTCAGCCAGATTAACCACTCACTGACTTTCACTCTTCATGTCTTAGGCTGCTGGCTTGATATTTGATAGTAGTTTTTGGTTGTAGCCCACACAAGTGTCTAACTCATGCTCACACACACACACACACACACACACACACACTCACACACACAGAGGCATGTGCTCACATATAAACAGCCCCTTTTTGAGAAACAGCTCCTACATCGTTCCTGCCTCCTTTTAAGATTTCATCCCCTGACTGGAGGCCTCATGTTTTATTGAACCAGTCACTGCCATCGGAGGGGATGTACTACATTATGCACCATCATTTATAAATGACCGCCAGTCAATGTCTACCCTTACATGTAACACTCACTAAACAGGCTCTGCTCGTCTCTGTGCCGAGCACTTGTGCACACTGACGGCAAAAAACACTGACCTCAGCCCAGCATAGAAAAACAGACGTGTCGTTCCCAACCTAGCTGGAGGAGATGAGTTACATCTGGCTTAATGACACTCAAAAGTTAGCAGAGGCAGCTCATAACTCGCACGGAGGGGGATTTCACTTCCCACTGGTTTACTTTGCTCCTCTTATTGTGAACTTCTGACATAAATATTTTACTTTGTTCTGTTTTGTACACTGCTGTGCTCACAGGGACACACACAACGCCACAGTAGCCTATGCCCACACACACTCCTCAAATCACCAGAACACTGAAAACGTAACCAACAGGCAGTGGGAATGAGGGGCGACACCTCCAGAAAATAAATTTCAACACAAAAACATTTCAGCACATCTTGTCATTGACAGAAAGGGCAATTTAACAATTTCGTTTGCTCCAGTTAATGTGAACTCTTGACAAATTTCTTGCTTTACCTCATTTCTCCACACACACACACACAGAAGCATCCTGGCACTAGGTGATGGCACTTTTAGTCTCCATAACTTGGCCCTTGATCACTGTAATCAAACACAGGCATCAGCCTGAAGCTCCCGTAATTATGGGCTGCTCAGGCCCCTGCATGAAGACACACACAAAAACACACAGCAACGCGCACCCGCCTGCATGACGGCAGACAATAGCAGTTTGAAAAACATACATACACACACGAAAAGACGCAGACGTGTGTGTGTGTGCGCTCCGCTAAGCGCTGAGCACAGGCACAGCCTCGGTAAAGGACACTAATGAGCCCAATGAGACTGAGGGGAAAGCAGCTCCTGAAATCGACACTACAGTAAAACACCTCAGAGAGACTGAGGGGGAACAGAGGGAGCTGGGGTGGAGGGATGTGGGAGGGTGGAGGTGGTGGTGGTGGTGGTGGTGTGGGGGGGCAGAATGGGAGGGGCTTTAAGGGGAAAACTGCAGGAAGAGGAGATAAAGATGGCGTGAAGGAGGGAAACGGCGTTAACTAACGGTAGCGGTGGTGGTGGGTTGCCAGGGCTCTAGTGGTGCTGTTGCCAGCTGTAACCATGGTAACAGTTTCCCATGGTGCCAGTGTGGTGCAGCCGGTGAGTGTCGGGATGGGGGTGTGGGGTGTTAAGTGTGTGTGAATGGGGGAGAGCGGGAGCATTTCTTTTTCCTTTACCAGCTGCCCAGCAGAGGGGGCATCATGGTAGCTGCTTTAGTGATGCTGCCTATAAAAAGATGAGGTCTGGTTACATAAAATATCATATCTGATGATAAAACTGGGTTTCTGAGTCATTGGATCATTGTTCCATAGGGCCTGTAGCAATCCAGTAGCCTTGATGAACAAAAGCCCTGGGCCAGCGGTGGTCCGGATCTACAGAAGCCCAGAGCCAATGATCTTAGAAAGTTTCCCTGGATGACTGCAGCCCTCTGGCCAACTAAAGTCCTGCAATGATACCACCATCTAGTGCTGTGCACCACTCCTAAGGGCAGAAGGAATGAACTGAGTCCATAAACAACAACGGCTAATTAACTGTTCTTATGAACCAGCTACTTAATGAGGTGACTTTCCATTTTTGTAGGATCAGTGATAATATTGAGCTTTTTGTGTTTATTTCTTTTAATTAGTAAGTTCTGAGTGTCCGGACACAGCGAGTGTTCATGGTGACACTGTGAAACCATTGACAAAGATAAAGATGTGCGTTATGTTGTAGTCACAGTATCAACAATATGTAGCAGCAACCTTTGAAACATGGGTCATAATTTATAAAATGATCTTCCTGCAGCATCATGACGGTTGTAATCCTTGAAATGTTAACGTTATGAAAACCCATTTGTCAGAGGATTTATGGTCTGCAGCTTCCTGCAGTAATCACCGAATGGAGCTACACTCTCTAACTCCTGCCTGTATATAGTCGTCTTCATTGCTTTGCTTGTTCTTGACGAACAAACAGTGATTTAGGTGTCAGCATTTAATTGACAAAACAAAAAATGCACAGATCTTGACTTTTGTCTGCTAAAACAATGTGACAGTGATTCCTCTAAGTTTGCTTGGCTGGGCTGTAAACAGACACACCAGCTGCTCTTCTTCTGTTGTGTTTCTGAGCTGTCATTTCCAATAAAACTCTGGGACCTCTAATATTAAAACACATTTCCATTCCACAAGTAGCAACAGGGGTCAACAAATCGACCATGACAGAAATCCTGAAGATTAGAACTTGATAGACGTTGCTAACACCACAGACCCTTTTGCTGCAGTTTTGTCCACTTACCAGCGTATTAATTGCAGACGGCGTTAACTGTAACGAAAATCAAGGTTTATTTCAACTTGGGTCTTATCTTTGTAGTTCTGGCAATCATTTCTACTGTATCAGTCATAATAATGTTGAACTCCAGCACTGGGAAAAAACCAGGGGAGGAAAAACAATTTATTAGCTTCAAAATAGAAGGTGTTGGGGGAACGGCTATTTGTTACATGCAGTGGGGGATTTATCTACAAACAAGTGCAGAGGAAGGTGGGAAAATGTTGTTTTCACTTCATTATCTTTACAAAATGATGTTTTTCAGGAGGAAGGACTTTTCATTGACTGGACTAGAATAGCAGAATCCCAGTTTCAGATTAAGCAGCTGTTACATCAGTCTAACCCTTCCACTGTGTAGTTCATTCACAGTCCTAACGGCAACATCTGCAGCCCTGCTGAGCCTCTGATGCGGGGCCTGCCTCTAAGTCTGCTGACTGCTGGGGGTCAGAACAATAGGCCACAAACTAGGGTAATTGTTGGGGAATAAAGAGGATTCATTATTCCCCCAGTATGGAGCACAGCGAGACACCACAAATGCACACGCTACACATTCAGACACAGTTCGATTGGACATGTGAATATATGAAATATGGGATGTGTGTGGGTGTTTGCAGCTTGCCGTAGGAGTGTTTGCAAGTGTTAAAATGTGTATTTATGAAGTGTATTAAGGAGGGATCACAATGAAAGATGGAGACAGAGAGAAAACAGTGTTGTGGCTTTTACACTTACAGTGTAGGGTTTTCTGTATATATAGACTGTGATATTCATTGAGTTTAATTAGATTAAAAGCCAGTGAATCCATGATTAGCACATGTGCTATAGCTTCCTGCAGCATCCTGTGTATTTTCTAAGGTTTTGCGGGTAAACAACCTAGAAAACACCAAACATCTGGAGCAAACCACAGTAGGAAGGCATCTGTCTCTCTGTTTTCAATGGCTGAAATGCGTTTATTTAAAAGTTAGCATTAGAATGAGGCATCACACCTAATTTCACAGTGAAATATTCATGAGGAGCTCGTGCATGTAGCATGTTTAATGTCAGCAGTGTCTCTTCCTACTGTACAAACAAGATAAAAGCCAGTTACACTGTACAGTACTGAGGGCGATGGGGGGACCACGTGGGAAAGATGCTGCTGTGTTGGAAAAGAGAAAAAACTAAATTTGATATTATGCATTATAATGATGTTAGTCTGGTAAAGTGGCCGCAATTATTCAAGCTCCTTTGTCAACACATATTATTTACTCTGTAATGGCTTTCAATGCCTTCATTTCAAACAACACACAGGTGGAGAGAGGCAGAAAAGGCCTGGATGTAATAGGAGAGACAGAGATCCAGTTGTTTTTGTCCTCACCAGCAGATGCGATTTTTGCCAGGATGTAATTTGGGCAGATTCATCAGGGAGCAGTAATGAGGTCTAATGTTAGAGCCCACTGTGTCCTAATGACACCTCGGCTGTCCCACCGCCAAACCCGCTCGTTCCAGTCATGGACTCCTGCTGGGCTTCGGGCAGCTGGGACTTGACATCTGACCTTTAGAGAGACAGCCCCCTTCATCACACTGAGAACCACAGCAACAGGACCAGCCCTGGTTCCTGTGCTGGAATGCTATATGGCAGATTTCTCCATCGGTCGATGCTGGAGATAAAGGCTGTTTCTGAAGCCTAAAGATGCAAATTTGAATCTTAAAAAAGTTTCAAATTATGAATGCACAGACCACAGAAAGTACCTAAGGCTACCTACTCTTCTACATGGAATATCACCTGTAATATGTGCTGTTAAGACCAGAGGGAGGGGGTCTGTGTCCCATGTCAAGCTCCAACACCTTATGCTCCACTTAGCTGCATGTTATTAACTCCTGACACTGTGATGCCAAACAAACCTGATTTTAAATTCCACCATCACTGGAATTATTCATATTCTCAGGTCCAGGATGGGGTTAGAGGTCACACAGGTTGATCAGGTTGGTCGTAGCCATAAGAAGGACTAAACACTGGACAATAGAAATGATTGGTTAAGGTAAGGAAAGATCATAATTTGATGAAATTGTGAAAATGCACGTCATTTCTTCAGCTTCTGCTTATTTCTGTAAACTCTTACTGCTAATTTTTCTTCCTCCTGGCATCTAAGGATAAAACAATAGGGAGATGGAAATGATGCAGCTGTAAGACAATGGAGGCAAAACATCACACTGACAGTATTTCTGAGGGAATCTGATGGTAAAAAGACGCTAAAAAGGCAAGTGGTGGAAATTTGTAGGTCTGAGGTTTAACCTATAAATTCATCCAGTGATTTCAAGTAAAGCTGCAGCAAGCTGAGACCTGGCACACTGCTAAATGCAAGGCTGAGCTCATTAGGACTGGCCCAACATCACACACACACACACACAAACACACACACACACACACAAACACACACACACACACACACCAATCTGTCAGTGTTTTCACATTAAATAAGGACACACACACACACACACACAGAAAAGCAGGAGGACTGAGACAATGCAGGGAGAGAAACAGAAATGAGGAGAGTGAGGGGAAAGAGTTAGCAAATCATCAAGGATCACACAGGAATAGTGAAGCAGCGATAGAGAGAATGACAGACAGAGATCGAGTGAAAGACGGAGAGAAAGATACAGACACGGAGAGATGGAAACAATGAGGGGAGAGACAAAGCAGGTGGCCTGGGTAATTGCCTGGGGAATATAATGAATGAGCCACAGTGCGTCTGACGGAATAGGAAATCGTCTCTATCTTCTCATTCCTCTCGCTCTCTCTTTCTCCCTCTCATTATCTCTCGCCCTCTCTCATTCCACTTCTCCCCTTATCCATCTCCTGCGCAGCCTTTTAAACATATCTCCTAACCCTATCTTTCTGTCTCGCCGATTGCCAGCATTTTCTTTCTCTCAACTGCAGATCTTTTACCACTTTCTTTTCCCCTCAACTCCCCGCTACTTTATAAGATTTTTAAGCATCAAACTTCCACCTCCAGTGGTCCCCCATTTTCCCCCAGTGGCCTGGACAGCTGCTGCTATTCATGTTACACGTGTCGTGAACATGCTACTGTGCCTCATACAAACTATTCTCTCTACTATGTCTGTATTAGATCGATTTATAGCTTCACAAAGCCTCAATCTGATAAACTCAAGTTTTCCCTTTTCATGGGTGGTGTCAATGATTTAACCCATTAGTTAGTGGGTTAAATCATTGACTGCGTTGTAATTATGCTTCTGCAAAGGTGCACAGCCATACAGGGGTAAATGCAGGTAACAAAGGCTTGCACCTACAAAATCTCAACAAGTCCTGTGGACATTTTCACCTGCAAACACCCACAAGGAATCTAGAACAAGACTTTTAAGGATCAGAGTTCAGCTTGAGCTTCAGCTCGGTTTTCTTTGCCATCACCTCCTGTCAGTGGTCACTGAGCGGCATTGTGGAAGAGTGAATGGGTGGATGGATGCTGGTGACTGCAGCTAGATAGAGGACAGAGTCAAGACAGGGAGGGAGGGAAGGATGGAAGGATGTATGGCTGAGATACCAAGAAGAGGGGAGGTGGTGGCGGTGGAGGAGAGACGGATAGTGTCACGTCCGCTATTCAGGCCCGTTTGATGAGATCCTCAAATGGTTGAAAACAGGAAAGACAGGAAGAGTAAAAGAGTGAAAGACCCTTTTCATCACGGCGATTTGTCCTGCAGAACCCTCCTCATCGCCTCCTCCTCCTCATCCCTCTCCACTTCCTTCCCTTTCTCCCTCCCACCCCCAGTGCGCATAGATAAAACACATTCAATCAGCGAGAAACAAGTAAAGGTGAGAAAAATAAAAGAGACAAGTTCAATCACACTGTCGTTCCTCTCTCTATTTCAAAGGCAGGGACCAGGTGGGGGCTTGGTGGGGCCATTGAGGAGAGTGTGCTATTGTATTGATGCATGCTAAGGTGTTAAAACCATCAAAAATTTCATCTATTCAGCTTCGTAAGATGGCATACGAATTACGAAATGCTATTCTGAAAAATTATGAAATGCTAAACAGAATTCACAGATTAAATCACAACCTAGTAAAGTGATTCTGTGTTTGAAAGTCGAAAAATAATGAAAAGCAAAATGGAAATTTCACCATGAAATGTTAAATTGATGCATAAAGTTGCACCACCATGTTCTTTCCAGACTGTCACATTTCTTAGCATGACTACACCAGAATTTGTCGCTCATGTCATGAAACCGAAAGCCGGTTCCATTTTAGAGATTTATGACAAAACATCACTAGAACCATTGATCTGTACAAACAAAACCTTCATCCAATCTTGTTATTGCTGGCAGCTCTTTGTATTACCCAAAAATAATGCAGGAAAATCGATTTAGGTAACAAGTTTTTCATTTGTAGCTGGAACTGATGCTGGTTAGCCATCACCCAGACAGTTGGATTAGCTGAAACCGATCAATGTTACAGTATTCAATGCCATTTCTCACTAGAGTAAATACAGTACTATTCTGTATTTTGGTTAGTATTTCATATTCAGGGGTAAACAGAAGATTCAACATGTAGCCAAGCTGGACTGAAATAGCACATAATGTTACCACAAGCCTAAGTTGCCCTCATCGACTATGGATGTCCCTAACATTATGGAGAAACAGTGGGGTACAGTATATTCCCCCAGCGTGTCTGCAGGCCCACTGCACTCACCCAGTAGTGCAGCTGCCAAACCAGCAGAGCTGGCAGTCTGGGTAACAGCCGGCTGTGGTCGTGTCTGCAGCCCTGCTGATGTGTTAGCACTGTGGTTAGTGGTCAGATTGGAAGCTTTAGCAGCCTGTTATTCTCCCAGCAAGCTCAACCATGAGTGGGCGGCAACCCTGTGGTTAAAGGAGAGGGGAGGGGTGATACAGTGATTTTGGGTTTTGGTGATGATTTTTCATAAAGGACAAGCAACTGCGGCTGGTTATTTTGGTCACTTCTTACATTTGAGCATGTGTGTGTGCGTGTTTGTGTGTATTTTAAATAGGGACAAAAGCCTCACACAATAATTGCAGGTAAACAAGGCAAAGGCGGATTTGATTGGATCTGAATCTCTGCTGCATACACTGGCTCAATATCTCTTAATCACAAATCTGGGACATACACAAAACACACACACACACACACACCCAGGCTGTCAGTCTGAGACCAATGAGCTGCTATGGTATTACCATGCAAGACGGTGTATGATCAAGCAGAAACACTGAGGTTTATTGAGTCATAATACAACTGAATCACATATTAAACCAACTATCACTGCACAGTGTTGGTTTTACAATAAAAGCAAAAAGCAAACAATGTTTTAATAAACTATCCCATTAAAATGTTTGATTTAATTTCACATCAAATCATTTGGATTTGTGGAAAAGGACCTAGCAGCACGTCTGGCTCAAGTCTATCCAAATTTATTTTTACCCACTGTCCTTTTTGCCAAAACACAGACTAATTAAAAGATTCAGAGACCCCCAATGCAGATCATAAAACATCTGCACAATATGATGCTTTAAAATAATTTGAATTGAAGGTTCTTGCTGCCAGTCATAGTCATTTTGTAATAGTGGTTCTTCGAAATACAAGCACCACATCGGAGCTTATTGGATTTTAAGTGGAGGGTTAAAGATCTGCCTCTGTTTTAGGGTTTTCAGTTTTATGAAAAAGGCTGCAGAGGAAAAGCAGACCCATGCTATTAAAAATCATGTTTAAAGAAGCTATGGGCCATTTTACTTTATCCAAACTCAGCAAGATAGGACTGACAAAACATGGTGGGTGCAGAGCTTAATTTTACTGCTACAAGCTGTTCCAAAATATATGAGTCTTAGATAGAAATACACACAATTACTGAATATGTAATAGGACACTCAGGGCCTCTCTCTGCTGTTCTCGTGACCCCTCTCTCCTTGACAAAATATGATTCTCCTGTGCAGCCTGGGTACAAACAGCCCTCATGCTGGAGCACAAACTAATCATCAGCACATGGAAAGTGTTATCAGCTCTCGGAGTAAATGTGTGGCACAGCCTGCTTGGCACAATAGAAGCCTAAGATAGCCTGTCATTCTGCTTGATGACTGGGGTAGAGAATAGTTTTTATACAAAAGGACACGAGTTTCATATCAGTGAACCTGATTAAATGTAGACAAGTCGGGTAAGAGACACAGGGAACAGTAAGAGCCAACTGCTGCTGTAGGAATGGCTCAGTCTTATTAGAACAACTATGTCTCTGCAGAGTGGAGGCTCAGTAGCATTTTATCAGATCTGAATATCTGGTAGCTTAAAAAAGTGTACTTTTATCGTAACCAAAACAAAATGAACCTCTAATGTATAAAAAATAAGACAATAGTCTATTTTAATTGTGATTAAAGGACCAATTACCAGACAAACACAGCACTGAGTGATAGAAACTACAGCATTTAACCATCAAACCTAAACCATGGACACCATGCTCAGCTGAAGGGTTGTAGGTCTTTCATTGCACATTTTATCACCACTCTGTGAAAGTCATTAACCCCGTCCTCATTCATTTTTCCTGTAGCTGCATTTGCTCCTCAGTGAGACCCCTTTTCTCTACAGCAGCAGATGTAAAAAAGCATTAAGTCTACTTAAAACGAACTACCGGTAGGCAGTGATAATGACACATTTATGGCCACCTTGCTGTTGCTATTATTATGGGAGCAGCTAAGAGTGCACTAAGGAGGATAACGAATATGCATTGAACAAATCCTACAGGTTACATAAACTAGAACTACAGCAGCATCTGCAGTATTGTCTGTCAGGTGCAACTTATGTGCAGCTCACATTCACACTGAAATCAGATTTGCAGAATAACCAAACAATTTACAGGAAACCTGTCTGGTTTGTGTATTATAAAGTCTGATTTCATCAGCGTAGGGGACGATTATACAGCTCTTTTAAAATGTACACCTCATTCCACCATCCCATCACTATTTACAGGCTGCAGATGGAAAGCACATACCTGTCCTACCCCTTTAGATAGTTAGAAGGATTTATTCATTTGAAAGGAAAGGGCAGAACCAACACACCTCCTGCTCTGCATCCCCTCCGACTCCTGCATATCAAAGTCTGCCAGTTTGCAGATCAGCAAAATATTTGTGTGCATCACAAAAAACTATTTTGCTTATTCAGAAAAATAGACGAAGTATGACCTCTTCAACTTTTTTCACCTCTCTGTGAGCACTTACTGTTCACTATGAAAGGAACCAGGAGGCTTTGATCAGCAGGCTGTAGGAAATCTTAGCCGTGAATTTATCCCTTGTCTCCATCCACAGCCTCAAAGTACTGTAAACGGCATTAAAAAGTAAGAAGAGAGAAATCAGTAAAAATCAGCAGATTACACAGGACGTGAAGGCCGGTCGTGTGTGGAGAGTACTACTACCTCTGGCCTGCTAATGGCAGTGCAGAGTGCGGGGAGGGGTTCCTCTGCTTGTCTATAGCGAGGCATGGGCCAAATGCAACGCTGCAACATTACAACACACTGGCCAGATCAATAAATCTGTCATTAGATTTTCTAGCTGAGGTTAGCGTTTTATCTAAGACCCAAGTATACCTCTGGGGATTATATATGTAGCAGTGCACCTGCACTTCTTTTTCCATTCAGTGCTGCTCCTGTTTCAACGTGTCACCAAAAAAACAAACGAGATGACATCTTTACTGGCATAATGTGATGTAATGTGCTGCAATGGGATGTCAGGACACTGAGAACTGTGAAATGGCTGATTGGTGATTTGACAGCCAGAATATATTTCTCTATACTGTCTATACCAAAATACATATACAGTGTGGTAAACTAGAGCTCGACTAATGTTTTTATTAAGTGATTAACTGTTTGTTTAGCACCAACAGTTTATTATCTTCAAAAACACCAAAACAACCAAAGCACAAAACAGCAGCTATCAATCTAAAAATATTGCTATTAGCGTCTTGCTACTGTTCCTCGCTTGTGAAACTAAGTCCTGCATCAGTGTGTGTGTTCTTTGATGTGCAGAGCTATTTCCTGAGCTTTGCTGTGCCTGGCTGTAGGCTCGCTCATTACACAGGGGCCCAATAAACCACGGCGCCGTGTGGATGGACCAGACAGGACAGATCAGGATGTGCAGGGGTGGAGTCAGTGAGGCGGAGGGGAGATAATCAAACACTGTGTCTTCACGCCTCACTGTGGCTCCTCTTATTAGAATATTGTAATAGCACTTCTAATGAGCTACACTTTACTGCTGACTGATAATGCTAAGACCGTGTGTGTACACACCACGGAGACACAAAATTACATTTAAGACCCCAGATGATCCTGATGAAGTGTCTGGTATGAGCTGGGTATTATCTGTGCTGTGTTATGCCTTTAAGAACCCAGCCTGGACACTGGTTTCACTGGTTCAAACACCCAACGTGTATAACGTACACACGAAGAGAAAGCATCACTACAATATGACAGGACACACAGCAAGCAGTAATCAAGAGTTCAATCATATCCAACTTCCATCTACAAACTATGCAGTTGTTTTTCTGCCATTATAAGATGTTGCAGCAGCAGCAGCAGCTTAGCGCTGTCCATTTATAAAGTCATTACTTTGATGGACTAGCTGCTGGATGGGTAGACACACCAGTCTGTAGCTACAGGGGTGAACAAAATAACAACACTGGCTTACCATTCGATGCAACCCACAGCAATAGCCTTGCAATACATGTTACCTTACTGAGGCTTATATTCTGTTAGTTCTGACAGGATTGTGTTGATATTACGTGGTAAATCTGCTCCAGAATGAATTTTCACAATCAGCATTCAACCTGCCTAATCTGTGTTTATGAGACCCAGTCAGCTGCAGTTAATATTCCTGGGAGCTGCAGGACCCGAGTGTGAACCAGCACCCGGACACTACAGAATCTACCACACTATCAATCAACTGCTTTAATTCATTTTTCACCCACTAGGCAGCATCGCATTGACTGTGCCACATCACTGACGTATTTTAAACTTTGCTAAAGTTGTCAAAGTGGTCTTCGCTGCTTAGTGCTCCACTACACTGACCCGCTAACCAGTAACTTTGTCTGCCATTTAGTGCTTGACAGGTAGCACTATGGGATTTATATGTTCTAAGCTGAGACACCAGAACTAATTAAAACAGAACTTTTAAGCCCCTACAAAAACAATAGAGATGTAATTACTCAGAACATCAACACAATAACACACCAAATACAGCTCTAATGTAGGCCGAAAACCTTATCACACCCTTTCTGCAATACCCAATGCATGATATTCTTACCTTACTATGGGAAAATACTATTTCCAAATATGTATTTTATATTAAAATAAATAGTTCACTGCTTTGATCCCAACTATTAATTCAATTCTAGTGAAAAGGTCCAATAGCATTGGAGCAATAAACAAACTAATCTAATCTAATTAAAATGCGCAATATAAAAAACACTGTTAGTTACTATGTGACAAACAGCAACGCTTGACCCTAACGTAATATTTCTTTCTTTTACAGAAAGCTACGATTCACAGTACATATCTGTCATACCAGCCCCTGCCCCCACCCGGACGCTTTAAATTCTGCAGATGAAGATAGCAAGGTGACAGGGTGGCCGGGGAGCGAGGCAGGAGGTTGAGATGGGGATCAGGTTTTTATAAATCTCATTTCTGCTGCTGATTTATCAGCTCGCCCCGGTCCCTGTCAGCCACACACACATGTGACCAGCATGGCAAAAGGCTAACTCATTAGTCTGCCTCATCACAGTAGGAGGGTTTGCAAACGAGCATGCACACACTGACACAACACACACTGTTCTTCTTCGTCTCATCCTTTCTTCCTTCGCCTATTTCCTATTCTCAATTTCCAATCAATCAGTCTCATTCACCGCTGCTCTGCCCTTCGTCATTTTCATCCCTTTCTTCTTCATCTTCCTCCTCCTCGTCTGCTCTTTCTCAGATTCCGAGAGGTGGCCTCTCCATCCAGGATTTAATTAAACCAGTTTAAATGGCCAGAGGTGATCCTCATCATGTCATCCCCTTCCCTTTCTCTCTTTCTCTGGAGGTTAATATCAGACTAATCCACTCTTACCCCATCCCTCCCCCACAAGCCCTTCTTCAATAATACATGGCCTGTCCCTGGCCTCCTACAGTGGCTTCAACACAGGCAGACTTTACAGGGCTGCATTTATACAGGCAATGACATGTCCGTGTCTTAAAGTCTATATGTTGGACAGACCTACACTATGTCGCTATTCTCTCAAGGGGCTCGGTTGGTGGAGCAAGATGCAGAGTTTGGTTAAACAGTTTTGTTGGATGATCACAGCTTTTTCCATCTGTCTTTGTGTTTTTTTCACTCACAGCTAAAATGAGGATGAAGATGGGCTTTGGCTTCAGGGGCATGGATGCATTAAGAAAACTGTCTCAAGACAACGCCCCTTTCATTGCCGTGACAGTTTCAGACTGGGTGCAATAACTTACTTATAATTTCTTCAGAAGCAGAAGACAGTTGGAAAAAAAGTCCCTGTCAGTTGTTCTGTTCTAATTGCTTATTTTAAAAAACATACCTCCACTAGGATGCATAGGATCAGGCATTCACACAATTTGAATTAAGTGAATGAAAATACCTCTAGGTGCTTTTTTTATGTAAGTGTCCATGGAACACCGGTAGTTCTGGATAACAATCTGCTATTAAACCAAGCACATCTAATGACCTTTTCACCAATAGCTGTGCCTGTGTGTGCCTGTGTGTGGGAGGAGAAGCAGGTAGTGTTGGGCTGCTAATGAAGACAGGGATATACACGACAACTACCAATTAAAGTTGTCAGAGCCACAGTGTTCCCAGGGTTTGACAGTCTCCTCACACAGCCGCTGATTTTCCTTTACATGGCTTGCAGCACAATTAAAGCCCAGTGGGTGTGGTTGGACAGAAATTACCTCACGTGCCATTGTCTTTCCCTCCATTATGGATTTAGAGTCGCTATTGTGTGTGTGTGTGTGTGTGTGTGTGTGTGTGTGTGTGTGTGTGTGTGTGTGAATGCGGCAGCGAGCAGAGCACCCATCAAGCACACATGGCTCCGGGAAGAGAACGCCACAGCCACCAATTAAACACACACTCGGGTTCACATAAATGTCAGCAAGGACACAAATGTGCATGAGAAGCACATGTGCACATGTATGCACACGCATGCAGACAGACAAGCACACTTTAGAAGAGGTTATAATCTATACAGCAGCAACCCACTCTTCTTCTGGTCTCGCTTTCACTAACCATGAATCATCTGCTCAGAGAAGTAACAGTCTGCAGTTAGGTTTCATTTGCTAACCAGCGTAGCTAATAGCTGCCTCTAACAGAGCCACAGCCATAAATATCATTTCCTGGCTGTTCTACATCATTTATGACGGCACCGTTGATAGGAAGAGATTAGCACTTACCCGACTGACCTACTGTAATTACAGTCTCCGATTCGCATTATAAGAGTAAATGATTAGGGTTAGAATGACACCGTGCTGGTGCTAAATAAACAAACTGTCATCACACCTACTGTATATCTGAAATCTAAGCGTATCCCTGCTAATCAGTTGTCTTTCAGTTGACTGATAGCATCAGCTCCTGGCAGAACACCACTAAAATATGACGGAGCTGAAAATGAAGGTTCCAACCAACTGGCCACTAATCTTCCCTGAAAGGTCCATGCCACACTGGATGAGGCGGCACCTGAAAGACCAACAACATATCAGGTGAGTGGTCTCAGCGTTTTAGCTCATCAGCGTAATTAGTAATGTAAACAGTATTTCTTTGCTTCAGAGGTTTTGTGCTTTGTGTCAGAGAAGCCGCTTTAAATACTGTCGAGAGAGCGAAAAGGAAACGAAGCTGGAGATTTTCCCACCAACCCCGACTGGATGTCTTTATAATTTAGCAGTTTATGGGTCGATACAGGCGACAGACAAATACAGAAAAAAGCATCAGTTGCAATGAGAGCTGCTGGCATGGAGGACAGCTATAGTTATGTGATGATGTCGGACAAACAAGGGTTCCAGCAGTAAACTAACTACACTTTTGCACATTTCTGCAGGGCAAGTCAACAGTTTAAACTTGTGTAATTAAAAAGTTCTTGTGCTTGTTAGCAGCCAAACTTCGGTGGCTTAAATGCACTCAGGTTGGTAATAACCTGATTCCCACTTTCAACTCTGGACATTAATAAAAGCAGAGAAAAGCACACAGTGGTGCTGCTTTGTTTCAGCCTTCTAAATGGAGCTTTGTGTTAATGTTTATGTTTTCTTTAGGGCCTCAAAATGGGCAATACTTTAACCATAAAATGAGTTCAAGAAGCCTGTGCACTATAATCAATAATTCTGCAATTTTGGACCTTCAGCCCAGGTGTTTTCTTTTAGAAGAGTTTTGATTATGCTATACGTTATTTGGGGGAATTTTATGGTCTGTCACAGTTTTGAAGAAGCTCAGGGCCATAAAAACACTTGGGTCAGCCCTGTGTATTAAAATTGCTGATTTAACTTCCATTATTATGATCCTGGTTTCACAGTAAAGCACTTAAGTGTTTTTTGATTATGATTTTCTGTGACTTTTTCACATTAACAAGATTGAAATTAAAATTAAAATCGGCAAATTTAAGCAACAACAGAGAATTTCAAAGGAACCTAAAGTGGTGAAACCCCCTTACAGCAAGGTAACAGACAGAGAGAGAAGGTGAAGGTTGAAATGAAGTTGATAAAAAAGGAGTGAGCTCGGAAGAATTTGGAGGGCAGTTAAAAGTATGTGGGTCATCGCAAGTCTAAGATGAGAACAGAAGAAGGTGTGAAAGAAGAGGATGAAAAGCTTTCAGCGGGTGATTTTGCATGTGTGTATTAGAAATAAAGAGACGATGCTGAGTCAAGATGAAAGCATGGCCTTTTGGGAATGAAATAATGGTGACCAATGCATTTCCTCTTCACAGGAAAGACCAGTGCACGTGAGTGTGTGTGTGTGCATACTGAAATACAGATTGGTTACTTTTATTTTTTTGCTGTTTTTTCAGGTAAGGTGTAGTCAAGTTGTAGGCTCAGGCATCCAGTCTTATGATTACGGTTTAGACTGGGCAGTAATGTAGTAATATCATTTACCATTCTGCTCTAAAAACTGTCAAACAGTCATTTTGATTCACAGATTTCATGTCTTCATAAACATTATAACACAAAACTTACATGTGTTTAAGGAAAAAAAAATGAAATACCCAAGTAAATAAATGTTTTTGAAATAAAATGATTTAGTGAGTAGAATAAAATATGAAATATTACTGCGCAGTAAAGCTTTGATTATTATCTCAGTACTAACTTTGGGATAAGTCCCACTTTGTAGATTATATATTCAAATATAAGCTCTAGTGCAGTGTTTGCAGAGTGAATAAAAAGACAAGCATGTCAAAAATAATTTATGCATAAACTAAATATGTAGTAACATCTGTGAGGCTGAGAGTTATGCAGCACTGTGACGGTTTTACCCATAATGTTTATGGGCTTTTTTATCCAAAGCTTAAGCGCTTACTTTCCTGAAATGGTCCCCTTGCAAATCTCTAAGTACTTAAGTGCAATTCCAAGGTACTTGTACTAGACAGATTAAGAATTTACATTGAAAAATATAATGAACTCATACATTATGGTGTTGTAGTGGTCGGAGACCATTGCACATGCGTCCTTGCACACGTCAATGCGTGCTCTTGAAAACTCTCTTCTTTTGTGCTACGTGTGCAAAAAAAATCCAAACACCTTTAAAGCTGCACTAATCACTGTTTTTATATTAATACAGGATCCGATGACTAGACTTATTGCATTAGGAGTCACTTGTCATGTTCTGGTTTCACGGCGTGCACCTTCAGTGTTTTGGTTCAGCCTCACTGCTCTAATCAGTTTTGCATCCAACTGCAGCAGGAAAAAGCTCTGAAACACACACTTCACTCAGCCCAACAACAAACATCTAACACACAATGCAAAGCTAAAATTGTGAAACAGCAGCTAAAAAGTGAAATCACTGAATGCAGCTTACAGGTGTTGATCTGGATCTTTCAGTTGATGCCATTTTCAACCGCACAGACAATTATCCTGTGTCTCCCCAGCATTTATTCAACCCTAAGTGAGTTGCAGAGTCCAGGGTGACTCTGGATGAGCAGTATGAACACACCAGGAATGACATGAGCAGGAGGGCTGGTTAATTTTCTATTTCAATCACAGAATGAGTGTTGCTCCAACTAACGCCATCCAGCTGAAACATAAAGCCGAATTCTCCACATCTAAGGCCGCACAAAACTCTTTTTTTATCCAGTTCTACCACCTACAAATCATACACTGTAATCACTCCTATGTCCTGATTTTCCATAATTTGTGGTGGGTAACAGGGCCAGAGAACAGTGTATTGTCTTCAAACTACCAGGTACAGAACATGATACAATATCTAGTTCATGAGCCCAAATTCCTGCCTTGAGGGGTTGCTATGACAACTTGAAGGATGCTGGCGGTGTGTGTTGGTGTCGGAGGGAGGGCGGCGGGTGTATGGGGTTACCGTTCCCTCCCAAACCTGAGGTACTCAGGATAAACGCAGCCAATCAAAAGGGGATGTGGAGGTAATGAAGACTAAGGCGCTGAGAGGCAGGGAGCTTTTAGAAGCCGCCGTAATGCTGAGCACTTCAGACCTGCTCTCTCCGTCTTCCACAGCTCGTCGGATTAGCTGGCCTAGTCTCTATGGAAACCTTGCTCCACGTGAAAACACAGAATGCACACGCGTGCACACACACAGACACACACATCATGAAGATTTCTATTTCCCTCAGTTCAAGAATGAAACAGGATAATTTAAGTGCTACTTGTGATTTCCTGGTTTTTTCACATCGCTTTGCATCGTGGATGTGGTTATAGACTCGTCAGCTCTACTGAGGGAAAACAGTCATGACTGCAGCACACAGGCACATATACAAAGTCTGACTTCTCTATTCACTGTGCTCCAAAAACTAGTGCCAAAATGTTCTTAGGATACTCGAAAAACAAGATACACCGTCAGGGAGGGTGAATGCAACTGATCAGTGGAGGTATCTCACCGCAACGAAAATCTACAGGCTCAATTAATTTCTCACCTGGAGGTATATTCTCTCTCTCTAGGTTGATCCCTCCTCATCTGCAGAGCACTGTAGCCAATAACCCTCACGTCCCCCGTACATGCTCCAGCTGAAGGCTGTGGTTATGTCGGAGTGGAAGTGCAGCAAACTGGAGCTGAGCCAGAAGGGCCGAAACCACCCACAGCACCTGAGACCACACATTCAGGTAAAAACAAAGAATGTGTTCAGGAGAACGGCAACACATAGAGGTTATACTGGTGTCTGCTCAATATCCAAATATGCAATTTATGGGACAATATTTGGTTCCAGTAAAATATCTGCAGTGGTAGATGGTTATCCACTGCACCAAGAATACGATTCAATAACAATATCTTAAAATCCAGGTAGATGCTACTTCAAAATTAATGTATCAATATGAACTTAGCGCCTCATCCTGATACAGGCAAACCTCGGTCTGTGATTCAGTAGAACGTCCACCAACAGCCTGATTATTTCCAGTTATTTTTGCAGATTTAGTCTAAATAGTTATATGTCTACATACAGAAGAAGGAAGCAGGATGTTAGCACCTAAACACGAAGAATTATTTATGTATGTCTTGTAACTGTTTTCATTTTTGTAATATTTAATTTGCATTTACAAAACAGATTAGAGTGGTACAAATACACCAATGAATGTTCAACATTTTAACTTGAAATATGAATTATGAAATGAATAATTAACCAAATTGTTCTCTTGATTATAAATGTGACAAGTCATCTTTTCAGCTCTGAATGTCTTACTGGGAAAATACAAAGACCATTTAACTGTGAAAAAGCAGATTTCCACAATGAGACATAACAAATTATTATGTGTTGCTTTGAAAGGTAAAAGTGATCGCTCTATGTAAATATTGTTTGCTTGTTAAATTGCAAATGATGCTTATCCAAAGAGGTTTAATATCATTGCAGGGTGCATGAAGAGTATCTCCCACAATGTTGAAAATCCATCCAGTGTGCACTAAACTGCAGCTGCACTGGGTTTCTGTTAGCTGATTGGCTGAGACTGTGCAACAGCCTGAGCCTTGAGATGACAAGAGAGAAACACACTGCAAAATAAAGCATCAACAGCAGTCATTAGACAAAACTACATGTGTAATATCAGGATTTATTGACTCACTAACACTTGTATCTGTTATCCATGACTGCCTCCCAGTTCTGTCAAATACAAGCTGTTGGAGTCTAATTATTCATTTCTCAACCATTACACCAGGTGCATCGTCCCTGTATGTAAAAGATGCATACATAGGAAATAAACACAAGCCGGCACACGTGACGACATGCAGAGTCTGACATTAGTCAGAAAAGATGAGAGAAGGATGTGAAGAAGGCTGAGCCGTCCTCATCTCTTGGGAAGCTTTTCACGTCCTCCAGCAGCTTTTTCAAGTTGCTGAATCTGCTAACATTCCTTCTGTCAGCATCTGATCTGATAAAGGCGAGGATACAGAGCAGCTCATCTGTGCAGCTCGCCATGATAAGACTCAGCTTCAAAAATGGCCGGGTCTCAGTGGTGAAACGCTCAAAAGGGGCCCGTCGACAGTCCAGTCCTTTTGTCTGTGGTCAGCTCAGCTAGACAGTAATCTGTGGCTGTGTCTGCCGCTCACAGTGTGGGCCTTTGAGGTTCGGACTTTAGGCTTGACCTCGCGGCTATAAGCTTCCTGTCAGGGTTCAGCCGTAAGCAGTCGGCGTGTGGACAGTGGATAGAGAAGAGGACAGGCATAGGGCCATATGGCAAACTAGAGATAAAGACAGGATCAAACTGTGTGACACAGAGATTTCCGTGAGAATAAAAGATGCTTTGCACACAGCTCTTACATTTATGCCTATTGCACTGACCCGACAGCGATTGTACTGTCCTCTATTGTATAACTCATTATGTTCTATTATAACTTGCCTGTTTTCTCACTATTACTCCAACCAACTATCTCTATTTGTCTGCTGCTGCCGTGACCCTGTCTCCCTTCAAGCATCATTTAAGTTTTATCTAAAATAATAAAATCTAATTAACACTTCAAGTAAAGTCACTTAGTGACTCGTTACATGCTGTTAATTGTGTTAAATATAGTGGATCCTAAATAGGAGCCAATCCACTTCAGCTATATCTGCTGTAGCTGTCAGATCTAAATGTTTTAACTATCCGTTACACTGTGGAAGCTGTCATTTAAATTGCACTCAATTCATCATATTATGTACAGAGTCTAGAGCCAAATAAGAGGGTGGATAATTGGTAAGTCAAAGACCAAGGTTTTGCTGTTTTCGTCTGACTGGGAAACAGCTTAAAGTGTATCTGACAGCAGCAGATCAGCAAATAAGTAAAAGCTGCCAGGCAGTGAAGAGGAATGTTAAGACCCTCGAAATCTGGAAAAGTTTGTATCTTTGAATTCGAGTTGGGAGTTTGTGTATTAAGTGCTGCATTTTAATTAAAACAGTGTGAACTTGGCGGTGACATTTTCATGCTCTTCACTTCAGGATCAGATAAAAACCCATACTGTCCCTGCCATATTCACCCACATGTTTATGTCACTCATGCATGCTCTCACATACAGCAGGACGATAATAAAACAACTGACTTGATTTTTTTTGTGCTTTGTGCAGCAGCACTGCTGGACTCTCCAAGCTGCTGGCCCACAGGTTGACCAGCCCACTGGGAAAATCCTCCCGCTGCACCAGATGGCTCCTCAGCCCCTGCTGCCAAAAGTCTCCTTGCTACATAATCATAGCCAGCTGGTTTGCCAGGTAACAGTGGGGTCAGGATGCACAAAAGTAGTCACGGCTGTAGTCATGATGTATGAAGAAACAGCAGAGAATGCAGTGTTCCTGAACACAGCTGGACCTCTATGTGTTGTTATTTACACATGGTGTAAGTCAGTGTATATCACTGTAATAATGTTCCATGGTATTATCTCTATTATTTCTGACAATTTATAATGAAAAACAATTCGTGCCAGCAACGCCATTTTCACAGTCACACCTCTAAACATCACTTTCTCTCAGTGCAGTGTAATGGGTGTCTGCAGCAGAAACTTTTGATTGGACCCGACACAACCAGAGAAGTGGCTAACAACCAGACAGACAGAACTCCTATTACTTTAGAGTAACTATTGTATTGTTAGACTTTGAAAATACCTTCTTTTGGTGACTCCTATTGGTGGTATCACACCCCAACACACACTAATATCTGCCAGTACCATTAAGGTAATAAGATCTGACCAAGTGATGCTCAGAATAAATGGCTGAAAGCAAAAACAAACTCCATTATCCACTATCACTGGGTTTGTCTCATACCTTCACAATCATTTCTAAGATAATACAATGACAGAAAATTGCATTCTGGCCAAAAGGCTGCAATGATGACTAATTAGCTTTTTTTCAGTTTAGGTGAACTGTAGAACATTTCCATAAGCCAATAAATCTGTATGTACTTTGCTTCTATTGGAAAAAGCTCAAAGAAAAGCCAGAAACAGAAAGACCACAGTCAGCAGTGGTACCATTTCACCAGAAAGACAATCTTCCTGTATCTTTAATCTAACCACATCTTAACCCAAACGCTGTCGGCTCCGTTGTTTTTCAAACCGGACACGGGCACAGAGAATCCACATGTATGCTTGTTATCTGCAGGGACCTGTTGTCCAAGAGTCAAATGTTCTGCTCATGTAATGCTGTAATGAGCCATAAAATCTGAGTTTCCAATGTACCAGTAAAGGCCAATTAATTTTTAATAAGTGGTTTTCCCATTTGGTTCAGAGACAGATACAGGAACAGGTGCCAGCATAAAAAAAAATTGAAGGGAAAGCACCAGAACATAATGAGTGTCCAGTTGGTGAAAAACACAATATTGTTAAGACTGTGGCAAATAAACATACACTGTGGTTAGGGTTAGGCATTAAAATGCTTGGTCAAGGGTAGTGAAATATCAGGGTTATGATAAATTAGGTCTCAACATGAAGTAAAGGTCTAAGGTGCCTCACTACTCCAAGGACAGGCTACTCAGTTTGGTACTAAATGCTAAAAATGACGTGTAGATTTATGCTCCATGGAGATAATTTCTATGGATGTTGGGATTTGATGGGAAAACCCAGTAGTGTTGGCCTGATGAGCTGTTCTGATGTTACAGTATCAGTACAGTCCAATTTTGGCCCTAAAGAACCCCGGGTCAACCCTTTGATTGTGGTATGCCACAGTGGTTAAAGATGGAGGAGTCAAGTATGAAACACTGAGCAGTATGGGATGAGGCCAGAGTGCAGTACCCGGCACTAGACACGGCTGTAGGAGTGAAGTGTGAAATATCCGACAGCGGTGCGGTACTGCTCCGGGCTCCGGGATCAGGCTCAGCCAATCAGAACCATTCCACATCATTGGCCAGGGCCATCTCTTATCTAGCAGAAGTGGAGAGGCTTTCCCTACTAATGCCACCCAGCTCGCTAGATCCTTCATCCTTTGCTTCACCACTCTCCTCCTCATACCTCCACCACCACCCTCATTTTTTAATCCTCGCTTCTTCTCTCTGATACTGTCTCTTCTGCTCTCTCCATCCAGTAAAACTCTCCACTCCACCTCTCTTTTCTTTCATCTTCTGCCGCTATCTCTTCTCATTTTTCCAGTCATGCGTTTTTTTCAGTTATTGGCCGTGCATTGCTGAGGTGTGTGATATGCCTCTATTCAGTACGCTGGTGAAATAGCCCTGGTCACACTATACATCTGTGCTGAATTCAAATGAATTCATGTGTGTGGGCATATGTGACACAGGCCAGAGCAAGAATGACAAATGAAATTAGAATAGTGGGGGCATTAAGCGCTTTCAACTGGTTTGATATTGAAGACGGGGACACAAAGAGGCAAATCATAGACCTGAACATGATTTCGTCCCACAGTTTTTCTTGAAAACTGAGGAATAAGGCAGCAAGCACAAAAGAAAAGAGGAAGCAGGCAATCATGATACTTCTAATCTGTTAATCTCTTGCTTGGAGAAGGAGGTGGGGGTGTTAAGTGGACAAGGGGGCTGCTGGAATGAAATATATTGCAAATGGGAAAAGACACCAACAAGAGATTGGTGCTCGCAGATGGAGACCCTGCTTAATCAAGACAAATTGCAGATGGGCTTGGATTTTTATTCTTACAGAAAATAGACTGCCATTCACAACACTATTACAGCAGTCTAAGTCAACAAGCACATTTGGAAGGAAAAAATGAAAACACTTCCAAAAGATGAGTGCACACACACACACACACACACACAAAAAAACTTCTCACATATGCATCTTAAAAGCTATTATTGCTCGCAAAGTTCTAATCTTCTTAAAGGTTCGTGGAGGCCAAGGTTTCTTTTGAATGTTGAATATCAGCGTGATATACTCTAGACATCAAACAGCATATTAAAACAGTGTCCCCAGTCATTCAGAGCTCGCCTGAGGACGTGCACGACTCCTCCGGCTGCCATTTCCCTTGTCACAATCCCTGTTCCTGTACACAAATCAACAACAAATTCCCATTTATTTATTCTTGCATCATCACAGCAGCAAATTGCTTTGTAAATGGCACAGTTCCCTCAGCCTCTCCTGTAAATACAATGTCATTGGCGATGTTAATAATCCTTTTGTTTGCTTGACCAGGAGCTCTCAAACGACGCCCGTTTCCTTGATTCAATTACTGCGGTTTAGAGAGTGGGGAGAATGAAGGCTGGACCTTAGAGCCGCCCGTGTTAATGACATTCAAATTGATCACTGCCACATGTTGCTATGGTGTGGCCCATCTAAAAGCGGGGGTAATGAAAAGAGGAGCTCTCCATTACGGAGAGCGTAACTAAACATGACACCACCTCTCTGAAATTACAAGGCCTGCACTCACGGCTGCATGCATGTAATACAGCCCGGATGCAACTGAACTGGAAGCAGCTTGGAAAGCGGGCAACCGCAGAAAACATGTAATCCAGAGCTCCGTCATGCCTCCTAGACATGCTGATAGCCAGAAGTGTGTGTAACAACGCATGTTCATTCACCCAGAGAAAACATTTAAGGAGAAATTACGTTACAGTGCACACCAAAGCCACAGAGCAAGCCAAACTATAATGAAGCTATAATGTACACATGTTTCAGCTTTAGGTGGTGACTACAGCTGTACATGGGCCCACATTAAAGCTTACAATCCTTCGCTTGAGGCCGCAAAATGTATAACAGGTTAGAGTAGGTACAGAGCAACAGAACAACATATGCACAACACCAAAGAAGCAAAAGGGGTCTACTGGGAAATATTCAAGTCCCCACAAAGCTGGGATACTTACATGCTTTTCATTATAGCTAATGGTTCCCAGTTTCCCCTTAGACAAGGACTGTAAAATCAATGGCTGCCAAATTAATTTTGTAGGTATTTACCACAGTTACAAGGTTATATGAATACTCTAACACGGGTAGGTTTTTATCAGGGTCTTTGTCATATTCTGCCTGATTTTTTTTCCAGGGTACCCTGAGGAACCCTGAAATTCTCGTATGATAATACACTAGTGAACTTTGATAATCAGTAACATTAAAAAAACACAATTAAAAACAAGAACACATACTGAATGACATCTGACGACAGAAGATGAACCTCTCAGTAAGATCAAGGTGATTTTGAATTTCTTTATTTTTGGTGCTAGATGGGTTAAAGAGGCATACCTACTATAACATGAGGCATGTAAAATATATGTTAATATGTTGGAAACAAGTTCACTACAAGGGTGAATCTAAAAAATTGGTGATCATTTTATTCCTCATGCTTTATAAGCAGTCAAAACAGAACGGCTAAATTTGACCCAGCAGGACAAAAGCTGTGTTATATTGTCTCCAAATTTACTACACACCTTTATAGAGACTAAAAAGGTGCAACACACACTTTTTGAATTTTGTAGGTGCTGGACAAAGGTTAGAAACAAACATCCTGTAGTATGTCTGTTACAGACCTTCCAGAAGAGTGATGCTGTCACACACAAGAACCCACATGGAGAATGCCAAGCACTAAGCACACAGCCAAAATAAATAAGAATGTGTTGCATGCATATGAATCATTCTGAAGGTATGTATGAATGATAATGAATGGAGGTGGGCTGCTGAGAGATGGGGTGTTGAGTGGGACGGATGCAGAGAGGAAGTATTCAAACTAAGGTCACAGACTAAAGTTTGGCTTTGTTTCCATGCACAAAGAAAAGCAGCTATATCATCAGCATCAATGAGCATTTTTAATTAACTACTATTTGCATCTTCTGGCACGGGAACTTGTATCGTTTTCATCAGGGTGCTAGTACAAACTTCCTGTTTGCAGAACTTATTGTTATTCTGGGCCATTTGTTCCACACGCAATCGCCTACTTGGCACCTCCTTATAATAAGATTATATATGGTAAGATCTGATGTTTCCTTTTTTGTCTGATGTAAATAAGGTTGAAGCTGCTCAGGATTGCCTGCCCACTGTGGCTTCACACCTTTTTCTAATATACATGGCACATTTCCTATCGGGGTCCACAATGACATGATGCAACTTTACCAAAGTGTGTTGTCGTTTGCTTTATAAATAGCTCTGAATTCAAAAGATGTCCCAGGGTACATCCAGTACCAAACAGTAAAGGACAAAAACCTTTAAAATCCTCCAAACTCCATCACTTAAGGTGCCAGTGCAGTCAACATTTGTTATCATAACGTATGTTGTTTTTCTCTCCAAAGAAAGAACTGTCAGAAACTGTGCCATTACCATCTACTCCTCTGTAGGTGCTGCACCCGAATGGAGATTTGCCAGTTATGTTCTCTTAACCTTTAATGATAATGTATTTTCTTGTTCCACATCTAACGCAGAGAAAAACCATCTCAGATGAAGCTCTGCCACCCACCCTTCTCTCAAACTGGCTGCTTCTGTGAACACATGCATCCGTAATTCTCCCTGTGTATAACCCAGAGAGCCTAATGAAGCAGCTCTGAGAGACGCTCACAAACCTGTCCCAGGGGATCCAAACCCACAACCTCCCCCTGCAGAGCAGTCCATCTCTCTCAGACAGTCCTGTGTCCCTAACCGCTGAGTAAATCTCAGTTAAACGCTGTAATCACTCTAGCTGGACAAAAACTCGTAGTAATGCACTGGTCAATACTGGCCTCAGGGCTAAAGGGGAAGCACTGGCATCAATGCATCTCTGTTTACTAGACGGCCAGTCACAGAGACAGACGGTCTTTACGGAGACACCATGTCCCTCGTAGGGAGAGGGGAAGAGTGAACGGACACATTAGGTTACTTTTCATCTTTAACTCTCCCCTGGCAGACAGGGGGATGAGGAGACTCTTCTGTTCCCAGATGGAAAATGCCTGCATGTCTTTATTTAATGAAATGCCATCACCGCCAACATTGTTCAGCCAGTCAGAAACCAAGACAGCTGTCATGTGACATGTACAATAGGCGACACAGCTCATTTCATAAAGTGCTTCTACATCACAGCCTGCCTGATGAGAGCAATATCATCACATTTATGAGAAAATAATGATTTCTTCTCTGAATTTATGAGCATCTTGGAGAAAAAAGGTTCATATGAATTATATGGGTTTGGAAAACGAAGAGGAGAAAGAAACACTTCCTTTAATTTGTTTTTCCCCTCAAGGGAATAAATACAGCCCTGTAATATCAGGCATAAAAGTCAATCTTGTCAACAAAGAATAGCCCAATTAGTTGAACTAGGAGAAGATGAAACAAAGGAATCAAAGTAGATCAATAAGGTAGATTCACTCCTGCTCCACGAACACTAATCAATACGAGCTGCTCTGAGCCGGATGCGATTAGAGTTCACTGAGTCAGAGCTAACCTGTCCATAATTAAGAGGTAAACCTTCATAACTGCACCACTCGCACCTGCAGGTGTTAATGAAACTGCAATCGTCCTATTGGACTTATAAATGACATATTAAAGGTGATTATCCTCCCAGTATTCACAACATACATACTGCTGCTGACTGGTTAATATGGGCCATAAATTGACTGACAAATCAATTCTCAAAATTAGTTATTTGTGCCATTAAATTTACATTCTCTCAAGTAACTACTGCGTGCTTACTGAGCCTTACAGTATTTTTTATATAAGGCACCAAACTGATGGTGGTTTAGTCAATTCTGCCTGATGTATTGATGCTGCCAGAAAGAAACAAAAAAAATACGGGTGTGAACTAAACAATCCGACTGTCTGCTAGAAACTCCACACGTCTTGCAGTCAAATTGAGAGACGACACTCTTCTCTACGTCCTGGACCATTTGTCCGCAAATGATGTGTGATAAAAACCTTAAGCTGACAATAGACAATGAGCAATAAAACACTGTGTCAGCTGAGCAGCTCACAGCGCTCCATTAGGCCTTAGTGCTGCTAATGTATGTGTTACAGCTACGAGCGCAGCCCAAGTTTATTCGCTATATGTCACAGATCTGTGCTGGATGCATTATGCATTCCTCCAAAATGCTGATTGTTTTACTAATATTGACATTATCAAATACGCAGTACAACAATAATTCTACAGGTTATTTATACGTAGTACCTATGTGCAAAATATGGGCCACAGCGTTTTGCATTTGATATAGTCGTAGTCTTAAATAAACACATTTCTTCACTTTTGTACTATTCAAAGACTTAAGTCAAAAATGAAAGAAGACACCGAAGGTTTGACATCACATGTCAACGTTTTTTTATTTACTGTTTAATTGGATGACGTAAGAGATTAGCTGTGTTGTTGTCTCTTTTGAGCCCTGATGTCAAACTATTCAAACTTTTCAGATTTCCAGTAAAAATGTTTCTGTGGCAGTGTGGATAAGCTCATTAGCACATGTATACAATATAATAGGACACTTAGACTCTCCATAATAAGAAGGAAATATATTCAAGCGTACGTCTGTGGAATCCAATCAGAATCTCTCATTAAAATGATTTCAGTTTAATGACTTCCCATAGAAATCGATCAATTAAACACTGTCATCAAACAAACTGCATCACATCCATCACGCCAGCCGATATCCAATTTTGAATAAGTAGTGACCAGTCGTATCAGCAAACCAATTAATCAGCATAACCCAATAAGGTGACGGTCAGTTCAGAGGACCCTGCTCAGTCTATTTGGATGCTCTCAGCTAGATGAAGAGGTGAAACCAGCCTATTATGTTCTAATTATGATGCTTCCGCGGCAGAAAGTGAAAGGGGGATGTGTAAAAGTTGTGCAGGGAGTCTCCCCAGTTGTCGCCCAGTGATCCACGCCGTCTGACAAAGGTTCTTGTTTTGTACTTCTGAACTCTAAACCACCTTTCCCACACCTCCCTGTTCAACACATGTCCCATGGGTCTGGGCTCTCATCCAATCACACGCCGCATAAATCCATAACTTTGCTCTCCCTTCGGCCTCCAGGAAAAAACAATAAACTGCGCTCATCTTTTATGCATGATTTTCTCTGTCTCTGTAGCTAGCTTCGCTCTCGGTGCGTATCAATCATCCTGGGGACGCTGCGGGGCAGGGAGACAGAGAGAAACAGCGATGGCAGGAGGGAAATATACATGGTTGCACAACAAGGCAAAATGAAGAGTCCTGTTTCTTTATCCACTGACTTGGATTTCTAATTCAATTTCTTCTGCCCCTTCCCTTCCCTTCTTCCCCTACTCCTGCCCCTCCACCTCCTCAAGTTTCCTTATGCAGGGCGAAAAAAACACACGTTAGCGATATGAAACTGACCTGCTCACCTCTCGCTCTGCATCTATAGCTGTGAGTTAACAGCCAAATGTTCGTGTTTTTAAGAGACACCTTTATCCTCGGGCTCAAGGGAATTGGGGTTGAGGGCACTGTATTCCCCTCCTACACAGTACATACGCAGGCTGGCTCTGCAAAGACGTGTAGAGGGGTCTCATTGGCATGCTAACATATTCATATAACAGTCAGAGCACAGCTGGCTCAGCGGTTGGACTTGACATGAAACTGGACGGCAGGAAAATAAAGAAAAAAAAAACATCCCTTGTAGCTTCAGAGCATCACTGGTTTGTAGTTAGTAATACTTTGTTTTATAAAGTGTGTTCTTTTGTGCAGGGTTTTAGGGAGATACCACAAAACAAGACATGAGTGGCTTTACAACAGCAGCATGAAGAAATTGTAATAAATCATACACATTAAAAAAACTGATTATCAATCCTTTCAGAAGTTTTAAATTTTTTAGTGTTTAGTTTCATACACAGGGTAAACACCTGTTGTTAGAATATTCTTAGTGACATCTGAAAATGTATAATAATAGTCCAAACTGATGGATGGACAGCACCAAACGGGATGATTTCTGTAAGTCATGCTGATTTTTAAAATATATATCACGTCTGTGTGTGTTAAGTGTCTCTAGCACTAATTGTTAATCAGTGACAGCCTGTGACGTGTCTACTGCCTGAACACTTTGTAGTTCGCCCGCTGCCTGTAAACAAGAGATTCACTACTAAAGGTGTTAGCCCGATGCTAATGCTGATGTTTCACAAACCCAGAAACTGACCCACAGCAAAAACACATTCAGGTCTCACCCCTGAGAACCCTGCAAATGCAATCTTTCAAACCATGTTTCCACCCATGTGTCATAAATACACACAATCCAGCATTTATTGTGTAAGAACTGCACCAGGTCCACACACACACACACACACACACACACACACACACACACACACACACACACACGGGTATTATTTTCCTCACAGCTAAGTGTTTTAAACCGAAGGACTTCTATAAGAGAAGTTGTGCTTTGAATAAGCACCCCAGGCATGAAGGTGTTCATTATTCTGACCGACACCCCCACAGGCCAATCCATCACAAACAACCAGTCAATCAAATGCTCTTTTCGTGATGCTTTTAACCGAACCATTTGTCACCCTTCACCCGCAGTTTCACAGCACCCTGCGCAGCAGGAATGCAAATACTAAACAAAATGTTTTGCGGTTCTAATGGAATAGTCTGAGGATAAGGTGTTTTAAAAGCATCCATGTAACTGTGGTGAGCGTTCCCAGGTACACCGGGGGCTGAGCGGCGGCCACGGGGAGGCTGAGATTACAGAGTAAAACCCTCCTCTTCGTCCCTCAAGTAATAACAGCGAAATGAGACTGACATTTCACTCTGAAGACACACACTCAGGCAGGCAGTCACACACACATGCACACACAGTTTGTCCTGTGGCCTCTGAGCTCACAAAGAAAGAGAGCAGGAAATCACACACATACACACACACACACACACACAGACGTAGACTACTCAAATATATAAAACATAAAGACTGGCAAAGGTAGACAACTGTACAGAAAGAGTATTCAGAACTGTAAACAAAACAAAGTCTGTTTCCTAAACCTTGAAAATGCTGCAAAACTCTATGTCTGACATCAGGTGGGCTGAAATGAAATCATTCAAACAAGAAGAAAATCGTAGAGGCTTATTTTTCTAATTCACTGATTCAAAAAGCCCATATATGTGGGACTGTTTTGGGATTATCACATTGTTAATAAAAAAAAATGTACAACAATCCTATAAGGACTGGAAAATTGTGTAATTCAAGCACGTGTATATGCAGTTCCCTTTTGTGAATCTGCATAAAGTCATGTTTTGTACATACTGCTAATTTTAATCCTACACATATGGGCGTTAATCCATCTGTGGATTCCTTTGATGAATTAATTTGCAAACCAAAACCAAAAAAATTCTCATGGCAATGTAAACATAACTGACATGTTTCTGGGATATATGTTAAAGAGGTCAAACTGGTATGACTCCTGAATGTCTATGCAAGTTAAATGTTTTTATATATGGGGGCTGCATTTTTCCCATTGTGCTAATTTCACTCTCAGGCTTAGGTGTTTTTTAATGCTACAGCCTTCTGAGGGTGAAGAGCATGTGATATGCAGGCAGATATTTCTCTTCCTGCTGTTTCATGCTAACACATTTGCACACACTGATATCTAGAAATTCACTTCCACAGGCAGATTTAGCCTGTCGGTTCCTTAAACCGGCAACTGTGAGGTCACAAACAAACCTCCTTAATGCCATGACTCCCTGTTGTCTTGTTTGAACAGAGGAAAAGGGTCATGCCAAGTTTCCATCACTATTCAACATGCTCCATTGATATTTACTCAATAGCTTCTTTCTGCGAAAAAAAAAAAAAACATAAAAATTTCATAAGATTTTTTCCATTTCTATTCATCCTTTCAAATTCACAGTTTTATAATTCAGGGAAAATATGTGGTGGGAAACCTGTCCTGAGACAGTCAAAGACAGAATGGGAAAACAAGGAAGCAGATAGAAAGAGTTATTAAGCGCATATTAATGTTTGCTCTCCTCCTCCATGGCTCTCTCTCCTGAGATCTGCCCGTCGCTACTTTAAGCATGAATACTTAATCACACACCAAACACTGTCTAATTCCTCTCCCCAGAATGCAAGGAACAAGACAGAGCCAGAGAGACAAGAGAAAAAAACACTGAAATGTCACGGAGGCAGTGCTGGGATACTAATAAAGCTATGCAAATAGCAATTAGCTGAACCAATAACCTCTGAGTCAATACCAAGCCACCCAAATGGGAATATCCTAGCGCCAGGCTCATGGGTTCAAAGGTCATGCCGCGGTTGGAGGTCACAGGCCAAGCCAGTAAGTGATGCATCTCAAAGTAGGAAGGCTGTAATTGTGACCAAGAAAGAGACTCAGTAATGTTTGCTCAAATAAAAGGAGTCACTGCTGAACTTATAAGCTCAGTATTGCACATATGGAATTTGAGTGTTGTTCTCAGTCTTGTGTGTCTCTTCCAAATCCATAATTTAAGACTGAAGGAGCAAAATAATGAATCATTAGCACGACCGTACGCACCAGTTCGATGAATAACAAACTGAAGTTTTTCAATCAAGATTTAGGTTCTAAGTTCTGCCAGACTGCTTTTATATTTTTATTTTTTCACAGACATCAGGGATATAAAAACATCTAAGCTCCAAGAAAAGCTTTATACTAATAATTTTACTGCTAGTCTGGAGATAAAATTAGCATAGGCAATTAGCAGGAAAACAACTCTGGCGGTTTATGAACATGGGTGGCATGTGTGTAGTGTGTGTTCAGTGCTGGAAATATGACTTGACACACAGGGACTGACAAGTGCAATGTTCACAGTTCCTATGAAACAGACTTTCACAGCACGAGATAAACAAATCACACACACACACACAAAAAAATAAATAAATCCCTTTGCAACTTGGAGTGTGTGAGCTTGAAAGAAAAAATACACATTTCAGTTACTCGATCAAAGTGTATCATGATTTCACACCTTTTCCCTCCACGCTATAGATGGATTCTGAACAGACTTACAAGACCATGTATGTGAGGTTTGCCCAGGGCTAGGGCTGCTCTGCTCAGCTGAGGTCAGGACCCGCTCCCGCTTGGTAAAAAACTAAATGTTAAAATGATATAGCGTGTAGGGGAAAAAAAGAAAAGGAAAACATTCTCCTCTATTTGTTTTTTTACTCCATTCTATACTTCATCAAAAGAGGCTTAAGGGAGACCTAATAAAGAGTTTCCAAAATACATTTAAGGTGGACTAAACCTGTGCTTTCCAAAACAGGTTTAAGGTGGCTTTAATGTAGTAGTTTCCCCAGACAGTTTTAAAGTGGACTAAATCAGTGGTTTCCAGTTTGCAGGTTTCCATAAACGATTTGAAGTGGAACACATCGTTAGATCCCAGACCAAGTGTAAAATGGGCTAAACCAGTGGTTTTCCAACAAGACAGAAAAAAAAAATAGTGTCAGCATTCTGTCATCTTTGCCTTTTTCATTTTTAAACACTTGGTCATTTTACCTCGTTTATTGTGAGAATCAATCTTCTTAAATCACACCCTGTGGAACCAGAGAGGCAGAGTAGCGGTTGCTCTTCATTTGTTTTCAACCTTTTAATCTTTGAAAAACAGCTGAAATGACCCGTGTGTCGACATACAGTATAAATGCACATAAACACACACGAGCGCTGTGCGGGTGCCACTTTTGATGTGCCGGAGGAGCCGCATGTAGCCTCAGGCTAGCAAGACACCATAAGATCCAGTGAAGAGGAACGGCAGAGCGATACAGTGGTAAGTGAATATGTGTCGATGGGTGATTTTTGAGGGAAACGTCTAAGTGTTTACAGAAGGCAGAGCGGATATAAAAGCATAACGTGGGAGTTTGTCCCTCAGTGGATTTCTGGAATGTGCTGTAATATTTTCATTTTATCTGCTTCAGAGGAAAGGCGAGCTTTCAAACCTCCGTGCTGCTCATGGAGTGTTTGGTTTCTCTAAACTGTGTGTATGAAGCTTCAATACACAGCTTTTAGTTTTTTATGTGCACTGCCTGTTTTCTCATGTGCCAATATGTTTATGTTTGTGCCAGTGTGGATGCATGTACTTGGCATGTACTTCATGTGTAGGCCTTTGCACTTTCTCTTATGTGTGTGTGTGTGTGTGTGTGTGTGTGTGTGTGTGTGTGTGTTTTGTACCAACTTGTCTCCCTAAGCAGTTCTGGCTGTGACACAGTTGCCACTAATTACAGATGAGGCAGATTTAAACCTGGGGAGGAACAGGCCAATCACAATCTCCCCTGGATCTCCTCTCACACACCTTGCCTTTTATCTATCACCTTTATTTTGCTGCTCCTCCCCTCAAGCCCATCTACAGGTACCAAATCCCAGGCTGGGCCACAAAAAAACTGATGGATTCAAACCAGAAGTGTAATCCACAGTTAGCTGGGTGGGTCGATTGACACATCACCGACGGTTCACTAAAAAAAGCACCTATACATAAAAAATTATGAGTTAAGATGTTAATATATGCTGATGCCCATGTTTTTCGGCTTGAAAGAGTAATGACTCAGAACAAGCCAAGAATCTTTACACAAAATGCATAAATCTGGCAGTGAGGATTAACAGGCGCGCCAATGAATGAACAATAACTCACAATAACAATTAGAAAGATTGAGCACAAAAACAATCCAGAGCAGAGGAATGGGGGAGAGGAGGCAGTGGCGGCTGTTTGGTGATGTCAGGTCTGGGGATATGAGTGGAGCAAATGAGGATGAACCAGTCACTGCTCCAGACAGGCAGCTGAATAGACCAAAAGAATGGAGAGACAGGATGGGAGGGTGAGAGGGAGGGGAGAATCGGGGAGGGTGTTATTGTGAACGCCGACAAGTGATGGCAGAATCTGGGTGCTGGGTGTCACTTTGGAACAATCAGGACTGACGTCCCAGGTGGTGTGCAGCGGGAAAAGGGAATTCACCTTCCAGTGCTGCAGCATTTTCCAACCTAATCATACTTGGAAATAAATACTGCACCAGAAACCAGCCCAGAACCCTTCAAGATGTGTCATCAGTACCAAAACTGGTCCAAATGATAAGAGCTAAATAATATGACAGTTTATGAAGAATGTGAAAGAAAAGCTCATCCTTCAACTAAAAGTAACCGGAGTATAAACACTTCAGTGGATGCAGTGGATTGTTGTTTGGACGGTTCAGAAAAGAAAAGAGGATCTTGAGGAACAACAAGCCTCTGGTATTGTCCAGAATTAGAAGACTGGCTTTTTAATGCTACTTCATGTTCAAATTAGGAAATGTCAATTTTTTAGGGCCCACCTTCTTTATGCCGTTCTTTCTTCCAGTGCCAAGAATCTTCATACATGACCAAGCTCCTTTTAGAAAAGGAATTTGAGATCCAGTTTTAATGTAGAGCCCAAGAGACTCGAGGAAAAGTGAGGATGTTGCTTCATCTCAGGAGCGGTGGCGCACAATTACCCATGTTTAGCTAATTCTTCATAGCAGCGTCGACCAGATGTGGTTTTAACAACTGACTTGTGAGCACAAACGTTGAAATACTGATGTACTTTTTGCTCATTAGGGAGAGACTTGGGTAACTGTATTGTTTTTGTTTCTCTAATTCAACATTTGCTTGTTTATCCAGCATGTGCATGATGGTACAGCATGTTTCTGTACCTTTGTTTCCCAGATATATGATATATATCCCACTTGGATTTATTGAATGAAGCAGCCAATATGACTAAAAACACACAGTACAGCACTAACTTCATGTTAGGATTTACCACAGGTTTAATTTTGGGAGTATTTCAGGTGTTCAGCCACATACTAATCAGCAGCACAGATATTTTTAGCTCTAAACATTCTCTTTTCACCAATTTGTATGCCAACAATGTAAGGCATGGTGTTTCAAACATTATGTTAGAGAGATAGTCTGTCTGTCAGAATATCTGCCATGAAATTTGAAGAGCAGATTGGCCCTGGGCAAAGGAACTGTCGATTAGATTTTGGGGGTGATCTGGGTCTGGAATTTCTGCTGTTCCACAATTACTATTTTATTTTTAATCATGAAAGTGTTTGAGATAGAGACTTGGTTTAAAATCCTAAAGGTATGTTTTCAAGGTCGGGATATCAATTTAACTTAAACTTTCAGTGAAAAATTACTGTTTCTCAGTAAAAGTCTGCATCCCCCCTCTCCACTTTTTTTGCATTATAGTTCAAAATACCTTTAGCACTTTCCAAATTCTTATGTTTTCATGTTCACTCCTTTACAAAAACAGAAAACTTCCCACTGGTTTAATACTCCTTCAATGCGAATTCAAAGAAATACACAGTTTTATTATTTCTAAGTCTTTAGTTTGGACGCTAGAGTGTTAGCATCAATACCTGTACTGATCTCATTACAGGTATTTTAGCAAAATGCTAACATTTTGGAAAAACTAAATAAATAAGAATCTGTGTGAGCTTTATATAAAAATAGTCAAGAGGATGTTGGTGTTGTATTCTAAAAGAATATTTTTAGGCTTTATTTTTTAGTCATTCTGGTGAAGCCGACACATGAAGTGTGAGGCAGCAGAAAAACTTTGGTCACACAGGCAGAATCAGAGGCAGGACAGCAGAGCCAAGTCATGGGGAAAAATGTTTCTATTACCTTCTTCACATCTTCCCTTTTGTTGAAATGCCAGTTTTTGCCACCTCAGCCAAATATGTGGTGTTTCACCAAATGCTACGGCATCATCACTTGACAATCTCATTCATTTTATTCTGCATATCATGAGAAATTGAAACTGACTCTATTCAAACTGATATTCTTAACAAATTTGAGTTTTTTTCAATGCAGGGCTTTCGGCTTTAAGGGAAAAAACGCCCCCATGTCTCAGTGAAAATACAGTCAAGTATCGTAAGACTTGTTCCATTATTTAACGCCTAAGGAGCTGCTGCCACTACGATCTGTGTGTTCAGGGTCAAAAATGAAAAGTGGTCAGTGCATATGACAGTAATGACACATTGATCCACTTTTTTTAGGGTAGAATTACTTTGCACATGCTAATAAACCAAAATGGTCTTTGAATTGTTGGTGCTGATCAGCTAAACATTATGAGCAGATCAGAGACACAAATCCAAAGAAATAAAAGGAAACCTAGCCAGCCGCTAATGATGTGTGGATTGTTAAACAGCTGAGTGAGACACCAGGAGGTTTCTCCGTGGTGTTAGACGAGAGAAGAAAAGATTTAGAGAGAAAGAGCCAAGGAAAAAGAGATTCAGCAGCTTTGGAAGGAGGTACTGGCAGGCTGACTCAGAGGGAAGAGCAGAAAAGAGGAAGTGTTTTCATCTTCCCTCTCGCTCTTTTCTCGCCTTTCTCCTCTTTTCTATTTCCATCTAGCTACATCTATCACTCTTTCCTCCTCTCTCACTTTCTCTCCAGTATTGTTCTCTCCTTCAAGAGCTGTCATGACAAGGCTGTTTATTTCTAATGGTTGACATTTCACCCTGTGCTGCTTGCCTGAAAGAACACACCGGGATGAATACGCCGCCGATTTTCAAAGGAACATCTTGTTATTAGCTGGCGTTTCCCCATTTTAACACACACTGCATCAGCATACACACATACATGCACAACATATATACACACAGATGCACAACGAGAACTGCACACACAGACGCAGAGGTGCATTTAAAAATGGAAAGATCTATCAGGCTTTTTAACCTTTCATCTCTAAGCAGAGAAAAGCAGGTTTCTGACTCCCACATCATGTTTCAACCTTCATCTGCATCCACTCCTGCCGCTCTCCACCTCCCCCCAGTTCTCTCCCTCGCCACCCTCCTCCTCCTTGTGGGATCAAATTAAAGTAGGGATTAATAAAAAGATGTGGGCTCTGGTCTGAATGTGTGTTAATGTGGGATTCAAGCCACTCATTGTGGTGCTCTGACAGTCACAGACATATAGAAGAAGAGGGAGGATTTGAATCTATTCACTGTTTCACCTTATTCTTTGCTTTTTTCAATCTTCTGATCCTCTTTAATCACTTTACTCTCATCTCTCTTATTTCCTCTCCTACCTTTTCCTTATTCACCAGCATTTTTCCATTCTTTCCAGTTTTTCTACCTGGTTATTGTTTGACCTGCTTTGGTCCTCATAACGTAATCGATCAATGTGAAGACTGGAGCTCTCAGTCAGGACTACAGACTGCTAAGGGTCTGACATTGTACTTTCTGAAAAAGGAAATTATTTATTAGTCTATATGTAATTTTAAGCTCCGCTGAGCAATGTATTTAACAAGCTCATTGAGAAAAATGATGCAGATAAATTTCTGATCTGCCAGTGAAAACTACCATCTTATTAGTAAAGCAAACTGATACTGCTCTTCGTAGAAGATGGGATTTTAAATAGCACAATCATCACTTTATTCACTCTAAATGAAAAAAATACAAACATTTTCCCATCTGGCACCAAAGTGGCACTTAGCAAAACTGTGAGAAATGACTAGAAAAAAATAAGAATGACCTTTCTCTGGTTTTCCAGCTCTGTTATTAAAGTCTGGGTGAGATTAGGCAGCTACTCGGGAATTTTTTTTTTAGAGAAATCTTCTAGAAAAGTAGAGTATACGGGCATGCAGTATTCTACAATATTAGGTCTGCATTCACTATGACTTTAGGGGCTTTTAGGGGCCTGATGAAGACCTGGCAGCTTTTTGCAGTCCAGTTTCAGGATCTTTAATCCATCATGTAATTACTTTCCTTTTTTTTTTAATCTGTTGTCCACACCTGGTCTAGATGTGGGACAGGACATTCAACTACAGCAAGTACATCAAGGAAAGAGTGTGGTCATTATTACTAGAAATACTGACATCTATCTCTAGTTTTTTTTTTTTTTAGTTCAATAACAAATCAATTTGCTCCATCATTTATTTCTGGAAGAGGAAAGTCATTATTTAAATGTCCACAAGAAACCAAGGTTGTTGTTTTTGAACAAATCACTAACACTGAACACTCTGGTGAGAACAGTCTAATATTTTGATGCTGATATTGAATTCATTGACAAAAGAACGTGCACGGAACTAGACGAGTCCACTGTCAATGTCTGCACAGTTTCTTTTGTGGTGGATGTGTAAGGAACAGTTGGGTCTGTACAACACAGCACCAAATTTAAACCAAGTTTCCTCTATGGCCTTAATATAAGCCTGTCTGGGAATCCATCAAATGAAAACATTTGCTCAGGAGAGATAGAGAGATAAGCAACAGTACAGCAGAGAGCAGGTCGATAGGCCGACACAAAAAGCAGGATTTACTCAAAATGGATTTGATAGCCTTTCTAAACTGTATATTGCAATTGACAGCTGGAGCAGGATCAAAGGCAGCACCGTGTGAGATCCTGGCCAGGTTTGGTCAATTCCCATCAAGTCAACTGGACGTGGAATTTGTCCATTGGTGCCTGATCCAATTCGCAGCACTGACACGGATGTGAAGTGAAATTGAACAGTGGACTGAATGCACAAGGTAGTGTTATTGGTCTTTTCCTCTGCTGAGAGAGACAGAAGGAGAAGGCCACTCTCTCCAAGATGTTGTGCACACCTTGTAGGCTGCCAAGCCCCATTAGAGGGTGACAAACAGACGTCCACTCGGCTCAGCGCTGTCAGACCCCGGTAATGAAAGACACATCAGCCTTAGAAAAAGAAGAGGAGGAGGAGGAGGAGGAGGTGGGAGAACAACAACAACAACAGGCCATGCACTGACACAAACACATTTTAAGACTAATGGCTTAAATGTAAGTGCACTGTGTAGCAATGCAGGCCAGGAAAAAAAAACAAAACAACAACCGTTCTTTCAACTATGTAATGAGAGGACGACGGCAAAAAGACAGGGACTGAATAAAAACAGATAAAAGAGAAAGATACAAAAGTACATGGGAAAAGAGAAACACATGAACAGAAGGTTCTGTGGGATCTAATGAAAAAGAAAACGTGCAAACGCAGGAGGGAATAAAAACGCGAGGGTCCTCTGCGACTCACTGAGCTGCATGTCTTGGTGCCACGCCATTAAACGGCAAGATACAACGCCAATAATTATCTCTGTTTCAGCCACGTTGCTATCAAATGATTTAGTGGTACTAATAAAGCCCTAACATAACACGGCATCTATCTTAGGAGCTGTGGTGGAGAACTGTGCGCTCCATAATAAAGCTGGTTTAGAGCATTTCTATTCCCTTTGCAATGAATCAGAGCTGCACTTTGTGAGGTGTGCAGGAATCCATAAGTACATAATAATGAATTATACACAAGGTGGCAGACAGGTGCAGCTCCAGATATTATGGACTGAGCAGTTTGGGAGTCTTGTCATCATAATCCTGTGGACGCTGGTGCAGGAACTGTCTCTAGCTGATGCAGACGGCAGATGATTGTCACTCTCTGTCCCTGCCTGCTCTGTAATCTTTCTAGAGAGGAAGGATGGGACTGGGCTCTGTCCAGGGGGGGAAATATATTTTCCCCACATGGATGTGGAGTGAAAGCAAGCAGCCTTATCACATCTATATTTCTCCCTCAGTGCCGTCTTGAAAGAGGACAGGAAAGACAAAGAATGAGAGTGAGACTTGCTGTTGGGCTTTACTGAACTGATTCATCTAATGGCATCAAACTGCAAAGTGATGAACTTGAGAGCAAAAAACTACCATGACGAGGCGGCTGATGGTTCAACAGACATCATTAGTTCATGTAAACACAGTAATTTACTTATTGATCGGCACAAAAACAGTTTTTGTTGGCAACTTTGAGAAAAATCTCCTCTTGAACGCCCAACCAACCAAATGGTAACACATAAAAGATGAAACACCCCGAGCGAGAATACTTTATCTGAATGTGTGTGTGTGCGTTTCTCTCAATGGAAAAATGACACACTGACATTTCCGTTGCAGTGTGGACGCCTGAAAAGCAGCACGCCAGGAGTAACACCAACACCACTGAGCAATTCAATACTGGCCTGACAAAATCATTACGCTGTTTCCTCTTAGGTTAAAACCCCACACTACACGGCCACTTAGGAATATGGATCGGACTTGTAAAATGGTGAAAGGGCAGGTTAATGCAATCAATTATTTTTTTAACAGTAATGGCTATGTAAGAGTCCTAGACATACCCACACAGTCTATCTCTGTGTACTGTAATGGTCCTCAATAATTCTTTTGTGTGGGCTTTTGCTGTAGTTGCTCCCCTGATGACATTTAGAAAGGGACAAAAGATCAGTCCATTGGAAAAAATCACATTTTAAAGTGAAGTTCTCATTTTAGGTACAAATAAATGTAAAAAACTGTGATTCATTAGACACTAGTCAGAGTGTAGACCTCCCACAAGGTTCTGTATTCGTTTGTTTGCTTTTAATCATACATAACATTTACATCAGAGTTTAATGTCAACACCAACATCATCATGGGTGAGAATAACAAGAATACATTACATTTATAAAGCACTTCAAGATATTCAAAGATGCTTAAGAAGACAAGCTACACACCTTCAGATCCTACTGGTCCCACCTGTCTTGAGGTAACACCAGCCTCCCTGCCTTTACCACTTACACACAAATACATGTGTGACATACAAATCACATCAGTATTTTGATTTTGAAGAAATTCAAGTTGCATTTCAGGCAAAATGCCATTAAGTTTATCAGGAATATTCGAAGTTGATACATGCTGCCTGCAGTTACCTACAAACACCTCTGAGAGGAGAGGAAGACAAAAACTTCACATCCTGTTTTAGTCACATATTCACAAAACGCATTTAAAATCACAACTCAAGTGTTTGTAAGAAAAGCATAGCGACCTCCAGATGGCAGCACTGGTCGAATTTTCAGCTTGGGTCACACCTTTGATAAATTAGCTACAATCAAAAAATAAAACATGTCAAACACACTGACCATCAAATGATTAATGTTTTGGGGCGAATATGCTACTAATTTGAACAACAGAATAAAATGTGCTTGAGGAGAAACAGGGAATTAGTTCCTTGGCCCAAGACACTAACACTACCCCTAATTTCACTGATGTCTGGGATATTCTGCTAACCCAGCAAACAACCAGGTCTGTAAATCTACCTCCTCCAGGAGGAGGAGAAAATGTTTTCTCATGCTCAATTGCAGTCTGCATTGCACGCTAATAATTGTATCTGTTGTGCACTGCTGTTTGTATTGTAAAAACCTTTCCATTAAAACTCAACATAAATCCTGCAGGGAGCGACGTCAATGAACAAATGAGCACACACACCACATGAATACACACCGTGGGGGGTTAGAGGAAGCGGGCAGATTTTTCCCAGCACTCCGGGGACCCTCATTACAGCAGAGAGTGGGTGCAGGAAGACACCGCGGGGTGGGCATGTGAATAAAGCAGCATGGGGGCAAGATATTGGGACTTCTTGCGTCAGTCTGTTCCTTCCTTATTAGTCACCTTGAGGTACTGCATGTACAACTGACCACAGCACTGCAGAGCTGACTGAAATATGACGGCAAGAAAGCTTTTCTTGTGTTACTCAGGGGAAAAATCCACCCACTGAGTTTACTGATGTCACCTAACGAGATTTATCAATGTTCAAGTTCAATTTATAACTCTTGGTATTCACGACAGTGTCACAAGATTTAGGTGGAAACAGAAATCTCAATATTAGCAGGTAAATGTGAACGCAAACTGTACATAAATCATTCTGAACAGCGAAGGTCAAACATGCAACAATAAGGGAAAGACTATTTTGAGTGTAGGGAAACTTTAAAGTAATCTGTGACTTCGGTTCATATAATATTATAGATATCTTTACTTTCTCTTAATAATACAAGACAACTGTGATTCAATGTCTCTCATTCTATTCTGTTTTTGCTGTTAATTTGCTCTTGTAAATGAATCCTAAAGATGTCCCTCAGTGCACAGCTTCACTCTTACGGTTTCTTATAATTTCTCACACAAAGAATCAAAAAGACAGAGACATTATTATGCTGCCAACACAGTTTGATTGACAAGTGATCTCTGAAAAACACACAGCAACAAGCACTAACCACCACAGACTTTGCTAGAATTAAAAAAAAAAAAAAAAACTGAAGAATGTCAGAGGTGATAGCTTTAAAAGCTCGCTTTGGTGTCACAGGGAGCCGTTGATGGTGAGTACTTTGTGTAACAGGAATAGCACGGCTTTAAAGACTGATTTAAGTAATGTGATTCATTGCTTTTGCTGTTGCAAATCACACTATAGCAACCGGAGCACACGCACACATCTTAAAAGCCACCGACTGAACTTGTGCTTCCCAGCCCACGCTGAAGACAGACGACAGCTACTTAGCCTTTTCCAATTATGACTTTAAGTTAATTGAGAGGAACGACAAGCACATTTTAGTCGGTGTCGTTGAATTGATGGGCATGCTGCAATGGCGAGAACTATTAGAGCTTGTTTATGAAAATAACATAAAAGTAATATCCACAGTCCTCATAATATGTTTATCTTGTTCAACATATACTGTTCCCTTATACTGCCAGAGACACAGAAGCAGATGCAAGACATTTAAATCTAAGGTTTGAATGTGTAAGGGAACATTTTTCTCTGCTCTCTGTTTGTGTGACTGTGTGTGTGTGTGTGAGTATGTGTGTGTGTGTGTGTGGAGGGAGCTTTTAAAGGGCTTTCTTTCACTGCGCTGCTCGGCTAATTTGATTTTAAATCTGGCGAGTGGCCGAGGTAATATAGGGGCTGAGCTGTCATCTGGGGGCCACATCAAACCCTTGGTAATGAACAGGGATGCAACCCTGGCTAACACACTCCACCAGTAGCTCCACAGAGAGAGGTGGAGACAGAATGACGAGTGGTGTCGGGGAGAGGGGGGCACTAACCCTGAGGTATCCCAGGTCAAGAGGAAGAGGAAAACCAAATCAGGGTCTTTTGATTCAGCTCAACCCATTGGCCTCTTGAAAAAAAAAACAACAAAAAAACAATTACAACTTAATCTGTGCTGGAGACGGAGGCGAACAAGTTAACGTGGTCATCCAAGCAATGAGAGCAGGGGAAATTGGAAAATAAAATAGTGATTGAATTATAGTGTGTGGGTAGTTTTCAATTGAGAAGTGACAGCACATGTTACATCTTGAATCCTCTGTGATCCTTAACTGGGTTATATTAGCAAGGCTTTATATTTCATTGTTTAGACTTCGGTATAATCACTCACAATCTCTTATCCCTAATGCAAAGTTCAAATTACTGAGATGTTTGTAGAGAACTTTTATAGAACCTTTAAAGAAAGTAGTATACATTGTGAAAGCTGTCTGGCTTTAGAAGGTCTGTAAGCTGAAAAGAACCGCCAACAATTTCCCAAGCCACACCGACCCAATTTACCTTTCAGTACACTAATAAAGCCTGCATTCACACTGCAGTCACAAAAAGCATAGTTGTTGCCATTTACCTGACCCGCAGAGCGTTAAGTCTCTTAGCTTGTTGGGTTATAAAAAACATCAAATGCCATTTGACCCCTGGTATGACAAATAATCTCAGTTTTCTATTAGAGTCCTACAGTAGATATCTGAGCTTTACTGTCATACATGAGGACTATGAAGGACGTAATGTATTATACTACATCATGCATCAAATGTCCTTGTTGCAGAAGCAGAAAACTGCTGTTATTAATCATTACAGTGATTACTCTGATGTTTAAGATCAAATTTGACTGTAAGAACAAGTCACAGATGAGGCCTAGTTCCCAATAAAACTGTTGTGTGGATCATTAATAGAGAATTCATAGACAATGACTGCAAGACACAAGGGTTTATGGGTACAAGACAGATGCTGACATCTGGTAGTCAGTAATTACTCATGGAAAACCTGGCATAACACACTAAACTGAGAGTAAACCATCCACTAAACTGAGGTTTAAATTCAGCTAGAACTAACAAATTGGTCCTAATGGCAAAGTTACTAATGGTTCTTAATTAAAAATAGGAGTTTTCCACAGCCATGCTACAAATATACATAGTTTGTCCTGTGACGGGCAATAAAAAATTAGATTATGAGGTGCTCAGTGTCCTAATTAAAATCCATGGCAGTTCGCACTTGATTTAATGTTTTTCACAACAGTTTTGATTTTGTTTGACGACAAAGGACAGTGAAGGTTTACAGGGAGGAATGAACAGGGGAGGCTGCAAAGATATCAGGAATCGACTCTTGAGGACAGTGAATATTGATGCCAATTGCTACAGAGATGTGGTCAGCAGGTATTGAAGTGTATTTCTCAGTTCAAAGTGTTGGAGGGATGAGGCGAACAGGCCATTAAATGAATTTTACAGTAGTCTTTGATGAGTCAGTTGGGGTGATAAGAAAAAGAAAGGTGAGCATAAAAAAGACAAAAATAAACCAGCTCAAATGGTTTAATCGTCGTGACATGGGTAGACTCTTTGGATTACAGTATATTAAAATTACAGCTCTCAGTGAATGTGCATAGAAAGGCAGAAAGGTAGTGGTACTGGCTTTTAATGCTCTCTACATTCAAGTCTCCTTCTCCTGCTCCAGTGGTCAGTGAGCTCCAAGGCAACTTTGATGAATTAATCCAATAGAAGAAATTGGTCTTTCAAATGTAAAGAGCATCTTGGTTCTGGAAAGTAACTCATGAAGTAAAGACGGTAGAGGGGCATGAATTGGCATGAGAGGAGGTGAATGGACAAGCCTGAAAGAAACGGACTACATGGGATAGAGGGAAGCCTGTGTATGTGGCCTGGGGTCTTTATTAAATCCTCAGGTCCATACTATGGGTTTGGATAAAACAGTCATGAATGTTTTGGGTTGAGTACAGACAGAAGAGTCTGCTTTATTCGTTCTGAGAGTCCTCGCATGTTGCCTGAACCAACATCTGCCCAAGCCCACCTGTTGTGACAAACCTATTAAATCAAGACAAATAAGCAAATTGAAACACATTTCTCACATTTAGCTTTCCACATGATTTCATTATCTATTTGCTTTCTGAAAGATTTCTGTCAAAGGTGACAAATTGCACCAAGGAGTGTGTGATTTGATCAAGCATCTCAAGCATTAGCAACTGGTATCTTATCTTATTATTCCTTAAATTGTGGTTGTCATCTTGCTTAATTACTGTAATTGACAGGACTTAAATGGAGTTCATTGTAATCTTGCAGCATATAAAAGAGAGATTTCTCTATAAACACCACTCGTCAACATAACAGACCCTAAGCATATGTTTGCTCACGGCTATTACTGTAGATTTCTGCTTGCTTGCGGCAGTTGGACATGTACTTGGCAGGGTGCGATACTGGTGCAGAGACGTTCCTGGGGCAATCTCATGTTGGACTTCAGCCCAGAGGAATAAAAATGCCAAAATGTGAACTAAAGCTCAGCTGACATAACTTCGTACATATGAGCTCAGAAAGAGCGTAGTAACAACCTCAGTGATGATTTAAGCCAAAATGAAAATGCTCCCCCCTGCAACTTTACATTAGCAAAACAGAACCCGATGCATCACACTCACGCAACTCTTTGTTCAAGCACTCTTAACACAAGAGAAGGGGAAAAAAAACACTAAGTTTCAATTGAGCGTAAACTCAATCAGGGCATTTGAGATTGGCCTCATGAGGATGAAGCAATGTGACAGGCCTAAAGAGGTTAGACGTCAGGTTTATCAAATTACAGCTCAGCAATAAACAATCCCAGAAACCCTCTATCCCCCAAATGGCTCATTGCTCCCTTTCTCTCCTCACTGAGTCTGAAACTTGACCCACCATCTGTATCTATATACTGCTGACAGATGCCCTGACACTGCTCGTGATGAGTGTGTGTGACTTTCATCTGCCAATCTGTGCTGGTAGCAAGCAGCCCCTGGTGCTCCAGTCCGTAAGCAAATACTCACAGACTCTGATGGCGTTGTTTTTTTCAAGATTAGTGGAGAGCCGTCTGCACATGATGATAATGAGACACTCTATTCCCGCACTCTGGCCATTTGAGAGACAGTCAGACGGCCGGATAATCTGGTTTGCGCTGGGGGCCTCATCCATCGAGTCCCACCGTCGCGTTGACATTAGCACTAAGACGTATTAGCACATTAGCCTGAATGGGTGATGATGTGTTCTGAGTCAGTTAAGCGGAGTATGATAGCGGCAGTATTATGGTTATGGTGATGGCTTTATAGAGTCGGTGACAACTCCATTGATCTCCAGACGTACCTGCTAATGCCACCATCTGAGCGAACAACAAAACAGTCTCAGATTTGTCAGAATGATTGAATTTACAGAACTCCACCTCAGTGTGACGAAGATCTTGATTTAACTTAATTAACAGACGACGGGTTAACGAAAGCAGATTGGAAGAAGCTAATCAATTCAATGTAGGGAATGAAAAAATTGCATTTTTCCAGTAACCTTAAGAGTCACAGACAATCAACATGAACCGATTTGAAAAAGGAATCCTAATTTAGTGATCTGGGTGTCCCTGGAAAGCAGGAGCCCTGCAGTCTAGTCATTACACACCACAGGCCATAGACACGGATCTATAAATGTTTGGTATTAAACGGACTCATTGATGGTCTGCCCTCACTCCCTTTGCTCCCGTTAATGGAGCTTTTATGAATCTCAGGCCTCATTTGTCTCTCATGGTTAGGGGCTTTCTGCTGTCTGAATTGTGTAATAATGGCAAACCCAATTTGCTTTGTGCTACGTTAATCTCAACACGCCCCTTCTCTCTCTTTCATGCTTCCCTAACTGCATTCAGCTCATTCATCAATGATTCTATTATCACTCTGTTCTTCCAACTGTGTGCGTGTGGGGAAAAAAAATCATAAAATAAACCCAAATTATGCCACTCTACTCATAACAGACAAGTAAAGCAACAATGATGAAATTCTGAAAAAAGCCATTAACTACAGCGCCATTATCTCCTTTTTAAAGTTCCTTTTCTGTTGAACATAAACCAAAACATTTCCTCCACAATCAGACCAGTTTTAATGAATGTTTTTTAAAGAAAGTAGCAGAATGTGGACTCAGTAGAGCCACTGTTTAAGCCGCTGGTATTACAGGAAATTACTGATTGAGGTTAAAGGGCTCACATCTGTTTTGCGAACAGACACACGGGTCTCAGCACGTCTATGCACGACTCTAACCACAAAGAAACCTCAGTGCCTGCATAAGAATAAAAACTATTTGTCTAAAACAGATTACACATTAGTCAAATTTCTGTTTAGACCTATCATCTTTGTAGTGGACAAACAGACCCCCTTTCATGTGGAAAAAGATGCTTGGAAAGCATTCAGAGGCAGCACTCGTTGTTTTGAGGAAAAGCATGTTTTAAAATCATTTGTTTGTCTGTGGCATGTTTGTCTTTATTAGACAAATGACAGGATGGAGGAGGACGGTATACACTTGAACCACTCTTTCCTTAAAATACAGAGATTAAAATGCATTAGATGCCCATCAATTTGAAGAAATTTTTAGGGCTCAATCGAGTATTGTGCTCATAGTAAATTAAAAAATGGTGAATAATTCAAGGACCAAGATAACTACTTAAACACAAAGTAGATTATAGATGGACACATGCTGTTGGAGTATGCGCCAAAAATTGCCTGTTGCCTAGATTGCCTAGAAATCTCACACAGTTTTTTGGTGAAGTAATAACACATATATGTATTTAAAACAGTGTGCAAAATATTACTGTACTTGTAAATTTTCTAAATAACCCCTATGAACTTCTTAGCAAAGCAAAACAAAAAACATATCTGTGTACATGTAACCCCAAATATACAAATATAATCTGAACCACAGAAAAACTCTTAATATAAAACCATGAAAAATAGTGAGTGAAATTGGTTTTTTGACTTGTATCCTTGACATACTTGAAGTTAAATACAGTTAAAAATGGAAAAGAACATCCATCTCATGTCTCGAAAAGACCAGAGGTGGACTTTGTTGTTTCTGGAAAAATCATACTGTTTCAGCGGGAAGGGGAGTTCGGAGAAAATACAGGCTTTGTTGAATGCAAAAGAAAACAAACTGGGGCTTATCGCTAAAAGAATTTATCTGAACCACCTTCTGATTCTATGAAAGTGCGTGTGCATATTTTATTTCCTAATGAACAAAGCTCTGTGATAATCAATCTCTTCATCATGTAAATCAGGTACTGTATCTACTATCAAGTACGTCTATCAAGTTGATTATCTTGATTTTAATGCACATCTTCTCCCCTGATTCACAAATCTCCCCTCATGAAAGTTTTCCCAGTGAGATGTATGATTCAAATTCATGTAACAGGTTGAACATCGCTTTGAGTGAATGTCCACTGTGTCAAACTGTTCTCACTCAGGTGGCGGCCGGTGGACAATCGTAACTGAGGATTGACTTCAGTCTTCTGAGCTTCTAAATTTGAAAAACATATTTTGCTGCAGAGCGAATAATCGCCAATAAAAACATTGCTGTACAGTAAATATACCACCGTGGGATTTATACTTTTCCCTCAGGCAGAGACATACATCGTGCAGGAAATTAAGGCCATAATTTCTGACTTAGTGACTGGTGTTTATAGTTTTTTCTTTTAACTTATCTTTTTTTGAGCATTTTGACTGTTTTTTCTGTATCTGTTTAAATGAAAAATACCTGGCACATATATATGCTTATCAAAAATCAAAATACTTCAAATGCTTTGATGTAGATTAAACATTTCTGCCAAGTTTTTTATTTTTTAGTTTTTTTATTTCCATGATCGCATGGCCTTCGTGGAGGTATGCAGTCTACCGGTGTTACTATATTACCTGCCCTGGTGGTGATTTATTTGACTCAGTCCTGCCAGTAGTGACATGACCAGGTACTGTACTGCTGAGGGTTTTATCCAATCACTGTGGGCTCACTCTCCAGCAGAGAAATAAATTTAGGCAGACTGACAATTTCAGTGGCTGCAAGTCAGATAAAACTGCCCCTGTGGCTCCAGACAAGCCCCCAACACTCCAGACTTAGTCTTACAACTACAATCCATATTAGAATTTATTTCTGAATAGCTAAAGGTTAAATTACAAACATCAGCCTTGTGCTTTTATTCAGATTAAAACAGACGTATTGTGTGCTGTCTGCCTTGTTGATTGCAATGTTGTGCTGTGATATCTATCAGTATGGCTGCACAGAAAAATGTATTTAGGTCATAGCTCAGTGGCTTCCTATTAGTAATTTTTGTCAGACATAATCTGTCCTCCTACCTTACAGACGAGCCAGAGTGAGAGGGGAAAAAACCCTTTAGTTATTATAAATTTTCATTCCTAGTTTAAACTGATACCTGGGGCAGATCAGGCACTTATTTTAAATAATGGCTCCTTCATTTTACACAGATAGACAAAAGCATCTTGCACATTTTTACCATGCAACATATAAGTGTCACAGGCAGGTTTTAGCAGCAGTAGATTCCTAGCTCATTAAGCTAATGTTAGCATCAGGAATTAGTTGAAAACCCTGTTTGGCTAAATGTAGTGGATACATGTGATTACGTGGAGAAAACACTGCAGTTAAAAAGCTAACACTTCCCAGGCAAGGAGGCTATAGTTATGTAGATACTTGGAAATAAAGAAGCATAATCGGTTCTTAATCGTTTTGCAGTACCGTATAAGGACCATAAGGAAAAACGTAGGACCACACAGTATATTTTCACTTGAAACATTACAGGAGAGAAGGCTTACATACACAACATCAGGTGGAAATGACCTTTACATACACCTCATTTCAAACAGCAAATATAGCAAATATGTTTTAAACCATGAAGTACTGTGATTATATTTTATACAAACGTAATAAGGATAAGTTGTTTTCTAGCAAAACACCCAGCACAATATCCACCAAGCAGCTTTACTTATTAATATGAATATGTGGTGTTACTTTATGCCCGGGTTTGCAGTGAAGCTGTAAACATACACAGCAGTACCAGCATCAGTTCAAATAAAAGGACTCAAATCAGGTCATCTCCATTTCTAAACCATCTCATGAGCACAAGCCAAAATGTGGCACATTAGACGACTTCTCTCAGCTTTTCTAACCTTGTTAGGACATTTGGTGCTGATTGGACAGAACTATAACAATGCACTTTGTCGGAGCACACGTGCAGAGCGAGAGTCACAAATGTGATTTGGACAAAATTAAAGTGTAAGCACTGCCTGAGCACCTCAATGCACAGTACCATGGAGAAATAGTGAAATAGTATTTCAGAGAATTTGGAAAAATGGCTTTGAGAGAGGAGCAAAGAGAGCGTAGGAGTTGGTGCGAAGGAGAGAGTTTCATCTGTGCTGCGAAAAGATGGCAGAGAAAAGGGATGGCAAAAGAGAAAACAAGAGCGTGAAGGAAGAGGAGGATGAGGGGGGGACAGGGCGAAGGACGAAGGGCGTACTGGGATATGTGAGCGAATGCCAACCGGACAGTTTCTGTTATTGTACTCTACTACCAGAGGCTGCCAAAAACACCTCCTACACACACAGATCCACACAGATAGACACAAATACACACTCCGACGCACACAGTCTCGTACCCTGAGTGTGTGTGAGTGTGTGAAGGAGAGAAAATGAAAGAGTGAGAAGGAGATGGGGAGAAACGGGAGGGGAGGGATGAAGACGAGGAGGCCAGATTGCAGGAGCAGCTTTAGGAGCATAACTCAATTCTCTGGCTATATTGACAGCAATGCACACTCCCGCACACTTCGTCTCTCTCTCTCTCTCATTCTCTCTGCTTCTGTTTGTCTTTCGGTGTCTCTGGCACACTCAGTCATACACAAGTAAAGATGGACACCCACAAATGTTGCTGGTAAACATAAGGTGGGAAAACTGTGACCTTCAGTGCACGATCGTTATTGTGCAGCTCAAATCCTGGAATAAATAAAAATCGTCTAATTGATTTTTACTGTTTACTTGGGAGCACTGCCGCTCACATGCTGAGTTCAGCCTTGATGTGAACAGTCAAAAATTAACAGCATGTTAGTGAAGAAACTGGCTAATTTTACAAGCAGAGTATACGAACAATACACAAACATGACTATTTATACAGCTCAGGAGTTTTAGCTTTAATTCATCAACAACTACAGGTACGTGCAGCTACTTACAGGGGGAACTAGCCAATTTAATGTGACTATCCAGAGTGTTGTTTTTAATTAGTTGATGAAGCACTCGGCCTAATAATAAAACCACTTTACTTTTACTCAAAGCCAAGTGAGTGGAGGTAAAAGAGCAGCTGAAGGGGCCTGTCCCAGCAGCAGTTCTGGCAGTGCAATTGTGCACCAAATATATCCAATTTAATTTAAGTATAATTAAAATAATCATATGATTGCATTGATAAGTAAGTAATAGTCGTTTTCATTCAGTCACGATATCTGGGTGTAAAGGAACGTATATTCTGTTGGCAAACTAACTAACTCACACCGGTAATGCAGTTCCTTCCTGTAACCACAACAAAGAAATTTCACTTGGTACTCAAGAAGTACTCTGTGTCCTGAAAGAAATACTATCAAGGTGCTTAAATTTATTTTTATTATTATTATTAGCTATGCATTCCAGCAGATACATAGGTGGATCCTCTTTCTCAGGCCTCTCTGTCCATTTTTTATTTAAGTTAGGACCTGGTATAGTGGCAGTGTTGTGTTTCTCATACAAGCACAAATACAAAGCAGGAGTCTTTGAATAGAGGCCGATGAAAGCTTTGAGACATTTTCCACAGGAACACAGGTCTACTGAATGTACAGGTGCATAGTGTAGAAGTGGATTATGGTACAGGACTGTTCTGAAAAGTTACACCCTGTAAAATCTTGTTTCTATTGGATTATGTTGGAACTGACATGAATTCGAGTTGACCACTCGCCGTTTTTTCTGCAGTTTTCAAACAGTGGTGAGTACAGTCTATAATAAAGGCATAAATATAAAACCAACAGTGACTATACCTGATAAAATGTCTTTCCAGCATTATAAGATTATAAAGTCATAAAATAAATCACTTGAACAAGAAGATATTAGTTTAGTCAGCACACTCTCTCTGCAGACATCCACAAAACACAGTGTACAAGTATTCCATTACTTTTAAACAAGACACATCCTGGCACACCTGAATAGTGATGTCCAGGTGTTGGGAAGGAACCAAGCTGAAACATGCAGAGAGGAGATCCTGGGAGAGACGGAAATCTAGACTGAGAATTGGAAAAGGAAGAAAGAGGAGCCTGAGAAGGGAAGGCTAATGGTGACAACATGCAAGAGAGGAAATGAACATCTGGCAGTAACAGCACTGGAGGCCAAATTAGTCACTAGCAGTGTATGGACCTAAATGCAGGCAGAATAGACAGCATAATATTTTGATAAAAGCAAAGGAGAGCAGATTTCAGAGTCCAAAGCTCCAGGTGACAAATGCAGGCGGACTAAGGCAAAGTCCAGGGTCAGGCAGGTAAACCAAACAAACAGGCAATCGAATTTAGCAGGCACAGGCAAAAACAAGCAGAGGATCCAACAACATACGCCCTGCACCAGGTGCACCAAAGGACAAAAGGTTAAGTTTCCTACGACATGACTGCCATCTACATGTTCAGAACATCGGTTACTATTCATACAATTAAACCTGTAACGTCTGTGGTTTTTGTACAGCACTTTAAAAGTTTAACAAAGGTACATTAAATGTTCCCAACACTGGCTGACCTCAGTTTGCTTCCTCAGTGTGCAGCAATAGATATCAGCAAGGGGTTTTCATGACGTTGCAGAAAAACATCCCTCACTGGAAAAGTATGGGGGCCAAATTTCTACAGCTGAAATGTTATTATTCAAACATAAAGGGAAAAGACCAGAGGCAAAGTACAATGTGAATGAATTAAATTTAATTAAATTAAAATGTGGCTCAGTGCAGAGACTGTACTCTGGAGTCCTCACCCAAAAAAAAAAAAAAAAAAATTGAGTTCTGAGGAAAACCCCTGTTGCTGAGGCGGACTCAGTAAACCAGAGGGTTTGTTTGCCACACTTTTTTGTTTTATATCCTAAAATATGATGAACCAAAGGAACCAAATTAGCTTGAAACTAATGCACAAATGCAGTTGACACAGAGATGCAGTACAATTAATCCTATCTATCATAAAGTCACTACGGACACAGATTGATGCGAGGAAATATATGACACATCATACCAAACCTGAGAGAAGACCGTAGACAACACAGCACAGATTTATTACTTACCAAGATGGTTCTAACACTGACAGAAACATGTTTTTTAAGACACTAAATCTCATTAAAAGTTCCTGCAGATTAAGTTCCAAGCTAATTTCGATTATGAATGAGTGATCATTTTAGAGAATAAATAACTACCCTTACGTCAGATCTCTGCCCACACCTGCCTCGAACTGTTCTTGTTTACCAGTGGAGATGAGAAGGTGCCCCAGGAAAACCTCTGCTGCCTATTTGGTTTTCCTTTGGTGTCAACACAGCAAGCTGCTATTGTGTTGGATAAATGGACAGAGCTGTGTGGCAGCCTGCAGATTTGGCAGAGCATATCTCCTTTAAAAAGAAAATATATATAAGTATATAAATATACAGTGTATTTACTGCTCCTGTGAGTTTACAGAGGATGAGAAGTAGGAAAACACAGCCCTGGGGGAGGACAGTGAGTGATAGACCACGGATCCCTGGAGCCCGCAGGAGACGCAACCTTTCCACCGCTCTCCCCTTGGGACTGGTCAGGAGCTGCTTGGCATCAACATTTAACACACCACACCCTGACTGGACTCATGGCTGCATCACAGAGAGACACACATGCACAAACACAGTAATACTAAAAGATCACGTTGAGGCTTTCAGGTATTTGTATTGACGACGAGAACAACGATCAAGTGCTCTGAGTAAAACGGGAGCAAACTCCAGATCATGTTAGATGCCAGAAAGCTCCACAACAGCTGTTAAATGAATCTTGTTTTCTCATCAAATTAAAAGTGGCAATATTTTCAATAAACTGCAGTCAACTGTAAAAGTACACAGCTCATCAGAGAAATGCTGGAAGCTAGATGAAATGAGAAAGAAGCTGAAGAGATAAGTTGATCAGCAGAAGCTCATTTAACAACAGTTTTGATATTTGATTATTCAAAAATCTCTAGTTTTAGCCTCTGAACTGTGAGGCTTGATGATCACTGTAATCTCAATATATCTGAAAAAACAGGCCAAATGTCATGAGCTGATGTCGGAGTGGAGGTGTGGGAGACAAGGTAGGACCCAAATGCAGGACAACAAAGGATTATTCTTCCTGGGATCTCCAGGGCAAACTCAAAATACAAAATACACTGGAACTGGGTGAGACGGTAGGTTTACAAGACCGGATGAGACGGTCGAGACAGAGATAGACCGGGTAGGATGGTTGCCATGAAAAAACTCACTTCAACACAACTTTGTGAATTAACAAACTAACTAGTTCAATAACTAACTAATGCTCAATAATGCTTCGGCAGGGAACAAAGGAAAGAGGGAGGTATAAATAGGAAAAAACACAAACGGTAATTAGAAACATAATTAACACAGGTGAAACTAATGAACACAAATAACTAGTGAAGCTGCCGGGGGCCAGTACAAGGGGAAAAGGAAGTCTCTAAACAATAAAGGTCCCCCGGCAGGAAGTCCCAGACGGGGACTCATGACACCAAATAAATAAATCACACTAGACTTTGGGAACTTGTCATTATTTTTTGACTTATTCATAAAAGCAATAATTAAATAAAATAAATATAATAAAGAATCGATAATTAAAACGGTTGTCAGTTGAAGCTGTTTTTCAATATGAGACAAAGAATAGATGCTTATAAACTGAATTAACTTTATTAACTTAATTAAAAACTTAACTAATACTATCACTAACATCAGACACTGAAATAATTTCTTTCAATTCCCTGACTGGGAAAAGGTAAAACGGTACAGTAACGTACTGTCACCCAATTCTTCCCTATGTTAAACTTCTCTGACTCCCATCCGTGCTCGATTGTCTGCACTGAGCCGTGCAGCATTTCTGCCTGTCCCATCAAAGCAACATCACACTCAGCTGCACATTATCGTCCCGTTGGACTGTTTGCTCAGTCGAAGCAAGACTTTGAAGGCTTCCTTCTAAGTTAATGGCCCAGTTAAGGAAGCGGCACTGGCTGTTTTTAGAAGCTGTCCAGAAAACGATGTTGACAGGAGCCTTGTTTTACCTCATTTCATCTGATTTGAAACTCATGTCCTCATTATGTCAGTGCTGCGATGGAGCTGTAAATAAAGGTGGAGGAACAGACAACAAGAGAGAGAGGTAAAAGAAGATCAACAGAGACTGCACGTCCCGTGGTTTTCAAAACACAAAGGCTTCAATCAGGATATGAGCTCTAATTTGCCAGGACCTGACTAGCTGATGCAATTCCACACTCCATCTTAAAAAAAAAAAAAAAAAAATGCACTCACAGATGCACAAACACAGAGCCAAGAACACAAGCACCCCAGGGTGCTGCTGTATCTACATTTATAGATATAAAAGTGTGAAGGTTTTGTTATGTTCTACTGCCTCTGTCCCGTGCCATGGCTTCGCTGTTGTTTCGTGTGTCTTCAACCATTCTGATTTCCAGTGTTTTCATCGCCTCACTAAGCTCCAGCAGATGTTTCTCTGCTTTTCTAAAGACCTTCTCAGCAGCCTGGGCGGAATATCAGAATACCTCTTCTTAATCCACTTTACCCACTAATCCCTGCTCCATAGACCTGTTGGCTTGCTTTTTATACAACTCTAGTTTTATTCCCTCTCTCTCCACCATTCACTGGGGTCTTAGTGAGATCACTATCGAGGAAACCGGCAGAATTAGTCTGCGTCAACAGACCAGGGGAGGGATCTCGCTGCTGCTTGATTTACTGATATTCAGAGGAAGTGGAATTGATCGGAAGCTCTGGGGCCAGGCCGCTGTCTGCCGGGGCTCAGAAAGACTGAGTTAAGGTTTTCCATTCCACAGTTGGCCCGCCAAAGCGATGGGGACGGGATTTAGCTGCCTGACAAAAGCTTGAGAGGGATGTGATATGTCATCTGCTGCTGTGGGATACAAGGGGATATTCACAGACACAGCGTAAATAAAGGCAAAAGGAACAGCCAGTGCTGGAGACGTGCAACACAGACAGCCCACATCCCACAACCCTGAAAGAATGACTGGAGGGTGAGATTTGATTCAGGCGACTGGCAGTGGGACATTGCAGGGGGGAAAGAAACAAAATTAGGCTAACTGGTGCGTTTCAGTCCTTGTATTCTCTAAGTACTTGGACTCCAGGGGCCCTGCAGTCTGAGACATAAAGGCTGATTCATGGCCAGTCTGATATGTGAGTGTCCTAGAGGACCAGTTGGCTGGACAATTAATTCCACCCAGTGTTACGACGAACAAAAAAAATAAGGATTTAACTATAAAAAGTGTTGCACAATATATAAAGAAAAACTGCCTGCACACAAAACAAAAAACAGGCTCTTCAGATGCCAAAAATGTATAAATTTATTCTATGTCAATGTGAATAAAAATGAACATCCCATAGCTCTTGCAGTCGACATGGGATACAGACAAAATCAAGGAGATTCAACCGTCTGAAAGCCCGAGATGACTCAGACACTTGGTCAGACTGATTCCCTGACCTGCTCACACCTGAATTATTAGCTATGAAAAGTTGTCTGGTTCACCTAAATGATGTCTGAAAAATTCAGCAGTTGCCTAAATTAAAACAGATTGCGAACATCAAAACAAACATTGGTTAGAACTTCGGGGTTCGAATGTCAGCATGTTCTCCATCTCTGAGTAATCTGTAGGTTTTCTGTTTGTACTGTGCTATTTTTTCACTTTGTTCCTAAGCAACGGGCACTTTGTCAGCTGTGTCAAAGCTTTCTGTCAGAGGTGTGGGCAGCCAACATGTCTTCAACTGAGTAAGTTTGATCTCAGACGTTTTAATCCTCATTAGAGATCAAAAACAACCAACACTCGTTGCTAACTTCACCCCCCAGCTGACACGCAGCTGCTTCCAGCAGAGATTCTTTATGAGTCATACATGTCCAACTTTCTGACTTCGAGTCTGAATCAATCATACATCAGGGTTCAGACCCAACATTACTGTGTTTATTTTTAGAAATTTCACTCTAGCTGAACCGCAGTATATCCTGTTTGATGATTAATATTAGGACACAGGAACCCACTGTGACCCACCTTCCATGTCTGTGACTTGGTAATGAATTCTGGGATCAGCCCTGAGCTGTAACATGACAAACAAACTCATTTTTCATAAGTTAAAGTCCAGTCAGAGACTATTAAATAGTTTTGTACTGCATTTCCTTTTTTTCCACAAATAGCAATGATCCTACTGTGCAGCATCAGACACAGATGACACATTTAGAAGGAATCATAGGGAAACAATTTGTGTTTGAACACACATTGCACTTAATTGAAAATGAGCTGAATGGACTAACAGTTCCTCTTGCACTTAAGTTAAATGAATCTATATAGACAAATAAAACTGTATGAATATTTTTCTGAGAAATACTTCCTTTAACCAAAACCAGAGAAAACCAGCACCCCTTTTTCCATTCCAGTCTTTTCAGATATTTGAAGTTCAATCAAAAGTTTGATTTGACAGGTGGACAGAGGCAGAGCTGGTGTGAGGGAGAAAGACGGGCATCTGACAGGTGGTGACGGACCAAGATCCCGGGAAGAGAGCGGGAGATGGTAAAGAGGGAAAGAAGGGTGGGGAGATGACAAGGCCGAGAGGCAGATGGAGATTCGGCTCTCGTTTTCCTTCCCTGGGGAGACAAACAGCCAATCAGAGATCTGAGCTGCAAAGAGAAAAAGATGGAAATAAGGCAAAGTGAAAGTGAGGGAGAGGGAATGTAAAGAAATGCCAAATGGGAAGAAGGTGTGTTGTTAAACCTTAGGTTATGTTGGGAGCTCCATGCCTCTCCTTTTTACTTTTTGAGTATCTGTAGATACATTAGCATGTTAGCATTATAGCTGTGAGCAAATTAGCAGACACACCTGGAGCAGCAGTATGCCAAGGTACAGCCTTATATAACTGTGCTGTAAATCAAAGCACAGCTTATTTTAAAAATATTTCAAGAAAGCCTGAAAAACAGAATTCAAGTTAATGCATCTATGATTAATTCAAAATTTGAAGGTGGTTCATGGAGATAGATGGAGGCACTAACCTGCTGTAGAAGAGGAATGCTGACATAACTAAAACAGCACCAGTCGAACCAAAACGATGGACATCAAAATAAAAATATAACAGAATGATGCCATTTGTTTTTTCAGGTGTTCATTTGAAAAGTATGTTTGTGTGAATAGCACAGGGAGGAACTAAAAGCAAAGCGAGAACAGATGAGAAAGAAAGAAATTATGAGGATGGAGCAAGAGAAGATGACACAAAAGAAAAAGGAAAGCAAGCAGAGGAAAGAAAGACAAATCAAAGCAAAGACAGAGACGGGCAGAGCACAGGCTTCCATTGAATGGTAATTAAAGGGGAAAATGTCATTAATTAGCAAACAGGCCAGCTGTGGCGCTCTTTAAAGCTCTGCTTCCTAACATTAAATATAGATTACAGGACATGCAGAACACACACACACACACACACACACATGTAGAGACAAAATAACAGTGATGCACAGATCTAATTAGTGGGATTGATTTTCTCTAACCCCAGTGGAGAGACAGCAATAGGAGAGCGAGATTCTCTAAATGCCACTCCTCTGCAGGAATCCTCTCGCTCTGGGGGTACCAAATGAAAGAGAAGCTGACAGAAAGAGACAGAAATGGGGAAAGTGGCAGGAGAGGAAAAAGGGGAAGATGGGCAGGCAGCTGTCAGTGGAAAGAAAAAGCAGGGGGGAAATAAATAAAACCAAGAGGGAAGAGGCTGAGGAGGAGTGCAGGAGGATTGTGGAGGAAATTTTGGTTTGATATAAAGTTTTGTGAATACACTGGTGCTGGGGGTAGACCTCACAAACATGTCAGTGAGTTAGCACAGTGACGCTGTGATAAGGAGAAACAAGAAGCATAAGAAAATCAAGTCAGATCTAAAGAGAAAAAGAAAGTGGCTTTGATGGTCTGCAGCACTTTAACTTCCTGCAACAATCAGGAAATCCACCTGACAGTTGCTGTGGAAACAGCATGGCAAGTGGGAGGCTTCTAATTAATTGGCCTGCTTTTGACCCACCACCGCCGCCGCCGCCACCGCCCTTTACCCCCACGCTCTGTTATCCACTCACATACAGAGTTAATGTGCTCCATCTCACCTCTGGTTCTGGTTCACAGAATGAAAGAGCAAGGTCTGAAGATGTTCCTGAGTAAACCAGGACACTGACTCTGAAAAGCCAAGCTGCTGGTAAATTTTTTAAATTTAATTTTATCATGCTTTCTGCACCACAAAGAAATTTCTATTCACCTCCAGTGTATTGGGGTGGAGGCAGGAATCTCTGATATCTCAAAATCTCAGCAGATAAATCCAAAGTGGATGTGGAAGAATATTTTTTCACAATAAGACTGACCTAACCCTTCAAATTAGGGGTTCAAATGCACTTGTTTGGAATTGAAAACATGTGAAAAAATCTGTTGATTTGATTTTTGTTCATGGAGTACAACTCCAAATGCTCAGCATTTCATTAAAAAAAAAAAAACGAAGCTGTTTCTTTACAAGATTTTCAATTTTTCCAAATTCCTACCATTGACCAGACGTTCTCATAAACACAGAAAACACTTGACATAAAATCTCTAAGCAGAGCTGGACTTTGGACTTTTCAGAGACAGCTCAAACAATGCAACCAGGACACCAGGTCTGCCAAGCCAACCACTGACTGTCACATTCATTATTGCAGAACTAAAGAACCAACTAAACACTGCAACGCATTTAAAGGCAGCATTTTTCCAGAAAACTCAGGGATCTGTGATAAAAACAATTTCGATAATTACCTCGGCAAACGCTGCATGCTCAGTGTACGTCCAAAGACAGTGTGGTGTTTCTGGCATCCTCATCAGCAGACTTAATTAAATACATAAAGGACAAAACTACAAAAAAAGCTGCTGAGTTGTGAAATGTTATTTTCATTCACTCTGTCGGGTCACCAAATGCAGATGAGATGCAGAAAACTCACAGGCAAAGAAATATTCTGTTTTAAGAAGTTTGTGAAGATCATCTGCACTTCCTGCAACTGTGTTTACAACATGAACTTTTCATTTGAGTCATCCCAAGCCCCTCCCTTCTCAGCTGCGTAAATTATGATTACTTTATGATAAAACAACAACCTCCCCAACCACACAAAAAACCTGCTGAAAATAGTCAGCTATTTACATGAGTATTAATAGTATTCCCACTGCTCTCATACAGTTGAAGGACATTTGTTTGAGTTATTATTAGTGAGGGCTTGCTGGTTCTGCTTAGATGCTTGTTAAATAAACCCATTCTCTGGGCTAACTGCTGTGATACTGTGTACGGTCAAACAAACACATGCTGTGCCCATTCTTTGAGCTGATTGCTCAGAACTGGGCTTGTTTTCTATGCCAGTGATGGTCGCGCACGTGCATGTGTGTGCACGCCTGTTCAGGCACCTTTTTAATGACACCATAAACTGTCCCACCCCCACCATCAGACGGGCCAAAAACACACAGAGACAAAGACACTAAGTGTCAATAGGCGTTTTTATGCACATTTTAACAAACCTCTATCATGACAAATATGAAGCAACTGAAAAGACGACAAACAGCCGAAGCCAAAAACACTAATGTTCTTCAAATGGAAACACCAAACACAAATATTTCTATCATCAATGTTTTATGCTGTTTGAGGCTTGACTGGTGTTTGGCACATCTTGCTGTGCCTTCTTCTTCTTCTGCAGCAGCTTAATGGCACCCTGCTAAAGAATTATTTCCACCAGCTGTTTATCTCACTGGACCAACTTGTAATATTTGTTTAACAGTAGTGAAAGGAAACATGCGTTAATTCTATTTCTGCAAAATCTGCTCAAATTCAGGCTACATTTGGAGGGAACGCGGCTTTATAGGGGCACAATAAAACAAAACTAAGAGCTTACAGCCATGTTGTTGGCTCTGTGACGCTGAGGCGCAGCAGAGCTTTCAGCTAAACTGACGTCAGCTTCCTGACATGCTCACAATGCTAATTATTGTTATTGCTACACTGAGCCCTGTGTCTTTTCATGTAAGAATGTAAAATTATTCTCCTGGCATGCTGTGATTTTCAAGAAAGGTCTTAATTTAAAAGGATTTTTTCTACAATTTCTAATCATTTGCACCGATGCCGTATTCTTGATGAACAGGAGGAGCAGGATTCACTAACATCACTCGCAGCCTGAGCTGTTAAAACTAAGAAGTGCTATATTTGACACAATGCATCCAACGAAGACATGAAAAAGGTGCACATACAGCAGCTCCGAAGTCATTGCAAACCAGACAGACACTCTGGGCATTTAAGGTGAAGCATAAAATAAGTTCTGCAACATGCCCTAGGACATAAACAAAGACTAGAGATCAATCCCCCGTAGACGGCGGTGTGAAGGAATGCAGAATAAAACTATTCCTCCTTCAGCCAGAGTGTGTGTTCATTCCCAGAGATGCTTATTGATATTTCCTGGGTACACGGTATTTTTTTACTACTCGAGCCGGGTGATTATATGCAAGTGTTTCCGTATGTGTGAGAGTGTGAGAGAGTGTTGGTGGTAGTGCTGTAGCTGCCAGGCTAACAGAGTCTGGTGCACTGTGGGAAAACAGGAGGCTTTTGTCTTCTTTCATGATTTACAGCACTCTTTCGCTGCTCTATCGATCCTTCCCTCCATCTCTCCCACACACTTGGCCCCTTCCCCATACCACCAAAGTGATGTGTGTGTAAGTGTGTGGGAGAGATACTACTCGGTTTGTCCACCTCTTGCATGTTTGCTGCCATTTACCACACAGAAATAGCTTCCCATAGAAAAGAAAACCCACAGCAGCGTTCAGGCTTAAACCACTCAAAATCTGCTCATTTATCTTTAATATCAGAGTCAGCATTGATGAGTGAATGGCTACACAGTCTATAAAAGCAGGGATTGGCCTGGTGGTGGTGCTAGGACAATAACCGCAGGGTCCACACACTGAGTAGGTGTCTGTTTGTTCTTGCACTAAGTGATTTCTGTGTTGATGGAGCCTGATGGTGGCACTAGAGGAAATGGCACAGGAGCATGAACCTCTACTGAAAAATCCACATCAATCCATCCATTCATTTTAAGAAAATGTGGCGACAATCAATCAGGCAGACACATACACAGAGGAGAGAGCACAGTGTCCTTGGTAGATGACTGTAAACACTCAGTACCCGTTGGTCTCCAGGCTTTGTTAAACAAGCAACAGCAGCTACTGGAAAACTACAGTGAGTTTAAGCATGTGGGAAAACTGAAAATGCTCTGCACCTTCCGACAAAACATCAGCTTTATACTTTTAGCTAAGTCCAAAATGAGAAGTTTGTTTACATTGCAAATCTCAAGATTTTAATCTGCTTTTTTCATTAGCACTTGGAGACGTGAGACCTTTCCAGCATTGTAAGGTCAATATCTGCATCTGAAAGACACAGTCAACAGTGTAGGATCAAATATGTGAAGTGAAGCAAACTGACTGCGGTGTTTTAATACCAGAGCTCCATAAAGGGAAAATGCAAATATAACCAGTCGGTGTCTTTCCATTGTTTCTGCTCTACCCTGCTGTTAACACACAGCTCCAGCCACAGAGACACACAAACCGTCTGTGAGCTACGTCACTCAGTTTTGTTTTTGTTGTTTTTTATTCAGCCTGCATTTCCACAGCTGACACGTTATTCTCCTTAGGGGAGAAGACAGTTTTCTGTGATAGTGTTCACGCTATCAGACCTAAGTTACAGTACAGCTGCTTCTGTTCTTCTGCACTAATCTAAAAATCTGTTTAAAACAGGAAACTGAGCTGATTTAAACATGCATTTCTAAAACATACAGTAAAGGTTTAGTAAAGGTCATGATGCAAGAATCACAATAATCCTCACAAAGCCATGCAGTGACTTTTGGCCTTTCAAATCATAACCAACAACTCTCCTTTGTGGCAAACACATGGTAAAAAAAAAAAAAAAAAAACAGAAATCAATACACGGGTGTATTTTTATAGCTAATTAATAAGCTTCATAATTATCTCATTGGTTCGATAAAATAGCTGACACAGATATTCATTAGACCTCTAACCAGGAAATGTTTTAATAAAAAGAAACCTGTTTCAAACTAGCTAACAAAAAACACAGTAACTTGAAACAGAAAACAAAGTTACTAATAAAAATTACCATAAAAACAGATGAAGTCTGCAAATGTTTGTGATATTAATACTGATTCAGATGAGGTGAAGCAGAGGGAAGTGAGAAAATGAAGCAACACTTTTGTTCAGTCTCTTGAACACCCACATGCAACCACACAAACATGCCAAATCCTGATAGTCTCACACCTGATGTAGGAATTGACGTTTTCCCTGAGACCCTTTCTCTAATCCGCCTGATTTGATAAGGAATCTCATTCCCCATTGCGAGGCCATGCTGAGGGACCATCCGACAGATCTGACTCCACTTCATACTGCCCTGTCAATGCTATCTCCCATTGCTCATGGCAACCAGACAGAAAATAAAGGCTGGGTGGTGGAGGAGGGGGCACCGCAGCGATAGCCACTGCAGGTGCAACACCGGCCCCTCCGGGACACTCTCTGGGAAGGGGTCTGAGAGACCCGAGTCGATCGATTCTTATCGACAAAGGCGGTAATTACATTTCATTAGGTTTCAGCGCTAATCCACATTGCCCTGCTGGGGATATGAAGTGAGAGACAAAGAAAATGAGAAAAAGAAAAGAATAATGGAAGGTAAAGATGTAGAAGCAACAAAAAAAAAGACATAAAGCTGGTCGCTTGTTTCAAAATTATTTGAGATTTTCATGGAATTAATCATGATATTTAGGGCTAGTTATAGTTTTGGGGGAACCTGAAGTCTAATGCATCCTCAGCCATGCAACCAGGCGTCTGCATGTGCCTCATATGCAAAGAAGCCACAGGCAGCACTGGGTAGGGCGCCGCCATGAGGACCTGGAGGTCAAGTCTTGCTGAACCATGTGTACCACATCCACCATGGGCATCACTAATGGCTGAGAGAGTCATGTAGCGAGGGGTAATTTAGCTCCAGCCAGCGCTGTACAGTCATTTGGCCGGGATGGAGGGTACTTTCCTTTCAGTTAATCACAAACCCAAGGTGGTCAGTGAAGCATCAGCTCATTTTGTGGACCATGGCTAATTCCCTGAACTGATATAAATGAGCACTCTTCCCCTGGTGTTTCAGTGCCGTCTCTGAACACACTGTTAGGTCCTGGGAAGGTGCAGAATAGTGGCCAATTGTAATTGTAGGCTAATCCCTAGAAAGGAGATTGGACATTTTTGTCACAGGGCAACAACAACACATGAGAGTAAATATCTTCTGGGGTATCCTGTTAGTCCAGTGATTTGGCACTCTGAATATTTTATCTGTGGCCCATCACACTATAATTTACATTTTAGGTCCACACTCCTAAAACATGGCTGAAACACCTCCTAGCCACAGAATGACATATGCTTTCTATGACAAAGGATATTGGATATTGAACAATCTATCCAAGATGTTCTTTAGTTATTCTGGACAACAATTAAACTTCAATGTCTATTTTTTAATTATCTGTCCTCGGTATTGGTGGTCATGATGTCTTCTGTCCTTGCACCATCTGCCTTGGCATTGCCTGCTGGCTTTAAAATCCATTAGACAGTTAAGGGTTCTAGGCCAGTGGGACCGCAGACGACAATTTAACTCGACCACACTTAACCCTTGGACTCAAAGATTCAACCATACTGAATTATAAACTAATTTATCCTCTTTCTCTGTCTCCACACTCCCTCCTCCTCCTCCTCCTCCTCCTCCTCATATTTTCTCTTATCCTCTCCTCCCTACTTTTCCACAACCCCTGACAAGCATGTCAAAATGTTAATTTCCCTTAAATTACTTGCCATTACAGCACAGCTATGGGCAGCGAGCAAGAAGAAGAGGTATTTCTCTGGAAAGGTGAAGTAGTCAAAGCCAGTTTTGCTCCTCTAGTGTCCTGGATGAAGCTTGTTTTTCTCCAGCGTTCATTTTTTACAGATCTGGCATCATTTTGCTCATTAGCAGGAAGATGGGTAATAAGTTCAAGAGCATCGCCAAGCCTTTGATTAACATGCTTGCCCATCGTAGCATGAGTTGTGGAAATAAATTTATTCATCAGACTAACAAAGAATTTGTGATGTTTCAATCACTGCAGTCATGACAAACACTCAAGGCTGTGACTTTTCTTCAGGGCACAGTTTCAAAGCAGTTCCTTTTGCTTCGTGGAAGGACAATGGGGGTGATTTTGTGTTGGGTCAAAGTTGAACTGCTCAGTTTGCTGAGAAGTGCATGTACATAAGACTTTGAGATAAACAGACTAATTCTATTTGTCCTAAGGATTTGAAAGAATAATCCCTTTTTTAGTTTTTTAATTTTGAGGGTATTTTATCATTAAGCAATTTGTATTTATTCTGTTAATTAAAAATTCTAAATTAATTAAATTAAAGTTTTTCTAGTTCAGGTTTAGAATCAGAAAAATATATGATTTTCCAAGTAAAAAGTCGGTAAAAGGTAAGATGTGGTGTCAGCTAAAATAGCAAGGCCTGAATGGTTCTTCCCAGACTTGTTTTAACACTGACATTCAACAGACATACAGGGAGAAAACCTCAGTAGCAGATAATAGCAGCCTCTCCACTGAGAGCAGCATCGACAGAGCAGAATGTAATACAACCACAACACACACTGCATTCATAAATCATTGAGTTCATAACTAATAACTTCTCCTCTAAATCCTGTTGCTGCACATGGATAAAACCACAGCTGAAATCAAGTGTAGGCTTCTTTACTGGGTATTGTCAAAATGCACTGTGGAAAATGTAGGACAGCTGAGTTATGATGAGAAGAGTAAGTGAGCCACCAAAGATAACTGCATTTGAACATCCAGGCAAAAAATCTAAAATGTCAGAACTGATGACTTTCAGGTTTCACAGCTAAAATGCTGATTTTGGTGCAGAAAGTGGCTGCAACCAGCTGATGGACCCAAACAACTAAACAGCCCCTTATCACTGCGCTCTGATACAACACATAGGAGCATTTCCTGAATTAGCAACCCTATGGCGGCAGGAGGTTTGCAAACTGGTAAAAATCACTGCAAAAAAGAAAAAACTCCCCAGTGCTCTTGTATAAGGCTGGTTAGCTTTAGGGAAAGATCATGATTCATTGCTTCTTCAACTTATACAACAACAGACACTTAAATAATCCTCTGGGGACACTTTCTCAGTGAACTGAGAGAAATGACACTTCCGAATGTAACCTGCATTTGCAAAGAAACTGCATGTATTTGGGAGGGGAGGGATGCAGCTCCTGTGTTTTAAGTTGCTCACCTTTGTGCCTGAATGTATGTCTAGATGTGCACACAGTATGTGACAGAGCTTCACCTGCCGGTTCACCTAAACTACTAAAACCAACATGAGACGTGGCTCATGCGGTTTCCCAAGTGGGAGGTACCAGTTGATGCGTATGGTGGAAAGTGATGGAGGGGGGACAACTCAGTTGTGATAGATGTGCAGGGTGGGGTCGCAGGAGATTAACAGATCTTGTGTGGGTGGTGGCTAGCGTGTTGGGAAGGGACCTGCCGTCCAATTACCTTCAAGAGACACGAGTGTGGGAGGATAATTACAAGTATTCCTGTCAGAGGCGTCACGTTCCCATTGATGCACCAGAGTGAGACCAGCAGTGATGTAAGGAGGCGAGTGGGCGAGGTAGAAAGGCAGGAGAGACATGAGAGGTTGGATTACATAGAGCAATTAATTAAAGTCTGTTTTGTCCATTTATTTTGTCATATTGTTTTTTTTAATGTATTCAGCTTTATATAAACAGAAAAAGAACAACTTGTCATTTTGTCTCAAATTCTTCTATGTGTTAGATACAGAGGATTAGACAAATTATTTCTTTGATATTAAATGAAAGCTGCAGGAGAAGGGGAAATCAGCGCACTGCATGTTTTTATGCCTACAAACAAATCATCACATCCAAACGGAAATAGAAAGAGGCTTCCACATGTATCAGTGTATTTAATGGAGTTCAACACCCAGGCTTCTGCATGTGAGTCCTGGTACTCGTGTGTGTGGGTGCTGATGGTTTCGCACGGAAGGCCCAGAAATAGCCACTCTAAGCTAACAATGTCACTCTCCCACACAGCCGAACCACTAGACTCCATCAGCGTTACTACTTCTGCTGATTAGACTAACACATGCCATTACAGCACTGACGGGTTTTTATTTCTGTCCAGAGTTGGAAAAAGGCACCGGCATCATATACGGCAGGAGTAACGTATTCCTACAAACACAGAAACCTCTCACTTACAAATCCAACCTTCCCGTTTGTCGTTCAACCGAGACATGGTTTGATCACATGTTCTGTACATGCACATAACACACTATTAGAAATTATCTGTTTGGATGGCTAAAACTTATTTTGAACTATACTGTGTAGCTGTTTCTGTCTGACAAGCTGGCAGCTCAATGGAAGCCCTGATGCCCCTAATGTCAATGCATCAGTATAAGGACGCCACACCACGTGGTTGGAGAGTTCACTTGACCCTTATTTAAATCTAAGTAGATCCACAAAGCTGCTCTAACATAATTCTGCTGTCAAGGAGCTCGTGGCCAGAGATAGTTATCTGGGCGATCATTTCAAGTTGAAGTCTGTTTCCGTACAACCTGTTTTTCCAATTTCTGCCATCACTTCACTCAACACACAACATTATTGCTTAGAGCTGAGGATTACTGGAACACGGGTCGGTAAAGTGCAAGGACAACAGACCTGCTTGATGCAGTATAGCCTGTGGCTTAGCTAAGACTGCAATGAGTTCTTCCTGAAAATCGCCATTTGGTTCTTTTGAGCACTAAATGGAAGTCCAGATATGTGGCGAAAGGTCATAGTGGAACATTAGTGTAATTGCACACCACCTACCTCAGTTACATCATTAGAATAAAAGCTCATTCACACTGAACTCGAAATTCAGAGGTGGTTTGAATGTGCAAAAAATATTACACGAGGACACAAACCAGATGAAAGTGTGTCCACAGAAAATGTTTTTACTGAAAGATAAATAACTGTCACAGAATGTCTCCGACTGATTAATGTGAGGAGACAAGAGCAAAATAAATAAAAAAAACATGAGTGGGAAATAAGAGAAACAACTGGCAAAGATGGGAAAACACATTATGACTGCCGGGCTGATTGCACTTTGGGTGTCACATCTCATCACACCAAATTAGACTACTGGAGTCAGTTCCCGTCCAAGTTAGCTAGTGCTGATGGTCACAATAGCCGTAGTAATTCGCCTTCTGCCTTTGCCAGTCTAGTGGAAATTTTAACTAAAATTGTGACAAAATTATAAATATCAACTTTCCCCCCTCCCCCCAATAGAAAATGACATTTCTCTTCCTGCGTGCATGCCAGCAGTACTAGGCTGGTCCTGGCTCCTGTGTGCACTTTAACACCGCAGCTGTAGGAGCTCAAACAACATAATGACGAGAAAGGAACACTTCAGCAACAGTGGAGCTTAGTGGGAGAACACAGGTTGACATTAGGACGCAGAGAGCAGCAGTCAGTGTGTAGTGTTGTCTGGATAGAAGACCTGTAGCTACACAACTCGCTGGGAGTTAACCGCACACCTGAATAGACACCACTAAAGGCAGCTGTGTAATGTTAGAGCTCATAACAAGATTCTGCTACATTGTATTTAGTTCATCGAGTTTCAATGCAGCTTCTGATCCAAATTTATCTACATTGTGTCAGGACAAATGTCAGCAAGACAGAAAAACACAGACCAAAAAAAAAGAAAAAATCCTTTACCTGAATGGAGTTTAATGGTGATCTCAATAATAACAGCATGGAGTCAGAACCGCCAGTTCAGGCTCCTAAACTGCTGCTGTCAGCAGGATCATACACAACACCATGTACCACACAGACAATTGAATAAAAACGAGGTGCACAGCCGCCGCTCAATACAGATTTATTCTGTCATGGCTAATGATAGAAAGAGCTGTGAACAACACCGAGCCGCAGCGTCGTCTGAGACAGATGAATTGTAGTTACACCTGACACAGCAATATAAACAACACTGGATGGCCTGATTTCATACAAAGAGGCAGACAGAATCAAGAATACTGCAGTGTGTTGTAAAACATATTTAATTATTTTATAGCTCTTCTTTATTTCACTATCAAATTTTAGATTGTGTATGTTTTTGTACATGCAAATAAGTCTATAAATGTCTACTTAAAAACACCACACAACTCGGTTGTGAAAATATTAAGTTCCCACACACTAATTAATACTTTTCCATTTTTTCTCAATGTTAAGCTGCTGTTCAAAACACTAAACACTTCCTGTGGATTTTTCACAATAAAAGGACTCTGGAAGCATTTTAACACAAGAGTTTCAAAAGGTCCAGTTATTTACAGTTTTTTAGAGCTTTCAACTGGATCTCACATCAAATGTCACTGATGAAGACCATTATATGCAGTTGAAAACCTTCAATATATACGGTAAAGATGATTTAAATGTGTATAAAGAACCTATTAAACACCTGGTTCTGTCTCCAGATTGGGTCCTTAAATTGACTGACTGACTGAACTGGGAGTCTGAATGGAAAAGGAGGGCTCTTGAAAAGTTTTGTCAGGAGATGCTGAGGCCCCATCTCTACAATCATCTACAATATTTTCTCAGCAAACTGCCATGAGCCTGCAGCTACATTTTGACTCTCGGGGACACACAAACCGAGGCTGAAATTCCACACTGGCCTTATCGATAGGTAGCCATCTAATCAGCTGCCAGTTCAATTTAGCCCAATACACCTCTGGCCAGTCACCGCAGCAAACAGCTTAGCACTGAGCACTGAGCCGCAAAAATGGCCCACACCCATCGCCTCGCAATAAGACCAGCCAGACACTGGCTAGAGCATACAGCCACTGTGAGTGTGTGTGTGTGAAAAGGTGAGAACCCGAAAGAGAGAGTGATAGCACATTCCTGAACTGTATGTCTGTTCAAATGTATCAGAAATCACTGCACGGATGGATATGACTCGCCTTGTATTCGTAGACTCTGGGCAATATCACAGCTAAGTGGTGGAGCGGGATGGTGGTTGAACGGAGGAGGGGAGTCGGGTGGCGGAGGGGTGTAGGATATCTAAGACGAATTAGAGAGACATGATGAATGACGCAATATTTTCATGCCAGAGGGAAACTATTGCACTTCAAATTAGTGGGGGTGACAGAGAGAGGGAAGAAGGCAGAGGAGGAATGAAATAAATCCACAGGAATAAAAGATAATGAGAGGGGGAGAGAGCGTTTTACCGCTGGTGTGAGAAAGAAAAGGGAACAGGAGAGGGGGGTGATATTTGGTTTGTCAATATATCTGTATATTGGCTTCTTCTGAAAACAAAAAACATGATGCTAGTACTGACCAACTCAAATCAAGGCGACGTTCGATTGATCGCAGGGTTATTGTACTGATCAATGCAGAGTGTATTTGATGGTAGATGATAGTAAATAGGCAAGTACTGTACTTAAATATTAATTTCACGCATTCTCAGTCCTCCAATCCAAACACAAACAGGGTATTTGTTGTACTGACTCTGCATCATGACTCTCAAGGCCAAAATAAAGACCAATAAAATATTCTTGTTCTATATGTTTTGAAATTCCCTGTAGTCTCTTTTATTCCAATTCATTCCTATTGACTTGGTGTTGTTAGAGGTTTCTTTTCTACTACAGAGTACGTATCTTAAGCACGCACATAATACTTGACGAATAGTCATATTAAGCAGTGCTATAATTGATTAGTAGCTTTAAACTAAAAATGCTGGCCTTGAGAATCCCATTTAAGTCTGGCCTTAGAGGGAAAAATGGCAACCCAACAAAGAAAGAGATACAGACACACAACCACACAGAGGTGGAGATGTAAATAAGGGAGGAAGAACTTAGACAAGATAAATGACTGAAGGAGACAGAGCGAGGATGTGAATGTAACTGAGGAACAGAGACTGTCAACCATAAACACACACACACAGAAGTCTGTTACGCATGCTGGGGTTTAGAAGTCCTCAAGATGAGCTGTGCTGTGTAATATCCCAGCTTCCGGACCAGTGATCAGCCAATCCAGAGCTCTGATCACACCGACAGCCAGCAGCTCATCTCGCTTCCCTTCACCAGCTCGATCACGCACATATAAACAGGTAGAGTGTCATACACACCTTGGCTAAAACAGGCAGGTGAACTTGCCCCTTCCACCTTCAGACTAATACAACAGTGATGTGCCTGCAAGATGGAAGGAGAACAGTTCAGATGGAGCAACTAGAAACTATGGAGGCACCAGATGAAAAGTTAGGGACATTATTATAATTCATAATAATAAAAGGACATGAAAAACATTTCATGGCAATGAAAACTGCCATCAAAATATCTTTCACAAAGCCAAAAATGGTATTAGAGGAAACACATTAAAGTTATCCAGATTCACCCTCTGGAAACCGTGTCTCTAAAAGATTTGATGCCAATCCATATTTTAAATAAGGTTAGGTAAATGTTGACTTCCTGTGGCACCATGAAAAAGTCAGCAAATGATCTGAATCTGTCCTCTGTGAATGCCTGAATGTTTGTTAAAAATTTCATGGTAATTCATCTAGTAATTGTTGAGTTATTTCAGTCTGGACCAAAATTTAGAATCAACCACCAACAGCCTCCTCACAAAAAGGATTGATTACATGTTCCCACAGTTTAAGTCATCTAATCTTCAAACTGTTTGTTATTTCTGAGCAGTGTTCCAAAACCCAATTATGTTCACTTCACAGTGATAAAAAACAGAAGGAGCAAATCTTCACATTCAGAAGCTGGACCAGAGGATGTTTTGACAGTTTTGGCCTGAAAATGATTTGGTTGATCAGCAGAACTGAAATAGATTAAAATTCTTTCAATAAATCAATTGTATCGCTGAACAGTTGATGTTGGTCATTTCAAAAGCGACAGTTTAGCATGTTCATTTTCAGGTACAAACAACAAGAGTTATCTAAACCTTTGCAGGGCTATCCATACAGGTGGCAGCCTCTACAGGATGTTATGGACAATGTGTCACCTTGAGGAGTTTGCAAGTACACACAGCTGGATGTTGTTAAAATGCCTTAAGCCAAATTTTCTCTTTGCAAGAAAGTTGGAGTCAATCCCAGCCCACTTGGGCAAGAGGCCGGGTCCGCCCTGGACAGATCACCAGTCTATCACAGGATATTTACATTTACATCTACGGGCAATTTAGAGTCACCAGTCCACCTAACCTGCAAGTGAAATGATTCGGTTTCTACATGAAAGTCGTGAACCTTCAACCTTTAAAACTGATAACAACTCACAGTGTAAAATACTGTCTGATTTATGGGCACTGCATGTTGCACTGCACAATCAGTAAGAAAATCAATTACATAATTTAACCCCGTGGCTAATGAAGGGATGCTGGTGTTAATGTTGTTGACCTATAACTAATATTTATGAAAATTAAAGCAGCAATTAGAGGCCGATAATCAAAGACTACAACAGAGCAGTTACACTTAAAAGCATGCACATTATCTCTAAAGTAAAAATATAGAAAATTGATTTGATTTGGACAATTGGCTGGATAGATTCAGTTAGCTTGTTAAAATGTGACACCCTGTCAGAAAGTACACACTGAGTGAGGAGAAGAGCGAGTCAAGAGCTGACGAACACATTTCTGTGCGAAGCGGTTTTTCTTGTCAGCACTTCACCTTCCATCTCACCTACCCGATTGACATCACAACCCCAGAAAAGGCTGCAATTGATGTTTGAGTCCAATGTATGATATTTTACTTCCTCATTCATTTTACCTGAGGAGAAGCAGCAGTGGGCCCCGAAAACAAACTTTTTAAAGTTTTTAGGTTTTAAACCTCTGTTGACATGTTTAAAAACCAAATGCATCCATTTTCTGCACAGACGAAGAACATGCTTTCCTGGATTACAAGGGGGAAATAACTCAAGCTAACACACACACACTTAAACACACTCCTAAACATGCATGGCATGGCCTAATCACTGCAGTGGGCGAACCGGGGTTTCTCCTTTCTCCCAGTGCAATTCTTGTTTGTCTGCTCACAAGTATTTTCCTTCCACTTTAGGTGCAAAAGACGGGTCATCATCTGTTTCCCCTCAGTGAACGTGTAGTTTGCAGTATGGTGGGAAATACAAAAGCGAGGGAGGGTTTTTGCTGTGACACAAAAATGGGAACAAAATGTAAACATGCCAAACACCCATTTCCCCCTGGGAAATCAGGCCTTGTGAAGACGAGGTGTCAGGACACATTCAAACATGGGGTATTGCTTTCCTTGGTGTGCCTGATTTAAGACAGAAAACATAACGACAAGCAAGAAGAAAAAAAAAAAACAGAAAGAAAATAAATCAGCAGTATCGAGGGAAATAGGAGAAAAACTCAAAGCGTTTTGCAGTTGTACAAGCCAAGCAGATGGAGAACCAAACATAAGGAAAAAACTTCATCAAAGTTTTAAAGTGAGCGTCAGCAGCACAGAGCAGGCATTTAGCACTTGTGACAGCTCTTTGAGGTTTTATTTTCACAACTGCTGCTGCTGCTGTGCACGTTGGTGAACTTTTCTGTTGCTCTGCATCCTTCTGAGTGCACATACAGAAGCATGCACACAATCACGACTTATATTTGTTGGTGTAGATGCTCTGGTGTGTCAGCACAATGCGACAATCAGACATGGGTCTGTAACATCATGATTAACATTAAAGAAGGAAGCCCACAATGTCTCAATCTTCATGTTAATATCATGTAAGGTACAGATTTATGAGTCATTTTAAAGATTTCAGTCCTTGGTAGGAATGAATGGGGAATGGGCTCAGTGCCACAGACAGCTGGATCTGGTCATTTCATTGGATTTGTTTGTAATGGAATTTTACTAGGTTTGTCCTTTAAATACATGGCTTGTATGCAGTAGTATGCAAGTGTCATCAGTAGAGAGTAATATTAAAGCTGCATTAATTAGTATTAGGAATGAATATATATAAATAAATATGAATAAAGCTTATCTTATTTTATGATTGTAATTATGATAGCAAAAAGCAACCTGACAAAATTAGGTAGGCACTTGCTGGTGGAGAACGTTAAAGCTAATGAGCCAGATATTTTCCTTGGTGGAGACCAAAACAGAATATTAAGTGAATAGAAAAGTGATTGATATTGCTGTTTTATATCTTCTAGATATGCCAAGTAGGCAATCAGTTGTAGCTGTTAATCTCATTTAGGTGTTTTTCTGCCCCCTGATGGCCAAAAGTTGATCTTCATATAAATATATTTTTGCCTGATGATGTGCAGCAACAGATGAGAAAAAAAAACCCAAACACACTCTTAATATGGCATTTTACAACCCTAAACAACATATTGTTGGTGGCTCAAGCCCCCCTGGATGGTGGGCGGGCGTCCTAGTAGATGCCAACACAAAACACGTCATTCTTAACAAACTGCTTGATGACTAATGCAATGAATCGCCACAGGAAAGGGAATTATCATTCTGTAGTGCTGGGCGGCTGATTGGAGTAATGATTGGGGTGGAGAGACGGAGGTCGGTGGAGGGAGTTCGGTGTGGGTGGCATCGGAGGGGGGAAAACGCTAACGCCACGGTCCTGATTTCTTTCTAGCAGGGGGCCTCTGCTCCAGTAGCCTGGCACTGAGCCAAACATACTGGGTTTAGTTTGTTATTGAGGGAAGGCAAAGCAATCAATCTGGAGGCAGGAAGGAAAGGAGAGTGAAGAATTATTTTTGATAAGTCGTCTGAAGAAAACATAATCACGGCTGTGCGGTGTGAGCTTGTGATGGGCGTTAAAAAAAAAAAACAACTTCCACAGCGTTCCCTTTTTCTCTTTTAGCATGTTGTGTGTGTGAAATTTTCCGGACTTGTGAGAAACCCAGAAAGGCGTTCCATCCTCAGCTAGCGACAGATGTGTCAGAGCATGAGACGACATGAAGCCCTCGAGGGACTTCTTTAAGTGTCACTGGGAAGCTTTACTGCACACACACACACACACATATATATATATATATATTTTGTCAGAAGTGCTGAATAATAGTGCTGCACTAAGCAGGCTGGGCCAATTAGACCCACTGGGACTGGGAACAAACTCCAGTGTGTGTTTATGTGTGTGTGAATGTTGTGTGCATGTGGACTCTCCTAGGCAGTCATAGGCAGACGGCAGGACTGAACGTCAGAATATTGTCAGACATCTGCCTGCATGCCTGCCTGCCTGCCTGCCACTGCAAAACATGCACACATACTTACACAAACACACACACACACACACACACACACACACACAACATGACAGCACAGGAGGGAGAAGGCAAAAGAATGGCAGGAGAGCTGGAGAAAGTGAATATTTAGGAACCATGCTGATAAGCTCATGGAGGATGTGACCCTGCAGCTGTACAGTAAAACTCAGTATACACACATATTTTTTATTTTATTAATATATATTTTATTGTATCGAACCTGCCATACAAAAAAAAAATATGACTGCTATCCCACTAATAAGTCACTGCCACTATCTCAACCTGTATAGAGATTTCTATATTTCTATATCCCCATTAACCATGTTCAGATCATCAAAATATGAGGAGCAAAAAATATCAAGATATTAATCCCTTAATCTGTGAGCAAAACCTGCTGAAACAAACTTATTTTGGAAAAAACAAATGTCCCAAAATGGATAGTGTCAGCGACAACAGTTACTTTTCCTCTTCTGGAGAATTATTACACACAGGATTGAAATAATCAGGGCTGAGCAAAATGGTAGGAGAGGAAAGGAGTGGACAGAAAGATGGGGATTAGGATTAGGAATGAATACACATAAGAGAAGGCGGAAATAAAGGATGAAAGCAGAAAACAACAGGAGAATGGAAGGAAAGCAGAGATGGAAATGAAAAGGCAGGTAAGGCACAGGACGGTGAGCGGCAACAGCATGTGCGAGGAAAGAAAGTAACAAGATGGAAAAGAGACTGAGTTGGAGTGAAGGAAAGAGGTTTAACTGAAATTACTAGCGTGGACGAATAAGCCCTGGGAGGCACAGTTGCCTGTTGCTACAACCCAGTCATATCATCACCTCCTATGGGTTTTTCTCCAACACTCCAGAAGGTTCCACCTACACAACACACACTGCCTCACACATCTACTAGGCCCAGTCTGTGAGCACACACAAACAGACACACACACACACACACAAACACACACACACACACACACACATATGACAATCCTCTCAGGAACTCGGCAAATCCATTGAAAATAGTCCTCGGGGGGAAAACAGTCTGTTCTTTCACACATTACCACTCATTCTAAAGTACAGCTGTCTGCTCGGCTGCACAATGACACTACTTGTCTCACATCACTACACCGTACTATTTACAGTCTATGGCCACTGAATTCAGCATGTTGACAGTTTTTGTCGCCTTTAATGACAAGTGAACAGACTTATTTTAATAGCACTCCATGCTTATACTTCCTTTGGGCGGATTTGAACAGTAAGAATCATACTCTGGTGCAGGATAAAACAAGTACACCACAAGACCTTTTAGAAGAAATGGCCTCAGTCTGGTCACAAATAAGGAAATGGGTCGTTTGTGGTGGGAATGTGATGCAACACTGATCTGACTTAACTTAACTGCGATGGGAACTACAAGTGTGAGCAGCCTGTGTTTACGTTCCTGTTCCTATCCCAGACACATCTAACAAACGGATTAATGTTTTCACATAGCACTTACCAGAGACTGGGACTCGAGTCCGCACAGCATGAAGCAAGCATTGGTCATTGCAACCATGAGACTTGAGGCTTGACTCGGACTTGTGACCAGAGACTTGGACTTCCAAAAAATGATTTGTGAGCAAGAACCCAAACCCACAGAAAAAGATGACAATATTACCCACCCTGATTCAGACCAGAGAGCTGAGCTGAACTACAAGTTTAAAACTCCCTAAAAAACAGCATTAGTATGGGCAAAACATATTTGGCAGGAGTGCTATGATGCTTATCAACTAATGATGCTCATTAAACCTCCACAAAAGCAGCAACAAGATCCCATTTGCTCCCCATATTTTCTCTCTGCTTTACTGTTAATTCTGTCTGCAGAGAACATGTTTTGCTGTTTAGAGGTGAACCACACTGCAACACACCTAAATACTGCTGCTGACCAAGTAATTTTCTTTGTTGTCTCTTTCCACACTGTACCATCTTGTCAGCAGAGATGATAAAATGAACTGTATTTCATTATACTACAGGTAGGGATAGGATCTCTGCAGCATGAATGTGCTCCCAGAAAAATCTCCATAACAGGCGTTACTGTCATTCAGCAGGGACCAGGATCCCTAAGGAACACTCCTAGCACCTTATTGACTCAGGGCCTGCAGGGACTAATGACCTCACCTTTACAGTAGAAGGTGGATTTACAAATACTGGGAGGAAATTCAGATGTATTCAAAAAACGAATGTATATTAGCAAGCCAATCTTTTGCAGATTCTTGTCATTCAGTCCAGACCTCTTTCTATTCACAAGTGGGATAACAGCCCAAAGACAACAATTCAGTTTTGATTAACCTCTCAAAAGTATTTAGCTCCTGATTTCACAACACAATGCAAGTAGCACCTTTTTCCAAAGCTCTAAACTTCTTCTGCAACCCATTTGTATTCTCGGCTGCTCCACACTCCCTCCTTAGTGAGCCAGCTTCCCTCTGTGATTGTTAATCTAATGCCACTAGCAGAGGAGTTGATGCCGCTCACCTGATACCACTAAGTCTCAGATGACACACTCCAGCACAGGTACAATCAGACGGCGATAGGCCCAGGAGCCCTCCAGCTTCACTAATGTTTTTTAGCACTTTTAGAAGCCTCAGTCCCAGAGTGGATCATTAAACTGGAGAATACGGATGGCGGATGAACCAAAGGCGCAAGAGCTTGTTGGATCACTCCCAAAACAGAGCAGGTGAAGACAAGGAAGCAAAGAAAAGGATAAGAAGAAAGTTCTGCCTTTGTCTAAATACCGCTCATTAGCAGATACAGGAGTACACCGAATGGTTAAAAAAAAAAAAAAAGATGTCATGGGAAGCAGGAAGAAAGATGCAGGGGTGCTGACAATGAGGGAATGACAGTTCCATGCTGAATAGGCAGGAGTGTCTAATCTACTGTTAGACATCCGCATCAAAAAATGTCTCCACTGTTAGGCTTCCTGTCAACTAAGTTCCAGGAAATTGCACGCACATTTGCCCAAGCAGGGAAAACACACAAACACACACACAAACACACACTTTAACTACATAGTCAAAAGTGTACCTGCACCCACCCACCTACGCATGTAACACACACCTCATCAAGCTACAGCAAGTGAACCATGATTAGTCTATCTGGGGCCCAGCGTGTAGTGTGTGTGGCCATGCGCAGTTTGTAAAGCAGCTATTCTCCATGATTTGTCTGACAAATTGAAAGTGAATGCAAAGAAACTGTAATTACGCTTCCTGTGGTAGCTGTGAATTTAAAAAAAAAAAAAAAAAATAGGTGGAAATATAAAGAAAGAAAACGAGTGAAGCCTTGAGACCGGAATGTAGAGGACTGCTGTTACCTGAATAGTGATGACCTGAAATGATCAGACATGCAGGGCAGAGTCAAGTGGAGAGCTGCTATGAGTTAACAATTAGTCTGCAGTCCCCAGCCACACACAGCACTACCATAATTTCAAATGAGACAAGCAGTTCTTTTTAGCCATTACACCTAAAAGAACGACTGCTACTGGTGTCATTTTCAGAATTAAAGCTAATTAAGTTCATTTTGGCCGAGAACGATAACTTCAGGTACGCCACGTGCACTCGCATTTTGATGGCAATTATGTCGGTGCATGCTGGAGTTTTTCACTGCCCTTTTCTGCGTCCTCAGCCCTAAACAACAATCAGCCATGTTGCGCTTAGACATAACAAGCTCCCTGAGAATGGCTGCAACTATTCTTTCACTCACTTCTCTCTTGTGACTGTGTTTTAATGAGATAAGGGGTCAGTATCACAGTTTGACCTCACCATAGCTGTCTGCCACAGAAATTATGTTTGTACCATGTGAGGAGTCAGAGGCAAACCTGGTGGACAATGATGTCCAGAGGCAGGAGGGTATTGTCTGACTTTTACTACATGAAACGACGGATAACACAGATGCCATTTATTTTGATCTGTGGATGTTAAACTCAATGTGTCGGATATTCTGTTTCCACTGCCTGGCTGCTCTGATCTTGTCCCCTCACAGAGGAATTTTATATAAACCTCAACATTAACACAGTTTTCAGTAATGTCTACTGAATGGACGGGAGAGGAGCAAGGGGAGAGGGAAGGAGAGGTGAGCATGATGAGGAGAAGGAAGAGGAGAGGAAAGAAAAGAGAAAATGCAAGAAAAAATAAAGTGCAGAGAGTGGAGGACAGGAGCAGAGGGGATGAAGGGATGAATTTAAAAAGGAGTAGAAAAAAAGAAGAGAAGGAAAAGAGGATGTGAGTATAAGATGAGAGAAAGGAAAGATGCAAGAAAGCAAAGATTTCAGAGGACATAGAGAACAAGAAGGGAGGGAAGAGGAAGGGGCTGTGCTGGCATCCTTGTTCAGATGTGCAAAGGAACATTTTCCTCTGTCCTTTCACATGTTCCCTCCTCTCCCACATCCTTCGCACTCTCCACACACACAGCAGCACATACTGTACTCTCTAAAATGTCAGTCAATCATCGCGAGTGCTCGCTGTTCTCTGTGTTCGTCTTATCTCCCCTGACAGAGGCGACAGTTTGTGTTTGCTCAAACAGCAGATCAGGAGGGCGACATTAAGAGACTATTGACTCCCTCTAAGTGCTTAAATAAACATGTATCTGCATCCAACGCCTGTCAGCCATCCAAAGTCTGAGGGGATGTGGCGATGGACTGCAGGAGGACCAAGGTGCGACAGTCAGAACACAAATATAGAGGTGTTCTGCAAGGCCAACGTTTCTGTGTTAGGAAAAAGCAGAGAAACTAAAAAAAGTTAATCAAGATAATTAAAGGAAACAATGTGCATCCGGCCACCATGTGTAAAAATTATATATATACAACACTATAAAATATTCAAAAAGTGAAAGGCTCTAAATTCTTTGTGGAGACACCGTAAGTCTGTCAGTGACTGTGAATATATGTATTTGACTCTTCAGTTCAAAATGAAAGACACAAGATTGTGTTTGTGCACGACAGTACATGCAGATTTACTAAGCCTGGGTGTTTGATGTTGTAGATCAAACAGTGTATACAACAGATCCCTGTGGGCAAGTTGTACAGCAGGACACAGAGGAGACTGTGGTATATTTTAGCAGCTCAGATGCTGAAAAAACTCGATGAAACAGAAGATACAAAGAGCGTAGATCACATGGGTGGAATACAGGCTGACCTGGACATGGAGTCTGCATGCTTTTAAGAATAATTTAACATTCAGGAAAGTAGCACAGGGTCTAAACCAGCTGAAGACATGAACATTAAAGGTGAATTCTTGGTTCAAATGGACATTTTGAAGAGGATGGGATATATGTACGGTCGTAGGGTAAGGATCCTCATTTTCGATTCTTACACTGCACCTATTTTAACCAAGTCATACTAAACAACACCAATCACTTGTACTAATTCACAAGATTATCAATGAAATAATAAACACAACAAAACAACAAATCCTATATGGCCAAACCCAATCAAAACAACACAGACAATTATCATTCAATACCAATATCAACCTCCTGTATCAGAGCATGAACATGAACATCTCCTCCCCAAGCAAACAGTGAATCAACTATAGGACATGGTCATTACCTCCATTCATACAGAGACCTAAGATGATTATCAAGTATGGAAACCAATAAATTGTTTCTGCTGATGCCTGCAGCAGAGGCAGAGAGACATACCACTGGGGAAATCTGACTTTCATTCACCCGTTTGGTTTTCCTCAAGAGGACACTGAGCGGTACAGAGTTCATCGTGTAGAAATGAATATGGCAAACGCCATATCCACGAGCACACACGCAGAAATTAACAAGCACCGAATGTGTCTATGCACACATCACACACTTTCTGTGGTGGTAACTAACTATCAAGCTACTGTGATCTTGCCATTGATCAGTCTGCAGATCAAAGTGAGGAGCATGGCTGCAGAACTATGTTGGCTAATTACCGGGTCCTGTAAAGGATTTCGGTCTTTAAGCGTGGCCTCTGGGCCTCACCCCCATAGCAGGGATCCTGTGATCGCGGCCACAGAAGAACTGACAGGCATGGAGATGAAGCCGACGATTATAAACACTCAACCGGCATATGCTCACCATGACTGATTTGGCTCACTGCTGCCAGACTTTAGTGCTTCCCTGCAGAGGAGGCATCTGCAAGCTTCAGACTGATGTTTTATGGCGTATGCCTGAAAAGCTGCCATCTCTTTTTCATTCATGCTTTTATGGCGCTTTTCAATTGGCTTTATCACCAATGATGGAATCACTGCCATCAGTATTCTCGCTCTTGACTGAGCATCGATATGATGATACAGGATTTTAAAGACACATTACATATCTCAGGTCTGACATATTAGGCCAAGGCACGGTCATCTTGTATATACATAGAGAAACCTGGTTATTAATAATTATGAGTAGATGATTAAAACATTACTGTGGATTCTTAACACTTCTGTGCATCTCTAGCTGATAATCAGTAATGACAACAAGACCAATGGCTGATATGTTTATCCTCATATCATCATTGCAAAAGCCTGGTCAAAATGGGGACACCAGCGTTCATATAAACACTCAGTTGTTCGGGTTCTAGAGAAACCAGGGAGAGTTTCGACCTCAGAGCTTTGGATTCAGGCCAGTTCCAATTTTTTTAAAAGTTAGCTGTCAGTCCCCTGCTGGGCCTTGGGCCTGAATGAACTGGGTCAGGTCAGGCGTAGACCAAAACTTCAGCCCTGTGCAGTTTCTACATCGACTTAAAAGTCCAGTGCAGCTGAGAGGTTTTGCTCCACAACAACCCAGAGGCTGAAAGGATCCCGGCCACACTCCACGCTGAAGGTCTTTTACTCAGCCGACCTTATCACAGTGCATAAACCTAACACAGACCATGTTTCCCCGACAACCTGTCACACCATGAGCACTTGCCGCAAGTTATGAAGAGCCAGCATGAATGTGTGTGTGTGTTTGTGTGTGCATGCGGCCTGGCAGAGCACCAAGTGCACCCCTACCTTTGCTGTCAATCATGCTCTCACACTCGAACAGCCAGTGCGAGCGGCCTCTCCTCTTTACGACGGTACAACTAACACACAAACACACATGTAGCACTCTCCCTCCCACTGCGCCACCGCTGCTGATGGACACCTGGGTTTGCTTCCCTATTTCAATTACTCTGTCTCTCACTTCCCATCTTTCCACCACACTCCCTGTCTCCATCCTTCCTGGCGACACAAAACATACACCTCACTTCCAGCAAAGGTTTATTTTCAGCTTTTACTGAGATCCCCGCCTGCCCATATTTTCCCCTTTCAGTCAAGTAGCATTTTCCCTTTCATCCATGGATCGCCACTGCACCTGAAGCGATGGGCTGGAGGTAATAAAACAGGACAAAATGAAAACCCTACCTCCACCCCCACCAACAGGAAGAACACAAAGAACAGAGAAGTGACAGAGGCTCTGATAGCCACTCGTCCGTATAATCACATCGCGCTATTAGAATACTGCAGCTATCTGATGCCATTCGTTGTATCAGTGGATAAGCATTAGTGCTCATTAGTTACATGCATTAGCTCCTGGATTGGGCCTGACAGAGGAAACGGCATGGGAATAATATGGTGAAACCAGGGATGAGAAGGAAGAATGATGGATGTATTGACTAGTGGGATGATTGACAGATACATGAACATGCATGTGTACAGAGAAAACACAAACTGAGGGATAGATCGGATGGACATGGTCATTTGTGGTCTGAGTCAGTGATGTTTACCATTCATTCTGTAGTCGTGTGTTTTTGTGCACTGGTGCCTTCCCAGAGCAACACACTTGGTTTGGAGACCTGTGGTTCTAAGCTAATTTATCCTGGTTGCTGACAGTAATGTACATGTAATTTTGGACCACCATGATACTAAAAGCTTCACTTGATTTTTTAGGACTGACCAAGAGTACACACAGGAGGAGGAGGAGTGTCGCCAGGAGAGCAACAACATAAGAATGAGTCTTACACTCCTGTGATGGGTAATTTTCTTACATCTTATTGCCCAAACTATTAAGCAGGAAAAAAACATGCTGTCAGAATAATCATTAATGAAAATAACCAGCAATGGCCCTAATTTACTCATATATTTCAGCTTCATAAGGCTGTGTCTTTGCTATGTGTTTGCTCTATTTTTATTCAATCAGAGTCTGTTTCACTATTTGCAAATAGCAATAGTCCAGTTCCCCCCGGGCATCATTAAAGTTTAATCAAATCTGAATTAATCGTGCGTACTTGTGTAGAAGCCGATCAAAATGTCTCATTAGAATCAATCACTCGGGTTAAGGACTTCCAATAAAAATAAAACAGCAGTGCTGATGAGTTCTGGAACAAATATGTAAATAAGCAAACAATGTCACATCAGAAGTGCGTGATGCTGACACTGGATAGTATCTCATCAGACTGAAGCTTCAGTATCCGGTGCAGGCTGACAGGTTAGAGACAGGTCTGTGTGAAAATAGTGTTCCTCTTTGTTTGGCTTTCCTCTCAGTGGGGGACAGGATGGTGGGGGGGCTGCACCGGCCACAGTAAATGTTAATCAATAGCAGGTCCCTATTAGAGGCGAGCAGATGCCACCTCCATGTCTTGTCTAAATGAAAGCTTGGGTCAGAACCACAGCTGGGGCGCACACACTCACAGACACACTCACAGATACAGAGTGAACGATGGATGAAAGAGGAGACAGAAGAAAGGGAAGGTTGACTGCGGGAGTAAAAGAAGTATGTTAGTTGAAGGTGGCCGACACGAGTCAGTGCAGAGCCACGATGCTGCTGAACTGGCTAAAGTAATGAGGCCGGCATAGCAGGGAATACAGCTAATATGGAGAGATCAAACTAGTGGTACACCTCTAGGAACACGCTCCCTGGGATCCCTGCAGTTAGATGTGACACCCCGCAGGCTCACAGACACACACCACACAAGTTAGCCAGGCTCCCTGCTAAGTATATTTTATATGAATTATGATGTATTGACTTACAAAGGCTGCATGGAAAGGCATACAAGGAAATATCTTAAATATTGCAACAGTTTTCCCACTTTCAGCTCTAGCCAAAAATATCCTGTTGATAAAAATATAATGGCAATAAACAGTGACGAATATAGTGATGTGAGGTTTCACCGCAGCTAAAAAGTAGCTGTGGAAAAGTTGTTCATTATTAAATGATGTGTTAAAGTATTTCTGTGTTTTTGTGTCTAATGAGCTGTTCAATCCTTACAGACTTCATTGTGTAGCAGTGTTTTCCATGAAGTTAATTTGCATGCACAGTTCTTTTTTTATGCCTATATTTCAAAAGTTTACTGTTGCTCATTTTGAACTTCGATGGAAACCACATTATGACCTGCACACAAATGAAGTCACAAGAACGCAGGCACATCTTTAACAAGCCGGTAGTTGGTCAGTGAGACCGGGATGCACAGAGCATGTGCACGTGGGTCAGTTCCCTTGCTCATACTTCAGGTCCACTTTCTTTATTGTTCATACAGAATAGATCTCTGCTGAAAGAAGTATTTGGATCTTTAGCCTGTCAATCAGATTGATTAATTTGATCGGAAGCATAGGCAGTGATTCAGTGACCATATTATAAATACGGCTCGAAACATTAGGATTCATACCACAGCATGTTTCTACTTTCTGGTAGATAGAAAATATAAATACGGACATCATTTTTTTGTCTGTGGCTGTAATTATTTTGGTTAAAACATCACTGGCTGGTTTTGTGTAATTATCTGTAAAAAGGGTTTTTGTTTTCTAGGAATTTGCCCCCTTTCCTCTGATCACATCAGGGCAAAACATGTCCAATCTTTTTATAAAACACTGCTTCACCACAGACAAGGCCAGCAAAGGATCATGCACCAGTGTAACATGTGATCAGCCATGTCAGTGACAGCAGGTACATAGCCATGCCTCCTCTTTCCCAGAATCCTGTTGGCCTTCATGCCTGCCACTGCAAACAAAATGAGTGGGAAATGAGGCCAAACATCCATCTGTGCTGCTCATCTGGTTTTACTGTGGGTTTGTCTATGTGAAAAAAGGTAAATAAGACTGAGCGAGAAGTCGGAAATATAACAAAGACATTTTTTGTGAAGGACAGACACAAAAACACACTCTTGCGCATGCTAAGAATCCAAAGTAAGTGCCGTAACGACACCCGGGGGAGGCCTTGTCAAATAAACAATGAGACACGATTAAACGTCATTATTATATAAAACTAGCTCAAATCATCAGGGAGACAAAGAGACAGCGATTTACATTTGCATCCTTCATCAAGTAATGGAGTTGTCTGAATGCTGACGCGGTGTGTCAGGACATGTCAATGCCAAAGACGATACTTATGTTCCTCCTGTACAGCATCACTCTCACTAACAGGCCTGTCAGAGCTGCCTGAGCAAGGCACGCACACACAAACACACACAAAAAGAGGCTGTATGCATTCAACCATTCTCTAAACTAATAAACCCACCTATGGACTTAGCCAGTCTTAGTCTGAAGTGTCATTAGAAGTGGCAGACAGCTGTGGCAGCCTGTGAGGGGCTAAGAGGCTTGAGCTCCCACCATCTGTAATCCTCGCAAACAAAGTACACACCATGCTACGAAATAAATATATAAGTAAATAATACATGCAAACATGCCGACACACACACACACACACACACACACACACACACACACACACACACAGAAACACACACACACAGCCTTACAGTAGGTGATGCAAAAAGACGCTTTGGAAAACTTCAAAGCGAGAGTGAAAATGCAAAGTCATGTATATGGCAATCCGCCTTAAAAAGTAATCTGACACGCTGACGGCACCGAGAACAAGCACATGTGAGACACAAACACACACACACACACACACACACACACACACACACACACACACAGTCTGATTTCACTTTTGGAGTGGTAGCATAAGAAGCACATTTGGCAAAAAGGCACACGCACACATAGAGCTTGCTAAGTGGTAATAAAGGCCAAGGCTTATTAATGGGACAATCTGACAACCAGCAGTACTGTGCTGAGAATTCACACACACACACACACACACACACACACACAAACACACACACACTCATTTCTGATAGCTGTAAGTTATTGGAGAGGAGGTAATGTTGCCAGGCAGCGTCTCCCTATAGTCACATTTCCACTTGGAGATGAAACAGCTAATTGGAGATGGGACCTTCTCAGCTCAGCAGACTCCAGTAATGGATTTGGATGAGGAGAGCCCCCTCCCACTCCGCTTCACATTTTATAATCCTCTCTGCTTTATCTGCTCCTCAGCCTCCAACCAAAACGTACCTGAAACATGTTTAGCCTCCATTGTAATGTAAGATACAATTTCCCTGCCTTTTAAGGCTAATGCTATTACTGATACTGTATGAGAAAAGAGTATAGCTTTCTTTTTGAAACACAAACTCTGTTCATTCCAGTATTATTTATTTAATGGAAGCTAGACTAATGATCATCAAACTGAGGCCACTGTAATAAAAAGGGTTGGTCACCTTTTTAATGCACAGCAACATTACTAGAGAGAGTTATTTGTCTAATTTCTCCCCCTCATCTCTTCCCCTTTCAGCTGCAGCTCACTGTGAAGCTATTCAGACATTTGAGGTATTCTTTCAAAACGCTCAGGGCTATTACATCTTCTTATGAGTAAGTGTTTATCTCTATCTTCGTCTTTCTTTTTCATCCCTGCGTCTTTCTCTCTACAGCTCCTGGTGTGAGTTTCTCTTTGAAATGCTTTCTAATTAGCACGTACAACACACAGCCAGGGTTAAATTAAATTACTAAGATACAAGGAGGTTGAGGTCAACGGCTCTGCGAAGACCGCCAGAACAGATAATTGGGATATATACTTTTTTTTCCATCTCCCTCTGCTAAATATCCATGATCAAAATGACACCGGATGGCATGCAGACAGTTTGGCAGGGTGGCGGTGTGCTGAGGCAAAGACGCCTCATGAAATGTGAATTTATTTTTAGAGATAGAGGAAGACGAGTAATTAGGACTGCAGAAAGAAAATCACTTTCATGTCTCCTCTCACTCTGTCTTTAGCCAAATGCTTCTGCACCTGGGAAACAACTTCTGTAAAAACGATGCATTGGGACAAATGCTAGGTTTTAAGAAATAAGATGATGCAGGTTCTTCATTGCGCTAATACTCCACTGACTCTTCTTCAATCCATATCATAGCCACTACCTGTCTATTCTGTTGCTGGAAGAGGGCAAATTATACTGGACTGTACTGTATTCGAATATAAAAGAGCTATTTAAGAACTGCAGGAACTTAACTTGGTTTCTGTGATTCAGGATGGAGTAAACTGTGTTCACCATCCATCCATCCATCCATCTTCTATACCCGCTTTTCCTGTTCAGGGTCACGGGGATCCGCTCGAGCCTATCCCAGCTCTCTCTCGGGTGGAAGGCAGGGGTACACCCTAGACAGGTCACCAGTCTGTCGCAGACTGTGTTCACCAAAAAGACTAAATGTAGTTTTTATTCAGGAAAGAACTGCTGAAAAAAAAAAGCATAAAATTTTAATTAAAGCGCATCAGTGTAAAACCATCTGAGGGTGGATTTTCCCCTCCCAGTTAGTTTTTTTTTTTTTATTAATGATGATTAATAACAGCACAAACTAATAACATGTTGAGATCAGAGTTTTAAAAGACTTATGAGCCAAACCCGAGTCTGAAGTAAATAACGCAGACAACAAAAGATGTCTGAAACACGAGTGTGAGCGCGCGGGAGGGGCACTCTGTGAAAATGAGAGAGCAATATGTCAGCATGGTAACACCTCTAAAAGTCACTGAAATGCCAGGTCACCCTGCTCGACGGGGAGAATCAAACCACACCGCGAGTGTGTGAGAGCACCTCGCATCACACGTTGAGTCTACAACATCACACAAACACACACACTCAAAAAAAAATAGCACCAGCTGACTGCCGCCGCTGTCAACAATTCTGTCATTGACTCTCTGTGTTATAAGCGCACGACAATACTTTCTGCCTCTCCTCTCTGATGATTATTCCTTTAATAAAGCCTCTCTGAAGGTGGAAGGATGACGTGCTTGCTGAAGCTTGTGTGGGACAAATACCGTGTGCGTGTATGAGACTGTATCTGGCTCTGAATTTGTGTTGTATTGTATGTTGCTGGCACTTTGTCTCACACAGAAGTAGGTGGGAAGATGATGAAGACAATGTGCGTTTAAAAATTTATTTTGGTTTCATTAATATTTCACAAGAATGGGTGCAATGTACAAATTGGTGACGACACCCCACACCGGAAAATGCCTCCCACGATGCCCTACGCCTCCTGCCGGCACTACCTGCTGAGCTTTGCTTCCCTGCAGAGTCAACAATGTCTCCTCTTACCGCAGTTTCCAAAAATGACTGTTTGACTTTGGTTCAGAAACAAACTTGAACCGAGGCGAATGCCTAGTACTCTCTCCCTCGCCATCGCCCTCTCCCATCATATCTTCATGATCACTGAACCTTGAAAAATGTGAAAAGTAGAAAATTCTTGGTAGCTGAAATATGAGACGTCTGCTGGGATGTAATCTTGGAGCCGACTACCAGAATCAGACATATATTGTGTTTTAGGAACATGCTGCTTTTCCAAAAGAAGTAATTCACAAAAAAAATCCTAAAAAAAACACCTCTATAGGCCTATCTATTTATATATTTCTGTGATTGTGAGAACAATCCTTTGTTTCAAATTAGCTCGAGGACAGAAGCTGAGGTGTGCAGTGTGGTGGCACTGTAGGTTTACCAAGGCGGTGCTGTAAGTGTTGGTGTTATTCTTCTATCAGGAACAATCTCTGATATTGAATAAATTGGTTACTGATGATAGATGTGCTTCCTCTGTTCTCCATTACCACAAATACAAACAAAATATCTGCAGCCACTGCTGAACGACATTACACCAGTGACTGCCTGTCTGGGAGTTTGCCATGAACCCTAGCTGATCAATATCATTATCAAACTCATATTCGACAATAATAGGAACATCCCTAATGATGATTTTTCTTATAAATTCATGTATGTACTGTTTTAATGCAACAGAGAAAATAACTAGGGATGCAAAAAAAAAAAGAAATTACAATCAAACCAGCAACCAAAGAAATCAACATTTTAGATGTTAAAAGTAGTAAACGTTTGCCTGTTTTGTTGTGATCAACACTTCTCAAGAAGCTGTTGATTGATTTTCTGTCAATCAACTAAGCTTTGAATCAACTAATTTCTGCATAAATTTCAAATCTGCATATTTGGTTCTTCTCATGCCGCCATTATTAGCCTGTTTGCTTTATGTGAACGAACAGCCAGAATCTACACACCACTGCTATGCGTTCTCAGACACTTAGGCCTAAAAATTATTTATTCATTTTAATGATTTTCTTTATTTTTTTGATCAGTAACAAGTTCAGCATTATTTGGATATCAGAAGTGCAAATGCTCAAACAGTCAATGAAAAAAAAAAACTGATTAAAAACTGATTATTTTCACAAAATTATTCGTCAACACATCATTAGTAATGGATGAATGGATCTAAGTCATTTATGAAGCAAAACTAATATGAACAATAATTTCTTGCAGCAGATTAGACTGAAAGCTAATTTCACACTCAGAAAACCCACAGTATGTTGTTGTGGACACAGTCTACATGTGCACAACAATCAATAATATCTTCCTCACCGCAAACACACGAACAAAAACATAAACAGGAAGTTACAAAAGGCCCACAAGCCATAAAAGCTCAAAGATGATTTAGTTTGCCTCGTCTGAAGTGCTGGGCAGAGTGGGAGAGAGTTCAGTGGTTTAGTGCGTCACCAGGAGGAGAAGCAGGAGAAGCTCTGGTTATAACTGCTGCTGAAGACTAACCCTAGAACAATAAACCATGTTTGGAACCAGCAACCACGATATGGAGAAGTCACGCTTAATTAAATCTGTGACACTGGAAGAAGACTGGAGGGTAATGGTCCAGGGAATCCAGCAGCTACAGTTTATACTGTGAATGTTAAATGATTTTGACCATTAATGATCACTTTTTATTGCATAGGTTTGTGTTAGGTAATGTTTAAATTACTTGGAGCTACACGGTTTGTTATCAAGAGTCTCATTTCTCTCCTTTGTGAGTTAGCAAGCACCAAACTGGAAAAACGAAGCATTACTGGGAACTGTACTGTAACTGCACTCACCAGTACATCATCTGGGTTCTCTTCATTCAGAGCAACACTTTTCTAACAGTAATGATGAATCTAAAAACCCAACAACGGGGCTTCAACAATGACCAATTAACTGCTCAAAAACTAAAGAGAGACACAAGTAACAAAGACCACATCATTGTTGAGAAGCTAAATTTCTGACAGACATTTTTCCTTCTGCTTAAAAGACTTTGTTGTGCTAAAATGATACCAAATTAAAATTATGCCAATTAGGGTGACAAACAGGCCCAAGTACCAAAAAACTGAACTGTTTGTTCTAACCACAACTGATTCTAATAGGACATTTGGATGTATGAAGATGCTGCTTTGCTTCACCAGGGACTTTTAATGAGACATGATGTCGCAAAAAGCAATATATTATTTCTTCTCTAAATATTTTTTTTGGAAAATTTTTGGGTATTTTTAATGCATAAATATAGGAAAATATTCTACATCAGCATGTATTTATGAATGTGTGGTATATCTCATTTTTCCATGCTGACAGAGGGTGCAACAGGCTGCTTGGCCACAGCTCCATTCTCCTCACTAACTTGGCCTTTGAGAATGGGAGAATTATAATGAGTTTCTCCCCTCTCTCACTTGCAGTTTTTGTTCACATATAGCCACAGTTTAATGAGTGTGCCTTGTGCTTTCCTCATTAGCCACACAGTCTTATCGCAGGAATCAAATGCAATGCACCACCACCCCTGACATGAAGAGAGAAGTTTTTCCCTCCTTCTTCCCTCTTGCTCTGAGGTTAAAACATTTCATTATGTAGCCACATTCATGCCGACTGATGACAGACAGAGTGCACCGGATGCACTTACACATCTCGCTCTCTCTTAAGATGTTGACTAACTTAGATCGCAGCCACGATCTTCCCTTCCCTTCTCCTCTTTCTGTGGGCTGAGGGAGGCTATTGTTGCTATGGCAGTGATGCATACCTTACCATGTAGAAATGGAAAGGTGGTAGGAGTGCGTTGACAGTAAAGGAGAACGGGTGGTCACCTGCTCAACCCCCCTATTGTACCGGGGAAACTCAAATTTTGCCTCCTGGAGGAGAATGTAAAATCCCAAAATAATACCTAGAAAAGCTTTGCCTTGAGTAGGTTGAGCTTCTCAAACAGTTTCAAGTGTCAGACATGAATGTCACAATAGCTTGAGTCACATGCTTGGTTTATGACAGAAACATCAACATGACAGCAGCCTGTGATGCACAAAGTCTGTCATTGTAGTCGGGGTGTTGGTGGCGGCGCAGAAGGGAGGAAATGAATGAGACTGAGGCAATCTTTTCATTTTGTTTTTCAGAAGACGAGTTTGTCAAAAAATTTCAGATAGACTTAAAAAGACTATAGAGAAGGCGGAATAATGTGCGGGAGTGACTGAAGGGTCTGAAGAAAAGGAGGTTAGTTTTTCAGTGCAAGACGCCTAGAGCCACTGCAGTCATTAGAGTAGATTTGTCACATTAACAAAGGAGGAGGAATCGGCCCTTTTAAAGGGGGAAGATAAAGAAAGACAGACATGGAAACACAAAGAGGCAGTGTGGGGGAAAAAGGGATTTCAAGACAGAAGGGTGGAGAGCAGGAGGCTGAGTGAGGTTGACGAAAGGAGGAAAAAATCTGAATTCATGTTTGGATGGAGCAGAGGTTATTTCCTTGAGGAGAGTCTGTTTATGCCTGGATTTAAAAGGAAAACATTCCCTCAGATCGTCTTACAGTTGGATGTTACATGTATTTGATCGTCAGTGCTTTTCAGGAAGTTAATTTGTGATTGAATGTAATTTAATTTCCCTGCTGCAGTTTCCTCATCGTGACATGGCTACTCGCACTGTGATATCCTGTGCATGTTCCTGGACTTGATTCTTCTTTTCGGTTACATGAGCAGGTGGTAAGACCAAAAACAGTAGATTCTCTAATTAATTCGGCGTGATCACTACGGTCTATGGAGCAATTAACATGTTATGCATTTGATTTAAACTTTGGTTTATTTAGTTGAGACATGTTCTATGCTGATACTCCAGTTCTGCTGTGCAAGAAATGTGTCAACATCATTTCATCATGATCCAACTAATATAGTTCCTGAAATACCAACTACCTCACTGTGGCTAAGGATTTTTAGTTGTAAGGTTTTCTGGGATTTTTATTCACAAATTCACTTTGACTATATGAGAAGATTCATATTCGTATCACAGAGTGCTGACAAAGGTGCTATGTGCAGCATTTTCTGCTTTTCAAATTTCCCATAAATCCCATGATTCTCTGCTTCAAACAAAGAAAGTCTGCCTCTCTCCCCTTCTTTTTTATTTTGGCATAAGAATAAATGGAGAGGTGAAAACTTTAGGGGCCTGTAGTGCGGCTTTTCCAGCAAATACAACCTGTTGACATTAATGTGTCAACTGTCCATTTTGATTATTAGCATACAGTACTGTTGAGTACTTACAGGGTAACTCCTATTACAATATTCAAGATGCATGGCTTCTAGCTCTCAGACATCACTGCCTCTCCTCTCTGCTCACACCGCCCATCCCATTCTGCCTCCCCAGACAAGCCTAACGCCGGGCTAGATATCCTTTTCTCTACCTGTTAAGATGTTAAACAGTCCCTGGTTTGCTGCTCTGCCGGCGCTTTGATCCTTTGACGACCTGGTCATGCTAAAAAAATGCAAAAAGGCCCACTTGAAAAGAGAGGATAAGTAGTATGTCTCAAATAATACACCTCAGCAGATGGATTTGATAGCGCCTCGGAGTGATGGATGCTTTTTTTCTTCCTCTGTGCAACCTTTTGCTCTCTTTAGAGTTGCATTTGTGAAATGAATCTTGTAGAAGAGGAGGAGAGGGGTGAAATGCATTTTAGATTCTGAGGGCTTATCGTGCCGGCGCCTGATTATGGCAGAGGCTGTTGTTTCCCCTGGCTATATTAGGATTGCAGGGTTTGACTTACAGCTAAAATCATGGAGTATTTCTGCCCTTTAGGCAGATTTAGATGAAAACCTAAAACTAACACCCTATATCACACAGTGAGTTTCAAGCGTTCTATGCCTGCTGCGTCTCAGCTAAGGATTTGTGAAAGAAAATACCTTGAGCCTCTCGTGTCTCTTCCCCACACGCACAGAAACAGGCTGATAATGATGACATAGCTTGTCAAAATCTGGCACCTATAACCTGGGATATCAGTGTTATTGCTTTCCAGTGTTACCTCAGCTGCAGATACAGTGGGTGGTTAAGTTGCCATCATGGGCTGAAAAGCGGCCAGAAGCGGGGGATAAAGCAGCAACAGTATCTTTTCCATCTCTGAAGAGGTATCATGTTGTAAAACCTCACCAGGCAGCTGAAGGCAGGCTAGCTTTGCAATGATGGGCCCCCCTGCCCTGCTAATAGATCCATTCATTTCCACTAATAAAACCCAAATCATCATATAAATGACATTAAATAGGGAGATGACGCGATTCAATACATAAAAAAAAAGGATTCACACCAAAAAAAGTCATTAAACTAATTTGATGAGACAGGGCAAAGTCGAAATAATTCAGGCACTCGAGTTAATGTTTTTTTAAATGTCTCCTCTTCTGTTTGCAATTAAATTGGCAATTATGAATGTTTATGTGATTGATTCCAGAATATCCTTTCATTTCTGATCCCAGTTTCCTCTCATCATCATCATAAAATATTTCATAGGCATTTTTGACTGTCTAGGGTTGAGACAACAAGTTTGGAGGAGGAAGTTCTAATATTTTTAAGCGTTCTCCCTGTATTTGATGAGGCTGTGTCTTATTACCTCCTTTAGTTCAGTGTAGGAAACAGGCAAACATAGAGTCCATTCGTCAGGACTAAATCACGATGAAACCCGACAGACTTTGTCTCATTTTCCTCATCTTTTTATGCTATTGCCACTTCAATTATGAATGAAGATGTTTGATTACAACAGGAAGAAAGGAACGGAGATTAGAGGAATCTGCGATATTGTATGAGTGTTGTGTGTCTGTATAATCAGTACCTTGATAGTGCAGGTTAAAATGCTGCTGATTACACTGGATGAGGGAAGAGATGGTTAGAATAAAAGAGAATAACACTTGTTAGCATTTCTTAATGAATACAGATTAAAAACTATAAAGCAGTACAGGCATTTGGGGAGATTTGGATGCAACATGAATATTGTATCACATCCAGAATCCTGTGCAAACCGATAATTACCATTCACCGATGCCAAATTATTCTCCTGGTATGACTTGGCCAACCTGAAATTTCCTTCCTGAATAGCGACGCATTCGAGGAAAGCGAGAAGCCTAATGACACATCAAAGGATGTGCATGCTCTGTGTTCCTGTGACCCACAATCACAAGATGTAGCCACAATTATTATGCTGTCAAAGGTGTGTGTGCGTGCGTGTGCACAAGTGTGCTTATATGTGTTTTGTGAGTGGGTGTGCAGATATGAGCCCTCCTTTGTATGTCCCACTGAAGTCACTGCTTTAATTAAGGCATGGAGAGATGTAAAATGCATTGCCCCCAGGTTCACTGCTGCCTTTCTTACATTATTAAACCATCCCGAGTCAATGACTAACAGTAAACAAAAACAATCCATCCCTTGGCTTGTTGTTTTTCATTTTTGCTCAGTACCTGTCCAGGGTGTACCCCTGCCTTCCACCCTAAAGAGAGCTGGGATAGGCTCCAGCAGATCCCTGTGACCCCAGTTAAGGAATAAGCGGGTATAGATGATGGATGGATGGAGTTTTGCTCAGTGACTGACAAACTCTTCCAGGGACTACTCTGTACTTCACATTCAGAAAATAAAATTGACTAAACAATCAAATTAGGAGAATGTGGTATCAGTTTCTAATACGGTGTCCGTTGACTGGACTGAAAGTTGCATATGCCAAAACAAAAAAGTTCCTGCCCTTGGTGTCTTGCTTTTGCATTGGGCAAAACACTGCATGGCCATCTCAGAAACCATGACATTGAGATGTCGTCAAATCAAGTTCTACAAGGTTCTGATCAAATTTAATGAAAAACAAATCTTTGGGATTTAGAAATGCATAATGTCAAGAGTAATAATTGGCCTTGTTTAATTCAGTGTGATACCACATGCATCCTAATCCAGTAGCAAAGCTGGAACACCATCCTTATATTCTTAAAAGTTTTATTTTAATGCTTTTTTTTTATCCCCCCCAAAAAACAGCATTTTCAGACTGCATAAAACTTATTAAAGAGCTGTGTTTGAAGGAAACGTCACTGATCAATCATACAAACAAATAAATACCAATTTCAAAATAATTTGTACTTTGTGAAATGTACTCTTTTAAATAAATAATACAACTTGGCCACTTACAGGCCAGCTCACTGCACTTAAAGCTGCTTCCAACATATTTAAAAATTCACACTTGATCATCAAATGTCTGAGAACCAGGGGAGCAAGTGCTGATGATAGAAATATATTTAAAAATAAACGTCCCCTCTCTCTTCTCTGTGATGAAACCTACAAAACAAATTCTGGCCTCTGGGTTAAGGTACATAAGGTTACCACTGGTCATGTTTTTTCTGGAGCATTATGAAGTCCGCAAGACTGGGGAAGTTTGGGAAATTTGATTTGACAAATTCTCCAGAGGACTGTGTGAAAATAATTGAATGGGTCATATTACAGGAACAAACCTGAATATATTTTTCAACTCGCACTTGGCAGCTTATTTTTACCATAGAAAGCACAGCTGGAGCAGAAACAAGACTCTTTAGAAAACATTAAAAACAGGAGGGAAGGATATATTTGGGCTGTGAAAGCACCTTAAAGCATAGTGTAATGTTATATTGCCATTAAGGCTTTTGTTGCATGTAGCTTCTGTGGTTGGCAGCCCCGACACAGGGACATAAAGGGTGAATGACACCTGTCGAGGAGGAGAAAGTGATAAACGTGAGATGAGAGCATCTTGCTTCTCCAGTTCCCTCTTGGGATGGAGAGGTATCTCCAGAGGGTTGACATGATGAAAATGTGTGCTTACAGTGGCGAAGGAAAAAAAATGGGCAAGAGGAGCAGGATGAGGATGAAGATGAACAAAGGTCAGAATAATCAGATAACGCAAAAAACCTCAAAGAAGGTAGTGGTGGGGAGGGTAATTTTACAGAGAACCAGGTTATAATATGATGTACTTTTATCCCTGTTGTTTTCATTTGCCACCTCTCACAGGGATTTATTATTATATCCTCTGCAAAGCTGCTCTGCCACATATGGAGGCTGCCACTCAACGCTGCAGCCAATAACGCTGGTAGTGCTCTGTGCAGCTATGAATTCATTCCCCTCCACGAGTAGCTATTCATATTAAAACAAGCAAGGATATGAGAGGAAGAGCACATATTAAAGCCTGACGATGTCTCACACACCTGCCCGCCCACCCACCTACACATCCATCCAACCATTCATCCTTTGTGCTGGGTTCTCTCTATCCGCATGTAGCGTCAGTTTTATTAAATGGGGAGCAAAGCCAAGCTCCAGCCAAATTTGGACGGAGACGGAGAACATCCCTGCGTGCATGGAGGCAAAAAACATGAAGCGAGAGGATAAGAAGAAAGGATAGCCGTGGACAGTCCAGATGGAGACTCACTAGCCTTCTCACTTCACGTCGAGTGTGATGCGTGTGCGTGAGCGTGCGTGTCGTGTGCGATCCATCACCCAATCTGCCAGCAGAGGCAGAGCTCAGCTTTATCTCACACTAAAAACTGGCTCAGAGCTCCTCTAATTGGCTTGAATGTTGCTGCCATCCTTCCATATAGTTCTGTCAGTGAGGGGCTAGTCAAGCATGATCCATTGGTCTGGCATCTGAGCTCAAACCTGTGTGAATCCCCTCGCATTATGTTGGTGTGATTGGCCCCTCCGGGGGTAAACTTTAAGGTGCCTATAGGGAGAATTAAGCCTGAGATATCCTGAAGTCCTTCAGATTTCACTCTACATTTTGTCCCGCCATCCCTGTGTGCTATCTAGGTTTAGCAGGCCTCTTCAGCCACCATTACTTCCTCTGTTGCTTCATCGCCTCCTCCCCTCTTCTGCCTCCACCCATCTTCAATCGCTCATTCTTCTTCCCCCACACATCTTTCTTCCCCTTTTTGATGTGTGCAATCCCTTAATCCTCTTCATCTCACATGCCTTGGGGTCCTCCCTTTCTTCCTTTCCTTCCACTGGTTCCTTCTTACACCTCTGTTCCTTGCGTTTGTCGCATCCTTTCCTCCCTGCGTTCACTTGTTTTTCTGCATCTTTCCGCGTATCACAACCTGGCGTCCATCCCTTCTTCCCACCAGTCACTGTTATCTGCCATAGTCTGTCATCATCCAGTCATTATTGCCCCTGTTGCGTTTGTTCACTCCATCTCTTTCGTCCATCTGTGACCTTTTTTCCTTCTTCAGTTGTCCTCATCGTGGCTCTTCTCCCCTCCTTTTATCTGTCTATCAAACTTAATCTGTCCTTTCCCCTTCCCTTCATCATCATCACCATTCTCCCCGTCTGTATTGGTTCATATGCAATGAGAGCAACGTGACATGGCTTGATGTTTACCTTCTTTCAATTATGTTTTTATTGGGTTCATAAAATGCCACGATCTCTGGGGCCAATATTTTCTTAATTATTCTGACTGATATTGCGATTTAATGAATTTTAAAACAAACCAAAAAAAAATTACATTTGAAGGGAGAGCAGATAATCTTAATATCCACTGACAATTTAACCGATTATATACTGTAAAGCCTCTCTCTTCTGTTTGTGGAGGCATCGCCGAGTTGAAGTCTATTAAATGCCACTTAATTATATGATAAGACCAGTAAAATGCACACACAGGAAGACAGCTATGATACACACACATGCATTAACATGCACACAAACACATGCATAAATCATCATACAGCTACATACAAGCTCCCACAGAGAGCTTAGTCAAGTCCCTCTGGAATCACTTTCTGAAGAGTAGCCCTCTGTGTCATATTAAAAGGAATTACAATTATTAAGGTGATTATAGCAGCGGGACTTGGAGAATGGCAATGACCAATGTTAAATGAAACCATAATGACTGTTAATATGGATATGATAATGCAGTTAACATTTCTGATTGCCACTTATAATTAAATGTGTGTCACACCAGTAAACATAAATATCCAAATAGAACTCCAATTAGACAATATTATAGTCTGCCACAACGCTGACACTGATGTTCCGTGACTGATGTCTGGGACATGAAACTGAATCATCAGGGCAAAATATGAGCAACTGAACTCTTTATGAAACATCTTATTCGATGAGGAAGCAAACTGGTGTTCAGCTCTTGGTAATATCTGTTTATGGTTGTGTTTATGTTGGAGTACAAGATTTTATTATCTGACAAGGCTACAATACTGCTGGAGTTACAATATGAAAGCCTGTTGATTTTATTTCCCAGAAAACTACCTCACCTACTATCACTGATTTACTGTCACTTGTCACCATCTACAAAGAGGAATCACTTGTGATCCGTTTTCCCAGAACCTCTTGAAAACAAAGTGATGCAGCTTATTTGTATGTATGTACAGATTTGATTATTTATTATCGGAGAGGTGGTAGACAGAGACAGAGGAAGGTGTTGTTTAGGATTGGGTTTGATAGCCAGTTCCATTTTGACTCAGGATGCCAGTTGGTAAAAACATCTGGATTCATTAAGCTCCATAACCAAACAAAATCTCCACTGGATTATTTCAATTAATTCTCATTATTCAGCTTTTTTGACCTCTCTCTGAAAGAAAAAATGATGCATACAAGTGTGATAACTGAATGATTTTCCACATTCATTGATAAATGAAATGAAAATGTAACAGGACATGGTGTTTCTCAGCTATACTGACGCACCCCAGGACACTCTGACACCTACGGTCTCATCAAATCACACACAACAAGTGTTAAATATACACATAAACTACATTTCACAAATCACCAAACTGTCAACTGTCAACCCCATTTGGCATTGTGCCGTGACAACTCTACTGCAGAACCAGGACTCATTAGCCACCTAATACTAACTTCCCAGTGAAGGCAAAATGCTTGGATGGTATGTTTCCACTAACACATTTATATTTACGCCTACTGTAGCTGCAGAAACTGTCTTTTGCAGGTAAATTCTGCATTAATGCAATGGGAGACATGGAGCAGACTCAGCAGCGTAAGCAGACAATGGTGTAATCAACAGTGAACCAGTGGGGCACTGAATCCTTTCCTGTGGGTACAGAGTACAGGAGAGGCGGCGAGGAGGCGGGGGGAATGAAGGATGTTACCTGGGTGTTTGTCTGACAGTTCTTCCTCTCTGTGTCTTCACCCCTGCTGGCATCACTCATCAACAATATTAATCAAAGTCTGATGTCTGCTCAATTAGACCAAGGCTCTGCTCAACAACAACCAAACACCGCAGAGCCTCAGGTGCACAAAGATGCACACAAACCAAAAAATGCATGCATAAAACAAGCATGCACACTGAACATTCGCAAAACAGAAGCTGTTTCCACTTTTCAGCTTTTCCCATACAGATACCTTTTTTTTTATATAGCTGTATAAGGCAGTTCTTTTTGTTAGCAGCCTAAGATAAGAGCAAACGCTTCAAAATCAAGGGCTTCAATACCCAGAAATCATGTAACTGGTGTCAGAGTACTGCACACAGCACCCTCATTATTGCTCACCTTTTCAGTCTGTGCTGATTTATACCAAAGCACTGGTGAGTAAAGTCTTTTGGAGATGAAATGTTGAGTCACTACTCTTCAGGTGGCATTTTGAATATAACAGTAAAGTTTTAATTCATCACAGTGCGCATATATAATAAACACCAGGACCTCACAGGTAAAAATCTGTAGAGTCCAGATCAGCTGGTTTTCACTGCCTCTGCCACATTCACTTCACCACTGAGACTGATACAATGAATGTATATGTGCAAAAGAAATTACCCTTAAAAGCTTAAGTTAAGAGATATTTTAAGGGTTAGTCACTCAAGAATAATACTCAAACTCCATATCTTAATTAAAGAATGCAAATTGAGCAGCAATCCCTGTATAAACTCCAAACTCAGGGACTGTCTCAGACTCAATTCACAAACAACTAGTGAGTAAAGAGTGTATTCCAGCCTCCTTTTTAATTGCTATCAGTCACAACTTATTCAATTTTGTGATGCTTCCAATGTCCGAATGGATTTTCACTTCACGCAATGGAAATTTACAAGAGATGATAGATAGAGAATCTGCTTCCTATTCTGGAAGTATGATTTAAATGGCAAAGCCTGGTGTCCTGACTCAGTATACTGGTAGGTGCAGTTGCAAAGCCTGGTGTCCTGACTCAGTATATTGGTAGGTCCAGTTGCAAAACCTGGTGTCCTGACTCAGTATATTGGTAGGTCCAGTTGCAAAGCCTGGTGTCCTGACTCAGTATATTGGTAGGTCCAGTTGCAAAGCCTGGGGTCCGGCATGATGGAAACAGGATGTTCTCTATACTGGATTTATTTACCTTGCCTTCATCCCACTTCTCCCTTCGCACGTCCCTCTGTTCTGGCATGTTATTAAAAACAAACAGCTCTGTACTCACTGGACTAAAAGTGTCCCTGCTGCTCCCCCACAACTGTCAGCCACATACACACACACACAAGCAGCAGACCAGGACATTATAAATCAAATGTGAGTATTTCAGGACAATAGGAGGCCACTTAACACAATGACATGTATGAGAACAACGCACTGGAAAGAAAGACCTCTATTTTTAAAACAACACACTGAAGATGATGCCCTGAAACAAAATTCTCAGCAGAGAAATCCAAAATAAGCCCGACAGCAGCTGCGTCTGTGCCATGGTTACAGCTAGAACAGCATGAATGACAACAGTCTTGGTACTGGTTTTAATATGACAACACAAATGCACCACAGGCAGAAATTGCTACATTAGGAATCACCACTCAATCTCTGATCTTAATCTAAGAGGCTTTGTCACGATATTGAATTTGTGACTGTGAGAAAACAAACTGATATTCTAAAATAATTACGTCCACTAGTAATGGGAATAAACTACAGAGGGCGATAAAAGATGAATGCTACTGCACAAACGTCTACACCTGTTTTAGTAGATCTATACACATTTTCTTTTAAATATATTTTTTCCCACTAGTTCATTCGGAGTAATGACAAGTCGACCTGACTGGTGACCCTTGGTGGTTTGCAGCAATGGCAGATGTGCCACAAAACCTCAACAATAACAGCAGCACCAAAAATTAAGCTTAAGAGCCACCAACGTGATAGATCAGAAAACTCTCAGTTCAGTCGTATTTGGAACAGTCTTATATGTCACTTTGGAAGGAATTGAGAAACTAATTGCACAAGTTACACAATCGCGCATGTGGTAGATTCTATTACAGCGAAAGAAGCTGAACACGGAAACTTATGCAGATTCAGGCGAGTCATGCATTAATTCTTATTATCATCACTATGTTGATTTTATTAATCTCCCTATTAAATGACCACCAGTGTGCAGGGTCTGGTGCAAGTCACCTGCAAAACCAGTAATATGCAAATTTTAGTGAGTGTAACAACATGCCGACCCCCCCACCTCGCCCCATGCACACACCAAAAGTCTGACTGATTGGCTAATGGAGGAAGTGTCTGCGATTCCCCGGCCCCCACTTTGGGCCCTCGCTGCCTGTTCTTTATGCATTAGACCGGAGCACTCAGGACAGCTCATGCTAATTCTCTCCCTGAAGAAAGCAATTAGACCACTGCACTCATCTAATGCTCGGAGGAGGAAGTGGGAGGGAGAGCGTCAGTGGGTGGGTGATCGAGGTAATGGCGAGGTGGGAAAGACTGTGTGAGGAACGCTGAAGAAAGTAGCGAGGGATGCTTTTTTGGTCATCACATTTCCAAGAGCCATTCATTCCTCATCCAATTATGAGTGGCAATAATAATTTCATCAAGGTTTGCTCCTTAAAAACTGTTGGTCCTGTATAATGAGAGTGGAATTATTTGACTGGTAGCACTGGGAATTGAGTTTAAGATAGAACAAAGCGAGAGGAACAGTTTGTGAATATGTGTCCATGTACAAAGGCACTACCAGTGTAACTGTGCAGGTAAATCAAGTTCCTCAACACTAAACAAGTGTAGGAAATTGGCAAACACACTGGACCTTTAAACAATGCATAGGCTGCAATCAGACAAATCTTATGATCCTTATTTTTGCCCAGAAAACAGTTCAAATAGTTGCTTGATCCACCAGAAGAATCCTGGAATTTTCAATGTTCAAGTGGTGTTATGATTCTGAGGGATAATTATGAAAAATGACTGCACATAACTTGCACATGGAAATATTCATGCAGCAAGATAATTCTTTATGAGAGTATGCATCATAATAGGGGACAGCCCTTCTTTCTGACAAACGAGAGGTCAATTGGAATTATGGCAGTTATTAATCTTAATCGTGATCTTGTGGAAGCAGGTCTCTTTAATTATCTTTATTTTATGCAAGGTACAGATCTTTTCAGGTTAACTAGCTGATATGCAAGCACAAGAAACAGCTTTATTACATCTTTATTTTAAGTATTTCTTTCCATGGCAAGCAAATAAAAGAATGAGCACAAATAAAAACTATTCATAATAAAAATACAACCCAAGCTCTGAACCCAACAAGAAAAGTTGCCCATCAGGAAGGTCAGAGGTCATGGTGAGAAACTGTACAGCAGCTCTGGACTTGGAAGGACCTCTGTGCCTTGTCTGTCGACACTTTTGCCGGGTGGATGATTGCCAAACTGAAGTGTTTACCCTTTTTGATGTACAAAGACTGGACAGATCACTGGGAGATATTTATTTCTACTTTAAGCATAATTATATCAAGCCCTCTTTATAGTTTCTTATTATTAGCACTCAGGCAAATGCATATATGGATGGTCAGATAAAGCTCATAACATTCTGTGTGTATAAAGTAGAGCTGAGCTATATTAAGTCCACACAGTATTCACCCTCCAGTATGACACCAATTACAGTACATACTGCATGCTTATGTTTCAATTTGTTTGGCAATATTAGAGTCCAAATAATTTTAATTTTAAAATCGATTCCCCCAAAATAAATCAGTGAACTAACAGGAACATGAAGGGAATAGGTACAAAACAAGAAGAAAAAGGAGAGTGTACTGAGCTTAATAGTTTCCTGGAAAGCTCTGTACGATGCTGCAAGCCATGGGCGTGAGGCGACAGAAACTCACAGTCATGATGTTTGTTTGAAGGGAGGGGGGTTACAGGGTTATTTGCAGTTGGTGCTGAGGCTTGATCACTCCAGGACCTGTCATTTCATTGCTTTCTGTTTACTGATGGATTGGAAACGATGGCATAAGATCAGGATGTGTGTGCTAGGTTTGTGTTGTCCCCCTTGGTGGCTGCTGTATATACTGGGGTTGTGTTGGGTTGTGACTGTCATCTCATATTATCTTGAAACTCATGTGGCGCTGGTACTGTAGGGAAATGGTACACAACATCAAAACAAAGACAAAAATAAATAAATAAATAAGAGGAAACGGGTAATATGGCTAAAGACGAAAAAACGGACCTGTCTGATAAAATTTTGATTACACTTTAGGAAATAATATGTCATGTTCCTGTGTTCTGGCATTTAAAGAATATACTAACTGTCTCAAAGGTTGATGTTGCAACTGCATGTCAAACCTACTGGGTATGGGTTACAGGTTTTAGTGCTTCCAAGATCATGCATATCAGAGTATTAAATCTTTCTGCAGAGTCTGCAAGGAAAGGAATGTTCTGACCTTTTGATGGAAGATAAAAATAACATTCCCGTCAAGAATATTAGTAAATTCTTGCTCTTATTGTTTGTCTACTATGCTTTTATGGGCTTTTTTATTTTACAAAAGATGCCATTTTCAACCAATTATTATTATTGCTCTTTCATTTTCCTTAATGAATGGACCTAGATTTTGTCTTTTGTCCTTTGTTTACTATTTGAGTGATTCTTGGTCATTTACAACAAACCACTGTAGACAGCACATGTATTTTAAATGATTTTAAATGCAGACTTCATGTTTTTCCCTGGTTGTTGTAATTTCTAATCATAACCTCAATTTATTGTAAAATTACACATGAAAGCACTAACTGCATAATTTTCTATTAATGCTTCTATAAATTTAGTCATCTTTACACTGAATAATCACAATACATTACCACATGTTGACCGAAAAGCTCCCTCTGATTATTCAATTTTGGTACTGATCAATCGACAGTGTATTGTACACTTACTGTACTTATGATATTCTACAGGATCCTGCAAAATTTCCTTTCAGTTAACATGCACTAGGTCACCAACTTGATTGTTTCCCTTTGCATTTTAGTCTTGCCTTACAATTTGTTCCCTCTTTTCAGAACAGCTGTTATTAATAATGCTTCCAAATGCGTTCCTACATTTCATATCCACCACATGCTGAGGGTGAACGATGCTGAGTTCACTTGGTTAGATAAGCAGTGGGAGGCCTGTGAAATATCAGTTAGGAGATGCTGTGGGTAAACAATCTAGATTCTCTGATATGGCAACATAAACGAATATAAGTGTTGTAAACAACTAGAGAGTGGACAAAGTAACAGAAATAACAGATATTATGTCCATGCCACTGATGAACAGAAGCCTCTAGTTAATTTAAGAAAGCAATCATGGTCTCATATAAAGGTCTCAGCACTGCTTAGGTCTGCCAGGCAGCGTTTTTCACCCTTTAGGCTGCTTTTCATACAATCTGACCTCATATTTTTCATGTATTCTGGGACTGTGCAGTGAAACCATCTGCTCTGCTGACTGCCAGCAGGTGACTGCTCTGTCATACAGATCCATTTTAGTACCTGTCTGTCCCAATTAGTGAGATCTGAGTTGTGATGTAACATGTTGTGACGTCGCCTTTTCCAAATCAAATTATTGTTTTCTGGCTTTGCAAGTGGTAGTCATACAGCTTGAGTGTCTGACTCTTTTGAAACGTGTCGAATGCGACGACTTTGTTCAAGGAAACACAGATTGTGGTATTCTGACTGTATATTACTAACGTACCTGCATTTTCTTGGTGTTTATAAATTCTACTGAAACAAACCAGGTATGTCAGGACATGAATAGGTTGCTGCTGCTCATCCACATCTCGTTACTGTCTGAGACGTGTAACCATCAGATAAAGACAGTAGCAGTTAAAATACAGAAGCTGGGATGTGCCAATTCTAACAGCAATATGGCTCCTGCCCCAGTGACATAGGTTTTAACATAAATCTGAAAAAATGTCCTAAACTAATCTAACACACATATGTCATATTATACTCTGCATGCCACCACCTCACTTTGTTGGCCCCAGGTTGAATTTAAGGGGTCACAATTAGACTCTGAGCAAAAGGTGACGGTCTGATACAAAACATTATCTGCCCATAGGGAATGATTTCCTGAATTTTTTTCTGTCTCTGTCAAATGAATCAATCAGCAAGGCAGGAGGAAAAAGAGAAGCTCTTGCTTCTGAGAGAAACGGAACAGTAATTTGTTTGCACAGCAAAGCCTTCACGCTGCCATCAGAACCAGCTGGCCTTGACTCAAACCAAACACATCAGTGCTCCTCTCTCCCTCGCCGTCTCATTCACTGCGGCTGCCGAACAAAAACAAAATGCTCTTATCAAGCAGAGAGGAGGCAGCGGTTATTAACGCTCGCTGATGAGTCTCTTGGTCTCCGTCTGGGTTTACGTATTCTGCTGGCTGATTCAGGTGGTGTATGGATATGTAAATTCAAAACCGGTTATATTATTTGCTTGGAGGGGTGAGAGCACAGGGATACAAACACACACTGACGCACAATGTGGTCGCATCTGTGGCAGCAGGGGGTGGCGGTTACGTAATCAGACAGCAACTGAATTCTACTTCAGCGGTGCAGTAATAAACAGCCAGAGAGACAAAGAGAGGTCAGCTACCTGTGAGGCAGGTCAAACACTGCAGTACATTCATGCAGTCAACGCCACCACCCTCCCTCTCTCACTCCATCTCGCTAAAACATGCAGAACTGGTGTTCAGCCCTATAAATAACTCCATGGTGTCAGGCTGTCAGACAGATTAGTGCATGGTGATTGTATGAGACGGCCTCAGGGCAGCCCCAGGGACCAGGACAAACTAACTGGTCAGTTTCACCTACAGTCAGAAACCAGATGGATTAAATGAAAATTATTTTGGTAAAAGACTCATTTCAAGTATTGTTAAAAACTAATCAAAGCCAAGTTAGTTATAAGAACAGTGGTATCATGAACTTTTCCTCTCATGTCAGTTTCATAACAATAAAATATACAAAGGAAAACTTTCTACAAACTGCCTCCCAAAAGAAACAGCAGAAGTCAAAAGCTTAACATGAACACAACGTTAGCAGCATCATTTTTCCACACACAGCAAGACACTGATGATTCTGTCAACTAAGTTTCTCCTGCCTGCCTTTTTGTTATTGTGCTATTATATTTGTGTCACCAGTATGAGGGTCATTCAGTGTTCACTTCAAAAATATTTGATTTACTTTCTATTTTTTTTCTCCCCATGAATTTTGTGTGACAAACTGCCACCAGTTTTCCTTCCACTTAACTTTCTTTGGACAAATTATAAATCATTCCTTTTTGTTCTTTGCACCCATAAAAAAAAAACAAAAAAAAAAAACAAAAAACGCATCAATTGTAAAAACTGATCAAGCTAGTTCTCGTAGTTGAGTTTGTTACCGGAAACTTTTACAGCCTCTTGATTTGAAGCTGTAACGCAGCCAGAATGGATCATTGAACTTTCGAGGGGAGATTATAAACGCACTCACATGCACATGGACACACAACAGGCATACACACAATTTTACACAAGAACTCACACAGATGTGGATAACAAGCACAGTCTTGTACAGTGTCTGGACTTGACATTGGGAATCAATACAGTCTGATCAATACCGCTGGTTTCTCTGACCTCACACATACCAGCTGCTGCTAAGACAATGCCAGTGGCACAGAAGAGAAGTTTTTCTGTATCTGGAAAGCTATCAAAAAGCTTCTGGGTTTGACAGCAAAGTGTTAGCGAGTCTGTATGCCCTACCTGAGCACTCACCAGTGCTTCCTGTTAGTCACTGTTTCCCTGCAGAGGTTTTTTTTTCCTCCTCTGTTCTGTGTTCACTCGCGTTATTCTTCTTTATGTTTTCTGTCACTGTGTAAGGCCTCCACAGCCAGTACCCAAGGCCGCATTCATCAAAGCAGTCAAGGCACCACAGCCAATTGATTCCCTAATCGAATATCATTATTACCAGCAATTAGCTTGTACTATGACTTCTTAAATCCCTAATTAACAAATGTGGGCTGGAGTGTGTGCTGGAAAAGACAAAAGATGTCTTTGTGAAAAGCGCAGCGGTGAAACTGTGCAACGGCGTGTAATGTCCCGCGTCTCTGCACGGTGAGATATTTAGGAGCTCCTATTAATCACTTCGCTGTCGGTGTGGTGTTCGACATAGTGATCACCGACGGGCGCCCACCTGTTTGTATCTGATGCTCACTCAGCAGATGGCTTACCCAAGGTGCAGTGTGGGCTAATTGCTGCTGATTCATACACAACATGCAACATGCTTTTTTTTTTAACGGTGACATGGTTTATGGTTTATTAAATAAAGCGGAGGAAGATGACCCGTGAGGCAAAATCTCACGTTACATTAAATTTTACAATTCATCACCCAAATAATTATTAGGGGTTTAGGGGTTTATCTACATTTTGTGTCTTTAGTATTTTATGTTCAAGCTTCTGTTTGGAAACATGTTTGACACTAATGAAAAATGGCCAAGCACAAATATCTGTCACCTTCCTACACAACTCATACTGCTGTGTTCTGTCTTAAGAAGTTGAATGTTAATGGTAATACTGTTAAAACTGCATTAATGTGTTTGGTGTATTATATGAACACATATCAACTCCAGTAAATACTCAAATAATGCACAGTATTTGTGGGTGAATAATCTGTGGCTTCATTGGAGTTTTACGCAAACATAAAGTTCATGGACCTGCCAGATACTCAAGGAGTTTAACGCTGGAGTTTTTGAGATGTCATTTCAGTGACACCCTTACACGCCCAGGCTTGACCACACACTGGAAAATATGGGGCCACAAACCCACACACACAGTACACACACAAAAAATGAAAACATACCAAAACGGAGGAAAGAAAGGAAGGACGTATGTAACCTCAGTAATTCATGTCGAGTCAAATGTCAGTGGAGCGGGAGCGGGGGGGAGGTTGCTTTTAGCTTCATCGCTGGAGGTCTGGGATGGAGACTGGAGAGTGGTGAGAGCGGTCATGGTCGGCGGGTGTCTGCAGAGGTCTTTGTTAAAGCCCATTCTCTCTGTGACTGCAGGGGGAAGCGGAGAGCGTTGGAGGCCGGTCGAGGAGACGAAGAGGAAATCAATGGAGCTGCTGGAGACTATCCTCTCGCTCTGCACGACGCTCCCACTCACACAGCTCTTATGGCTTTCTCCTTCTCTCTATACCTCAGCTTGACCCCTTCTTTACCTTTTATTTCCACTCTCCATCAACCAGTGAGCCTCCAATTCTGTTGTCCTGAGCCAGTCTGTCTCTTTCCTATATTTCTATCATTTCCTTGTGTGACAGATATACTTAAATGGAAGAAGGCCAACATATGCTGAAAACTCACCCATTTGGATCCTGAAATCTGTAGCTGAGCCTGAATGTGCAGCTCATGAGGGAACTGAATATAATGAAAAATAACTACCGAGCTTCTTGCTGTAATAACACACTCACAACAGCCTTGCACAAAGCCTGCACTTGTATTGTATGCAGCCGCAATTGCCCACAGCTATCATCCATTGTTTTAGACATTTAATTGGAGACACAAAAGCAGCCCACGCTCCCGCTAATACACACAGTGCACCGAGCCCCCAGAGATCTCACCAAGATACATTTACAGTCTACCCCACAGGGGAACAGGGGGAACAGGGCCATTCAACCCCCATCTGTCTCCTTTGTAAGGCCTCTGTGCTTAAGGACATAACACTTCTATTCTCAATAAACAAGGTATGGGCAACTAAGCACCACTCGCCGCCAAAGACTTCTGAATGCAACTGACCACAATGTATCTGACTGAATATCAATAACAGCAGTATGTTTTTTTATGCTCCACTTCCATGAATTCAAGCCTATTAATCTAACTGGACTGTTTAAGCAAAAAAATAAATAAAGCAAAAAATAAACACCCTGTGCCTTAAGGGTTGATACAATCTTTTCCTCTTTGTAACTTAACTTGTTGAGAATAATGCATGAAGGTGCAAAGTGCATTTAATATCATCATCGCAGGCAAGCCAACCCTCTCCATTTGATATAATAAGTGCTCGCAGAAAGAGCAGGAGAAACCTAGAACCAATGTGTTATTTAAAGAAATAGCTGCAGTGCTTTACATGTATTTCAGCATAAGCTACTCTAAGCTGAGGAGCAGCAAATGCATAAGAGAATTTATTCCCTTTATAACCATGTCCTATAATGCACTACTTGACTTAGACTCAAATCATTTAAAAATAGAGTTTCACACCATAGTTTATGCTTAAACATTAGAAGGAGTGACAGATGGATGACTCTGGCAGCTATAAACACACAAATTGAGTCTTATTTCCTGAAAATCGTATTTCTGAATTTCTGGCAGTGCTGCAAGAAACAAGTATCTTCATTACCAATTAATTATTTGGTCTATAAAATATCAAAAAATAAAGTCATCAAATGGGTAGTTTTGTTTAACTAATGGCCCAAAACCCAAAGATCAACTTATTGTCACATAAGACAAAGAACAACAGCAAATCCTTGGAAAACTGGAGCTAATGAACAATCATCCATCCATCAACTATACCCCCCTTATTGCTAACCAGGGTCACGGGGATCTGCTGGAGCCTATCCCAGCTCTCTTTGGGTGAAAGGCAGGGGTACACCCTGGACAGGGCTAATAAACATTTGCTTGGAAAACAAAAAACAACTAGCAAATAGGCCACATTCAATTTATTGTCAATCAGTTTATGGATTAATACTTTCAGCTCTAATTTTGGGACATCAGATGCCAACTTAACCGCCAAGTCCAACAAAACAGACACGCTATCTGTGATTCAAACCACATTATTAGTAAGTAAAAGAAATGGTGCACATAAATGACATATAATTTTGTAGTGCAAAGCTGAACCAGGAAGTAGCTCTGCAAAATGTCATGATTATAATAATTTTAATGTTCACTTCTGTCTTCACTTTAAAACAACAGAATTACTGTACTTAAATTGTAAGCTGTTTGTGTAATCACATCACTTTCTCCAGCAGCAGCAGATGATTATAGTTACTGGCATGATGAAAACTCTGCTAATGTGTTATACATGAAAATTTCAACAGAATGACACACCGAATTAAACCCTCTGTTAATATTTCTATGTAGGGGAATTATTTTGCCTCGGCTCATTGGCTTTTCAGCTGTCAGACCGTGCAGTGTAAAGCTGCCTCTGCACTACTTGCAAGAAGAAAGAACATAAATAAAGTACAAAATGTCAGAGGAGAGTGGAAGAGTAGATTTTGTTTTTAAATTTTTTTTAATTTACATCATGTTAAGTTAAAACTACCACTGTAAAATCTGACAGTAGTGTCCAGGACACATTCAGCTGTCCACGGCGACTGATTCAACAAGTTATCTGTGGAAAGACCTGATATGAAAACACTTGGAAGAACTCATCACACTACAGATGGTGGTGAGAATGCCTTGCTGCACGAATCTCATGTAAAACCATCTGTCAGACAAACTGTCAACGGCAGGTAGGCATTAGTTAGACTCTGAGCGCAATACAAGTAAAGATTAAAGTAATTACTTTCCACTATGAGTAAAGTAATCTCTCTCTTAAATCTGAGCAAATAGGTTGTGAAAAGGCAAAATCATAACTGATGATAAAGAACGAAACTGCTTTAAGTGGAGTTGTAGGGATTAGCCCATTAGGCTCAATCAGCTAATTACATGGAGATTTTCTTACAGTTCCTCCAGATAATTAATTGGAATGACTACCACCACTGTGTTCAGGAAATGAGTCTTCTCAGAACAGATGAAGTAAAATTTAAAAAAAATACGACACCAGGCACCTGATGCACCTGAGCGTAGAGAGGAGCAGCTTTAATGCGACTTTTTCTCCTCTTATTGTATCTTAGGCAAGAAAAGAGATAAGAAGAAAGTGGGAGTGTAATATGAAAATAATCTAATGAACTGCACATTATACAGCAGCTCTAATAAAGATCCCAGTAACCCTGGTTGTATTTTGAGTCGATGCCGTCAAAAACAAAGTACCTAAGAATTTAAATTCAAAGTAATCAATCAGTAAATATATTAGCTCTTTTATTGATTGTAATATTAATAATATTAAAATGTTTGATAAATGCAGCTCATTGTTTAATTTTCTCGATTATGCTAAAGTGAAAATTAAATATCTTTGAATTCGTGGCCTTTAATTAAACAGGTAATCTAAAGACACCAGCTTCTACTATTGTTTCTTTATAGACTAAGAATTAAATTGAAGAAAATGATTTTATCACAAGCAACAGCAAACAATAAGATTATTTCTTCAAAGCGTAAACAACGTTATTCAATTATCGAGAGGCATCAGTAAATGTCTCCTTAAAGTGTTTACAAGCTGCTGTTTTGGAGATTGGTTTTGCTTTGCTTTCATGTTTCTATTGATCACGTTAACAAATTTTTATTAAAACAAACTTAAAGTTTAACAAACTTATATCATAAAATGAAGCAAACAAATTTTTCATCCTAGACAAAGTGTTTACTCACCGCATTTTTTGGTGGAGCACTTTTGTTCTGTGGTTTCAATTTATTGCTTTTTTTAAGTCCTGAAACCTTTTCCAACCTGCGACGACATACTAACAACAGAAAAATGCATTTTGGCAAATAACAGGAGCAAAACAACATCTTAATTAGAGGTTGCACCTGTGCTTAGGACAAGTATGCTCATCCACTTCAAAAACAAATGACTCATTATGGAAACCTGGCGTTCTGTAAAGATGCAGAAAAAAGTGTTTTGACCAGAAACAAACAGAACAATAACGAGTTTAGGAAACTCACTGAAGGCAGATTTCGAGATCTGAGAGAGGAAAACACTAGAGTGCAATGACTATGATGCTGTGTTCATTTCAGCCTGTTCCCTGACCTGCTGAATAGAAGCCTCCATCAGCCAGGTGTAACCATACAACTCCCACTCTCACAGCATGGAAAGTGTCTAACCTTGAAGTCACTCGAGCTGTAAATTGACAGTCAAAACACCGCTGCTTTTCCAGATACTGGGCTTAGAGAAACAGAAGGATAGAGAGTGATGGACCTATAGACAGACCACAGATAGACGCGTAGATAATATAGATAGTTAATTCAAACTCTCACAGACTCGCTCACAGGTGTGGGTGGGTGGAAGAGGAGGAATGAGGGAGAAAAAGGGAGGGGAAAAAATTCAAATGTCTGGGTTTTCACACTGTTAATTTAGCTGTGCAGAGCCCCATCGCACCATTCTTTCACTCTTCCTCGCTCCTGTCGGAAACATGCTAATTAGGGAAGCCGACTGACGTGAGCGAGGTTTAAAGGGTAATTAGCATAAAAATCCTACATGCTGTATTTTTACTTTCTCTAATCAACACCCTCACACGTACACATTTTTCAGATGTGAGAAAAAGTGGTTTGACGCAATTAAAATGAAAATTAGCATCCAGGAGAAAGGGGGGAGAGGAAGACAAAATGTTCTCTCCTCCTGCATTTTGTTGTTTCTCTCATTGCTGCATTTTTTTTTAAGAATCACACAAATGAAAAACTGGATAATGTAATTGTTTTTACAAATAGAAGACGTCGAGCTACAGGAATGCAGTGTTCTCTGTGTAGCTGCTATCTCATTGTCTGTCACTGACAATCTTATCTTTGCTTCTGGAGAACATTGTACTCCACATGGTGAAAAATATTTTCTCTTATACAGTCTCTTGTGCAATTCAAAAAAAAAATCCTTCTCTAGATAAAATGATGATTGTACAAATGTTGGCTAACACTTTACTTGAAGTGCTGCTTAGAAGACATCGAATCAATGTAAGTGCATTATAAACACATTGTAAGTGCCTGATAATTACTACAGTCCTGGTAAACACCATGTGCAAAAACATCATGGGTTTGAAAACGATCTACATAACAACATGATATCGAACTCAATGTACTTTTCTGATGATTGTCTTGGCCTTTGTTTCCACAGGCCTTCTAATCTGCTTGTTTTTTTAACCACACAGTTAAGATGATTCAGAAAGCATTCATGCATTTGCACATACTTGTGGTGCTTAAAAAAAGCAGTCATGGTCTGTGTGTTCAACCTATTCAGTGCAGCACAGACTTGACTCCTGTTTGCAACCCTTTTACGTCAACTTTTCCTATTCAGTCCAGTGTTTCTCCCGGTTCACACACTAACTCTGTTGTTAAATTCCAAAAAAGGACTCTGCAGGATCAAGACAAGACAAGCTGTGCTGAAGGTGAAAACAGTTATTCTCCACTACTGGTCCAACTCCAGGCCTCATAGTGTGTGCACAATTTCATTTTTATCAGACCTGATGATTTTGCTGCTGCTCTTTGTCAGGTCCTAACAATACCTTCCTGTTCTCCAGCAGAGAAGTAGCTGCAGCAGCAACCAACTATGCACTCATTTATCCAAGAGAGGATGATGATTACTGAGCTAACAATATTATTACTATAAACAGAAATGAAACAGATCTGGTTGATTGCACATACAGGTGGCACGAGTATTATTTCAGCTAAGTTATTGATTTGTTAAACAGTTAAATGCTAAAAGAACTGTGCATATTTTGAATCGCTGGGAAACTATGAAGTTTTGTGGTAAATTCCTGATAATCAAATCTTGCATTGCTGATATTTTAGCGATGTAATTCCTATATTTTCTGTAAAATACGGTAACAACGGATAAAGGAAACTACATTATTAGTTGTCAGTTCAGGAGAGTTATAACTACTTTGAAAAGTAAAGTAAAACTATTGTCAGCCTCAGGAAGCATCTCAATCCAGCTGTCAAATAAATTTCAATTAAGTCAATATTTCATTTCCTCGAACTACTTCTGATTTATTGCAATATATCAAGAGCTGCCACCAATATCAATTTTTTTTTCCTTTCTACTCAGACCGTAACAATGTGGAAATCAATTTTTTATCTTTGCTCAAAGTCTTTCATGATTCCCTACAAGAGGAGACAGGAGGAGGAGCAATGACTTGACCTTGGAGTGCTGTCTCTGAGCACCATATTGCCCCACACCTGGGCTGCCCAGGGGGACAGGAGACCCCAGGAGCTCTGCAGATGGACCAGAGCTGCAGCAGAGAGAGAATGGGTCTGGATGAGGGTAATGGAGGAGAGAGGATGCCCTACGGTGCCTTAAGGGATCCATATGCTCTGCTGACTGAAGCCAGTGACACCAATGATTGCAATTGGTTCAGAAATAGGTCATACTGGGTCAGTTTGCTCTCCTTAAGTGCAGCATCAACTCTTTAAAATTATCTTGAAGATGATAGAAAGATTAAAAAAATGTTCTGTGTTTTAGTAATGCTTTATTCTGGAAAGGTCCTCTGAAGCAATTAAGACACCAATAATGAAGTTCTCATTGGAAACTATGTCCACAGTAAATATGTCAAACAAATTGTATTCTTTAGTATGTATATTATCGCAGAGGAACCACACGTAGCAGAATGATTTGGCAAAAAGGTGGGTATCAACCCAGTACAGTGAGGCTCATACAGATCTCTGAAAAAAGCCTGTCAAGGGTCCCTTTCTGTACTTGTTTCATCAAAATTTCCCACTTGTCCTGGAATCTTTCCATCTCGCCTCTCCACAGTATTAAACATGCAATATGCTACTTTCTGCAATGACAGAGGCAGCAAAGTGTGTCATAGTGGCTTTGCCCTTGATCTGCAGCCTGGTTTCAGAAGCATTATCATCCACACCTCAGATTTATGCAATGTTTCCCCCAGCTAGAGAACAGGCTAGCTACATTACCAAAACCATATCCAAGAGAGACAGGGACTGAAAATGACAAACAGCAATGACGGTGATATGCATATTTTCGGAAGTCCGCTGTAACACATCATGATTTGATTATGGAAAGCATTACCACATGTTGCATGCTGGCTGAGAAAGATGTTGGCAGGATGGACACTTCACTGGCAACTGGCCGGTTAGGGCAAGACAAAGAAAAATAAGTTTTCTGGCCATTTTTTAAAACAAATGGGTTTCTACTACTTTACTGACAATTTGAACTCCTCCTTCAAGCACAGTTATTTTTTGTTAGCACTGAACAAACTACAGCTCCCATGGGGCTTGACAACACTAGTGAGTATGAGTCATGAAAGATCGCAGATGGATGCAGGCTGATAATATCTGATGTGTTATTTTTACTCTAACTGGGAAACAAAAATTGTATGCACTGCAGATTTCACACACTTTATATGCGTATTTACTCAAGCGCCTCCCGACCTACAGGAGCATCAGGTCGCTGGTCTCCTGGTTGGAGAGCAAGGTGCTGCTGATGCTGATGATAGGACAATGTGCAGCACGGTGGCATGGTTGCCAAGACAATTATCACCTCCTGTATCACGTTGGAGGTGTGAGACCCACCCAGCCTGTCCCTGTGGTGATGTCACTGTTACCACAGAGACTCCACACACAGGCCAGAAGTACTGCCAAGCCTGGCAGGGGAGTGAGGGGCTGCTTGTACCGTACTCCTCCCTCCTCAAAATGCCACCACCCTTCTCTCCCACCATCCTCAGCCCTTCTCATCACCCTGTGCCATTTCCCTCTGAGCTGACTGCCATCTGTGCTTTCAGAAATACTCCCCACTTCTTGTGGGTCTTTCATCCACCCCTCTGCTCTGTCTCCTGACTTGCAGGATGCTCCTGCAGGGATTGTCAAACACTTTCATGCAAGACACTACCACCACCAATAGGATTTCATTGAAGGCAGCCTTATGGGTGGATCTTTGCTGATGTAGTACTGAATTTCACAACCAACTACAATGTATGTGCAGGCCTGAAAACTGTGATCACTTATTCTTATACATTCTCTAAGGTCATTTCTATTAAAGTGAATTATTATAGTGTTTCTGTACCACTTGGGGCCTCCCAGGAACACCGTAAAGGACCCTGGGGATGCCAAAACCTCACTCAGGAAGGCAACACAGCTGCGCATCATGAGAAAAGGACAAAGAGAAAGAGTTGCAACCTAAAACTAATGTTCTTTTCCTCCAAAGGGCGAAATGTAATAAGAAGTCCTCAGGCTCGTCTCTGCAGCTGTCAAAGATCATGTTGCAGCCCCATATGAGCAAGCACAGTGAGCGAGTGTATGCCTTTGTGCAGCGTACATAACATGCTGAAATGCCATCTGCTTATGTCTATATAAACAATTTGGCTGCTTCAATGATTCAATGTCTTGATGAGCCAAACGGATCATTAAAAATCATATTTTTCCTTTACTTGATCCTCTTTAGTTTCAAACTATTTTCATCCTCATTTTTATTCTTATCTCTTACGTTTATTCTTATCCTCAGCTTTTTTCTTTACTTATCCTTTTTCACTCTTTTCTTTATCATACCTTTATCATTATGATATTCATTTTTTATAGTTATGCTTATTGCATTTTATCTAATCTAATCTAAGAGAAGTGTGAAATGAAACCCTGTCTGTCTATTTAAACAGTCGACATGTGTTAATCGTCAGTTTAGTTAGCCAGCATGCTAACTATTGCTAATGAGCAAAACATTAGGGTCTCTACCAAATTTGATGATAATTCATCCATAAATCAAAGCTAAATGTCAAAACCACACATGTCAACCTAATGGAGCTGCTAGGCCAAAAGTCAGAGGATCTTCAGTCAGCAGCATGACACGTGAACCATGTATGTCTTTAAAAGATTCACCACTAATTCATCCAGCAGCAGTTGGCATATTTAAGTGCAAACTATGACCTGTGCATGTACTATCCATCTATGCATTTAAAAAGCACAAAAAAGAGGCACTGTGAAGGCTTCACATTCAATCTGACTGTGTGTACTGGGCCAACTAAACAGAATTATAAGATCCCTTCCACTTACTGTAAGTCTGTTCCTTAAGGACAGACAGCCTCATTCAAGTGCTGTCATTTCCATTCCATCTATTCCTCTGATCCTTTCTCTACTGGCCAGTTAAATAGCCAGTAATGCCTTTTAGCCTGTTAGTGCTGGATGCTAGTGAGCCCAGACAGACTGGGATGGACATATGGAGGGAGTCTGGCAACAGACTCTCAGTCTTGATGCCAGCTCCTCAGAAACACACACACACACACCCACCACCACATACACACATATCAGCACTCTCATATCTGTTGTCCAGAGCCGTCCCTACTTCCTGCTGCCGATTATCTCAGAACCTGCTCCACACAAGCATCATGGGAATTTTGGAGCCTCCTCGGTTTCCCATCATTCCTCTCGGCCAAGGGCAGATATCCAGGATGAAGGCTGGACCGCTCTTCGTAGTCGCAAATGCCCACCCACAGAGAGGGAGGATGGGACGGCAGATAAAGGCGAAAGCGGTGAGCACACAGCAAGCACAAAGCTTTGTTCAAAGAACAGTCCAGCATGGATCGCTTCCCTCCCTCACATATCTGTCTCTGTGCCTTCTGCCTCACCCGGGTGTGTGTTATCTCATTGTGTGTGTGTGTTGTCTGATGCCTGCGCTGACAGCTGGCCTACAAATCCTTCCAAGAGTCACAGGTTGAGTTCTGTGTGAAACAGAGAAGTATTACTCTAAGGCCAGGCTGACAGTGAGACTGCATGCTATCTCTGTTTTTATTATGCAAATCCAAATGACTCACTTTTTCTCATATTGGTTTGATCCAGATTGGACTTTATTTCTTTTACAGAGGTGGTGTCATTATTTAAAGTGGGTGGTGGTGTGTTGTTCAAGCTTTTTCTCTTTTTTCTCCATCCCAAGGTTTCAGACTTGTAATTATGAAGAATTTAACATCAATAAATCAAACCCTGGACATTTTTAGAAACTGATTGAGTTACCTTTGAAAATCTGTAGCGTCATGGTGACTACTGGCAGGTTCTACAGTGCATTTCACATTAAATGTCACTGGACCTGCAGGGGAAACTGATGGAGTTCCCAGAATGACACAATGAGAAATTCCTGTACAGCACAAACTCAATAGAGGTGTTCTGTTGATGTGCTAAAGATTTTTTTAGAGAAAGGCCTGTGGAACAAAAGATCTTTTCCAGCAAATCAAGAACCAATGAAGCAACAGCTATTCTACCAGTCTGCGACAAAAGAAAGGCGCCATGTTAAACAAATAAAAACACAACCTGAAACAAAAACCTTCTTTTCATTAAAATAACTTTGGGTTTGATACTTAATGTGTGCAGCATGGTAAAGCATCTTTCAGCACTTCAAACTGGGTTGTCAGGACTTGTTTTTCATCCGTCTTTACCCTCAATATCTTTGCACACACTACATCTAATGGTGATTACATCCATAGGCTCAGGCCAGCAGCTGTACTAAAGAAATTCCAGTGCAGTGCTCCATCTAGAATGGACTTTAATCTTAGCATTGTGTCCCATCATCGCTCCATCCAACTGTTGTCTAATCCTTCTCTCTCCCAGACAACAGCAGCAGATGGGTCTGTTCCTTTGTGAATAATGAATGCTCCAGGATATTGTGTGAAGCTGCAAAAATCTGCTATACACTTATTTTCCACTGACGTTAATTTGACGCGACTCGACCTGCAGATAACCTGTTGTCCACCTGTCATTGTCAGCAAATGAAATCCACTGTGGTAATATTGTGTGAGTGAGAGGTGGGAAGCTGAGAGGAGTGGACATCCTGACCTCTCCCAGAGCTCTGTGAAGGTTAGAGAGCAGCAGGGGCCTGCAGAGTGCTGAGGGCCAACAGCACACATAAACATGTATTCAGATGATACGCATGAATGCACTCAAACACACACACACATATACACACACACCTACTATCCACTCTTGGCCTAGGCATGCCCAATTTTCCTGTTCACATAGAACCACAACACCAACAGCAACCACACAATTCTCTGCGCTTTACATGTCAGATCATGTTCGGCATTATATAAATCAAAATATAAAGGAAACAAATTTAAAAAAAAGGCAACACTGCCTATTAAGTCATCCGAAAATCTAGACAAACAGCTAAAGTGAGTTCACACTGCATAACTTCGACAGCCTCCAGTGGCTAAGTGATAATAGTTTTAATTTTTCAAAACCGAAGGAGTTTGCTGAATAAACCTAATTGTGCACTCGATTAAAAAGTAGGATTTGACCAAAGTGATGATAATTCACCCTGAGGACTATGTGAAGACCATGAATAGCCATTATTTTCTGTTTGCATAGACAATGTCCCACTAGTAACAGCATATCATATCAACAAACCAAAAACAAGCTAAACAAATTTAACTAGATGGATAGGACACTCTTCTCTCGGCTCTTCTCTATAAACTCTCTCTGACATGGCAGTATATTTTCACAATTAAATCCAGCCTGGTGCAGAATTTGTATGAAGCTTGTTAGTTTGGTGTGCTGATTTTATTCATCCTTTCCTCACAGTTCACTCCAGTCTTTGAGAGAATAGTGCTGTAATTCTAATGAGATTAGAGCGTTATCGGTGCACGCATAAGGTGACAGACTCTTTATTATCCACTCAGAATAGACCTAATTTAATGACATTGATTTGGAGTCTGTTAGAAGCTCACAGCCTAGCAACAAGGTACAGCAGATGTGGGTGTTAGGTCCATGTGTAGGTGGACATTAACACTGACAAGTGTCTATTTATTGAATATTGCATTATTAAAAAGTAGATTAATTAGTTATGCTAACGGTCTGTGCTCCTGAGTGTCTTCATAAGTTTGTCAAAACACAGAGATGCTCTATGTTGCTAAAGTTTGATATATGATTATATCAAGGTTTGATGTGACTCTAATTTTTGATTAGCAGAAGCACTAGCAATAAAAATGGTCATTTTTGTATAATACTCATTAACTACTGCTTTAACCATATTTCATTCCTTACAACAGAAGCAAAGAGGTGCGTCTGTCCTTTAGTTGTGTTTTTTTTTTTTCCTGTGCTCTAAAATATGTAGTGTCAGAGTTGTGCAGGTAGGCGTGTTATCACCTTTTCAAGACCTGGTTGTGGGGGGGGGCGGGTGGCGGGCAGATATATCTAGGCTCAATTAGTTGCACTGTCACGGCAAGTTGGTGTGCCGGTGGCTTGATGGTCCTGGCTACAGGCAGCTCAGCTGTAAATCAGACTGTGTGTAATAGGCTTCGCGGTGGTCTCCAGGGCTGAGTGTGTATTAGCGTCTGCACATGTTCAGCTATGTGTGTGCGAGAAGCATGCCAGAGCACAGGACGATGGCTTTCCAGCATTTTATCGGCCGTTTGGTAATGATGGCACAGGGAGGAATTGATGCAGGCCTTTAATGGCGGCTGGTAATTTGTGTTAATGCTTTCAGCCAGAGCCCTCTGAGACTTTCAACAAGGAATTTTATGCCTCCAAATGAGGGAAAGGTCACCGCCTGCTGTATTCCATCGACCAGACGGGATCAATGCGGCTAATGTCCTCGCCGTAACTTTGTTGTTTCGCCTGGTTAGAAAATCAAAACCATATTTATGATGGTCATTTTATCCGTCCCTCTTGGCCAGCCAGTGATCAGCACACAGTGCACAGATGAAAGCTGCAAACCTACAAATCTTTATTCATGTTCCCGTCATTTAAATTCCCAGTGTTGTCCCTTTGTGGCTATTTCAAAGCCCTGTCCCCTAAAATATTTAAGCATGGACTAACCAAAGAGCAACAATTTGGTTCAACTCAGGGGTATTATCTCCAGCGAGCAGAGTGTAGCCCTGGCAATCAAAGAGACGCCTTCTGCAGCCGAGAGAGGAGCAAGAGACACAGAGAAGGGAAATAATTAGATGACAGAGATCAACAAACACATCAATAAAATGAAAGGGATACTGTGTACACCGAGCAGGAACAAATTGAAGAAAACAGGAAGAGACCTCCTCATTTAGGAAAGTTCATGCATCCAATCAAAGCAGAGCAGAACTGTTAAGTATTGACCAGCATTAGTTGAACTGTAATTGGCTTCAGATAAAAAAATAAAAATAAAAAAATGCAGGCAGTAATGAAACCAGTTTGAAAGCGATCCAGCCTGCTGACCATATTTCTCTATGCTTTCAGCCAGAACAAATGGCTTTCATGATTTCGTGTCTCGCCTGCATGGTGGCACATAAGACGACCCACTCCGTGCAGCAGCCGACACGTGGCGCCCTCTCCTCTCTGGCACCTTGCAGCAGTGCATGGGTGTATCTGTGCACTCACAATTATGTGCATTTGTGAGGCTGACAGTGAGCCCAGGCAGTGGCAGGTGATGGATGGGGGTGAAGGAAGAAATCACCAGGGTGCACAGCTGATATAAAAAAAACCAGCAGCAGGAAGCCAGTGGGGGGTTGACCCAGGTTGTTGCTATAATCCTCTTCCTTCTTCATTCATACCCTTCTCTCTTTCTTTCTCCCTCTTCCTCCTTTCTCCCATTACATTATTCATGTGCCCTTAGCCAACACATCTCAGCTACACCCATTACTATCCTCCTCCACCCTCTTTTCCTTTCCTTGCAAGTCAAAATTATCTTAAAATCTCAAAAATACTGTTAAAAAAGGACATTTTGTGTCCTCCTTCAACACACATGGTTTTTATTTGAAAACAGGCGGTGTATATTATGGAGACACTGTAACTTGACATTGTGTGAGAATGTCAGGTGTCATTTCTAAAGTTAAGGATGATTCTGGCAGCTGAGGGTTTCTTACAATGGCAAACACACAGATCTATCTTGTGGAGTCTTTGGAGGCTCCTCTACAATTTGGCAGAAATTGATTTCAAAATTTTATTAAAAATGTAAGTTAATCAATAAAACCTTAACCATAATCATATGCCATAATTTTCAGCATTAAAATGTTTTTTTAAATTTGATTTCTGCTGGGGTTAAAAACACCGGAACAGAAAAACTGTATCAAAGACTTGGTTTTTGATGGAAGCCTGTTACAGAAGGAATGTGAGACTACATAAGGAGCACAGACAAAGATAAACAACACAATTGTGAAAAGGTCCAACCTTTCATAAACACCATTCCAGCAAAAGCAAGTACAACGTTTTCTCTATATTTAACACACAAATGTTCAGTAGTTGACATGGTTACCACTTTTCCGCTTTTAACATTTCATTTCTGTGTGTTAAATGAGTCCTTCACTATATAAGTGCATACAGGTATCTCAAGAAGCTGCTTTCACATATGCCCAAAGTGCCGTTTAGATCGATCGATCAAGGACAGTAAATGACAAGACACATAAAGCACACAACTAGTAACAATCTTCCACATGACACAGTTGAATCAAATTCCCCATGGACTAATTTCTGAAAACATACACTCTGACTACGGTCAGAGAGAAACTCCTGTCCTGAAGGACTACACCTCTGTTTCTGGAAGAGCTATAAAGTACTTTGAATTCAAACACAAACTAAAACCGACAGAGGATCCTGAACGCAACACCTTCAAAGTCACTGCATCCCACAACTCTTGAAACCAAACAGCTGCCTCAGAGAAAATACATTATTTCTTTCTTGTTGGGGAAAAAAAAACCTAAATCACATTACAATTCAAATGTGTTCATTTAAAGAGGCCTTTTTAAAAACATCTCCGAGGCATACAGCACTGCGCAGTTCTTGGCTGTGGCAGGAAATGATAAATAATAAAAGGGGCCTTACTTCATTAGAGGGTGACATTATTTTGAGAATAGATATTGCGCTATGAGACAGAGTGTACAATAACACAATAACAACCATCACCGCCTCCCACCTCAGCCTCTTGCTGTTGACAACCCAGGATTGGATATCTTGTGGAGTGCACCGGAGTGAGCACTGTACACAATACAGTATGGCACTCACAATAACACAAAAAGATATTTCCCAGTGTAAGCCATAATTATTTCTCCCTGCGTAATTTAATCCACCGAGTGCATATTCAATTCCGATCCGGGTTTCTTGGTGCGCTGTGAGGTGCTCTGCGCGATTGTCTCTGAAATTGGATTATGATAACCTGTCACCGCTTTAATTCCATAAGATATTAGAGGTGGTGTTGGTGGAGCAGAGGAGTGGAGTATATCAAATGGGGGGGGGCAGCAGCAATGGCAGTGGGGGCTTCAGCATCAACAGAGATGTGTTTAATGCATGTTTCATTCTGTGTTTCCTCAGGGGCAGAGAGGGGAATAATATGTGCCTAGTGTGACCTCTCAACACAAGTTATTTCCTGATCTTTAACATACCCTTTAAATATCCATTAACAGACAAAGGAGGGGGGTGCAGTGAGGTGGGATGGAGAGAAGTAGAGGCTGGAGGGCTGTAGCATAGTCATTTCTGCTCATTATGGAACGGCGACAGAGGAAGGCGGTCTGTCTCTCTCCGCCTGCATAACTAATGGACGAGGTCAAACGGGCGTCTTCCTCCATGTCTGCCACTACAGTTTTAATCATCTCCAGCAGGCCCAGAAATCCCACTTTTCACCTACAGAATTTACCGCGGCGCTAAAGGGTCAGTTCGCCTAAATTAAAACAAGATGCAATTTTCTGTTTAAGCCAAATAGTGTCAAGCCCCCACAGATGATTTTTGGTTTTGGTGTGGCTTCTGCTAACACAACAAAACAAGGCGGTTAATCAAATTTACTTTTACTCTGTGCTCAAAGCAGTGAAAAATTAACTGTAAAATTAGCCAAAAAACCTTTTCTGTTGAACAGCAAACTTAATTAAAAGCTTTCGTCTGGTCATTTAGATTCTCCAGACAGAAAGAACACTGGTTCACCTGGTACTCCAGCTAATCTACAAATTCAAACAGTCAATTTTCAGAGACTATCAAGAGCAACTTCACTCAAAACTCAGTTCCTATCAACCACAACCTGATTGAGCACCAAAGTCAGGTCACATCCAAAGTCCCAAGGTTTCAGGTCTGTATGTCAATAAACCTTATACTAAAGTGGATCACGTTATATTTGATGTGGTGCGCTGTGACCTTAAGACTTTTCCTCAAGCACTTTTCAAATTTGATCTCTACAAAATAAATCTACAAACATCAAGTTTAGAAAGGTCTTCAGCACATCTCCTTTAGATCCACAGCAAATTTTCTGACCTGTGAAGACCTCAAGTTTTAAGTAGCTTTAACCCTCTGGGGTCTGAGGGGGTTTTTGGGGCCTGGACAAATTTTGACATGTCCTGACATTTGTGCTTTTTTCAGTGTTTTTTAAACATATTAATGTCTAAAGTCTAATAACACTGTAATCAGCACAAAATTGGCTACAATAATATGTGAGCTTCAAGTTCATACATTATTGTGTTTTTGAGAAAAAAGTGTTTATGCATGGCTAGTGAAAAACTACAATTTTTTACTCACTGAAATAAGACCATAAAACACAAACAGAACATTGGTTCACAAGACTTTGGAGACCAGCATGTTGTAGGCTAAAGTGTTTACTTCAGAGTGCTGTGAATGTCATCTTGTTCACACATTCACAGTAAACAATACACTGATTTAAATTTTCTAAGACACTTTTTGTCCAGAAAGGCCATATGCAAGAGGGTGTGTCTGAGGATGAATAGTCATGTGATTTACCTGAGAACACAAAAGACGCACTGAACGTCCAGACAAAGCCGCGCATAATGAGCCTTTCAGTCAATGTAGATGGGACGGATTAGTGCAGTACAATACAAAACAATGAGGAACCAAACGATCCTCACTTGAGTTAAAATCAGTGTTTTTACTCTGAGGACAAGCTAAACTATTTGTCTCTGTGTGGAATGTAAGGAGCGCCGCTTCACGTGCGTAACGCGCCATCATCCAAACGCGCCGAAAAAGTGAGTAAATTCTATGATGAAGTTTGATATTTTGTGTCATTTCTCGGGGGCGTGCACATATTTACCTGGTTCACCTGAGATTATTTACATGTGAACAGTGGACAGTGTACAAGGCGGGACCGCATTACCTGTAATGAGGTGAGACAGGAAAAAACGGACTTCTCCTTACGTTCATACGGATTAAATAAAAAGTGATGATTTGTTTTTGACTTGAATTGTTTCACTCAAAAGAAAACATTTCAAGCTTTCTAGCCATATAATTCTTATTTTTATGAGCCAAGTATTCGCTGAGATTCTGGTTGTTTTATTTACGCGTCTGTGAAGAGAAATGACAGAGACAGAAAAGTCCGAGAGCGCACCCTGTCGGCTTTCTTTATTTTGAAAAAGCACAACGTTTTGTTGTTATTATGATGGTATACCACGAAAACTAGACGCTTTACAGATTTGAATGATATACTTCTTTTATCTGTACGATCAGAATTGACGGAGTAATTTAAGTTTGTTTTGGCCTTATCAGAAAAAGATGCGTCAAAACGCGCCGGCGCGTGCGTCGACCCCAGAGGGTTAAATAAGACATGATTTAAAACTTGATCTTGCCATGTGTTGGACAGCTCCATCCACACTCATCATTTGCCATTTGGATTTTATACATGTGCGATGAGTATAGACTGCACATGTCTGGTAACTGCACTCCATTGAAGACATAGCTCTGGTCTTTTTGCCTGCTCCTGCCATTTCTAACTGGACACAAACACGACGCTGACCTTAAACATCCTTAGTGGATTAAGGATGCTTCCCCTCTCCCATCAAAAATGAACTACTACAATGCGTTTTGTTCTCATTGCAGGTTTTACAGGGTACAAAGTCAAACTCCAACTACAAATATCGCTGCGCAAATTTCCAGGTCACTGACCTTGGAGGTTTGTATCTTTTTCCCTTCTTTCTTTTCCTTGCAAAAGCTAAAGATGATGGCTCATTTAGATAATGCTTCCATCCTCCAGTGGGCTCGCTCTCATCCAGCTTTGGATGGCACTTCCTGCAATCATATCCTTTGATTCTTTTTTTTCCTTTTGCAAGCTGCTCGAGGTAAAAGCTCTGTTCAAATGAATCCAGATCTCAGCATATTACTGCAAGCACTTACATTTACTGTGTGAATTTGGCTGTACTCCAGCTTTTATCAGTGGAGAGCAATCAAATCAAGCCAATGACAAAGCAGGGAAACCAGATTTTGTCAGCTTCACCAGCAGCGCTGTTAGACGTCTGTAAGGCCCTGAGATCAGACATGCATTAGGTTTTGATTTTACATGAGAAACTGTTCATAGCAACAATCATTTACCACTGTGGCTACCGAGTTAAAAGAAGCAAAACTGCACGAAAAAGGCTCAAGATGGCAGCAAGGAGAAAGCCCTCAACGTTTGTGGAATTCCAAACATGGAAATTTATTGTGGTTAGATGGAGAAAAATATTTCAATTTGTTTAAAATGCATTTGTGTACAACGCAGAACCACAGAGGCAAAAAAAAGTGACTTTATTTACTACAGAGCTATTAAGATCAAGCATAAAAATGTTTTCTGAAGGTATAGATTATGTATAGATTATCAGGATTAATCATTATGTGATTATGTCTATATACACAAATTATACATTGTATACAGAATACAAATACAAAATAAACAATTTACATTGGTACTGCTCAGTGACAACATTTACTTTGGTGAAATTTAGAGAAATAACTAATTCCTAAAAATTTACCACAGTACAGTATGTGACATGCTACATGATTCTTGCTATAATCTTTTCTTCTGCAACTTTCAGTCTAAACATGCACAAACAGGTACACTGTCTTATTCATACGCATTATATTTTTGCATAAGCTTGAACTGGAAGTATGAGGAGGCATCTCCCCAGTTTTACTCCAGTCTACGCAACGGCATGCAATTCACTTCAAAAGAAACCAGTAGATGTCACTGGCTATTTTTTGCCTTCAAACGAAACATACTACTCTCACTCCCTGTGGTATAGTACAGAAGAAAAGGCCCCATGCGTGGAGTGGAGTGTCTCAGTGGAAGCCTGCTTGGCTTGCCTGCCTCTTTAAACACAAAGAGGAGACTCGGATCGTGACAGACACTATGATCCACATCAGTTAGCATTAGATCAAGCAAGTGCAAAAAAGAAAGAAAAAAAAAACATGTGCTAGATGTCAGATGTTTGGTTCTTGGCTGTCATGAAGATTTGAAGTCTCTTTTAGAAACCTGCCTCAGAAAACTATTTATAGCTCCGTGTCTTCCAGCAATAGGTCACAGATGACAACGGCCACAAATTTGTTCAGATGTTGAATATTCATTTAGTAACAGCCTGCAGTTTAGCCTCTTCTCTTCTGCTCACGATATGATCTCATCTAAGCATCAGTTCAAGTGCCAGATTTGAATCAAACCCATTAATTTAGGTACTATTTGATTTGACTAACTGCTTCTTTAAATCTGCATCAGCGTTAATGATACATTTGTGCTCAATTTGTTAGGGGACTAAGTTGAGTTGTGTTAAGAGGCCTGTAGGCCAAATGGTCTGTGCTTACCTATGCTTTAATGTGCACTGAGTAAATCCCATTTTCATCAAGCCCCTCTAATCAAAGACAGAGCTTAATGGATGCATGATAAATAGACTCTTACTTCTCTCATTACACACTGACTAAAGTGGACCTAATGGCCAAACACTGCAAAATAGACATGTTTCAGCCTAAAACCAACATTTTGAAGCTAGGCTGCAACCAGGCTTTTTTCTTTCTGGCTACCCATGTTGGTCGTTCTCACAAAAACAAACAGGCCTGCTTCAGACAAGTCCTGCAAAGCCATGCAGAGGACACTAAGACACAGGGTTTTGTGAACAGTCAGGGGATTAAAAAACATCTATGTATCCCCTGTTTTTCTTTTTCATCATCGCAGATAGGTGGGGAGGATGAGGAAGGGGGTAGCATGTGTAGGCAAGGAAATGGCAACTGTTTCTTTTTTCTTCAGAGCACAGATTCAGAAGTTGGCACCACTTCCACTCTGTTGAGTCCTCCCCCTCACAAGGCCTTTTCTCTCTGTTTGATGTCTGTGTCAGTTCCTTTTCTGTCTCTGTCTTTCTCTAATTTAATAATCCCACTTTGAACTTATCATGCAAAGGCCTCACTTTGTTGGCTGAGCAGGCAGGCAAGGCATCACGCAGAGGGTAGGGTTGAGTTGTGAGGGGGGTGACAAACACATCTTCTGTTTTATTGACTGCAAAAAGAGCTTGGAGATTTGATGCTCCAGCTCCCGTGGTTTAAACTTTCTGCAGCTGGTGTCAAACATAAAGCACCAGTGGTCTTGAAAGTGATCTGTGTTATCCTTCCATATTAATTGAGCAGGACTAAAACTGATTCTCAACATGCTCACACAGCTTTGGTGTCATGGACTGTTTGAGGGTTTTTCTTGCCAACACATAAAGCTCTGGAGTAAATTGGATATATATATATATATATATATATATTTTTTTTTTTTTTTTATAGGAATTGACATGGTTCTAATTTTCCAGTCAAATGTCATTAAATTATTACAATGAGATGGCAACTAAAAATCGTTAGTCAAATAACAAGTGGTGGAAAAATGTAGAAAATATGGAACTGTGTGTTAATCTAAGTATAACACAGATCTGTTTTGGTCTGCTGCTATTTTTTGCCTCTTCACTGGACATTTAAATCACATGCTTCATCTACATCGTGATTCATTTGTGCAGAGTCTGGAGTTGAAACTGGAGTTGAGGCTTTCAGCCATGTCCGTTCTGACATCACCATTATGAAATATTCTTTATGGCTGAGTTTATGAGTAACGCTGAGTCTAAATGGGCTGAGTAAGGTAAATGAAAAGTTTTAGATATGAAGAGCAGATGTTATAAATTGCTAGCAAAGCCCTGTTGACTATTAGTACTATGTCGGCTGAACACCAACCCTGTGCAGTATTCAGCAACTTTTTTTTTTTTTTTTTTTTTTTTTTTTTTTTTTTAAAACAGCAGCCTGGGTTATTTCAGGGGCAGTGGGGCACTTTGCATGAATGCAGCCAATCTGACAGCTGTGCTGAAGTGTGTGACAAATTTGGCTCAATACTGACCTTTCCTGCATGTATGTATGTGTGCATGCAAACGCTGTGCCTACAACAGACCATGAGAGGAGCTTGATCAAAGAAAAGAATGGCAAAAAAAAAAAAGAAAGAAATTTCAGTCCCTTTATGAAGTGAAGAGTAAAAGACAAGTGACGAGGGAGCAGGCATGTAATAAATGACAGCGGGAAGAAAACAGAGTGAAAGACAGAAGGTAGCTCTTAAAGATGTAGCTTTTGTCTCCAAATGATTATGTATTGGAAAACGAACAGTGCTAACAACATTACACACCAAGCTTTAATGCAATCTCAAACTCATTCAGCATATATGCTTTTGTTGAGCCACTGCACATGCGTAGGAATGTGAAGTCAGGCAAAATCAGTACTAAGATCATTACCTGATCTAGAAATTGTCAGTTTTGCAGTTAAATGTACCTTGGGTTTAAAAATGATCAGTAAAAACTTTAATTCTGAAATGCACTGAAAACAAGTGTTAAATTGTAAGAGTTAAACTAAGTAATAGTCCAGTTTACTAGTGACATTCCTGACTATCATAAGTTATTACCAATTGCAATCCTGAAGATCATAGGTCACTGATTCACTGCTGGCAGAGATGCTCTGTCCTGAATCTTTGCAAAAAAAACATTAATATCACTCCAGCACTGTAGCTAAAGGCAAGTTCATTGAAGGTACATTGACATTTTTTTTATTCAACAGTGCAGCTATTGGATGTTAGCTTCTGAGGGTTAATCATAGGTCTGTCAATACGGTAAAGTATTTGCAATCTGTTGGCCTTGCTTGTATTCTACACTGTCTGAGACAGAACTCACTAAGGCAAAGTAACAAGCACCTTTTTGTTTAAATTGTGCAGTATCATCAAGTGTGTTTAAGCAAAGCTAAAAATGTATTGCTCTTTTGTAAATTAACTACAGCTTCAGCAGCATGGCAATAAGCCTCCTTAAACAATGACAAAAGGTTGCAGGTACAGTAGGTCAAGAGTAGAATAAAACCTAGACGTTAAAAGTTACTGTCACTTTAATAAATTATGTTCTTTAACAGAAAGTTAAAGTTGCAAACTATAAATATTTATATCAGCCCCTTTACTGACAGTAGCCAACCATACTGTATATTTTATGTTTAAAGCTCCTCTCACCGTCTGTCATAAACTTTTTCCAACTTTCATGCAGGCCATAAAAGAATAAAAAGTTTTTAACTAAACACACCAATATAAAATGCATTAAATGGAGGTCAAAAATACTAATCAGAGCCAAATACTTTGCCCAGTTTAAGGCATCAGATATCAAATCATAAAACACAAAAAAGATAACACATGGAAACCTACCAGTGTGCAGCTTGCCATACACTCAGCAGTCATCTAGCAAGCAGAACTGATCAGAACAGGCACAGTGATTCAACACACAGTGAGAGTTGACACCTTGAGGCAAATGAAAGGTGATGTGCGAGTGTATAGATTGTTTTGTCAGAGCGGAGATTCTGCAGATTCTCTGTAACGGGTGCCACATTCGTTCTCCTTCCTCAGTAAGGATGACATGTCGAAGACCTTACTGTGAAATAAGTTCAACAGTAAGATTAACAGAGATATACCAGCAGGTGGGAAAGGAGACATAAATACAAAGCGGAAGAAAAGGAGGGGTGAGCCTTGAGCAAGATGACAACACTGACAGTATGAGAAGGAACATTTTTTTACTGAGGCAGATACTGTACTATAAAAGGAGCGTTGATTAAAAAAAAATGCATTACATTATTTTCCAAACAGACAGGTTTTAATAAACTAGACTATCATCATGAAAAAGGAAGGTTAAACCACATCACACCTGCTGTACATTTAGCTTTGGTGGTAGAGACTGTCCATTTGCTTTTCGGTAGGATTACGTTGCATTATGCATAAAATGACATATTTGCAGAATTACTTACATATATTTACCAAAATGATCCTGGCCATTTCAGCAACACTGAAGTTGTTTTGTGTTCTGCTGCTCCTGTTGTTTTAACTGAGTCTAAAATTACAAATTTTGTTCAGAGGCCAAAAACAACTTAAGTTTCTTGGTGTTTATTTTACAAAAATAAAAGTTGCCATTTGGAAAGTTGCTAATGTTGCTTGGCTGGCTGATGATCTGCTAAAGACTATCATAAAATATCAACAGTTTTAAGTGACTGAATTTTATAGTGACGCTGGTCCTAAATAGTCCTATATATGCTGCAAAAAACCAAAACTAGGCTAACTGGGAGAGTATTAACATTCACACTAGACATTGCAGAAGATCTGAGGAGTTTTTTTTCTTCCTCTGACCACCCAACCAAACTAAATACTCCGTGATAAAATAATAAAATCTGACAGAAATAAGCCCAAAGCCCTTTTCACCAGGCATAAGCAAACATCTTGTATCACCAACTAGCTCTGATGTAGCTGGCTTACATTTCTATGTGGCAACTTAATGCGTCTCTATTATGTGTAGTGAAATTGGATTTTCCCTTCCCTCTCCAAAGCAGATTGCCAGGCGTATCACTTTCACTTGTCATATTTACATGCTTTAAAACTGTCAGTAAACACCTTGTCTCGCTTGTTCTCTATCCTGAAGCATTTCTGACAAGGATGTTACAATCTGAGCTGCCTGCCACCTGTCTTATTCAATTTCTTTGTTTCCATTGTGTCTAAATGTTTTATCTTTTTATTTCCCATCGGATCACACAAGACGATAGCAATGTTAGCTACAGTTAGGAAGGGGGCTTTTAGAGTCATGTGACATATACGACGAGGACAGAACATCATATAGGATAAATCATGGGACTATGATGATGGCGGCTGCACTCACGCCCTGGACTGGGAGGGTTATTTCAAGCTCTGCTTTTAACCTTTCCATGCAGGTGCTGAGATTTCTGACCTTTACACCATGCGGTTCCCCGCTGCCTTTGAGTGCTTCTGATAGGTATGGAGTGGAGCTCTCTAGCGTGTGTGTGTGTGTGTGTGTGTGTGTGTGTGTGTGTGCGTGTTGAAAATGCACTTTTATTGTTTGAGTGTGTGCTTGTGTGTTTCAAGTGTACAACGTTTTATGTGTGTGTAGTGTTGATTCTGTGGGTGTTGTGAAGCCTCGTGCAGGAAACTCGATTTGATACGAGCGTAGTGAGGATTACCTGTGTCCAGACAGTTACTGCCTTACAGACAATAAGAACCGCCATCACTCACTTTTAAAGGTCAACATGCTGAAACAAGGGGCTCCGCCAAGCCGGAAATAACCTTACAAAAGACCCACTGGGGAGGGAAAAGGGGAGGCGGAGGTGGGGGGAGACACAGACAGAGAGTGGGTGGGTGTCTAACCCCAACACAACAGGCGTCTATCAACCTATTGGCTTTACCACCAGTGGCCTCATCCCTTAAAACAGGGATATAAGGAAGATATCTCATTGTGGTTCCTGATTTATGTGACTTTCAGCTTTTAAGGTCTTGATCAAATTTTCTGACTCCTATAACATTATTAATACTTTACTACAGCCCTCCAATCTGGAGAGAGAAGTGTTCAGGTGCCAAAGTAGAAATATTTGGGAAGTATTTGGAGGCAGTCATCCTCAACCTGCACAATTATGCTGCAACAAAACTATGGTTTGTGTTTTGTTTTGTTTTTGTAAACCTCAGCTCTGCTTGCTCATTAACTGAAACTTCTGGGTGTTATTTGTTTTGCGTCACTCTACTGTTCACTCATTTGCTGTGCAACGGAAATGCATTTCACTGATTTAATGAAGCACAATATGGTATTTTTGACAGTGTACTTGGAACACAATAGTTTACAATACACAAATGATGGGAAATGGAACGGTGTTTAAATAGTATATACTAGCTTAATAAACTGTATAGACTGCAATTACCACTGAACATGACAACTGCTATGATTATGAGGAGAAATAAGGTCCATCCATATTAACATCATGTAGGAAAGACATCTACAAAAAATAAAAAGTAAGATGGCAAATGGTGACTTCAGCATTTAAAGCATATGATGTTCAGACTGCGCTAAATGAACATCCCGGGGCAATTTTAAGGTGCATTAATTGCTCTCCGACACATGAGAGCTAGATCTCTGTTCATACTAAAATACTCAGCTTCCTGCTCCTCCTATCCTCCACCCACATGCATGCACTTTGACACACACATATACACACAGCCATACAAAATCAATATGTCTTTCTGCAGGCTGCTGTTGTGGCTTGAATGTGAAAAAAGCAGTTGGATATCTCAGCTGAGGATCGATGGTTGTAGACAGATGAATGGCATAAAATGACACCTCTGAACAAGACAGAAAGACCTGTGTGTGTGTGTGTGTGTGTGTATAAGAGAGAAAGTGAGTCAGATCCCCTGCCTTTTCTCTTTTACTGCTTGTGTCTCTCTCCCTCATGTGTCTAACTGCTCTTTCACTCTCAGAGGATCAATAGGTGTGATGGATTACTGACAGGTACCACATACTGGAGGCACATGCTATCAAACAACAACACTTCCTATTCAGACGTGTTTCAATCACTCTCTGCCAGTCATAACTTGTTTTCTGGAACTGTTAAGGTCGCTGCCCTGATTCACACTCTGCGATGGGCCGCTTGATTTCTACCTCCAACGCACACACACTCACATCATGCACTCACACTGAGGCTGAACCCCTGACATTTGAGTGTGTTTTTGTGAAGTTCATAGGGCTGTGTGTGTGTCCGTCAGCGGCAGCGACTCTTCACACAATGGCCTGTCCACGTTAATCGATTATATCTGTGGTGCCAGCTGACAGCGGCGCAAAGGTTTGGGTTTACAGCTGTGGACTCCTGACTGGCTTCCACACAGTCAGAAACACACAGACAATGACAAGACGGGGATTTTATATGCAAAAGATGACAATAATAATGGGTTTGACACTGTTGTGCGTTTTTGAAAGCTTATGTGAAAGCTCAGTGTGTATTTATTGATTTAATTTTAAAAAATCCAAAGGAAAAGTTTGACAAAAAAAAGGTTTAATGGCCTTATTTGCATATTTTCCACGAACTATACAAGAAGATTGATACTACTCATATCTATACAGTAACTATGACTGTGCAGTCAGTTGCCAGATTAGCACAAAGATAAGAAACTGGAGCAAACAGCTAACTTTTCTCTGTCAGTCATCAACTAAGATATTAGTAGATAGTCCACCACATAGCCCAGATACACAATGGCTGATTTTTGATTAGACCGATAGATGATTTTAGATTAAATTAAAAGTATAACCTTTGTGCAAAAAGTCATAGAACTATTTGTTTGGAACCTCTTTAATCATTATTTTTGTTTTAGTTGAAGAATTTGACAGTTCCCAAGATCTAAACAATGTGCCTGTGAGCACAGTGTGATCCTATACTGATAGAAATAATGGCGGAAGTAACACAAAAGCTCAGGATGTAAAAAAAATATATATATATTCTTAAAAGGTCTTTATTAGTTGAAACTGTCTATTCGCTGGTATTTATCCACCCACACACATACACAGAGAAATAAACTGAGCTAATAATATTCATATGGCACACACCAGGTGCTGGCGCTGCTATGCCCTAATGGCTGAAGAACACAAAGGCCTGTTTGAGGCTGTCACTTTGATCCTGGCAGCTCTGGGCTCCTGTGGCTCTGCTGCACTAAAACCTTTATTAGCCATATGTTGGGGACATCAGAAACAAGTCAATCAGCATTTGCATTCACAGAGAAAAGGAATCAAATCACAGAACTCATAGCGGTAACACAAAAATCACATGCCGACTGACCCATATTCACTTGCATAAGAGTCCAGAGGTACATTCATCTCCAAAACTTACTAGAAGTCACTCAAAGGCAAAGTCCACCCTGGAGGAGGTATTACATATTCTAATTTAATCGCTCAAAACTTGTGTGGTGAAAACATGGCTGGGAGATACTGTACATCCTCACACATGTCACTGATTCCTAAAGGACAGTGGGGACATTCTTACATTTAAAAAAGTTCTCAGAGTCAAGAAAGAAACTTACAACCAACTATGAGGTTACGATAGTTCACTCCCAACAGGAAGCTGCAGCGGCACAAAACCAGAACACCCTGAGGAAGGCTCTGGGAAATGTCAGCTGTGCTTTGGCTCTAAATACATTTTTTAATTTAACCTAGAGAATTAATTGTTGTCCCTGTATTAACTTACTCTGTTGAGTCTCTCATACTGGGATAAATTTTAAATACCCCAAAGATCAACATGATGCAGAATCAGCAAGAGTTTTGTGAAGCAATTTCCACTAGCCCAGATGCATTTGTCCGCATCACAATCGGCTCAAAGCGTCTGTTATTTTGATGCTGTTGGAGTGTGTGTGTTCTTGTATCTAAATACTTGTGGGAGGTAAGGCCTCACAAGGATATAATTATGATCAGAGGGCCCAAACCTGCATGATTATTGGTTTATTATGATGGGCAGTGGGGGGACACATTCACAGGCCTCACACGGCAAGAAGCGGTTTGCTAGGTGGACACATTGAAAGATGGAGAAATGGCGAGCAGAAAAAAGAGAAAAATCAACATGGAAGAACACAGGCATGATAACAGAAGTCCCTAGATATCACTAATGGGCAGCTGATTAGAAAGCAGAAGCACCAAAACAGGTAATTCTTCTTCTTATCGTCAACACCAATAGTCAGGCTCACAGTTATCTCCATAATGACTCCAACTATAATTAATGAGCCTTTTGAGAGTACAGTGACTTGTGCTGAAACACCACACAAACAGGTGCACATACACACACACACACACACACTGACACATGGTTTGGATTCTTGTCTATTCACAGGGGACCCTGGTAATGACGGCAGATTGAATGTAGCTGATGGAACTTCTATGATGCTTCATTTGTCTTCTCAGACATCGGGGAGCCTGAATGAAGGACTGGGTTTTAAGCATCAGCAAGCCCGTGACACAATGCATTGTGTCATACAAGAAAGGTTGAGAGGGTTCCTAGACAGCCTTTCGGTTTCTTCCGTAGTGGAAATCAAAGGCCAGAAGCATCAGGCTTCTCATGGAGTGATGACAAGTGTTTTAATTAAAGATCTAAAGGGGAGCAATGTGCACTGTACAGTACAGGACATACACAACCTGTTCGACAGCTGTATTTCAATAGATGGTGTATCACCACCACTGTGCGGTGTAAAAACTTGCAACTGCAATACATGGGCATATCTGTGACCCTAGGAAAAAAATAACCCAACAGGAATATACCACTTAAGTTTTTTTGGTCCTTTAATACTGTCAAACTGAGTTTGTGAAAATATTGGGATTTTAATATAATTTTACTCCTCATTTGGTTTCTATTTTTGAGCTTACAGCCTTTGAAAACCCCTACTTGAATTCTTCCCGTCTAGTCCAATGCACAACTATTTCCACCATGTTAGAAGTGTGTTTTTCTGTTTTGTGTCCTGGGAGTGAGGGGCCACAGCAGCTACACATACAGTGGCGTCACATGTTCTAATCTCTGACCATAAAAATACATGTCTAATTTAAAAGGAATCTTGCAAATATCTGAAGGGAAGTGACTAAAACAATGTATTGCTGTGCCTTTACAAATTGCTGCATAGACCGCGCTGTCACAACAGCGCATCCCCCACAGCTCCTCATGTATTTTCAGCTAGCAAAACTAATGTAGCATCACTTCAAATCGAGGGGCTCCACGGGTGAGTTGATGAGTAAACCTGCACAGCGATAGGTCCACTGCTGTGTGTGAGATTGGAAAGGATAGGGAGGACAGGGTTCTTGTTCAAACATGGAGGCACATACTGTTACATTTTGCCCCACACACATACACGCTTTGTAAAAGTCAACCTGTGGCTTTGACACTTGGCTTAGAGTTTATAGCCAGAGCCCCACAGTTACTCAATCTCCAGTTAAGGGAAGTGTGTAGAAAAATGGCAGCTACATAGGAGGTGATCAACTCCACTTCGAAGTGAAAAGACATGTGGAGTGCTATTCCTCTGCAGGTATAATGGACTCTTATTGTGTTTGTGTCTATGTGCATGTCTGTGCTGGCTATAAACTGTATAGTCAAAAAAGTAATTATTTTTTTAAGTCTGATAACATTTTCTCTGCATGTGAAGCAGGACTACAGTCACTACCACATTCATCTGGACAGCTGTGTGGCAGGATCCTCTTCATTTCATACCAGTCCTGATCAGCCCAAGGAGGCTATTACACTTTGTTGTGAATTTTAAACCACTGGAAATTTCAGCACAGGCACTCTACTGAAAAACATTAAAGTCATGAATCTTCATAGAGAAAGAAATCACTTAAGGCTGCCACAAAATCTTCAATATCCATATGAAAATCCATTGCCTTCATGTGTCCTCTGGCTCAGCAGAGAGGGCAGCCTGGCTGCTGGTCGAGTTAGAAGCAGCTCAGGTGTGAGACGGGTAGAGTTGGAACAGATGTTTCTATTTAATTACCTCACAAAGAGATAACTTTCCTGTGATGGAGGAGATGCCAACACAGCTGGGTCCTGATGAATGCCAGGGCACAGCCACAAACATATACAAATAATCACATGTTACACACGTGCGTACACCCATGCTAAGATATATTCAAATATATTCATAGTTAGATCTGTCAAATGTCAAGTGAGCTAATCTGGGAGATAGAAATTTCAGCACTTGTGAAAAAGAAAAGGAATCTGGAACATAATGAAAATAATATCCAGGATTGATATTTTAACCTAAAGGTGAGTGCGGAGGCTGGAAAAGGCAACTTCTGAGCGTCAGCCAATCCCAGTGCCAGAAAAAGTTGCTGAAGTCAAAGCTGAATGATAAAATGTGAGTCAGTTTTCATTATGTATTTGATCTTTAATACCTTTTTTTTTAACTAATTCCTTGTTTCATTTATAAAATACCAACAAGAATGAATTTATAGTGATGGAAGGAGAACCAATCATTAAATTTTAGATGCAGAAACTAACAAATGATTGATATTTATGCTTGATAAATGTAAATAATCATCCTTTTGTTCATTGTAATACACAAAGAAAGAATGAATTGCAAGTGAAGAAAATGTATTACTTATTTTCAGTCTTAATTAAAAGCCTGGAAAAATTCCTGCATTTGACATATTTTAAAAAATAAGTGTAGCTCATTGTTCCTTGACTGCCAGAGCTTTCCATTCCCATCTGATCTATCATACAAGAAAACACAGAGGATAATTTACTGTGTTCATTCACGTGCACCTAATGTGCAGCAGAAATACATTTGTTGTATTTACGCACTGACGGAGGAATTACGTGATCGGACCTTTATGCTCTCGATCATATTCTGTGAATTATATTTACAACGTACACACATATACAGTAAACAGTTTTAATAGCACTGTGATATGTTGCAGTGGCTGTTGATTATGTTCACCATTTACAATGACTGGTTCACTAAATGTTCAGAGAAGAAAACAATTTAGATTACCAGCCCAAACACAATGGAGAAACATTTCCCTCCCTGTTTTGGCTTCATGAGATAATGCTCAGATGATACTGGTTTGTGTTCTGAAATGAATTTTAGAGCTGAAGTGAACGGCTGCAAAAACTCTGAAGACAGATACTCTGCATAAACAGGGTGAAGGATATAGGAACTGAAAATCCTCTGCAATAAATCATATATTGCTTCTGTGATGTGTAAACAAACCGTCATATAAAATTGACAAATACAGTCTGGTATTAGGGAAAATGTATTAAGTAAAATCTACACTACCTGAAGACCAGATATTTAAAACAACGGTAAGATCCACTCAGGTTGATAAAAGTTTCAGAATGACTCCGACTTTCCATATAAAGGGACAATAACATATCAGCAACCAAGTCGATTTCATCTTTTCAACACTTAATTGTGTTTAAACTTCTAATCCGAGAGATCCACAAGATTTTACAGTAAGATCGCTCACTTTGTAAATACAGTACTGCCTCAATGGATCAACCCATTTGCAAGGGAAGATACCGACTGGTAATTTCTGCCAACAGGATTATGGTCAATGGCCACCTGGACTTTGCACAGTTAACTGTATATTGTGCAAAAAAGTGTATCTAGTACTTACACTTGTGTGTAATGCCTGGTTTGATAACTGAAACACCTGGTTATATGTACGAGTTATGACTAATATGGTTTTCCAAAAAGCCAAAAACACCCTTGCTGCACAAAAAATAGTAGTTTGTGGCTTAGCATTGAAACTAAACTCTGTCCTACAGAATCATATCAATTTGAACATAATTGATACAAATGTCTCTGGCCTTCATAACAATGTGGAGCTGAGAGAAACATTATGTAACATGAATTAAAACCAAAGCAAAAAGAAATAATAGAGGCTTTGATCAAATGGACGTCTGAATGTGTGCTGTGTTTTTCAGCAACCTTTCTCATCATTACCCAGTCTACGCTTGCTGACTTACCCATCATCTAACAATGCTGTGACACAATCAGAAATACACTGTCACTCTGTCAAATGCATCATTATGCTAAATACAATATGTCTGGCAAACAATGCTTGTGTTTGTCTTGTTTTGGTTTCTAACAATGTCTGGTCTTTTGCAACTGGAGCCTTCCAAAGCTCCCCCTGTAGACTTGTTGTTTGAGGCCGACGTTGGGCAAGACAACCCTGGACTGAATGTTTACATAAATGAGCCAATTTAGCTGCATTTCAGAGAGTTGGGCTCCCTGGCAGACCGACTAGCTACTTTAACCACACACAGACATGGATGGACACTGACACAAACTCACAATAAATCATATAACAGAGTACAATTTAACAGAATAGACACTCCAGTGGGCCATGTTAGCAAATTACCAAGACGAAAAGATGCAAAACTAGATATCTTTATTCAGCAGTTAACGCCTAATCAAGGATTGAGAGAAAAACAGGCAAAAAAAAAAGTAAAACAACACAGACCATCACAATAAGAAGAGAAACATTTTGGCATCTGTGTTGGGGTTGAGAAATCCCCATGTTTCTGGTTGTTAGTGTTAGTGTCAGCTTGGCCTGGCATGAAAGAGCAAGGGGTACTGCACCAGCAAACAGAGCCAAGACAGGCTATAACAGGCCAATGACTGAGGTAGGAGAAAAGGCTAGAAAGATGACAAAAAACAGGAGTAAACTGAAATGAGCACCAACACTCAACACATACTGATTGTGCCAATCTGGTGCCAGTAAATTGCTCTGAGCTGGAGAGCTTAGGGAGGCATCAGAGAGCCTGGGCAGCATCCTGCTCTGAGCTGCAGATCCCAAGCTGACTGAATGTGGATGCTTGGCCCAGTTGGCTGGATCAGCCGCTAATACACAGCCTGGGACCAGGGAATTAATGAGTAAGCACCGAACCCAATGCAGCCACTACCAAACACACGCACAAAAAGGGGCCATGCTTGGTCACAGGAATGCATGACATGCTTGCACACTCGAATGCCATGAAAACATACAAAAGTACCGCCAGATACACCGGTGTGCATGAAGAGCTGGCCAACACGACAGAAACTCAAACAACATAAAATCAAACTATTTTCCTGTATGTCAGGCATCTGGAAATTTAGCAACAAAAAAAAAAAATCCAATTAACTTTGAGAGCAATGATTTGTGATAAAACATCTTGGCATTGCATGTGATACAACTTTCAAATAAAGAAGAAATGCATTTTGTGCATTGAAATAGCAGCCAGTTAGTGGTGCAACAAAAGATGTTAGTGACTTTTACTGACTGCATATATCAAATACCAGAGGGAGCAATTACATTGAAACTACTACCTGACAATGTTGTTAGGGTTAACAGATTTTAAACCTTTGTCCAATATCTAAAACTAGTTTGTGTGAAGAAGAGAAACCTGACATATATATATATATATATATATAGCATTCAGTTACAGGAGTGATGGCTTAAAAAATTACACAAGGACAATGAAGCCCTGCTAGGATTTTCTTTAAATTGTAGCTAACTGCAGAAAAACATTACACAAATTCACGCAAATAACTAATTTTTGCTAATTTAACGAAAAAGTAAAAATATATTATTTACTGTACTTCAATTTTTTTATATTAACAGCTTGTTTGCACTCCAATTTTATTTAAAATATTGCAAGCGCATGAAAGCGTTCAGCCTGAGCTCCTGTATAAGTGACCTTTCCACAGCTTAGAAGACTTTAGGTAGAGCAGTTAGTGTTTATCCAAAGAGGAATAGCACTGTGCATATGATGGCCCTCCACCAACATCATGTAAAGCTTCCTCTAGTACAATAGCCAGCTTTAAAAGTAACTCACCCTCCCACCAGGCTGTGCTGGCCTACTTCCCAAAGTACTCTCATCTGGCAGAGAGACATAAAACCCCTGTAAGGTGCTTTTGAGAAACCCTTGCTTTTTATTTCCTCAAAGTTCCTATAGGTCCTTCCTTTCTTCAGCTCTCTCTGCTTCCTCCTGTCCATGTGATATGAGAGTTTATGTGTGCAAGTTTTTTGATTGTGTACTCTTTATCCATGGTTTCCCCCTTCGAAGGAGCAAGTGAATCGATAAGATGTTTACCATACTCCCTCCGCTTTTTAAAGCCTGCAGCGAACAAGCCCCTCAACATCGACCCCAAACCACACCCGCTGGTGCAGATCGAATCCCCCCCCCAATATCACATGACCGCCTTACACAACACTCACGGGAGGTCCTCTTCTCACCAGGCTGCCTCCCACTTCCTGCTCAGCCGCTGGTAACCAAGGTGCACCATCGCCATGGGCAACGGACCAAAAGAGGAGGAGGAGGACCGGGAGGAGGGAGGTGAGTCGGATAGGAGATGTGAATAGATGTGAGAAGAGGGCATGAAATCGATGAGGCCATGCAACAGCTTTGCGGCTCATGTGCCCACACACTGAGATAGAGATGCAGATGGGAACACACACACACACACACAACAAACACACACAGTAAAGAAGAGAGCAAGATGACCTGGCATTCACGACTGCCAACAATCTTGTCCATATTACATGAACGAGTAAGAATGATATACGTATTCCTCCCTCACAAGTTAAATGTTTCATCCATTTTTAGACTGCGCAAATTAATCTTCTCCACCTCCACTGACATGAATATGAGTTTTAACTTTAACTCTCCTATAATTAAAGCAGAGCTTTAGTGCTTCATGCAGGTGATTTCAAGAGTTTCATTTTACACAGTGTGTTGCAAAAGGTCTTGTGTTTCTTTTAAATGTCATTCCGCTAAAATAGGGTTGCATTTAAGCAGCAGTAGGACTAGTGATATTTAACAGGGAGAGAAATTAGAGAGGCTGTGAGAACACTCTGCTTGTCAACCTCACAGCCGAGGATATATTTATGAATACAGACATCTATGGTAACAGCTAATACCTTACTGAATTCAAATGTGTCGCCCAGATACAAAGTCACTAAGTTCATGAGAAATAATTTCATCAAAAGTTTTGACTTGGAACAACAAGGCAAGAATCACTGTGTACCTAAGATAAGATTAAAACCATGTCCATGTTATTAAAGTCTTTTTTTGAATGCTAATAAAAAAAAGTCAGATAATACATTTTCAGAATTTTCCCAGAAAAGTGCAATCTTGTTGAGACATGGCTCCTGAAACAGCCTTTCAACAACCACAGTCCAGAAAAATGTGATAAAATTTCACCTTAAACAATCCAGAAAAAATGTGGAGCCATGTCCAAGATCATCTTCACTATGTAATTTACTATGTACTGTGACCAACATGTACTATATCCTTTCCTGCTTTACTGTGTAACTTCATGTGGAAGTACATACATTTTTGTCACTGTAACAGCCCCGACTTAAAAATCAATGTGTACATAACTTCAAAATTCCTAGTGCCACTCTCTAGAGTCAAAAACAAAACAAAAAAAAAACCTATGGCAAACAGCAATAAATGAAATTCTGTTTAGATGTGACCTAAACAAAGAGATGGAGCTGTGTGATTTTTCTACAAACAAAAACATATCTCAACAGAGCACTTTGAAAGACCTAAAAGTGTCTCAAAAGGTACATACTGCTGGACTACATTTTCAAACAAGGATGTGAACTTAGACCAGAGGCAGTGTATATGCAATATTTATTAAAAGGCTAATGTAAACAAATTTTGATAATGTTCTATCCTTATACTTGATGAAATACTCCTTTAACAAACCACCCCCGCACACTTCACTGAGTGACAGACCAGTGAAAACCCTCTGCTCTGTGACCAGCCAGCCAGCACAGCAGCCACACGGTGCGCCGCAGTGGCCACTCGGCGGGGGTCAGCTCTTCAGTCGCACAGTTTCAGCTCAAGCCTCTGCTGTGCGGAGGGGAGACAAGCGCAACTGCACAAGAGCCTCCATTACGGCTCCAGCACAAGAGCCCTGCTCCATTATGGCTTTCACATAAGGGCCTTCATTCGGGCTCTTAGTCATTCTAATGAGCTGTGCTTTGCAGCACTGCAGAGCCTCTGACTCGGTCTGTGCCGGGGCCCCGTGTAACAGCTCCCACGCGACTCCAGGCAGCCCCTAATGCAAAAGAGTGCTCAATGAGGATTGTGAATTTTTTTTATTTCTGTAATTGTGATGCCTCAGAGGGCTCTTAGGCAGAGATTTAATGGTGTCTAATGGAATCTCATCATAGAACAAGAGAGAAAAAAGGACAGAGAGGGAGAACACTGACTAATGTCCCTACATACTTTTGCTTTGCAGTTCGCCCTTAATTCTGTGAATGTACAGTAATTACCTTTTTGAATGATACTTTATACAAAACATTTTGAACATATGGGTATTTTATAAATATATATATGTTTATTTACCCGTTTTTAAGATGACATGCAGTAAATGTTTGGATTAAACTCACTGGAAACAACATATTAAGCTGTGCTCTGATGTAATTCATTTGGGTATAGTGTGTTTTGATTTTGATTTTGTTGATATTGGAGGTTGTTTGTCTTATGATAAGCATCTACTGGGAGACATAATTCACCCAACCAGTAATTTACCACTGCATTACTGAAAAAAAAAAAAAAAAAAAAATCAGTTTATGTGCATTTCTTTTTATTCCATCATGTCCCTTTGGTAACTTTTCTCATCCTCATCCCACTTTTTTCTTGTTATTTCTACCGAAAACACTCCTCTCTTTCACTCAGAAATCTCTTTATCCCCTTTGCAGCCATCTTGTATATATCTTGCTCTTGGCCACGCAAAACAATCTCTCTCTTTTTTGTCTGCTAGCTACTCTAGATTAAAGCTTCTCACTCACTCATACTAAAATTTGCCTCTGCGGTACAGTTAAAAATGACAAGTTATTTCGGTGTCAGCGGTCATGATTAAATGCCAAACTGCTTTTGTGCAAAGCTAATGCACTCACAGGATACCACACATCCAGACAGTTGTTGCTCACCAGGTAGCTTTCTAAGTGACCCATCTTAATAAGACAGAAAAACATTACATCAACTAAAACTAGGTTGATGCTGGTTTTTCTGTGTCCTGAAAGGTCTCTCAGATCCATTAGACAGTGATGACTTGTCCTTTTGTCTCTGAGATGAGGTAGGAAAGTGTTGGGTCTCCCTCTGGTCCCTACACACAACCAACCAGAAACATTACCTGCTCCCTCCTGAAAGGCATCTCTGTACTTGGTCTCCATGGAGATACACTAATTCAATTACTGTGCATATTTAGCTATAATACCCCTGCCTGGTTTCCGTTTAATGAACTAACACTGTAAAGACACTCACTACAATGAAAATGTTTCATGAGGGGAACTTCACCATTGGCCTTTGTTATTTACATGGAGATTAATTCATCATGGATATTAGGAGAAAAGCAATTATTTAGCATGCAACTATCTTAAAAATGTCATCAGTGTAACATTAGAGACTATAAAATGTGGTACAGTGCGCTCTAGCAAATAATATAACAGAAGAAGAGACATAGAAGAATACAGTACGCCATCTTCACCTCTTCAAATGGTGCGCTCATGTTCTACAAAGAGAGGCATCTGTGTGGAAGTCTAAACAAGGTGTGTGTTTTCTGTCATGCGTGAAGGCATGCAGCATGTGACAGAGGAGAAATCGGAGAGAGGAAAACAGAGCGAGAAAGACACAGAGATCAAAGGTCGACACACTGACAGCTGTCTTTGATTCACCAGTAAGCCTTCGTACAGATGTGCACGTGCTCAGGAATGCATGCAGGAAACACACAGGAAAAGCACACACACAGAGGTGACAGCACAGAGCACCGAATTTACATTAATATAGCTTCTTGTTTTTCCTCTCACTTAGACAAGATATTTGAAGCATTTATTAAATTATTAATCTATTTATTTATTCATTTAGTCAGTCAGTCAGTCATGTTTTTTTCATGGTTGAGAAGCTCAGTGTAATTTCATTGAGCTACCAGATGGCTGAGGGTTTAATTAACAACTTCAAAAGCAATAACTGGAGAGCTGGCCAAATACACACACACGCACACATACACACAATTAGGTGCAAAAAGTCCTGCCTAAGCATAAATGCACGTCACCCACACTCGCCTATTAATTCATATTGCACAAAAAAAAAAAAAAAAAAAAAATCAAACAGAAAAGCAGCGATTGTACTCTCAGCATGTTTATGTACAGTTCCTTTCTCCTCGTTATGGTGGCTGCTCCCCCCAGTTCCCCAGACTGTCTGTGAAGGCGATAGTTGGAGTGGAGGGGAGGTGCTATGGATGGGCTCCGAGTTTCCACACTAAGTCACACTGCGCTGATTGGAGCTTACTGAGCTCTTGGGGACATTAAAACACCCCATCTTCTCTTCATCGCTCTCCCCCTCTCTGGCTTTACTGGCAACCACAGCCATTATTCCACAATAATGACATTATTTTGATTGGCAAAGCAACAGTGATCCTCCATCTGCTTATATTGAGCATGGTAATCAGACTTCGCTGGGTTATGTTAATATGAGTGGCACAGGGCAAAGAGCTTTTAACCCCGGACCGGGGGTCAGACGGCCTCTGCAGTTTCTGCTTTTTTGTTCAGACGATTTAGAGATCATTGCTGTATATTGACTGTCTTCACCACATAGTTCATCCACCGATTTTCTTTGCCAGAAATATACTTTCAAGAAGCCCAAAGAGACAGAAAAACATTCTCAAGAAAGCCAAAAAGTCCATCGGCATTCTCTGGCATCAGTTCACTTAACACTATGGTATGGCAGTGTTTCTGCATCTAATATCATTTTCCACCAAAACCTGCAAACTGTCTCTTATTTGTTTACTCCAGTTAAGTGGCTCTTTGTGTTCTGGGTTTATGTTTATTTGGAGGCAAACCCTGACTCAAAATGAAAAAAATATTACAGAAAAGTTCAGTGTGTGGAAAGACTGTACAAATTGTTGAAAGGCCCAGAATGTTTATTAGCCTGTACAAAGAACAGGAAAAAATGAAGAAAAGGTACATGACAGGTTTCGGTTCACTGCTGCCCTATAGAGATTTACTTTTGCAGTCTAGGGCCACGCCGTATCTACAGCAGCCACGTGCAAAGGCTCAGACGCTGCACGATAGGCTACCAGCACTGACAGATAAACCACGTGGAGGATGCAAGAACTGTGACTGGCTACTGGGGTCTTCCCTAAGCTCCCTTCTCATGCCAGTGGAGTCTATTCAGAGTGAAGACAACACTGACATAAGGACTCTTATTAGTCTACTGATTTTCACTAACAAACATATAATGATGTAAATAAACAGCAAACCTCACTCAAAGTGGCTGTCACTCTCACTTAAAAAAAAAAAAATAGCAACTGCATGTCCAGCACTCAACTATAAGTCAAAACCTACACCATAGATACATAGAACAGAACCCCTTTAAACTGATTATAAAACCAGCTCTTGTGGACATCAGGCTCTTCGACTAACTTGGGAAGCATTTGGGGCGACAATGTACCCAAGTATTAATGACATATCCTGGGTTAAATAATGAAGGAAAAAAAAAATACTTAATTTGGCACAGATAAAGTGCACCAAAGGGGAGTTGTACATATTCCCATCAGTGTGGTCAGGCTTTGATTAAAAAAAATACTCCAAATCAAAGAAGAATCTGGACATAGACACAGTCAGCGAAACAACTTGCTGTATTGGTGCACATATTAAATAAGTAAACTGTACATTAATGATAATACTGGCAGAGGTCCAACCATTTGCCAGCTTGCCAAAACCAAGGGGCATTTTAAAAGTTTGTTTGCCCGAAATTGGCAACACCCTCCAGTCAGCATGTGTTAGCAATACTAGATCAAGACAACAAGGAATTGAGACAGTTGGCTCATTTAATCCTCCCAAAAATGTTCTGTTACTTTTTTTCTACTCTTACTCTAGGTCAGAAAACCAAATGGCTTGAATTTGTTTGATTTCACAAATAGTTTAGGTCCCTAATGAATCTCGATTCAGAGCAGTAGGATTCTTAAAAAAAAAAATATATATATATATATATATATATATTTATATATTTATATACACATGAAAACAGGAAAAAAAAAATATTCTGGATTTTATGAAGAACTCTAAACCAACAACAAACATACCAGCTCATGAAATTCTGACTTAGCCTCTTGGATTAGTGAGGGTGTCTATATGTGTAAGTGTTCGTACAGTGTGTAGATAAGATACATATTTCTTCACTGTCATCCATTGTTTGCAGGGTAAACAGGACAATGAGGATCTTCAGAAGGCCTCCAGATCAATGTCCTTCCTGCTGGAAATGTCAGTCCAGTCTGTTCATTAATCTTTTGCCACACAACAAAACAAAGAGCTTGGTTAGATATTGGACCATCCACCATCACTTTGATAAATAATCCCCCTTTGCTCACAACAAAGGGAAATTGCTTATTGTACAATTTTGTCACCTAAATCAGATTCTTTTGTGCCTACCTTTACTTTCACATTAAGAGGTATATGGAAGAAACCACCAAGAGGTTTCCAGAGACTGCTTGTGTGGTGGCCAAATTAAGGCCCACAGGTTTTCACAGCAACATCTGCAATTCATCAAACTAAATTTCAACATAAATCATTTTGAAATTTACCACCTGATCACCTCAGTAGTATCACATATTTGTCCTATTTACAAAGGATGGACAACAAAACGTTGCTTGTCAGTAGAAAGAAAACATGGGTCTTTTTAAATCATATATATGGGTTTTTCACCCCCAGATGTCAATAGTTCATATATATTTTTTTAATTTCTTATGTATATTATATGTCATATACTGTATGTAGACAATAAACATACAGAACCCATTCTCCAACTACAGGTCTATATGGGCTCAGCATTATGGTTTCTGATTGCTCTTCCTCAGTGAATGTCACATGTGCCAATATTAAAGAAAGCAATTAGCCACTGTTGGCATGTTCTGGTCTGTGGATGAGTAATGGCTCGCAGGGCAGGAGTGTCTAGCCCTGATAAATTCTACTGTCCCCCTTGCCTTATTAGTACAATGACTTACTGGGAAGGGGGGGGTTGGGAGCTAAGGTGATAGACCATAGGGGGTGTCAAAGATAAACGTAGATTGACAGCACAGCGCGGTTGCTAAATGCTAATGCACCGAGTGACATTTCCGGCGCCGGCCCGGGTTAGCTTAGATGCTGCTGGCGTGCTGACAGACAGAGCTGCAGACACGGGAGGAAATATCCAAAATACCAGTGCACAGATTCTTTCGTCTTCCACATCCCTTCATCATTCGTCACAAAGAAAAGAGGGTGAGAGGCTTGAGATGTTGTCATAATGCTTTTATCATAAGTTAGCAGCAAGTTAATAGCAGGTGCTTCAGTCATTAGAAAAGAGAGCGACAGGTAAATATGGCCCTATAGGAGACCAAAGGGAGACAGAAGCATAGAAGAGGAGACATCACTGATATTTAGCCAAAGAAAAGTCCCCGTTTTGGTTCCCATCAACCACCTGATGAGTTTAGCCTGAGACTGATACTTTGTCCACTACATCCCCAAGCGTTGCTTTTGTTGATAAACTCTCTGCTTCCTCTCCTTCATCCTCCATAAGGATGATTTCTATCTCTACCCTCAATTTCCAGGAGTTGCCAGACCATAAAAGACAGGAGGAAAAACTTCTATGACTTTTGTGGCCAGTGGTTTTAAGTCGAATGCCTGTCAAGTCCAAGCAAGGTCTCATCTTTCTGGGTGGTCAGACATGATACATTTTGACTGTGTCTAATTGGCGATATTTTTAACATAAAGTGGTGTGTCAGCCGAAGAAACCTCCAGAGTTATGAACGCTACCTTTAATGGAATCTAATTAGTGGCCGGGTGTGCTAACAGAAAGTCACTGAGCAGAACAAGCACTCATGTATATGTGTGAGTATGTGTGCTCCCATGTCTGATTGCTCAGTGAGCAGTCCTGAAACCTAATGCATTGTGACAATGTGTGTGTGTGTGTGTATGCATGCTATGAGAACATGCATCATAGAGCAGAACCTTTTTAAAGGTTGCTAGACCGTATGTGTTATAAAGACAAGATATTAGAACCATTAATTTATTCTACTGCAAGTAACATTTTCAATATAAATTAGTCGGTCAATTAGTTTTCACATTTGATCAATTCAGAGCTTTGTAGGCATGTTTAAGAATAATGACATCACTTTTGTGTGGCACAATGGTGACAAAAATTAAAAGAAACATAACTTGTTCTAAGGCAAGGAAAAAAAAAATACTGACAACGATGGCTCTAAGAGAAAAAACTTAAACTGCAGCTTAGAAATAATTACAACTATTTTTCCCTCACAGAAAAATCTTGATTCTATAAAAGGTGTCGTGTATGTGGACTCAAGATTTCATATTTCTATACCCCTTCAGCAAGTGAACTTAATAGAGTTTTCTAGCGTTAAAGTCACACAGTATATAAATAATTCATTCAGCACAATGAATGAAGCATCCAAGTAAAACAACAATAAGCTAAAAAGACATTTTTGAATGGAGGGGAATTTGAGTTAACTTCTTAAGTTAACCACTACCTGAGTTTTTGTGTCAATGAAAAGGTTGTGACTGTGCACAGACAGTCACTACTGACTGGTTTGGCAGTTTAAACAGCTCACGTGAACACAATGTGACAAATAAGTGATTAAAGGATCGATGACTTAAGCACTATAGTTCAATACTGTAGTGCTTAAATGATGTTATCTTGCTTATAATATTGATAAATCTGAAAACTGGGTGTCACTAAGTCCAAGTGTATGACCCTTTTTAGCAGCAAACACAATATGCAAACAGAAACACCATTACCTCCACCACCATCAACAACAACACACATACACACAGATTACAGTATTGTTTTTGGAATTAGACGAAGACAGATTCAAGAGAGATTAGTCCTCTCAGGCAACATAATCAGATTTAGTTTTTGGCCCCGAGCATCCTCTGGAGCAGCGCTGATCTGATCTGATCCCATCGTTGAGCACAACAGCAAAAACCCAGACTTAACCCTGTCCTCCTCCATCCAACTCTCCTCTCTTCCTTCCATCTTTCCATTCTCAAACTTTTTTAAACCACCTCATTTGTTTTTGTGCTCTACAGTCATTTCTTCCCATGTCTGCCTCTCTTTCATCTTTGATCTGTACCTTTTTCTGAACAAATTATTTTTTTCTCATTACTGCCGTCTGGAGCCATGAAAGTGAGTCTAAAACGAACATTAAAGACCATTGTGTTTATTTGTGTATTCACTGTGTTAGAAATGGCAACTAGTGGGCCTATAATGTCTGTTTGCCTGATGAGCCTTCCCATGGAGTTTACACCACATACTGAGTTCATTACAATAGATCAGTGCAAAAAGAAAAAAAAGGAAGGATGGACGAAAACACACACACACGTACACACTCACACTGATATGTAAAACCCTATCCTTTTATGATGAGCAGCAGTAATTAAAAATGCCACTCTGTGTGACAGGGCAGGGTGGAAGGAGGGGAAAGAGGAGGGAAGGGAGAGATGGGAGATGGACAGAGATGGGGGGAGGGAGGGAAAGGAGTCTGGTGTGGTCCTCTCTTTTTAATGAGGATCCTAATCAACCCAGTGGAGGCTGCCCTGAGACCCCCCAGGTTCATTAGACCAGAAAAACCAGACTGCCAGTAGTGGAGGAGAAGGAAGGAGGGGTGAGACCAAGCCGTAGAAAGAAAGAGAAAAGGAAAAAGTTTTCACCGATTGAAGCAAAGAAGTGTTAGAGGGGAGGCAGCGAAAGGCAAAAAAAAAAAACTAAAGGAAAGTACAGGGAGGGTGGAGGGGTGGCCAGCAGAGATAAAAGCATGGGTCACTGGGCGAGTCACGGCTGCCATCGATCTCCTGATTGGCTGCCTGGCGGTTTCAACACGGCTGCCAAACCCTTTAATACGGGGTGCCTTCTACTATGTGTGTCTCTTTGTGTACTATCTGTGCCATGTGTGTTTGCCACCAGAACTGATATCTGTTCAACAGGACGCTGATAAGAGCACCTTACAGCTGCACCGATAAACACACCCACAAACCATCCTTTATCCCAGCCAGTGAGACAAAACCTCGAGGTCTGTGTGTGTTGAGAGTAACGTTTAGTGACGTTTGTACGCTGTGAGGTGAGGTGAAACTGTTGCAAAGTGCTATAGTGCTTCTCAGCCCTTTTCTTGTCCTCAAACACGCATTGGACAGCAGGGTGAGGAACACATATCGCTTCCAGCAGCCCACTCAACTCTTCTCCTCCCTCAAAATGCCAAGACACAGCATGTGCGTGCCTGTATGTGTCGGTGTTCATTTTGGCTAGGAAAACTCAAAAACAACTATACATATTGTTTAACACGAGCAACAGATGTGCTTTTTTACTGTTCATCTGTAAAGATAACATTAAAAAAAAATTCAAAATTATATACCATTAAGTAGATCTGTCTCTTTTGATCAGTTTTTTCTACATGGTAATTTCAAAGGTTGCAAAGAAAAGGGTTAAAGCTTAAAACACAAAAAGTACTTCTAAGTTTCGGCCCCAGGCCTTCAGGGGCTTGTGGGTGCTCATCTTTAACCAGCCAGATAACACTGGGTGCTTCTTGGCCTCATATTTCTTGACTCTTCTACAACCATGCAACACATTTTTTTAATACCCAGCAACTCAGCTAACATGCTGTCATTATACAATGGGTCCTCCACTCTGTTTAACAGCTTGCTGTTGTACTGAGCTGTACATCTTTGTGGTTGGGCCTTGGATACAAGTATATCTAAATTTAAATGGCTGCCCTTGACAAATAGGATTTCTGTGTCATTCACAACATACAATTTTCACTGAAACCATGTCTCCCGGGTTTCAATCTGTGATATTTTTAAGGCTATAATTTGGGGATTTTAACAACTAGGCTATTGCTGTTAAGGGTCTGTCTTCCCTTCTGGTGATGTTTGACTTGAGATCAAAAGTACACTTTGCCTCTGTAGAGAATATGCTGTCAAATGTTTCATATCTGGTCCCCTCTCCACATTAATTATTACACAGTTTTTCTAACAGGTAATTGTACAATGTGAGCATCAATGATTGCACCTTTTGAAACTGCAGGCTGTTTCATGATACTTTGAAAAGTCAAAAAGTATTTAAAAGTGATGCTTTCTATAAGTGTTTCAAAGCTGACACATACAGCTAAATGGATGGCATACTGTTTAATGTTACTCTCCTGTGAAGCAGCATTTATTATTGTTGCTTCTGATTTCTACTACGTTTCTGGTGGTTTTTAGCCATTTTGATACTTAAAAAAAATTCTATATTCAAAAACCAAGATGTAATATGAAATCTCTAATATCTCAAATAAAGATGTTAACTTGTAACAGTGAAAATGATTGAATGTTTTACAATACTCTCGACTATAGTTGTAAAACAGTAAGCATGAATGAACAGGCTTGTAAATGTGTAAAGTTGGCTGTGGAGACCACAGACAAACACTTTCAAGTCAAACACTGATGTTTAGGTGGGTGGACATTCTGCAGAAAGCCACCATGCACAAACCATCCACCTGTCCTGCCTACAGCTACGGTATGTGACTAGTGCACAAAGATTTGCGTGCCAGACAACAAACATTCATTATGCCGGAGACAAACAATTCTAATTCTCCTCATCTAAATAGGCATTACAGCTTAGAGGAGTAAACAGGATTCACAGAGGAGCTTAAGTCTTTAGGATGCTGTTGTGCTTTTCTTGGCTTTGAGGATACTGAAGCACCTCTCTGTGTTAAAACTCACTCCCTGGGTCGTGTGCATCTCACTGCATTAGAATAATCACCTATTTTGTTTAACTAAATTATGGAAAACAGGACTGCATTATGACTGAGCAAACAACTATTTTTAATCCCGAATGTTTAACTCGATTAAACGTAATTTAGCTGCACTCTTTCTGATGGTGTGCGTACGGCTAAATCGATACATACTTACACAAAACTTTGCTGCTTAATAAAATTTGTGCATTTAATAAGCAAATTATTTTAATCATAAACCTCTTGCCAAACCAATTAGTGATAAATTATAATCTCATGATAAATTATCTTGTGTTGACAGCCTGGGGGAATGCTGCAATCAAACATTAATTATTCATTGGGTAATTAAGTTCATAGGTGTTTCTCCCTCCCTTTCTTTGCCACTCTCTCCCTTCCTGGTCTTTCTGGAAGTGTAGGTTGAGTGTCCAGAGTTTAGTAATCTAAACTTTTCACAGGATCACTAAGCCCCAAGCTCAAAACTCCACAGAAAAGCAGTCTAACAAGTTACACTAGTCATCTGTGTAACAACACATTTTATTTACCACCTAAGATGACTAAATGTGAGATAAATGAATCAAAAACAAGAAAATATTTAAATGCTGAATATGTGCTAATGGGACACCTTGCATTGAGAGTAAAAACCCTACAGGGCTCAAGCTACCACTGCAGACACTGCACATGTCTTCATTATTGTTTTGGGGAATCTGGGAGTTTAAAGAGGGGTTTAGAGCCAAATTTAACTGTCCCTCATTGTAGTGAGTTTTTTAGACTCATCCTGATTATCAGTGCAACTCACTCAGTAATGTGAGGATCCTAAAATGAGATTTACTGTAGTATTATGTCACCAAAATTATTTCAGTTGCAGTGTGGAAAATCATTTTAAATAAACCACACGTATATACAGGTGATTTTTTTCTTCTTTTTTTTTGCTCTGCCCAAATAATCCCAGAAAAAGGTGCAAGCCAAAGTCTTGGCAACAGCCCTGAACATCATGTCAATATAGTATCAAACTGTGAGTCAACACAATCCAAATGCATCATTTATGAAAAATTAAAAAAAAAAAAAAAAAAAAAACCCAAATGTGAACCTAAATACATGGAACACACCTATCTGCTCAAATGTATAATCGTTTAATACCTGACTATCAGCGTCTAATTTAGGCACTACAGACTTAACAAAATCACTCCGATTATGCAAAACCTGCAGGAGCACTCTGGGGAAAAAAACGACTTTCTCATGACTACATATACAGTAATTGACAATTCAAACCATAGCTCTTCAATGGAAAGGTACAGAACTATTCTGAAAATAACCGGCAGGCCCAGATACGTCAGATGGAGTTGAAAGGACAAAGCGTGTTTGCGTGAAAACAATGCCAGCATTCATCAAGTTCAATTACATGGAAGAGACATCAAACTTAAACAACAAGACAAGTGAAGCAGCACTTGTTTTGGGATAGTTTTTCCATATTAAAGGTTTTTTGTTTCTTACTGGCAGAGACAGCCTATTACTAATAACAAAGATTTGGATGAAGACATGGGGAAGATTAAAGAATCAAAGAAATAATGAGATCTAACTGTCCCTCTTTGTTTTTAGCTCATAGCTTTTCTCCAGACATCTATCAGACCCTGACTCACTCTGTGCAATGAGGTGGCATGCTGCTGCCATCTAAAGGTGTAAGATGACTTTACCAAGATGCTGTTCAATGGTGTGTGTGACAGAACTGTGAAACACTTCATTACAGGTTTATCCAATACATCTTTTCTTAGTCCAAGTCAAATACTTATCCTGTGTAAAATATAAATGATCAACTAATGGCTTCAAAGTGCCACTTGTCACGGAGGATGTATTGTTGGATGGCTGTGAGAGGGTGAAAGGTTGAGAAAGAAAAATGTGAGTGATTTGATTTGACAAGTAATACTGCTGTGTCCAGCATACAGGCATGAACATGAAGTGATAACACCAATCCTGTATAAGCTCTGGCCTGGTGTAACTGCTCAACAAACATACCGTATATTCTGTCATCTAATTAAACTGAGGTAAATATGTTAGAATATACTTCATATAACACATCAGAAGCAAAAATGACACTGAACTGCAGCTGCTAAGCATATAATAACACAATCATCAGTGACAGACTTATCCAATACTGCGACTGAAAGCAAACGTACATCATTAGACACAAGCCTTTCTGATTAACAGAACATCTATCTATCAGACAACATTTATCTGCTCAAGGGTCAAGTGTCCATTAAGTAAAACATTTTCAGAGAATACTTCTAACTGGCAGTGTATGATTTTTGAAGCTGTGGGCCCAGCTACATTGAAGACTGCAAATTTCAGCTGTTACTAGGAAACTGAAGTGGCAAAGTACAGTTTGTTCCAAAGTTGATAAAGATAACGCCAAGATAAGGTTTCCATTAGAGAAAGGCATTTGTCTAATATATTGTATGAAGAGGCGACACTTATGTTTTTACAAAGGAAAAAAACAAAACAAAAACTGGGCCTACAAACAGGACAACTCACTTTTACTGTTTTCTACAAATCTGTTCTTCTCTCACAAACAACCAAATAAAAATTTTCTGAACAAGTGGCCATTTTTCTTAATCATTTCCCCTCTAACAAGATAAATAACCTTACGAATCTGGTCAGGAATTGACACCATACCTTACTTAATATAGACATTAATACTGCTGCTTGAAGAGGTCAACAAATATGATTTCAGCTGGTTTGATTTTTTACTTGGCAGAGAAGACCATTATTTTCCTATACCAGCACACCTAATCACTTCCATACCAGCCTAAAACGAAAGGACAGCCAAAAGCTTTCCTGCTAATTAAAAGTAGGCGAACTCTTCATTACATTTCAGAGAATATCCACACACTCATCATGGTTTAATCAGTGTGGCTATACTGAGAAGTCCCTTCCTCCTTCAGTGCTAGGCACTATTGTGGTGATGACTGCACTGGCATATTGATGTCAAGTCTTTATTGTGTTGGTTTAGTTTGGAGAGGGAGTGTTGATTATCTTGTAACCTCTCCACCCTTCCCTCCACACCTCTCTCCCTCGTGGCTAACAACGTCGATGTGTGTGTATGTGTACGTTTTTGTGTGTTTAATCTAATGAAAGCTATAGGCCCACAGCCTCCTTTTGCATGTTCATGCCAAAACCTCAATCAGACTCTCTCATGGCTGTGTCTATGTGCTGGGTCTCTCTTATCCCTCGCTTACATAAAAAAGCGCTTTGAAGGGTGTTTGTGTTGCTCCCCCATGTCTGACTGTCACTGAGCTGCTGCCTCTGTCCTTGTTCTAAACCCAGATATTAAAGTTACACAGCAGCAAAGATGCAGTGAGTGAAAAGAGAGATGATAGAAGATCTATACACAACAAAAAATAAATAAAGAAAGCAGGACGTGGGAGAGTAAAAGGAATACTTTCTGAAAGTCAGACATCCAAACAGGCAGACAGATCACAAAGACAGTCATGGTTAGATCCCATAGACAGCTCGCACAACCAGAAAGAGATGATAATAGAAGAGAGAGAATGAATGAGCAGAATGTAAAAGCATTTTGCTCTGCTATCACAGCCTATTAACGCCAGTTCTCCACCTTTCTGCTGTGAGATTGCAGGGCCAAAGAGAGGGCCAAAATAATAAGAATATCCTGCATGTATAAATCTATCAACACTAGCCTTACAAAGTGTGAATTCAAATAAGTTTTTGGTGTTGTGCTGAGGTGCACTCTTCTTGCTATTTTGATTTCCAAACCATTTTCTAAAGAAATTCTGTACAGTAGTCCCTAATAAGTGATGACAGCAAAATATCATGTGCCATGTCCTGACCAGTCACTCTTGCAAGATGTAAAAGACTAACTGGTGGCTAGTGAACCTGAAGTCTGACATGATTAGGTAACTGCAAAAATGTAATATATTATGAATATTAATGTTATGTACTGTCTGATCTGGCACAAGGTGAGATTTTTACATTATATAACAAACATCATCATTACGGCTCTTGGCGATGCACATAGCAACCATCTACCTGCTTCTCCACATGTACCTCAGAAAAGCGGGCTGTCGACATGTTCAGCAGAAAAGGACCAAGATGCAACCCAATGCAAAATAAACAACAGGCTCACCAGTAGTGGACCAGGCCAGTCAAAAAATACTAAAGGTGTCTAAAATACACACACAGGACATATACAGCATGACCTGCTATGTAGCTAATAGTGTGACACAGATTGCACATCTTACATCTTTATGGAGGAATTATATCATAACAATGAGTGCACAGAGCAATTTGTTGAAATTAGTAAAAAATAGTAAACCTACCACAGTCTAGGCAAAGTGCATAGCCTGCACAAGAAAACAAGCTACAGAGCTGTAACCATAATACATCCCACAGGCAATAATAAAGACCCTTACAAACATAACACAGGCAATGATAATCACTAGCAACATTTGCAGGCCCAAATTTCTTTATACAGTAATCTGAATAGCTCCGCTTCCAGATGAAAATAGTGGCCAAAACTTAACCAGTCTGGTTCCTATCAGTCTACAACATTAAGAGAGTGACTAGAGCTACAGTCCAACTCTTAGCCTGAACTATTGTTTCAGTCCAACCCTATATGGAGTTATGATAAATGGCTCATCATGTATTGTGCAAAGAACATGTGAATGTAAATCTAACCTAGTTAACCTAAGTCTCCAAAACCATGTAGAGGTTTTCTTGAAGCCAGAATTAAGGTGAATGATCTGTGTATAAAACCAGCGATATTTACATACAGTAAGAACAACTATCTACAAGAAAGGAAAGTGAATGCAAAACAAACAGCAACATTCAGGAAAAACAACCTCTACCCTTAAATGGACAATTAAATTAATTAATAAAATTAATTTTAAAAAAAAACTAATAAGTTAAATTGGCTACTACACATAGCAAGAGAGCTATGTGGACAATAGCTGAAATTAGCCCTTAGTACATTGGCAGCCTCCTGGTCTTATAAATATTTATAAGCACAGCAAGAGCAAGACCAACTAAACAAACCAGGAGCAACTAGGCAAAAAAACAAGTCCCATATGTTTGTAAAATCAGTTCTTACCTTTACTGAAGTGAAGAAATTTCTGATGGAGGTTGAAGGCGATATCAATATTTTTTCTTTCGATACGATACCGTTTGTTTATTATAATTTTTTTCCCTTTAAATCAATTCTGATACTTTTTGCTCCTTAAAGGAAAATCACGATTGCACAATAGTGCACAATAATAATTAAATCTTTTTTTTTTTTTTAAATAACTAGACTTCAAACTAACAAATTAAATTTTGATAGGCTGCCGTAATCATGTGACCCGGAACACTTTCTAAAATACGCCAGGGCTGATTTGTGGACAGAAATTTCTAAATGTCTAAAACTCTCAGAAGTGAAAACAAATTGCATGTAGCACAGTGGTATCGAGATATTTTTAAAAAATATCCTGAATTTCGAGGGGATCGTAGTATCGATAACAGAGTATTGATGCGCCAATTGCTAGTTAAAATGTGGCTGTTCTGAGGCAGAAGCTCTCGAGCTAAAGCTAATTACCTATGTTAACTAGAAAAACAGCTTTGGAGCTTCACGTCTTATCAATATTTATACTCAAAGAAAAACTAAACAAAAACTCAAGGTTTTCAAAATCAGTTCTTACCTTTACTGAAGTGAAGAAATTTCTGAGGAAGGTTGAAGAGCTGTGGCTGGTCCGAGGCAGAAGCTAACAAGCTAGAGCTAATTAGCTGACGTTAGCTAACGGCAGGAAAACAGATTTAGAGCTTAACCTCTTACCAATATTTATATGCAAACAAAGAAAAACGAAACAAAACCTCATAAAGTTTGCTAAATCAGTTCTTACTTTTACTGAAGTGAAGAAATTTCTGCGGGAGGTTGAAGAGTTGTGGCTGGTCCGAGGCAGAAGATAACAAGCTAAAGCTAATTAGCTGACGTTAGCTAACGGCAGGAAAACAGATTTAGAGCTTAACCTCTTACCAAAATTTATATGCAAACAAAGAAAAACGAAACAAAACCTCATAAAGTTTGCTAAATCAGTTCTTACTTTTACTGAAGTGAAGAAATTTCTGAGGGAAGTTGAAGAGCTGTGGCTGGTCCGAGGCAGAAGATAACAAGCTAAAGCTAATTAGCTGACGTTAGCTAACGGCAGGAAAAAACAGCTTTAGCTAGAGCTTCGTCTTACCAATATTTATACCTAAACAAAGAAAAACTAAACAAAAGAATCTCTAAGCGTTTGCAAAAATCAGTTCTTACCTTCACTGAAGTGAAGAAATTTCTGAGGAAGGTTGAAGAGCTGTGGCTGGTCCGAGGCAGAAGATAACAAGCTAAAGCTAATTAGCTGACGTTAGCTAACGGCAGGAAAACAGATTTAATGCTAGAGCTTAAAGTCTTAGCAATATTTATATGCAAACAAAGAAAAACGAAACAAAACCTCATAAAGTTTGCTAAATCAGTTCTTACTTTTACTGAAGTGAAGAAATTTCTGAGGGAAGTTGAAGAGCTGTGGCTGGTCCGAGGAAGAAGATAACAAGCTAAAGCTAATTAGCTGACGTTAGCTAACGGCAGGAAAACAGATTTAGAGCTTAACCTCTTACCAATATTTATATGCAAACAAAGAAAAACGAAACAAAACCTCATAAAGTTTGCTAAATCAGTTCTTACTTTTACTGAAGTGAAGAAATTTCTGAGGGAAGTTGAAGAGCTGTGGCTGGTCCGAGGCAGAAGATAACAAGCTAAAGCTAATTAGCTGACGTTAGCTAACGGCAGGAAAAAACAGCTTTAGCTAGAGCTTCGTCTTACCAATATTTATACCCAAACAAAGAAAAACTAAACAAAAGAAACTCTAAGCGTTTGCAAAAATCAGTTCTTACCTTCACTGAAGTGAAGAAATTTCTGAGGAAGGTTGAAGAGCTGTGGCTGGTCCGAGGCAGAAGCTACCAAGCTAAAGCTATTTAGCTGACGTTAGCTAACGGCAGGAAAACAGATTTAATGCTAGAGCTTAAAGTCTTACCAATATTTATATGCAAACAAAGAAAAACGAAACAAGACCTCGTAAAGTTTGCTAAATCAGTTCTTACTTTTACTGAAGTAAAGAAATTTCTGCGGGAGGTTGAAGCGCTGTGGCTGGTCCGAGGCAGAAGATAACAAGCTAAAGCTAATTAGCTGACGTTAGCTAACGGCAGGAAAACAGATTTAGAGCTTAACCTCTTACCAATATTTATATGCAAACAAAGAAAAACGAAACAAAACCTCATAAAGTTTGCTAAATCAGTTCTTACTTTTACTGAAGTGAAGAAATTTCTGAGGGAAGTTGAAGAGCTGTGGCTGGTCCGAGGCAGAAGATAACAAGCTAAAGCTAATTAGCTGACGTTAGCTAACGGCAGGAAAAAACAGCTTTAGCTAGAGCTTCGTCTTACCAATATTTATACCCAAACAAAGAAAAACTAAACAAAAGAAACTCTAAGCGTTTGCAAAAATCAGTTCTTACCTTCACTGAAGTGAAGAAATTTCTGAGGAAGGTTGAAGAGCTGTGGCTGGTGCGAGGCAGAAGCTAATAAGCTAGTGGTCGTTAGCTAACGGCAGGAAAAACCTGCTTTTCTCTGGCTCAAAGTGTCCAAACGACTAGAAAGGCTGGCAAACCTAACACTCCACATGGACAACAGTACAACCTGCAGCAGCTCTCAGTGTCACTGCCAGCTAAAAAAGCTAAAAAATCTCCATAATGTTCAACAGGTGCTTCCTACAGGTAGGTCAGGGTTGAGTTAGTGCCGCAGGTCATGTGACTCAGAGGTTCACATGACAGTCGCGGACATCATTTGCTAATCCTTACAGTTGAAAATTCAACAGGTTTCTGGAAAAATCAAGTTAGTAACCATACTATCTTATTATTTTTTCTCTTTATGTTTATTCCTGTCATTACAAAAACGCCTTTTTAGGCCATTAAACCCTCAAACCTGGTGAGGTCTATGACAAAAGCTTGGTGCTCTCAATTGTGTACAACAGACAAATGTATTGGGACCTATAACATAATTAAACATCAGTATTTACAATAAATACCCCTGAGTCTTCTTACTTAAACTTCTGGTGTAGAAATGGGTTTTTTTACATTAATTGTCTATTAAAATTTTTATTTGTCTATCTTGCATGTGTTTGCAGCTCTCCTTCTCAGTACTGGTGTACTATCCAATGACAGTAATTGCCAACAGAGCGATTGCTCCTCGTTAGATGCTATGGAAGGTGTAATTGGCCTTCTCAGGCGCAGCGATCAATGCTACTGTTATTACTGGGATTTCTGGCACCCAGGCCCCAGACGGCAGGCCGAACTGAGGCCAGAGGGGAACTGGAATGGGGAATAAAGTGAGGCACCGCAGCTTATTATGGCTGCACAAAGACTGGACGAGTGCTTGTCTAGGTGTCTATCGACAGCTCAGCGTCCAATCTGCATCTGCTCTGTTCATTTCATTGATGCTTTCCCTCAGCAGAATCTATGTTTTGGCTTCATCACATCCTTCACCCTGCCTCATTAATGAAATTGAGCTTCTAGCGCTTTCTATGTTGCCACACAAGCCGTGTCAAAGAGTCATACTTTGTCCAATCTACAGTAAAAATATTTTAATTAAATCTAATACTGAGTGCATTGCACCATTTGTTTATCAAAAAACATTTCAACTTTTACAACAAAGTGTAACTGTGGAAGCGTTTTTGATCATATTAGAAAATATAAAACATTGTCAGGTGGGTGAGATCCCTCTTTTAAAGCTCTCAATCTGCAAAATGAATGATGAAAATGATTTCGATTAATTAGAGTATGAGTGACTACAGTGCGTCTTTCAAGTTATCTCTATATCTTCATTACATGAAAGAACTTCCTGGGTTTGCACACCATATCAGTCTTTCTGATATTAGAGAAGTAGGCCTGTTTAAACATTTTAGAGATAAGAAAAATCAAGTTGATTGATTTCAGAATAACTGAAGGATTACCATTTTCATTCATCTCATTCAGCTTTATGTGACTGAGACAATAAAACACTTGGGGCGGGGGGGTGTTTTAAGCCATGACTACACTTCAGTAATTCAGTTAAGACATACTGTAGACAAGAAGACTAAGTAGAATTTAAAAATAAGATGGGTAGCCCATAGGACCCACAAAAAATCAGTTATTCAGTTATTTTTATGCATCACTACAGGTCATAAATTAAGTTGATTATACAAGTGAAAGTTGAAGACAACCTTATGACAATATATTTTTTTAAATGAACTCACTGGGACCCAACCCAGGGTTTTAAAACTACTATTCATGATGTCCCTAATCATCTTTTACCGAAAGGTGAAACCCCTAGAGAAAAATTTTACTTTTTTAGAGTGAAACATCCCATTATCACTCCCGTTTCAGCCATTACCAGAAATACATAAAAGCCTCAGACATCCTCCAGGCAGACACATTGTTACCACTTTTACCTGTCTGCCTTGTGGATTAATTTTTCATAGCATTAGCCGAGAATCTACCGTCCTTTACAAAGCCCACTAGGTAAGTATACCTGAAAGCATACATTTCTTCTCTAATGTGGACAAGCTTTATCAGGTCAATGATAGTTATACATCTACACCACATGATGGAGGTATTGAGTCACAGTGTAATTTTAAAAACACAATTCCCTTATAAATGCATTGGAGGTCGTCTTTTGGAGTTAGGTAATAATGTTATAGATTTTAAATGCAGTAAGTGGATTATCTAAAGGTATTTAATTAGAACAAGAGAATGCTGTTCAACCTTCATTTATATTTATTTTTCATTGGCTTAGTCCAAAGGTATTGCTTTTAAAGTGCCTATATTCTTGAACTATTTGTGCTCTAGCTTTCTGTTATTTATCACAGACTTTGTATTAATAGAAGTAAAACCATTTTTAGTGGGTAGCAGGCGGGGTAACAGTCAGAAACATGAAAGCAATGAGAGCTGAGGAAAAGATTTACAAAGGTCTGTTTCAAGTGGATGGTAACAGCAGATCTTTAGTGACACAAGTGGTTAGACTCCAGAGAAGGATCACACAAACCAAAATGCATAAAAAAACGTTATGAGGGACATCATCAAAAAAGATGCTGGATAAAGACACATTTGCATCCAAGCTTTATAACCCCCCATAACCGGTTTTATGTGCAGTAAAGTCTGGATTATGTGTTGCCTCTCAGAAATGGCCCTTTTAATGTGGCACTGTATGACTCAACACTGTCCAGAAGCAGGGATAACATTTTATCACCCACCTCCTCCTGGAATATTAATCCAATGATGTATTTATTTTAGAGAATTTACAAGGGATGATGAGATAAACTGGTAGTTATAAAGGTCTTGGTTCATGAAAATTTAATATAAATATTCTAAACATGGTAACATATGTTTTTCTCACCTGAGGCAAAATGGTTCCACCAGTTCTCACTTCATTTGGCTGTAGTTCTTAATTTTCTTTTTGAAATAAATCTGCTATTTATCAGGGCAATACATAACTGATTTACAGTGCCTTTTATATTAGCTCATATGAAATGAGATACTTGTAAGTAATTGAAATTACATTGTTTTGTTTTTTTTTAATTGTCTCTACAATAGTGCTTAAATGAGCATTAACTTTTTTATCCTAATATTGGTTGTTGCATCATGAACTGAAAATCTGTCATGTTGTTTATCAGATCCAGAATTTCTTATCTAAGCTCACAAACTAGAGGAGTACCTCAGCTGGAGGAAGAGGTTCTGAGCGCTTATTAAAATCTGAGGGAGATACAAACATTCACCATTACACTGAGCTTAATAGCCCACAGTTATTTCAATGACTGGCAGCAGGCTCTGATGATATGGATGCTCTGCAGCATTTGCTGTAATTAACAGCATCACCACATGGCACCGTGGCTTACGATCATTGTGCATGAAAGCTGTAATCATGAGCATCACTGTAACCGCCCGAGTTGATAGACTCCAGCTCAGGAAATTACACATGTGATCCAGAAATGGACCATGTGGAATATTGAACATCAATGCAGTATCACAGCTTTCAGCGTGCTCTTTGCAAATGGGCAGAAAACCTCCAAGAGTGTCTTTTTTCTCATCCACTGGACGTTTTGAAGGCTGAATCTTATCTAGTCATATATGCAATATAATGCACTTAATCTGTGCAGGGTAAAAAATAAGATTAATGCAGGAAAGTGAATTTGTTGTGTCGCACTGCCCTCTTTAGGATGCATGTGGGTCATAACGGTTGAGGGAACAGAAAAACAGACATGAGCTGCTGCAACCACAGAGGGGCAGTATCTCCCTGTTAAACAGATAAATGAGCTCACATATGATGCCTTGGTGAATGAAACATTTTCCTTTTTAATTTTCTGACCACAGTCAACTGTACTCTCTTGAAGCGAAAGATGATAGACTGAACTTACCTTGTAGGGAATACAACCAACAAAACATCACTTGTGACTGTAAAATGCATTGGACTTTTCAGGTTGTGTAGAGGCCTCGCGACTGACTGACTGGTGACCTGTCTGGTGACCTTTCACACAAAGAGCTGGGATAGTCTCCAGCAGATCCCCCTGACCCTGGTTAACAAAGGATGGTTTGGTTACCTGAGAAACATGTGTGTTCATAGAGCTGATGGTTGTATAGCTTCTTGCAAACTGTGATATAAGTGAAAGTGTTCCTATTTATGCTTTTAGTATCCACATATCCACTGTGGGCCACTCAGACATGACAAAAATACCTTCTGCTGGTCACTGGTGGCTCATTCAAGGCACATCATGACCAAGTCATGAAGAATCTATAAAATGAGCAGGATAAATGAAAAAAGCCCCAGCAGACTGGACAAGTTAAAAAAGGATGTTAATTGTAAATGAACATTCATTTACCAGTAACCTACTATATTACTTTTCAGGTCAGCAGCTTTCTGATGAAGATAATGACAACCATGGTACCAAAGTCACCCTCACTATCTCACTTTCATTTCTACAATGCCCCTGAACCAGAGCACCAACTTTCCAAAATCCTGCATTCAGTTCATCATTTGAACAGATACTGATGCTCTGACACTGCAGTCTCCGAACTGCTTGGTCCTCTGCAGGACTCCGTTCCTCCACATGATGCCAGTATTGCACCACTGAATTCTCTCTTTAGCTCACAACTGGCAAAATTGACTGAAACAGGTGACACAAGTTAACTAATATGAGATAATAATTATTGAAGTAGCTCTGAATTAGCAACACAAAGCAAAAAAAATGAAAGCATTTATCTTGAGTTATAGAGAAATGGCCACGATTCTCTCCAATTGAAGTCCATTACAGAAGATGGATATGAATGACTTTCTTTGCATCACCTGTGAGCACTGTGTCAGTTTCACGGTGCTGATGTCTGTTCCCGTTTTGAATGAGAGTCTGGTAACTGCTCAATATTCACCCCCCTCTCAATTCATCCCCTCATTCTGATGCATTATTGGTCCACTCTGTAGGGCCTGGGAAGCCCTGGGAGATAAGGAAAAGGGGCAGAGGGCCAGGCTTTGTGATCCCTTAGATAGCACCTAATCACATTCATTACTTCAATTAGGGCAGGCCAACACAACTCTGGGCTGAGACTCAGACCGCCGTCTCCTGCTGATCGATGCTAAACACTGAGCACATCCTTTAGTCTTCAGCCTCCACCCGGGTGACCATCATACTGTCCTTACCTTCACCTGCCAACCTGGTCCTGCACTGTGGGTGTAAAACTGTTTTGGAGATTTTAATAAATAATTAGCAGGATTCAATCGACAGTCAATTCCAGAAAAATACATATTCAGTGTTTTTGAAAAGGTTTCTGTCGGGTGAAGCTGTCTCTGGTGATTTACAGGTCCAACTATCTGTATCTATACGTTTAAACTACTATATGTGACTGTACTACGGGAGAAATGTGGTCTTTGAAACAACTTCTATAATGTATTTGACTTATACGACTTTACTGTTCAAGTAGTTTATTCCACTTTTAAACTTAAATTACCCTCCTCCCACAGACGGTCAGTGTGGAATCAATCGATAACACAATAAAAACATAAAGAAAAAAAAAACAACTAAATAACAGCCTTCAAATAGCCAAAGACAGTGCACAATCATAGTGCAATATATTGGCAAACCAATCTATTCAACAGTAGACCTGTGGCAGTGGTAAGAATATTAAGTGATTTAAAGCAGGAGTTGAATGCACATCCTGAAATCCTCTGTGTGCACCTCAATCCATATGATTACCAGAGCACAATCTTTAAGAAGGCAAAATTTACTGTCATATTTTAAGTCCTTGCAGCAGTTAAGCTCTGCACAATGGACCTGAAAGATACATATAAAAAATCATAGTTTCAGCTGGTTTGTGCCTAGATGTAATTTCAAGAGTATCTTTAGTACCACGACAAACCACAGAGATGCTTATTCTCCCTGCTGATAGAAAACAGAAGCTATGTGAGGAATTCACACTGGTGGTCAGTGCTGAAAACTCCAGTGTCGTGGAAAATAAGGAGAATAAAGATTTTGAGGACAGTTTCTCTTATTTTTGAGTTTTATTGGTTGAATAATCTTCACAGTGGAATCCTCTTTAGGACAACCATCCTAAAACCAAGTCCTGAAAACATGTTCTACTTTAAATTAATGTTCCTTCGGTTGAGTGCAGATGAAATGGGTTTGATATTAAATAATCAATAAAGTAGTTTTAGTGATACCTCACTGTACGGGTAGTATTGTAAATAGCTTCAACTTGGTCAGATGACTGGTAATTCATATAAAAGTCATATAAATGACAGTATTTCCCCAGAACTAAAACTACGTTTCCAATAAACACCAAACAGTCTGTTGCTGTGTTGTTTATCTTCCTATCTGGCAGCTCTGGTTTTCCACCACCCACAGCAAAAACCTGGTGTTGGAATAAAGCAGACTGCAGCGATTCACACTCATTTCCTGTGATTTATAAAAACCTAAGGCAAAAATCTGACCTTGACCTTTTGTCCCCATGTTATGCTCTATATGAGAAAGACTAAAGATAAAGTAATGATGTGATGATGTTAAAATGCTGACGTGCTGAAGTATGTTGTCTGGTATGGACGCAAGTTGCTAGAGAAAACTCTGCATGCAAATCCATGCAAAGACACACACACACACACACACACACACACACACACACACATAGGTGCAAACACCTCATTCAGACAGGAAAGGTCACACAAAGTTTGAGCTGATGACACACTGGTAGGTGTCATGAGGCGAAACCACACAACCACATTTCTAGCATGTTCTGTGTTTCCTGCAGGTGCAACATGTTATTCACTGAGGCATGTTGGGTATTTGTGGAATGTCGCCTCATACATTTACATAATGGACAGTTATGCATCAAAAATGTGACTCTCTTTTAAAAAGTTAATGACTTATGACCATCTGGTGCACTGCGCAAGGCATTTGTGTGCACGTGTGAGTCATCGGCGACTTCCCGTCTGTGTTTGGTTCCCTCCTGAAACCTTTTGCCTTCTTCCCCCGGCGACAGAAAACCTGGTGACACCAGGATGAGCGACAGGCGAAGAAGAGGAGAAATGGCACCGAAAACTGGAGGGAGATAAAATGGATAGATAAGGTCGGGGCATCCGAGAAAAAAAAAAAAAAAATGGGAAAGTGGATAGATTGCGACAGAAGAGAGAAGAAAGGGGGGAGGTGGGTGAGAAGAGTGATGCTATTGATACACTGAAGCTGCAGGAAGAGGAGAGGAAGGTGCACTCCATTTTTTGTTTTCTCAAAGTGCTATCGGAAGACATACATTACAATGACAGTGCTGTGACCACACCAACCACATAAAAAACAGACTGCCTTTATTTCATCTCCCACAGATAGGTATTAATAACAACCAGGACACACACACACACACACACACACACAGACACACACACATAGACAAAAAGAAAAAATAGATGAGCTGGAAAGGAGAGACGAAGGAGGAAGATCGTGTTGTGAGGAGGCTGACAACATGAAGTCGAGAGCAATGGGACCCACGCCTTGATTTGTCAGTGTGATGAAATAAGCTACCGGCCACAATCCCATACTCCACACTGTCTACTGACGTGACATCTAAAGCATCTCTTTTTCCTCCCTTCCCTCCTCTCCCCTTCCAAGTATTCATTTGTGCCCTTATTTCTCTTCTCACTCTCCTCACTCTGCCTTTCTCTCTCCGAGTCTCTGTGTTATCAGTATCTGACACACAGTGAATCAGGGAGTATCTTGCAGCCCGCTATCAGACCTCTCTTCATCTCCCACTGCCCCTCTGTGCTCAGGCCTATCAATCAGGGAGCCTCTGCCAGGACAGATGCCACTGACACAACTCGCATCTGCCACAACTAACACAATTAACAGGAGTCATTCACTTCACAAAGGTTAAGCTTAATGGGATGTGTGATGTAAAAACACGGTGAAGACATGTAGATGTTTTGCAGAAGCGGCTCCTTTCATTAAGTGTCAGTAAGAAGCATTTTGCCTTTAAGTGAAGCTGCAGACAGAAGAATGTAAAGAAACAAAACTATTAAAAATCCCACAACACGTTCACGTCTGTTTTATTTCTATAGCCGCAAATCACAAAACTGCCTGACAAGTATTTATAATATCCATACATTAATTATCCTTATTCTTAAATCTTTGGACATATTTACCTTTAACAGAGGTGAAAGGTACAATTGTTTAAAATGACATCTACAGTGTGGTGCAGATACATTAAAAAAAAAAAGTATAATTTAATAACATCTCACATTTTGCCTTCTCTATTTGTTTTTTTGTGGCAACTGTTATTTGGCATGAAGACGGTGATTTTTCTATTGACGTCAGACGTAAACACAAGGTGTATTGCTATAGGGTCACCCTACCATCTCCACATGCTGTAACATAAATCAAACGCACCCTTCCTGGACCGAGGCGGCCTATTTGAACTCCTCACGCCCTGTGGACTGATTTGCTCGGCCCGACTATCACCCGGCCCGACCAGCCATGAAGCCAACAGGTAACGTTGGTCATTTTTGTTGGGCAAACCACAGATTTTAATGCTCATACAGGATTTAAGTGTGTTAATTATCTACTCAGCGGGTCAGCGACAGCATCGTCATGTTGCTTCAGGACGTATTGGACGAGGTGACTGTCTGGTTGTTTTCTCTTTGGATCCCAAACACTGGTTCTCCGCACAAAGGCCTCAGGACGCTGCGTCACTTCAGCAAAGTAAGTGCTGCTTTTTGATACTATGACCGCAGTTGTTGATATTATGCCGCAGTTGTTGATATTATGCCGCAGTTTGTCGCACTTGTGATTTGATGTCATTTGAGCTTATTGTGGTTTTTCGGTGTCGACCTTAATGATGCAAACAAACATGACTGCTGTCTTTAAAACGTGTATTCCTTTACAATATTAACTTCCTGTGGCTTGTGACGCTCGTTTCTCCACCATCTATAGTTTATTACGCCGTTTGATTCAGTCGCACTGACGCTCATATCCAGGTGTTGATCATCACCTGCTGCTCCTTACAAATTTAGGCCCCATGTGTTGCTGATACGATGTGAATGTTGATTTTCTAACGCGCATGTGTTGATGCTGTTTTTCCTTCGTGTTTGCTGGATGTTAATTTCTGCCTTATGATTTAGCCATGACTCATTATTATTATTTTGGAACTATGGTTTGAATGGTTATGGTTTTGGTTTTGGTGCAGACTTGTTGTCTGTGGGCTCATTAAGAACTAGACACTTGTTGCTGCTGCATCACTGAATGTTTTATACTATGTAGACCACTTCTGCAGACCTAGAGGGTAATTTAAAGAAAATTATTACAGTTCAGGTTAATGTAGCTTGATAGAGCAAGTGGATTCTTCTTCTTTCTTCATCATTGAGTCTCAGCTTGACTCAACAGGAAGTCATTCTCATTTCTTGTTGCTCTTATTTATGCTTCATTTTGTCATAAGTGCTGCTTTTGCTCTGGGCTAGTTGCTGGCTCTCTGTGCGCTCTTTGCATCACCTGAGTGATGCTGAGGCAGAAGTAAATGCCCATCAGTGTGTAGCAGTGGCCAAATGTCGAGATGGTCCAGTAAAAAGTGACTTTATATGTTGTTAGCCACAGATATGTGTTAGCCTCTGAGAAAAGGAGGCAGCTGCAGCATGAAGGTCATGGCTGAGCTAGTAGTCATTATTGTAAACGTGACGAGAAAGGAAATTCTAACCCCAAGTAGTTTTTGTCTCTAAACCTCACAGTATAATAAATCTGTTCCACGTGCTGATCAATACCTATTGATAAGTTGGTATCAGTTGGTTTTAGGAAGCCAAATCTTCTATACTGTCTATTGCTTTAACTCAGCTTGCACAGCATCAATATGCAGCTCTCTACATTTTTCTATGACACATAAACTAACAATGTTCAATTTCAACCTATTTCTGTGATGGTCACATGAACAAATAACACGGTCGTGCCTGCATTCTCTTTCTTTTCTTGCAAACAGACTAATGCTTTGTAGAAGTTGAAATCACTCAGACATCTGCAATAGCATTAGCCTTCAAATAGCTAATGGTGGTCAGGCCCTTGAATCCTGAATTAAGTTAAATCTCATGCACAAACATGTGACGATAGGAGGGATAAAAGTATGTTTGAGGCTCTCATCTATTATTGAAGAGGCCTCTAGATCCAGATCACATCAGGCCTGGGACAGTAGATAGTGTTTCATGGTGACTTTGTCTTTAAATATTCTCCTAGATTGAAAGCTTCAAAGTAAACTTCAATTACTGCAGTGATTAGATCTGGCCTGCTCCATTAGAGGACATTCTAGCTTGGGGGGGACAGGCCGAGAGAGCAGGGTGAGGACTCCCAGACCCCCAGCCAAGGAATTACTAACTATTGATCTTGCTGCCACAAGCCATCTGACAATGACATTATAGTTGTGCAGCTACAGATGAAGCAGTGCAGTTCGGCACAGGGGCAGATGCAGTCCCTGCAAAGCACTTAGACATGGGCATCGAATCTGTGTTTCATTTGGGATGGGATAGAGAGTCAAAGGATTCCTGCTGCTGCGGGTTAAGGTTCCAGTTTGATTTATATTTTATCATTTAGTTTTTAATAAATTGTGGATTAGGGACATAATTGTAGTTTTTTTTATTGAGAGAGTTGTCGTCTATATCAGCTGCTAAAGAAAGTGTTTATGACTTTCCCTGTTGGACAAGTTATACAGATGTTTTACAGCTTAACAAGCTAATGTAAAAAAAAAAAAGCTGAATTTGAAAAATGTGATTGTTCAACCCTTGTGGTAGTTGTCAACATGTTATATTTCATGATCCATGAGAATTTTTAATAATCCTACAATAAAAAATGTACCTCTACATATTTTACATCCTGCAAACTTCTCAAATTCACATTCCCATGCGGTTTATTGCAGAAATGCTGCCTGTCTGGACAGTCAAGGCAAAACACGTAGTGTTTAGGGAAAACCGTTGCCTGTTGGCGTGATTTCTTTTCTGTGTGTGGCCTCATGATAGACTGAAAATCAGTGGAGGGTGTGTCCAACCTTTTGTGCAGTGCATGTTGGCGTAGACCTCACAAGTTTAGAATGCATTAACTTTCTGGTGCAGAAAATGGATTCATGGATGGAAAGAAAATACACTGCACCATAACAGCACAAAACAATAATAAGGCTATAAGGCAATAGGTAAGACTGGCAAATATCTAATAACTCATTATACACAGGCTTATAAATTATCATTAATAGACAGATAATTTTAGTACTCTTGGAAGAAATTCTTAAATAATAATCAACAGATGTAGTTATTTTGCACATCCATACATATGGTGTATTCAAGCTATAACTTTCATTCTTTATAGTATAGCCATTAAAAAAATCATTTCTAGTTTGTATTTTTGGATGTTTCTTAATTTGCGTAGACATTTATGGAACTTAGTCCAGGACAGTATTGTCCTACTCCAGGTAAATGCTCCTATGTTGTGATTTGATTTATATATAAACCAAACCAGAGGCCACTTTAATGTAGGAGAACTTCACATCGTTCAGAAATAGTCTGGAGTTTTTGTGCCGTAGACCTTTTTACCAGCAGACTGAGTAGAAATGATGGGAAAATGTCTGACCTTGATAATGATGATAATGGTCCTGATGGTTTTCCTCGTCACAATGCCAATACTGTTAATAATGACAGCGATGATGATGGATATGATGATGATGATAATGATGATGGTGCTCCCAGTGATGGTGCTGGCACTGTTGATGCTGCTGATGATCGTGGAAATGAGCATGTTGATAAGGCCTAAACATTTTCTTTGAGCATGCATGTCTCCTGATAACAGTACTGTAAGTCTACACTGATAGTCCCACTGATCATCTTATCTGCTGTACTGCATCTCACTGTCAGACATCCACTTCCTTTTCCTCCCTGTTTCCAGCCTCCTGAAATCCATTATAACATGATCAACACTGTGCACACATCCATAATCCTGAAACAAACATTCACTTGTAGAAACTTGAACAGAGGAGGGTGAGATTTGATTTTAAAATAAAATCGGGGTGTAATAAACAGCCCGAATAAAGGTCTTTGGGGAAAGTGATGAAGAACATGGGCACTCAAGCAGGAGAGGGAAAGATGGAGACAGAGAGGCAGAGAGGGGAAGGAAGGCGAGCGAAAAGGCAGGGGGAAGATAGATCACGGTCCTGAGCGATTGTGACAAGCATAGACCCTATCAGCCGCTGTTTGTTTGCACACTCCCCTCTCTGCATTAAAGGAGCCGTCCAGGCCGCCGGCAGGCCGCGAGCGCTCCATCTCATCACCTGACACGCCAACAGATGTTATGGGCTGATAAGAGCCCCGCGGCCCCCTTCCCTTTGCATCTACGATTACCTCAACACAAAGGAGAAAGGGTGGTGGAGGAAGGAGGTGGAATGGAGAGAGGGAAGGAGGTAGAGGAGTGAAGAGAGGAAATCAAATACTTCATGATGGCCTGGTGTTAAAAAAAAAAAAAAAAAGAAATGAAATGGAGGTGGTGCGTGTGTGAAGGGGGTGGAAGATTGAAAAAGGGAATGAGAAGGAAAGATGGTAGGGACACACTCATTTGTCCTGTATGAAGTGGTAAATGGCCTCACTGTGCTTCCTGGCCCTACGCTGTTTGTCTCTTTCCTAATCGGCTTATTCCATAAGCACTGCTGCACCATCGTCATTAGGCAATGATAATGATATTATTTAACAGGGGATGAGAGAATTAAGGAGGCGCGCTATCTGATGGCTAGTTTTGTTCGCTGCCTCATTTCCTCATCCTCGGAAAATGCAGCATTTCCCAGTTGATAAGAATTGTTTTGCAACTGTAAAGATGCTTTAATGACAGCCACATCCATCGGCTTTATTGCCTAAAAACACCATTACTCCAACTTTTATTGTGTATTACATGGCTGGTTTGTTCTCCAAATAACACTAACTAAATTGGGATGTCAAAAAAATGCTGTGTGGAACATTGGTCTTGTTATGGCAAATGTAACCCAATCACTGCAGTAAATACATACATATCTCCGTCTCCCTCCCTCTGTCACTTCCTCCTGATCACTAATTTATGATATAATTTAACAGCGGTTCTATATTTGTTCCACTAAACACTTTGCGTGGCATCAAATTACAGCTCACAAAAGATCATAGAAACCCAATATCATGCATCCTATTCTCAGCCAATCTGAATGGAGAGATTGTGTTTCTTTTCTTTTCCACTGCTTGGCTCCAAGTCCAGAGGGGGATAGATGACATTACTAAACACAAATCAGCCAATAGAATAAACAAACTCGGGGGATAAACAACAATGCAATCTCCATCTACGTGTAAACAATATGGAGAGTGCATGTGTGTGGCTTCTCTTGATGAGATTGAATATGTGTAGATGATAAGCCGACCAAGGTAATCAATGCAGTAATGATGAGGGGGGTGGAGTGTGAAGGGGATGGGTGGGTGGGTGGGTGGGGGGCACCAGGTCCTATCGCAGGCAGTCATCAATGGAATTTCTAAAGCGCCTTGACTGTTTTGTGTGTGTGTGTGTGTGTTTGTGCGTGGAGCAAAAGCGTGACAAACGCGTCATCTCGTGTGCGAGAGAGATAAGCTCTAAATAATTGCAGTCTGACAGGCCTGAATAATGGCCAAATTAGACAGAAGGTGCACATTATTACGAGCGGCAAACATTCAAGGCTGGTTTGAGATGTAACTTGGCTTGATTAAGGCTGCGATGATGATGATGATGATGGCGATGATGGTCTTGTTAGACCCCCCACATGCCATCCTAATCCCATTTCCTCTCTTCCCTCTTTCGTCTGCTTTTCTGTGGATTAGCATTGCGGGCTGCTCCACCGAGTTACCTGTGGACGACCTCCTGTTGAGAAGCAGCCCACACACTGAGAGTAAAAGAGGGATGAGCAAAGAGAAAGAAGATGAGTGAGAGGGGTTGGGGGGGGGGGCAGCTATGGCTGTTGATAATCAGTGGATAAAAAGAACCGAACAAGGTCAGGGAAAGGACGAGGAAACAGTCGGGTGAAGCTGCGTTTGTGGGGAAGGGGTGTGAAAGGAGTGATGGCAGAGAACAGAGGGAAGATAGAGGAGTGGCAGCTTTGATGTTGATCAGCTTTGGATTTGGTGTTTTGTCTGTGCTGCGGTTACGCCACGCTCAGATAGAGAGATGAGAAAGGCCTTTTGGAAGCCTTCGCTTGGTTGGTGCTTACCTGAGGCCCAACCAAAACAAGGAGCCTGTATCCACTGCACGGATCAGAGCAGTGGTAGAGCATGACCTAACGGCAGAGAGACGGGCTGAAAAATGACTGAATCAAGCATGTAGGGGAGGAAAAACAGACCTAAAATCAATTTTCCCACCTGACATAAAGCTTTATGGTGTAAATCATAGCATATACCAAACTAAATTACATCAGACTAATGTCATTTTGGACTGACCTTTTAAAAGTAAAGCCACAGTTAATGCTTTTTCCAAAAATAACACGGACCTTTGTACAATTTGGTGGTTAAAACTTCCCTCAGCGTACGGCTATTAGCGTTTGAATAGAGGGTAGTCTCCTTTGACATGCATTATAAATGACAACAAAGTAAAGCATATGATATATGATATACTGAAACACGTGAGCAGGTCTGTGCAGCATGTGGTTAGTGGTTAATCCTCACAGCCAGAAGTTTCTAGATAGTTCCTTAAAGTTTCCTCACACAGTCCAGAAGTCACGCAAGCTGCTTGAGCTTCACTACTGTGGGGTCACTTATTGTGCAAACCAAGGTGGTGGAAGACATGTACAACCAATAACTCCTCAAGACATTCAGCTTAAAATACAAGATCGGGGACGTAAGGGGAACTAATTTGTGCGTGATCTGGTAATTGTGGCAGGTGTAAACAATTAATCAAGACAGTTTCTGTATTTATGGTAAAAAATAAATAAATAATAAATACTGGTTGCTGTATTGTGGTAACGTGTCCAGAAGAAGCTCAACGTTTCCAGGTGTATTACCAAAAATCATTGGCCAAATTTGAATAAAGTCACAATAAACTAGAACGCGTTTCCTTTCCGATGATACCAAGCTCATCAGTATAACCCTTAAGGACAACAGCTGGTTTAACTTGGCTATGAAAAAGGAGGGTATGTAACAGTTTTTTAAGCCAATGAACTACACCAATCAGAAATCAATACATCAGTAACACGTATTGCATAAAGATACCAAACCTAATCCATTACTCAGGTCAGTCACACAGCGTTCAATAAAACTGGTGCAACTGTGACTGCACCTTCAACCATGTGACACACTGAGCAGAATGAAAATTGATGCATAGGATGAGCCGACTGCATCGTTGAAATAGCAAACAGTTCCTGAGGAGCTAACAGAAGCTGTATTGGAGGTGTCTTAGATAGTTTGGATCTATGACAGTATTCCCTGACCTTTTTCCCAGAAGCAGGATAATTTCAGTTTTCGAACAGGACTAGTAAAAAATCTATTTCAAACACCCGTCTGATACAGTATCACTGGGCAGATCGTGTCCATAATCTCCACGCTGATCACTGCCCAAGCAGACGGTTATCTCTGAATGATAGTGACTGGGAGATTAGTGTTTTTAAATGCTTATCCATGTAGACCTCCCCGAGGTGGTCGGGCTGCACAGCCTCCGTTGAATCGCGGCTTCAGATCAGAGACTCAGATGCACAGATCCAACATGTTGGCTTTTGGGGGAAGAAGAGAGGGGATGGGGAGTGTGGGGGGGTGGCTGCAGTGGATCATGTACATAATCACTTGTTTATCACCGGAGCATCTTGCCAAATCTCTAAAACACTGCTCTAATCACAATAACCACAGCAGCTGCTGTTTAACTCCTCTGTTTGCATCTTTGTATGGGGTCAGCAGCCTGCAGGTGTTTTTGGATAAAAATCAGCTAATGTTTTTGTACTAATATAAAATATCTCTGAATATGATTATCTTTAAAGGAATACTGTTACAGGTTTGTGCTTTCTAAGACCATAATCTGTGTGATCGGAACCGAGTGGTCCAAGATGCGTTTTGTCTAGATCAGCACAAAAACTAGTAACAGGTGGAAACTGCTAACTTCTGGTTCTGTCTTACACTTTATGTGGTATCTATGAGAACAGCTGCTGCTAATGCTACAGAGAAAACCACGTGTGCATCTGTTTAGAAAATATGACAAGAATCTCTCCTGCATGTTGATCATTTATGGAATAAATATCCGATCAAACTCCAACACGTCACCCTGCCCGCTCTATGGGTCAGAAGAAGCAGATCCAAGTGTTTGTTTCTGTGTTTGGGATCAAATCCTTTATGCTCAATAAGCTTCCTGCTACCTATCGGCTGTCCTCATCTACCTTGGCCTGGTAGGAGACGTTCCAGTGCCAGTAGGATGGAGGGGAAAACTCCAAATACTAAATAAGCCTTATCTGCTCCTACTGCTCAGCTGAGATTAGGAGATGAGTAAAGGAAGCCAGCAGAAAGGAAAGAAGAGAAGAGGAAAGGAACCAGATGGGGAAAGCAAGAAAGCTATTGGAAAGCAAAGCAATGGAGAGTAAATGGAAAAAGAAGGATAGCAGGGTGGAAAGCACAGGGACCAAGGGCACATGAAAAGGAAAGAGAAGGGAAAGGAAGCTGAGAGGGAAGAAAAAATTAAGAGAGGACCTGAATCCAGTGTAATGGAAAGGAAAGTAAAGGATAAGAAGAAAAGAAGGGATCAGAGGAAAATGGTGACAGAAGGTAAAAGACCAGATGATGATACACAGGGAGAAGCAAAAAGACCAGATGTGGGTGTTAAATAAGGAGTTTTGGGGCTTTTTCAACCAGTTCTAAACTACTCACCGCTATAACTCCTCACTAAAGAGCGACAGAGTGGAACCAGCTTCTGTCTTTGGAGGGAAGTGTTTGTTTTTATTCCATTACTGAAGCGAGGTGTGGGGTGAGAGGGTGGCAAATGGGGGAATTTGGGAGTGCTTGGTGAGCGGGTGCATGGAGAGAAAAGCCAGTTTGGGGACCACAATCTCTGGAGTCCAGTCTGTCCATGTCGCCCTGTGAATCCCCACAGCAATTAGAGGCGAGGAGAGAGAGGCCACAGGGAAGTCCAACAAAGCACGCCTACATGTGGATGCTTCCTAACCATTATATTCTTTTCTTATGTAACGTACAGAGAAAGGACGACGAGGCTGCAAAAAACTGAATCCTTAAAACTGTGGCTCACATAGTTTTCAACAAAATTCAATTTTATTTCCTTACCTGAACAGGTTTATCATCTTTGTTTATCACCAGGTCACCTTTACTTCACTGTGCATGTGTGATATGATACGTTCTTGTGATACAAGACAAGTGTTTTCAGTGAAAATCAGTGTTTCAGTGAATGAAGTCATTACTGTACAATTAAAGCACATAGAACTGATCCTGGTCAATAGTAGGAGAACCAGTTCTGGTCAAGTGAAACCAAAGTGAATTAGTTTGGATCAGACAGGGTCCATTGCTGGTGTTGGCAAACAGAGTAGAGAATGAAGAACGATTTCCAGTCTCAAGACATTTGGCTGAAGAGACATTTTTAAACCTAAAAGTGATTCCAAACATATTGCAGATAGCCACATATATGCCATAGGAAACCGGTTGGACGTATTGTAAAGTGAAAGGTTGACCCGTTATTGGTCTGATATGGGGTTTGAGCTGGAAACTGTCACAAGAAAAATGTGAAAAATCTTTACATCCTGTGCTTTTTGTTTCATGAAAACATTGAGTGACTTTAAATTTCAAAAACTTGACACTGCTACATGGAACAAGATATTAATCAGCATAAAAAAAAACACCCACTGAATTCTCATGCTGTCACAAAGCCACCGACACAATTACATCATTAGCGTAAGTCTATATCTATTAAACTTTTCCTTAGTGACTAAAAGTTCTGATCTTTGCTGTGTTTTTGTTACTCCCACACTGTCCAAAGATTTTGAGAAGAAACAAATAACACCCTCATCTGACCATCGCAGCAAACGATAGTGAGATTCCCTCCGTCCTTCATCGTAGGATGATCCTAAATCCACATCCCATCTCTCCTCACACCCACAGTTTTCACTTTAAGTCGAATATCACCGCTCACTCTTTGCCGGAGCTTTAAAGCAGTGCCAGGGGCCACCCACTCCAGCTCTTATCCCCTCTTCTTCCCCTCTCCTCCAATGTCCATCAGTCATTGTTTCCATCCCATCCTCCTCCTCCTCTCCTCTTGTCTCCTCTCCTCACCCCCACCCACAGCTCCTCAGCTTCGATCTTGATTTCTGACCAGGAAATATCTACCGAGGGCCCGTCCAGCTACAATAACATTCAATAAAAGAACAGGGTGGCAGAGACCGGACCGCTGATAATGCCACGATTTATGGGCCCTGCTCGCTTGTGGGCTACAACACCCGGACTCTCACACACACTGTAGTCCTATGCATCACGGAGGATGTTTGCTGGCCCTTCTGACATGAGTCTTTCATAGCACCTGAGATTTCTCATAGTTTTCATGTAGTTGTTTGTTGTTGTTTGGGGTTAAGAGACTTATTTTAAATTCGGGCGATAAATCAGATAACTGGCAGTGGCCAGGAGTTTCTACCAGTAGCTTCAGTTGAAATGTGTCTGTGGGTTTGAAGGTTCTTGTTTGTGCAGAAAAACTTTACATGTGACATTGTGGTTGTTCTTTGTTAAGAATAAAAGCAGTTGCTTTGGCTTGAAGGAAGCTGCGTCAAATCAAACACAGGCTGGGCTGTAGTTGTTGTTGTTGTTGACACTTGTCTCAATCCCCTTTGTTCCAATGTCCATATCACCGGCCCACCGCACTCTGATGTCTGTCCAAACAGGACTACAAATGGCTGCCATCCCGCACTCTTTAACGCGGTGTGGGACTGTGCACTCCTCCTCAGCCTGCTCCAGAAATCTGCTGTGACCAATACTGTCCGACCGGACATGAAAAGACAGCGTCCCCTCTTGCCATGACCCCTCAGGGTTGGAATTGATTGTGACACCGCTACCCACAAATCAGTGGGGTTTCAGTCCATCTGTGCCCACACTCCCTTGGTCGGAGTGGAGCGTCACCGTTACGGGATGAACCTCCGGGATTCGTTCCCCGTCCTGCTTGTGGTCCCGCCGTGGTTATCTGCTCAGGGCCAGGCAGCAGGGACAAGCGTGGGACGGAGGGGTTGGACTTGGGTGGGGAGGGAGGGGGGGCAGCACCGATCCGTTTTAGGACAGTGAGGGATCATCATTGTCTCCTGTCTCACCCTGTCACTTGCTATTACCAAACCACCGCTGACATCGTGTGTGTGTCGGTTTGTGATTCTACAGAAGCCGTACTAGATGTGTGGTCTTGGCGTCGATCTCGCACATGCGCACAAACACACACTCTCCATGCAGAAACACCGTCAGCACTACAGGCGCTTCTCAGCAAACCTACACATTGGATTGTGAGTGGTACAGCTCTTCCTAGCAGGCTGTGTGTGGGAGGGACAGAGCCACAGGCACTAAGTGTCTCTATAGCCCTTGTGAAATCACATGTAGGCTGCGATGAGCCTCCAACCATACCAGGCACAATCACATAGAGAAACACAGGGAGCCGAAGCTTTAGAGGACCACCAAGGATAGCAGCATGGCACAGGATGCCTGGGCTGTCTTCGTGTTAAGGCCTTTTTCTTCACCGTTCCAAAGTATTCACCACTTAAAACAGATTAAGAGCTTGGGGAATAAACAGGGCCGATGCTACGAAGTGGGGAAACACAGGAGGGTTTCAGGAATTAGAGAGCAGGACGAAAGGGAGAGAAGCCTTTTAGGAGATAAAGCCTCAAGAAGCAATCGGGATTGTTCCAATATTAAGGCTGTTGTGATGAAACAGATGAATGGATGAACAAAAGAGGGTAGAACAGAGACACTTGGATTGCTTCATGGGAAAGGAGCTACTTTTTAAGATCTTCAAAAGCTCAATTTTGGACTCGAAACAATAGATAAGATTGTTACTGTAGATGTTCTTGTTTTGTTAGTCGTATAATAAGTGAGACCACCACCCAAAGGAAGCCCTCAGGATGCTGCAGACTGTCTGCCTGTTCATTTTGGCTTGTCTTGGAGCTGGAGGAGGCGGATGGTGTGATGGTTAAATGGTTTGGTGAAGCTCTGCCGCCATGTCCCCCGTCCTCTTCCTCCATTGTTTCCTATCCACTGTTGTGTGTGTTGGGACAGATTGCTAAGAGTGGGAGAAATACATCAGATTAGACGTCTATGCATCTGATGAGTTTCCTATGGGATAGAGTGATTTAATGCTTTGCTATTTCTGGTCTGTTTTTCTTCTTGATATAAGCCAATCAGTAGTCGTATAATGATGACTGTTAGACAGTTTTTGATAACATAAGCCCTTAGATCACAGATGTAATCATGCAAATGTAAATCCTGAAGCACAATGAAGTCTTGGTATAATACTCACCGAGTCAGAGAAGTATTTTGGGACAGTAACAGTTTTGGTCGTATTTAGATAAATGTAGCAACCATGTTTATTTCTTAGAAATCAAATATATATGACACATATTAACATATTAGCCACAAGCTGACAGTATTTCCTGCACCTATGGTTATTCCTTAGGTGGCAAACACCAATTTTATGTTCTGCGTTTTAGATTTAAAAGAGTGAAGATAACTGGTATTTAATAACCTCTGGCTTCACACCAGAAACAACAGCATTAGCATCGTCCTTTAAGTTGCAGCCTAAACATTTGACTCCAGTTGTGAGTTTATGTGCTGGTCAGCCTGCTCTCAGACAGACTGGACCGTCATGGGATTTGATAGAAAGGGTCAGATGGGACTGTCGCCAAAAAAACCCCTGATGAAGCAGGAAGTTTTGAAACAGCCGCACACTCAGATCAACAAAATAGAAAAGACAGAAAGTGAGTGGGAGGCGGAGTGAGAGAGTGAACAAAGTGGATGCTGCTGTTAATCCCTCATCGATTCAGTCATGTTTTTTTTTTGTGTTTTTTTTTCTAATCTGTGGGCAATGGGGACCTGCAGAAAACACAGCCGTCCTTACAATAACATTTAACTAAGTTGCCATAATGATGGAGATGATAATAGAGAATGCCACCAGCGAGCACGGTGGGCGTCATTGTCCTTATTGGCCCCCCTCTGGTTTGATTTGCACAAAAGATGTGAGAGGGAGGAAGATGATTACCATAACAAACACACACTTGCAGGCGCACTCTTCCCCGGGGAAGTGTCAATCTAAGTGGGAGAGTATGTTGACATTTATAACCATCTGGGGGGGACATGGTTGCTATTTCTCAGCTGTTTAACTTCAATTAGGGAAGGAAGGGTGGGGAAGGAGACAGCAGGGGGAAAAGGGGGTAAAAGGGAGGTAAAGGGGCCGACTTGTTACTGAATGGTTAAGTGGCAGCAGAATAGGCACTAAGGGGGGGAAACACATTTATGGGTGTCTCCTAAAGAGTTTGCATTGTGCCCCAGCCTTTGTGGCTTCACACTGATGGAGGACTGCTGATGGCTATAGGAGATTATGTATTGACAGAGGATGTTAATGTGGACCTGGGCCTTTTTTTTGCAAAGAATGATTACACTGAAACACCGAAAGCCAAATAAATATCTCAGACCTTTCCTTTTTTAAGGTCATACGCCGCCACCCAATATTTTAAAAATTGAGATGGTAGATCCCAACAGACTGGACCATGAATGAAAGACGGGCAGAAAGAAGCAAGAAAAAAAAAAAAACCCCCAATAATGAAACGATGAGGAGGGAAAAAGGTCCTATTGGACAGGAAATAAAGTGTGCTGTCAGTCAGTAGCCGCGGCGCTGCCAGAGTCACATCTCCCAGGTTATTGCTTATTGTTTACTCCCCTCTGAAAAGGTCAGAGGTCACAGCGACCACATCTATTTTTCTCTTCCACCCACTCGCCCCATTCTTCTCCAAGCACAAGGAAGAACAAAGAGCGATGGCGGGGGCGGTGGAGGGAGAGGGATGCGGTGTGTGGTTGGAGGGCGAGCTGGTGGTGGTGGCGGTGGAGGTGGGTGGGTGGGGGGGTTGCAGAATTAGAAAAAAATATAGAAAGGGAGAGCAGCGATCAGACAGTGCTGATAAGGAGAGGAGGCAGGGGCGGGGTGTTGCTGTGAGCTTTTGGGGGGTGGAGGTGGGAGGATGGGGGGGGGGGTGATGTGTGTATTCAACTCCGGGCTGACTCCTCTTATGCTAATACAGCCAATTTCCTCTTTTATTTCATTTCTGGAGCCGAAATCTGCGATCTGCGATAAGGTTGCCGTGGCGACCGCCTGTTCCCCGGGCGGATGCGGGCAGCCGTGTGATGGAGATGTGTAAGTCGGCGGGAGCAGCAGGGAATGAATAATTTAAAACTCCACCAAGCTGGAGAGATAAGAGAGAGCAGGGCTGAGCACCCCCCCTCCCCTCCACGCACACACACACACACACACACACACACACACACACACTTTGACTATCCCTCACCCTTCTCCATCTCTCTCTCTCACCCCTCCTCACAATCCGTCTCTCTACCTCACCCCTAACTCTGAATCCCTCCTTCCCTCTGCTTCCCCCCTTTCACTTTCCATTTCTCTCTCTGGACATCCAGGGCTTCATCCTCCAAAGCAAGCTGACCTCCAAGGTCAAGGGCATGATGGGTAATTGAACCAGCAGTTTGGGGGATAGTGGGAATGGGCCTATGGGTGATACAGCAGCAGAGACGAGTAGGCGAAGGTGGAGGAGAAAGGCCGGTGCTCCCTTTGCCTCAACGTGTTTTCCTCCTGCTCGATTCTAGATGTGATTAATTCTGAACCCAGCGGTTCTCGCTCCGGCTGCCAAGCGAGGGAACTTTGTGTACTTCTAGTTAAGCCCACTTGGCTCGTCTCTTTCTTACATTAGTCCCTCGAACAACAGCCGCTCTCCAGCGCACAATGGCCCAACACTTGAATGTAACACATGCTTGGAATAGTTGAGTGTTCCAGCTGAACGGTGCTCCCATGTAAACACACTGAGGCCTCCCAGTGACTCGATGGCCTGAGGGGTGTGTGTGCGTGTGCGTGTGTGTGTGTGCATGCGCAGGGGTGTGGTTAGCACAGGTGAAATAGTTTTAAGTTCAACTTCCCAACTATATTAGTCTTGATGTCCATTAATTAATAAGATGAACATGCAGACTTGTTCATTTTAACTCACATACACTGTCCTGCTACAAATACAAAAACCACTGAGTTACAGCAAAATGCACGATCTCCTCATGTGCTTAAAACTACATTGACCAGTCTTCAGTAGAGACCAAAAGTAGCACAAATGTGATGATATATTCATGAGAGTTTTCACAACTTCAAATATCCAATGTAATGTTAAAGCTTGGGGCCTTTCAAAGGGACAGTTTTCATGGAGGAGAGGAGAGACACTTTGTTACCCACGATACACTAAAATGCAAAACCTGTTGCTCCATCGGCGAGCTTAGTCTGGCAGCTCCTGCAGCCATGTGGTGTTTTGGCAGTTTGGACGGCAGATTGCTGGAAATTGATTCATCAAAAACACAGATAAAGTACAGCAGGTATATATCGCAGTGAACTCACATGTGAGTGACATGCAGGAGTGTGAGAGCACGCTGCCCGGGCTCTTTCTTGTATAATTTAGGTTCTGGAGGCGATCATGCAGATCACTGGCTCGGTCACTCGGCTCGTTTGGGCACCGTGCGTTTTGTTACATCCTCGACTCCTGTCTGTCTGGCCCGCCAAACTGTTTTCATTCCACGAGGCTTTATCGCCATGGAGATAAACAAAGCTTATAAACACCCGTGGGTCACATCCAGGTGAGGGGTTCTCGTTGAGGTGTGGTTCTGGCCACGGCCCATCTCCTCTGGACCTCCCCCCATCCTCGGGGTGTAGGTACCTGTCCTAAAAAGACTCATGTGGATGGGAAAAATCAGAACAAAAAAAAAAACAGATTCATAAACCAGCCACACAAGGAGCCCGCACAGGTGAACTCAGCCCAAGCGTGAAGCCTTCATCCCCATGGCGCCAGTCGATGCACATGCGCACACACAATAAACACCAAACATTGCAATCACCTGCAAACCAAGCTTTAAAGATCGCGTAGTAATGTTGTAGTTTACTCAGTGTTGTTCTCTGAAATAAGCTTTTTAAAGCAGGTTTTGTAGCACGTATTCTCTCGGAGCACCACCTCTCATCTGAGCAGAAGATCTCGGCCCACATCCTCCAAGGTCGTCTTCACATCGCGGGATCAGAAACTTGTTTTGTCTGCTGAGTTAAACGTCTCACATTCCTACCTCTGACCCTTTCTGCTCACGAAGAGGCACACAGAGCAACACGTACAGCTCAGCAACAAACACGCAAACAAACCAGATATGCAAAGCTGTAAACATGTGGGTTCCTCCTCTTCTGCACAAAACACCTGCAGTTCCTCCACCTGACACATGGTGGCACTACGTACATATTGGAGACCTGCAGCGTGGGCTCCTTTCATTCTGCCGCCACCAAGCAGAACAGGAGTAAACACACACACACACTCCCTCTTCACACACACACACACACACACACACACACACACACACACCTAGCAGATACTCCAGATTACATTGATAGTACCAAAAATATTGGCCCATAGAAATAATACAACACAGCGATAACAGAATACTATCTGGTTTGATCATGATACCACAACTAAATGCAAGCGGAATATCAACTCTCACAAACAAGAAATAAGAAACTGGGCCTCACATCACTGAAATGACAAAATAAAACAAGACTGACACCCTCTGTCTGACACAAGTGAAACCCAGTAGCTCAAAAAGCTGCTGTCTTGAAGCAGCTGATGAAAATTACAGTGAATTTTGAAGTATGAAAGTGGCGTTTCAGCTTCTCTGTGTGTAGCCATGTAAATAGAGCAGTTTTAAGAGGCTTTCAGAGCTGCATGCAGGCAAATATGATTTCATTAAACAGGATATGAGCTCTCTTTTCTGATGGCTGTTAATCTAGATTAAGGTTTGTCTGGATATTCACAAATAGATGTTGGAAGAATCAAGCAAATTAAACACACTCCAGTCATCAAATCTATTCAAACAGGGTCAAAATATAGAAGAATTTCTGCTCTTTATTCAAACATTATTATCTCTTTAATTAAATTATTCCCAAATTATTTCTCTGTTAAAATTGTAATCTATATAAAGGAATAATAATAATAACTTTAATATATTTGTTTTAAATGGGGAGATTTGCCTGCACACATCAATCTGTATTATTTTTTATTTTGAAAGGAGCTGGTAGATTTACATTTGTTTAATTATGGAAGCTTGCGATCGTCTATCTGAACTGCGAGTGTGGAAAAAGAATTGTAGGGCCTCAATTAAATCTGATGTTAATTAAATCTGATCTTGTTTTGTGTATTAATCAAGCGGCAATTTTAATCTAGTGAATACACAGAGTGTAATAAGAAATGTGGATATAGAAGGAGAGCAAGAATTATTTTAATTTCATGCTTGTGATGAATGTTTTTTTTTTTTTTTATATTTTATTTAGCTGACTTGCATTAGTTCCTAATCTCCTCTCCACCCTCCTTTTCTCTGTCTCTCTTTATGCAATCTGAGCATCAGATTCATCCACTGCTAAATGTCTGCACACATATAAAGAGAATGTGAAACAGCTTGCATCAATAGGCCTACGTTCAATGCGGTGTCTTAGAATAACTGCTGGTGAGTTATTATGTGAAGAACTCTGCTGTGGAAAAGCTTTTTAAAAATTAATATTGATGTTTCATTTATTTAGCGCAGAATGGAGGCTTGTTTGCACGTAAGTGCTCAGATTTCTTTGACTTTTTACACTAAAATGCTTAATTTATCCTTCACCTAATCTGAATTTCTGTTTGTGCATCAGACTCTGAGTGCGTGTGCGTGTGCGTGTGTGTGTGTGTGTGTGTGTGTGTGTGTGTGTGTGTGTGTGCCCCAAGCGCTTGTGTCAGAGTGTTAATTATGTTTACATCAGCATTAAACTGCACTCTTATCAGATGTACTATTCCTTTTCAGAGGCGGGTTCTTGGTAGAGTGACACCAGAGATAAGTGGGAAAATTTACTCTGTGGTCAGCAACTCTTTCCACAGACACACACATTTTGTTTCCTCCGGTTATTTTAAGCAAACGTTCCTCCTGAATGCAGAGATAGGAGGGAAACACAACCTCTATCCAAACCACATTAGGCTAATTAACAAACTCATTTAAAACTGGAGAAATATTGATTGCCATACATTTGGAGACGTAGAGGATGGAGGTGGCGGTGGTGTCGAAGGGGGTAAGAAGAGGAGGTGGAGGAGGAAGAAAGGGGAAATAAATAAATAAGAGTCTGGCAGGTGTATGTAAATTGTTTGTTGGCAATGGAGAAATTTAAATTACAGTTCAATCAGAGAGGAGGAGAGAGGGGGAAGAGAGTGGTGAGCATCCTGTGATTTCCCGTCTCCACGCTTAGTTGATATTTCACTGGGTGAGGATTGAGCGCTACGGGTGCATTTCACACCCTGAATGAGAAAGGCAATCTCGCTCAGCCGACTAGAACAATAATTAGAATGGAGATTAAATAAAAATAATTAGAAAAAGTTCATCTAGTTTTGATGTATTAATTATTCCGCCCCTGCTTTATTCCAAGTCTAATTATCTGCTTCAGTGAAAATGCCAAGATTTTCTGTGAGTCATAAAAAATTACATTCATGTAATTATGTCAGCAATTTGGGGGGAAGTCAGCTAAGCAGAGCGTCGGCTCTCTACTCCCCCCAGTTTAAAGTAAGTAACTTCTAACTACTTATAAGTTAATACGGTCCCTTTCAAGCAGGGGGTATAAATAATAGAATGCAATGGGAGATTATTTACTCTTTAAATGAGGAGCTGCTCTGTGCTCTCCCAGCTCCCGACATTTCCCGCCTTCACACTCACATGCTCTGCACACCACAATGAAAACAAGACGAGTTTTTATCCATTCTTGGTCAGTAGATAATAATTTGCATATAAATGGAAATATTTATTGTGACAAAAATAAGGAAAGGGAGATGTAGGAAGTAATATGCTCATTTTTCAAAAACTCATGGGGCCCAACTGTGATATCTGTATTTTAGAAGTCAAGCAGTTTAAAAAATAAGACGAACCAAATCTAAAAAAAAAAAAAAGAGAATAAATAAATAAATAGCAGAAGAAGAAAAGGAGAGGGGAGCCAAGGGAACCTTTTAAGATGTTTACTACACAAATGGAGCCTCCAGAGAAGACAGCGCACTGATGAAATATGAGAGATAGCTGTCGACATTCTGTACTTTTCTCCTGGCTGTGTCGATGGAGGCAGGCAGGCTGGAGGACTAAGCTGTAATGACTTCCCTTCCTCTACCTGACTCACTGGGGGAAACCAATAAAGTTACAAAAAATAAACTTTACAGATGTGGAAAATGTATTACCAAGATAGGAAATAGGTGACTGCACTTGAAAGGAAATTGAATATTGAAGGTGTGCCCAAAAAAAGAAAATAGGGGGGGAAAAAGTTAGTAAGAAGAACCTTAGGAAAGTCCAATGCAAATGTAAACACACTTTACATTTATTTTATTCAAACTGTAAAGTGATACATAAAAGCAAGAATATCTTTTAACATTTTTTTTGATAAGTCACACAAGGTGGCATGAAAATGCAAACCCCGGCTTACACAGTAATCGGGCCGACCGGCGCTTTGAAATGCAGAAAATACAGAATTTCATGTTTGGAAAGCTGCATGCAAACATGTTAAATGAGCTCTCACTGAAGTCAGGTTTGTTAGTTTTGTGTTCGCTCTTTTGAAAGTTAAATTACCGTTCAGAAGCACCTTTTAAACGGCCGAACTACACACCTGTACAATGCAAAATCTCCTGTACGCTGCTGTTTGGGTCATTAAATCATAACCACAGCTGTGTACAAGCTGACGGGGTTCCGAATTAACACGGACGTAACCGTATGCAGGCAGTGCAGGTGTTTTTGCGTGTTAGTCTAAACTGATAGAAATCGATAGCAAACAGGAAGAAGTGCAGAGCGTTACGGTGTTGGTCGTTCGGTGTAGGAGGGATGTTGGCTCGCTGGCCTCCAATGTGTAATGGCTTCACACGAACATACATACCTATCAGGCCCCACAGCAGCTCTCTGCACAGATAAGGGCTAAAGCTTTTTGACTTTCTATTTCCTTTTCAGAACCCAGCGGAGGCTTCACCTGTCTGGGATCCTGTTCCCACCGTCACAAATTGTTTCACTTTTAATAGCTGAGATGTTTGTCTGATGCAGGTTTTTGCAGATTTCATTCATGTGAATGGATCAGGTTCTGACAGAACAACTTATTTTTAGTAGTATCCAGTATTTTTTCATCTTATTCAGAATTTGACTCATAGCGTCTCCCTGAAACAGCACTTTGATGTGCAGAAATCAACTTTTCTCAGAATTTCACTCATGTCTCAAACGGCAATCATGGGACATGTGAATGGAAAACGTTATGAAACCGACATTTCAGGCGAGATTTTCTTTTTTTGGGTTTTTAAATTTGACAATTTTAGGGGGCAAAAACATACAGTACCTTCTTCAGAAGTTTCAATCGTGACTTTTCTTTGAATCAGCAATGAGACGATAAACCACAGAAACTTTCCCCAATGTAGATTTCGTTGAGTGCACACTTTAGCTGGGGACCAAATGGGATTTGAAGAAATAATTAATAGGTAGCTGGATATACCCTGCACTCTTACTGATGGATTATCTGAACCAATATCAATCTGACATATGTGCGAACTAATTTCTGCCAGTCCATCATTAACCTGCCTCTGACAGGTGGAAAGCGTTTGTGCAACAGGACTGTGTTTTTCAGAGATATATTTCCATCTGTGTAGTTTCTCATTTGGTTTCTTTCTTTCTGCGTGCTATCAGTCTGTTGCATCTGCTGAGGAGACACCATGTAGGACTGTGGTTATCAGGCCCTGATCAATGCAAGCAGGAAACATACTGATTAGAATATGAACAGACCACAGAGAGAGGCAAATGTGGCCACACACAGCAAATCCAAGCGGCTACGTGTGTTGCGAGATATTTGGTGTTTTCTCTGCAAATACAAGTTTGACTAAATGCAAGAGAAATTAAGGTGAAGATTTGAGTCAGTGAGATGACACACACACACACACACACACACACACACACACACACACACACACACACACACAGGTACGAACCCATAATTTACAGTCAGCCCATCTCTAAAAGCTCATATTTGCGGCCAAGCGAACACCTCCTGATGCTCCTGTTGCTTTGAGGAGCAGTGGAGTGTGCACGGGTCTCCTCCGCATTGTCAAAGAACTACAACATAGATTCAAGAAGTCCAGGAGCTTAACTGCACTTCCAGCACCATTGTTGAATTTCCAAACACTGACTTTAGGCCGGATGGACAATGCCCGACTGAACGAGCTCAATATATTTTTTTTCTAGTTGGATGTGGTGACAGGCTGCAGCTGGTTGTTCTGACGTCAACTTAGTTGGTTTCTTGTCATTTTTTTTTAAATACAGTTTTGTATTTTAACATTAAGGGGCTCGTTGTTGTTCATTTATGCCCATATTGTTTTATATGTGCAGTTTTTCTCTGTCAGTATCTTGGATGATAATGAATGACATGAAACCTGAATATGTATTAAGGCAGTAACATGAATGTGATTTATTCCTTTTCTCTATTTGATGTATTTGCTTCTTCAGGTGTGAATTTTTAAAGATTTATATATATATATTTTTTCCCACATTTTCTAGTTTTTAATAGATTTGGCATGTAAAATTTCTATGAAGCTGCTCTGCAGCATTTTCTTCACAACCAAATGGATTTTGAAGAAACTTACTTGATAATGAATTTCTCAAACACATAACACATTTGGAAAAAATAGATTCAGGGCAAACACTTAAAATTACTGTGGAGAATATTCATTTTTATCTGTAATTTGCTTTAGACACTGAGATCAGTGACATTAGGTTTAAAAGCAATAATATGCAGTTAGAAACAAACACATTTGGATCAGGGTTGGTTTTATTTTTTGGGGGTTTGGAGTGAAGCAGGGTCGGCAGCTTGGGTCACTCACATTGATGTAGGTGCTTTGAATAACAGTCATTTACCATTTAAACAAACCTGAGAACTTGTTTTTTAAAGACACCGTTCCTGAAAATTTGAAATTCTTCAATTCCTACCACAAAAATCCAAGTCAAACATGGCGATGGTTGTGTTTGCAGCTCTGGCTCCCTTGTGGGAATGTCAAAATGTGTACATAGGTGTTTGTGCAAATATGTGCATGTATGTGTGTGTTACCTATTAACTGCATTAAGATGCAGATTAAAGGGGAGAGCAGTACAAGTCCTGGTCAGTGAGTTGTGTTGACTTACCTGTGGCTTCCAGCAGGAACTCTGCTATAAAGTCTGCTTAAGATTGTGTCTCTGCGCCAGAGAAAACATGTGCTTTAGTGGGAGATATTATCAATATAGAAATGTAGACAGAATTTCTATTAAAAACAAGGTCAGGCTCACTGAAAGGAAGCTGTGTTTATGTCTTTGTTCAGTGATGATATGTGAAAATGTCTGAATGTGCTCCAGATGTTACTGAAGAGTTTTTTTAAAAAAAGGGTTAATACATCAGTTAAATATCAGCGTCACCGCTACAGAAATACTTGGGTTCCAGAGATTTTATATGATGAACTATATCATCAAAATGAGTTGGCACTAAATGCGATGTTGCTGATGTTTTAAGACTCTCTATTGTCATGTGAATATGTCTGAAGAAGACGAATCTGAAACTACTTCTCTTCCACAGTCGTACTTCCCCGCCCTCGCCAGGAAACATGACTATAATTTTCTCAAAAATATCCATTAACAACAATCAGCGACCCCATAAATTCCCAGATGAGAAGCCAAGAAAAGCACAAACACAATCAATCAAATTTCTTTTCCTAAGAAATTACTGCTACAAATTACTGCCACCCATTATTATTAGCGCTGTTACAAACCAGAATCCAAAGATCCTATCTGGAAGTCAACTTCCTGTTGTCGGACCAGGCGTTCTGTTTTCTGTTATTGTTTCTGTGCAACAATCTTTTCGTGTGTCCGGATTAAGAAGCACATAAAAACCTAAATGTGCGTCCCACAGAACATTTTATAGGAGAGAGGGTCATGATGTCGAGGAGTATTTGCTTTAGATTGCTATTTAAGGCCAGTTGTCTTTGGCCAACAGAAGGCGCCAAGTGGGGGGATCGAAAAGTGAGGGCCTATCAATTACTGACCTCAGTGGTCAACCTCCCACACACACACACACACGCACACACAGAGTCACAGGTTAAGTCTGGGGTTTTTGGAAGGATCCCAGGGTGAACATTAATTTCTTAATGCACTTTGGGTCCCATGGAGACCGTCCTCAGGAGTAGGCCACACGGGACCTCTCTGCCAACTCTCATAACAGGATTGAGTGCCTGCATAGTACGTGCTGCAAATGTGTGTGTTGATGACTCCACGTCTTTGCACTAACAATGTTTGACGGCGACAGAATTCCAGTTTAAACACTACTTGCTATTTTTTTTTTGTTGTTTTTCGGTCGTTCCCTCTCCTCGGCCTTGTTACCGCCGCACTTGCATGTGTGTGTCACCAGCGGGGAACGTCTGTGGCGTGCAAAAGAAAATAAAGCCGTGGTTAATTAGCAAAGTTGAGTTCCTCCTCGTGGAGGTTTGTTATTGCTATGTCTGAAGCGAGGAGGAGGCTGACGCTGTATTGATCGACAGGCTCTCTGGGACCAGGGAATGATAATCAATATTGACGCATGTTTTCTGCCCCTCGCCATAACTCATAAACATCCCTGTGTAGGCAGTAACACAGCCGGACTAGTGTGTGTGTATATGCCTGCAGCAGCCAAACGAAAACAACCAGCATGTTCACATTTAGACTGGACGTGAAATGGAAAAAGTCTGTGCAAGCAAGATTTTGACCTTTGAGGGTTTTAGATGGATGATTCAGATACTGATCATGTCCAATTAAAACTACACAGAAGTTTTTCCATTATCACAAACAAGAGAAATAAATAGGAGACTCCAGTGAACACCCACTGAATTTGTGTTATCAGCATGTGAGTGTGGAAGATTTTGTACAGTGAGGCCAGTAAATATCTACTGGGCCAAAATTCTACCACTGCAACCAGTTTATTTTAGGCTTTATGACATAAAGTCTCTGGGAGCTGTTATGAATTTGAACTTCTCAGAAGTTCAAAACTGAATCTTTTAGACTAAGACTCTAAGTTAAGGACAGTCTGGTAAATCAGCAGAGCCGATATATTGGTCAGTATTTTCTTATTGCAGATATATTAGTATTGGCCAAAACGTAAGAGGGAAATGTAGTATGGAAATACCAAAAATATGTTTGATGTAGTTTATTTTCCAACTGTATAATGTTCTAGTGAATAATGTGTGTAATAAAGCAGATTATCAGATTTTTCTAACTCTCAAATATCAATATTGGCATCTGCCTCAAAACTCTGGCGTCCTTCAGGGTCTGGTCTAAAGGTTTGATCATTTTTGACGTAAAAACATTGAAGAACATTTAAAATATCAGATTCAGTACCAAAACTTACTGTGCAAATGCTTAAAAACCCTGATTTATTCATGAATATTTAATGATGTTATCAGGATAATCATAAATTCAGATTTAAATGTATATTAGCAGAACAAAAGTGGCAGCTTTTGTCCAAAACCATTGGTCTCAGCTCTTCAGAAACAATATGGCAGCGCTTTTGGAAGCCGAAGGTCGGGGGGGGGGTGATGAAAAAGAACATTTGGGTCACTGGACAATTACCAACACTCTCCATCACACTAAATGGACCCGCACATACTTCCCCCTCAATTAATGCATTAGCGGGGTCAGAGGTTATGTAAGCACCATCCTCTCTGCTAGAATTGGGTGGAGCGTCTTAATCCAGGAAGGGTGGTGCTCAAACCTTATTGGTTATGTTTGAATGTTTGGCTTGTATGTCAGAAAAGAGGAAAGTCTTATATGAAACTTTACATGAGAGCGGCTGCAGCTTAGCCAAAATATGGACAAAAACACCAGTTTTTGACAGACACACCTTTTAAAAAGTATCAATTAATACTGGAATCTCTAATAAATGACAATAAATCACTTACATTTCACCAGCGATGTCCTGATCTGATCACAAAGATCAGTAACAAGGGCGACTGAGGCATTTGTTACCTGATCGGTATCAGCTTTATTGAGCACAACCCTCACTTTTTTTGTTTTGCATCGGTTTGACTGTTCAGATTTTACTTTTACGACACATATTTGTGTTTGTTGCTCACCGCACTCTGAAGGGGGGGCTGTGATTAACATTATTCGTTTTGACTGTTCTGGTTTTACTATTACGGGGGTGCAGCTATTGAAGACGCATTTTTAGTTTGGCTAGTTTATCTGTGACTGGGACGTCCCTACATTTCACATGGACCACTGTCTCCTGGAGAGACAGGGACGGATGTTTTCCATGTCTCAGCTCTACATCCAAAAATAATCCCACAAGTGTAAGAGTAACTTGGAGCTTGGATGGAGGCCCATAACAAGAGGAGGCCAGCACAAACACAAACACACACAGTGTGCTGCATACAGAAGCCTTACGGTTTATTTATTCAAATGCTTATGGCATATTATGACAGTTTTCATGTGTCAGGTACAGGTGTAACTGTCTGCCTCTGTGTTTCTATTGTGAGGGTTTAAAACGAGAGCGCCGTCGGCCGTTGCGCCTCAGGCCAAATTCCACATTCGTGCTGAACACACACACACACACACACACTCACACACCTCACTAGTTAAAGCTTTCTAGGAAATGTGAGTTGACCCCTTGTTTAATCCCAACAACTCCCTGTAAAGGGAAGTGAAGCCTGCGGTGGTGTGTGTAGTAAAGTTTGGTCATCTGTGTTCCTGCCAGCTTTATTGTGAGTCATTCATGAGATAGTTGTGGGAGTTTCAGCTCCCAGCACATTTCTGAGTTTGCTATTTGCCGCCAGTCATGCAGCACAAGAGTTTACAGTAGGATCCGACTTGTAACTTGCTGATACTGGCCTTTTGGATGTGGATCAGGTGACAAGCTAACAAAACATTTACAGTGAGGAGCTGATGAATAGTACAGGTCTGGGTTGTTTGGGGAAAATATCAATCACCTGCAGTTAGAATGGTTGTAGTTCTACGTAGTTTTAGATTTTACACAACACAAATCTAGAGTATAATTAACTAATCCTTGTCTGAGAACACACCGTACTGGATAATTGGAGGTCACTGGGGTGCAAATGTCTTTATTGTGACTCATTTGCAGCTGGTTCGTGAAATATTTTGGGTGTTTCCTTTTACAAACACCAGGATCCCTGGTTCATTTATTAACTGTTCCCTGAGTAAGAACCACTTTTTATGGCGCGAGTGAAGAGTTCAGACAGCTGCGACTCTTCCTTCACTTCGACTTTACTCTAAATATCCATCAAGCTGCCACTGCTTTGTTTTTCACAAGGCGTAGGTGGCGTTTTAGTTTTGCATCGTTGTGTTTTATACAACACATAATGTAAATTTCCTCGTCCTCTGCTAATACCCGCTTCCCCAGGACTAACGCTTCGCTGTCTCTCACCAGATGGTACCATAATTCATTTTTCCCCAACTGTAACGTGATCTTCTCGTATTACAGAGCCGTTGTGTGGCATCTATTTCTCGTGCAATGCTTGTCCTCAAACCGAGCAGGAGGATGAGGAGGATTTTCGACCTTCAGACTGAGGTGTTCAGCTGTTGTTCTTTCTACGTAGTCTCATGTGAGTTAAACGTTGAGGTAGAAACATAATAATGTTAACAAAGAATATGTTTGATCGGTGAAGTTTAAACAGCCCATGAAAGGAGTGACACCAGCTGATCCCGGTACTGTAACAGTGAAAAGAGAGCAGGGTTGCACTCCATCACCACCAGTCAATCATTCACCAATAATACCAGTTAAAATCCTCCCTGAAGCACTTTTTACATTTCCGTGTGTGTGTGTGCATGTGTGTTTACAGGGGTAGTTGAGGCCATGTTATATTAAGTTTGGTGTGTGTGTGTGTGTGTGTGTGTGTGTGTGTGTGTAGGGGGTTGCACACACAGGGACACAGCCTCTTTCTCAGTGGCGAGACTTTGAAGTCGGGGCAGTTCTCTCTTTGAGGTGGTCTATCCCCCGTTCTCAACAGCGTTAATCATGCGTGAAGAGAACACGCTCGCTCTGTGGTCGACTGGGCATCGCTACTGATGGCTTCCCTCAGTCTCCGTGTGGGATGGAGGGGCTGGGCTCAAGGGGGTGGCAGCTCTGATTAGCATGGCTATGGGCTAACACTAAAAAGACTGCAACAAATAAACATACGGGGTCAACTCGTTCAGTCGTAGCTACAGAGGTGGAAGGATTCAAGGCGATTAAAATTAACAACAAGGAACTTTTTCTTCTTCACTGGAGAGGAACTTTGCTGCGGATCACTTCTGGGGATCGTAAAATCATACAAAATAGTACCCCTATGTGGCCAAAAGTATGTGGACAGGCTTTAATGTGCTGTTGGTCTGAGATGATGAGATGGTCTGTTTCATGCTTTGTCCTGAGCTATAGTTATACTTATTTTTTCCTCCCCAGGTGGTTTCATACATCTGAGGTAGATCTCAAACAAGCAAATCTTATACTTAATATCTTAATGCTGCTTGAATGCTTTATGTATTCATCTCAAATCAAACAGCACCCATCATAATGTGGCTAAATGCAGGGTGAGTTCTTCTCTAGTCCAGAGGGTGGTGGTAATGCAGAAGAAGTAGTTAGTGACTATCTTTCAGCTAAAGTGTGGATCACACACCTACACACACTACATAACATGAAAGTTTTATTATCTTCATGAGCTTTCATTTGTGCAGCTCCCCCACCCACACAGACTGCACAGATCAGGGGTCACCCATTTTCTATTTAAATGTGAATGCACCTAGCACGATCAATAAAGATTGTTCTTTTTTTTTCTGCATGTGGAAGAACATGTGCAGTCTGAAAGTTGTGAAATCCCAGACGACTGGTCACCATTGCAGCAGCTTATTAAGTCCCTTAGTTTCAGAATGAGATGTGTACGACATGAGATTGTTTTGACGTCCACATACTTTTGGCTGTGCTGTGTATATTTATCAAAGCGAGGTCACTCAGCCGCCTGCAGATATTAATAACTGTATTTGGAGAAAAGCTGTTGGCCAGGTCAGGAAAGACGTGTAAGAGATTGCGAGGCCTAAGGAAAGGATAGCAGAGAGGGAGAAAGAGCGAGGGAGGAAATGGGGGGGTGCAGGGGAGGACTCTGAGCAGGGGGAGGCACAGACAGTTGAGTCATATTTCAGGCCTGATTGGAACTGACAAAGTGTTATTGGAGGACTCGGTCCCCACAGCATTGTTTGCTTTAGAAAGTCAGGGCCAGATTTATTATGACTGAAAAACATTAGAGAGATCGGAAGTGGGGACAGCGCAGGGAGCACGGCATGTCTGTCTGCGCACGGTGGAAAGGAACTTTAGAGGGCTCATATGGAGATGTATTAGGTCAGATCTGACATTTTATGCCGTTCATAAAAAAGATTTAAAAGTCTGGTGTTGAAAACGCTAATGCAGTCAAAGGAACGACAGAATATTACCAATATAAACCTGTCAGTGCCCACGGTCTGTAGTTCTCCTTTAGTCCGCTCATGGAGACGAATGGCTGCCATTTGCCACATTTAGTGTTATGGCTGTTGGGGTTGAGGGGCTGAGGAGACAGATAAGAGTATACATCTCATGAGTATGTACTCTTTTTATCTCCTCACAAAGCCCACGGTGCCTCTGCACTATTCAAGGCCAGACTCAGTTAAGGTAGCAGCAGTGATCCAACTCTGCATTGTTTAATTGATAGTACTGCAGCTATAGGGATGAAGGGGAGAGTATGATGGACTGCACTGACATAGCACTTCTTCATCTCAGCAGGTCAAAGGTGGAGCTAATGTGCATGATGCTTTACTGAACTTATAGGTAACTGCAACATCACGTGTACGAACAAGAGCCTTGATTTAAACGTCATGCGATTTCCTGGATCGATCTAAAATTGATCTAAAAATCTAAACAAACCAAAAACCTAAACCTTTGAGTCGTTTTATGGGGAATCTGCCCTGTAGCAGCTGATTAAACACAGTAGAACATGTGCATTCGTCGGCTGTGGGTCATCGTCTGAATGCAGGTTTCTCTGCTTTGTGAAATTCCAGTCTATTTACTGCACTTTTCTGGCAGCGGCGGCCTAAAGGTTAGAGAAGCAAGTTTTTCTCAAATGTCACTGCACATAGAAATTTCTATCACTCCTGACATCTCTCAATTTGAACTCCGAGTCAGATTAAACTAACTCTGTGCACACTGTAAAGAAAGCCGTGTAGTAAAAGTGACCCTTCAAATCAAATAGGACTAATAATAGTGTTGTCAGTGAAGTGTAAATAGACCTGTCATGAATATGAGGCTGTTGCGGGAAAATGTACATCTTTGTCTTATATAAATAACATGTTAACACAGGCAGAAAAACAATGGCAGCAGGAGTAGGCTGCTCTCATCCTGGCCACATGTTTTGATAGTTAATGGACAGTGTGGAGAGGTAAAGCTCACTGTATTTGACTAACCTCCGCCTGACCCCCGCTAACAACCCCCCTCCTAACACCCTGGGTTGGTGAGTGACAGCGGAAAAGGTGGAGGAGAAAGACGGAGAGAGGGAGGCCGTGGCGCTAAATGAATGGAGGCTCTCGCTGCTCGATGCCCCGAGTTGTGTTTGACTTGGCAGCATCAGTCCACACGGCCCCAGTCAGCTGACCGCTGCAGCAAAGACTTGAAATGGAGTAAGAAATGTGGAATATGATCAATCATTCAGGTCGTATTTTACCAAAAAAAATACCCATCATTCCTTGGGGTCAAGCTCCTTTAAAAGTGAACATTTCCCCTCTTTTCTTTGTCTCATGTCACAGCAAATCAAACATCTTTTTTTTGTTTCGGACACAAAAGGACATCGGACGACGTCAAGCAGGGCTCTAGACGGCGATTTAAGAATTAAGCTTGAATATTAAACATCGGCGTTACCACCGAGGACCCGCGTAGTGCCTTACTGGCACGGCATCGAGCAGTCTTCCCAGCACATCTGTCAGTGCTGGAGCAGCTGTCGAGAGCAGCAGAAAAGCATGAAGATAAATGATGATTGACTGAAATTGACGGATAAGTGGAAGACTGAAAAATATAGATAAACTGATGACAGAGTGGAGAGGTTGATTGAGGACAGAGAGCAGAGATGTGTCGATAGGAGGAAAGAGCAAATGTAGGAGGAAAAAAGTAGAACTAAAGGGAGTGAAAGGGAACTAGGTTGGCAGATGTGAAGAACCTTGGCTGCAGTGCAGTGTAAAGCTCTTTTGCAGCAGAGAAATCCAGCGGGTCCTGAGCAGGTGGTGAGAGTGCCAAGAACTGAGCTGCCTGACAGATGACAGAGAGGAAAAATGAGGCAGGCACTGAGGTGAGGAGAAAGTGTGGTTTCTCAAATTCTTTCAGCTTACAGACCTAGAAATAGACCCACGCAGATGCCAGTTTGATAAGATTTTAGTTCATAATCCAAATCTTTCAGTTTTGTGACTTGGTAGCATCATTATTCTTATTTGGATGAACCATTATGTGACCTTCTTTTTTAGAAAATCTGCTTTTTGTTGTAGGAAATAGTTAAACCAACAGTCATTTTGAGTCCACCACCCCAAAGGAATCTGGTCTGTACAACATCCTGTCCTCTCCCCTCGTGTGTCCCCCTAAGCAGCAGTGAGGGTGGGGTGAGGTTTGGGGAGGGTTAAGTTCACAGTCTGATTTCGTGTGAAGGTTCCCTGCCCGGGTCACGGGGGTCGCGCTGGGGTCGTCCTGGATGTACTGATCTGGGAGCGATTATCCTAATACGATTACTGGGATAGGACACGCTACAGAGCCAGGTGTCGGCTACAGGGGATCACGGCCTGATGCGTTTTTAAGGACACAAGTAGAAGCTGCAGTCTGGGAGTCTGGTAGAGATATAGAAGGGTAGGGGGCACCAGGAACCTCAGTCAGTCACAGAGATTTTTATTAGATGGATGTTATTTATTTTAGACATTTAGAAACTAGTTCAGAAAACGACATATTACTACACATTGTACAATGTAAGAACAACTTCCTAACAGAAAGTGTGTTATTCAGGTTCTGGTCCCAATTTTTTTAAGTAGTGACCCTTTAGTCTGAAGTTCCAGACAGTTTCAGACATTTTGAGTGTTTTGCAGCCCAGAGGTTCAGGAATTGTGTGTTAAATTTGCACGATTGTTCACTTGAAGATATGTGCAGTCCCGACGTTTGGTGTCCATCATGCTTTAATGAGAGTCTAATGTTGGTGCTGGACATGTATAAATATAAATCTGTAGATATATCTTGTCATTGTAAATGAGGTTATGCAGATACTGACATTCTTGCCTGGCATTATGGTTGTTCTGCGTGAAGAACTGACATTGTCCAGTATTTTTTTTAAAAGAAAGAGGATTAGAAACCAAAAGTAATTTTGGGTTTTCCATCCATCCATCATCTAGACCCCATTATTCCTTAACCAGGGTCCCAGGGATCTGCTGGAGCCTATCCCAGCTCTCTTTGGGTGAAAGGCAGGGGTCCACCCTGGACAGGTCACCAGTCCATCACAGGGCCACATAGAGACAAACAACCTCACACTCACTCCTACGGGCAATTTAGAGTCACCAATCAACCTGACATACATGTTTTTGGACTGTGGGAGGAAACCAGAGTACCTGGAGAAAACCCACACAAGCACAGGGAGAACATGCAGACTCCACACAGAAAGGCCCCTGATGGGTTTCAAACCAGGAACCTTCATGCTGTGAGGCAACACCACTCATCCACCGTGCCGCCCAATTTTGTGTTTTTTGTATTACATTTGTTCCCTTGGTATTTTTTACTCCTCAGCTTTAGGCCCCTAACATTCACATTGGCTGATGTCTAAATAATACCAGAAGTTAGTTTTTGTCTGTTTACACCAATGGCACATGTAAAATAGTTCACACTTGCAGATTGTTAGTCTGTGGAAACAATTATAACAGAGAAGTTGTACTGTGCTGTTTCCAAATGTAAGATGTTTCAAACCACCCACATTAAAAGACACAAGTTTGTTTTGTTTTTTTCAGATGTGCGTTAAAATTAGTTCAAAAGGAAACTTAAATGTCACGATTCTCGTATTAGGGTGGTGCTGCTGCTGACATATGGGTGACCTGCCCGTTTTAACAGCCCCTTGCTAATATGACTCACTGCACAACCCTCATTTTTTCTTCTGACAAGTTTTAAAGTGGGAATAAGAGAAGCAGTGAAAATCTTTTGTAAGAAAACAGGCTGATGAAAGAGAGAGAGAGAGTGTATGAGGACTCACTGACCTTTGACCTGTGTGTGGGTCCAGGCTGGTTCAGACAGGCAAACAGACACAGTTGGTTCTGGCCCTGGACACCGGATGTGATAGATGTTTTCCTGGAAACAGACATAATAAAGACAAGGCTTTGTGGTGGAAACTGGTCTTAGCTGTAGATTAAGTCGGGGACTATCTGGTGCTTCCAACCCTGAGTTTGATCATATCCCCTGTACACCCATTGTGTGTGTGTGTGTGTGTGTGTGTGTGTGTGTGTGTGTGTGTGTGTGTGTGTGTGTGTGTGTGTGTGTGTGTGTGTGTGTGTGTGTGTGTGTGTGTGTGTGTAAAGCATAAAGCACAAGGCCGAGCAGGTGGTGCAGGTGTCGTATCTGTGTCCGTCTGTCCTCCCCAGTCATCGGCACATAAAGAACTGAGCTTTGTGCCATTCACACTCATGTTACCTCAACTTTACCCTGTGGGTGAACTGTCCAGAGGCTGATGTGGGTTTGTTACCTGTGGACACCTGCAGGACTCCCTCCCTCTGGAGTTGGATCTTAAATTCTATTGTCGCGTTCACGTCCAAATCTTTTCTTTTTCTGAAAAGGTAGTGACAATAAAATCCATTTGATAAAGTATTTGAAACAGCCCAAATTTCCAGTGGATCATGGGAATTTGTTTTTCCAAGGCCGAGGCCTCATGCACAGATTGAGTAGATGGACTGAACAGACCTATTACCTTTAATCATTAATCAGTCAACGTTCAAGTGACAGTTTGTTTCCCGTGTTGACATTATGAAAACGTCACATAAGAAAATTAGACCTTTACAGTATCTAGAGAAATGGCACAAATGCAAAAATCTCACAGATGAGCAGCAAAGAACAACCCTCTTATTTAGTGAGTGCTTCCACAAAATCCCTCCTGTTGGAACACCTGGCTGTTTAAGGGGGCTCCTGAGGACCTTGAGGTCCAGAGGCTGAACCTGGAGCTTCCTTAGCCTGAGCCCCGGGGCCACCCTGCCTTTTGTCCCCAGGACGGCAGCACCGCTCAGGTTCCCCAGTCCTATTCCCAGCTCCGTAAGAGAATACCCCAACTACATGGGGTCCAAAGAGTGGTCACGACCACAAGTGCATGTGAATGAATGTGTGTGTGTTTGTTGATCTGTGTTTTTAATTGAGTGACAGGGTGGATGTCCATAGGCTGCAGCTGACTAGAGCTGAATGGTGCACCTGCATCATTGTTAGACGTGCACTGCCCTGACCCCTCACCCCTGACTCTTGGCCTGTAAATGTAAACCTGGAAATAAAGGAATACAGCAGGAAGGCACTGGACCCTCCCCATGTAGGGACTGTGTGCGTGTGTGTGTGTGTGTGTGTGTGTGTGTGTATCATTGTGTCAGGGTATACATGAGAACATGTTTTCTAGGTGTGTGCTTGGGTCGTCTGTGGATTCCGTTTACCTTGAAACTTCAAGGTGCCGCTCGCTGATTGAAAACACAAAACTTCCTACATGAGTGAACAATAGTCTGAGTCCTAAGTCCAGGACTCAAACAAAGGGCCCAGGAAGGGTCCAAAAGCCTGTTTGGCAGCTCCGAACATGTGAGGCCAGCTGTGAAGGACATTAGGCTGTGACGCCTGAGAATTGCATCGTACAGTATGTTTGAGATGAGGAGTCTCAAACACAAACTCTGTGCTTGGCCCCAGCTGTCCCTTTAAGAGCTGGGTTATTACTGGCTTTATTGTTATTAGTGCCTGTTTTTTAAAGGGGGCAGGCGAGCCAGGGGAGTAATCCGCCTGTCAGCACTCACATTAATGGCCTAATTGGCCTCTTCTCTCCCAGTCAAAACGCAGGCCTCAGCCTTACGGAAATGCTAAGCCTTCAGAGCCTCTCGCGGTTAAATACCCGAGAAATGCATGATGTCTCTGCAAAGTGGAGCCATCACTACCCTTCTCTCATTCATTCACATTGTTGTCATTCCTGTTTCTTCCCTCTTTTCTGTTTCCCTCCATCATGCTGTGTGTCATCTGTGGCACCAGCTTGGAGGGACCTTGTGGGGTTTAACCTTCAGGCTTAAAGTAGGTAACGTGTTGTCAAAAAAAAAAAAAAAAAAGAGCAGATTTTTTAATTGCTATTTACTTGATTTGACACGAATGTTAAAATTTTCAATGCCTGACTTTTCTTTTTCTGAATCACAGGGCTATAATAGCATCACCACTAACCAGGACGCCTTAGATTTACCCGTTTTTTCTAAATTACATTCTGGAGTCTGTGAGGAATCCTGGCAAAGTGTTTTTGTTTTTTTTCCTCCACACAGGTAATGATAAAGTGTCTGTGCTAAATCCAAATAGCTTTCTGCAAACTAGTGGCTGTGCACTTCATTCAGTCAAAACTAGACTCATCACTGTTGGATCTTTTGCCTCACTTGTCTCTTTGGTATAATCACATCACACACCCGCCTGGTTCAGCGTGTTTGAGTCGGCCGTGTGCAGTTTACTGATGCGGCTTCACATGATTTCTGGGTATTGAAGCGCAGATCTTTCATTTAGCTCTCGCTGCCAGTTCAAACCAACGGTGCCGCAGTTTCAAACCAGCCAGCACAGACTCACAGCTGCACCGTTGGCACCGGAGCGCAGTGCAGTTTCTGCTATTAATGCCTAGTTGGCAGGACATTGTTCGTCGGAGACTCCCTGGGTGACATCAGAAGCATCGTCTTCGACCTTCTACCTAAATGTCTCGTCGGTTTTCACCTAAATTCCCCAAACATGGCTCAAGCACCTGGGCCTGTCCTTGCAGGAGAGTGTTTCCCCTTGATGGGTGATATAGCGGTTAAGAGCTGATGCAGGTAGCTTGCAGAGGAAATGTCTGCACCACCACTTTGAGTGTATAAATGATGTTGATGATGATGTTGAAATATCACCACGTGTTTAATTTGTACACCACCATCTGCTTGTTTAGATGGGAGGCATCATTTTCTACAAGTTTAAAGTGTCAGCCCGGGGGGCTTTCTCCTGGAGTCGTGCAGAGCCGAGGTCAGCCACAGTGTGAGCACAGCTATCTGCAGACTGGGGTTAGCCAGCTAAATGAAGAGATTAGTACAGTGTGAACTGCCACAGATGGATGCAGTTATTCTATCATTTCCTAAACTTAATTAAATCAGCATAAGAGTGACGAGCGCGAACGGAAAGAGCGAAGAGGTGGGAGAGATCGATGCCTATCGACGTAGCCATCGACACAACCGCTCACTCAGTAGTTTAATTTTCAATTTAGCCCTTTTCCTGCTCCCCTTCACACAGATATATAAACTGCTGCTCCCTCGCCAGATCAGCCAAGCAGGGAGGTTAGAGGTTGGAGGTTGGAGGTTGCGGAGATGAGGGAGTAGAGCTCAGTTGGCAGTTTAGCAGGTTTATGTGTGTTGGGGGTGGGGTTTGGACAGAGCTCATGTGTTAGTGTAACCGAAGCTGTCATCCAGCCCCGGGGTCACCTCCCCAAAGCACGCCGGCTGTCTCTTTTAATAGACTAAACACATATGTCTCTCTATACCAACACATGTTGAGGAGGGGGCGCGGTAGAAGGGGAGGGTGCGGATTGACTTCATAATTGGCTTGTTGCAATTTTCTAATGGTTAATGGAAATGACAAAAACATGAGACGCTGCCATTTGGGCACATGTCACCCTGTGCTTCTATTAGCATGAGGCTGCAGCCACTTTCCGTCATTTGTCACTCAATGCATCAGAAACAACATTCAGTTAATGACTGAAACCAGGAAACACTTGGTTAACACTTTCTGTGACTATCACAATATATATTGTGCATAATGAAACAGCCCAGGGAAAACTTTTGCCTCCTTTTTTTCGTGGTGCTGGTGGGGTGGCTGATGCAAGCTCATCATGCTGCTGACTCTTCTATTAGGACAAACATTTCTAAGTGTTAATGATCAGTTATCTATTGGCAGAATCTGACAGCAGGGTGTTATCTCCTTGTCCTTCCGTTCAAATGAAGTACAAGAACTACTTATGAAGTACAAAATTATCATCGGTAGTGAAGTAAGTTTGTGTTATAGCTTTTGGTAGAAATAAAATATGATCATGATTAATAAAAAATAAAAAATAAAAATGTGTGTAAGATTCATTGCTATATAAATTCTTATCAAAAATCATCCTTAAAACTGATCTGATCAGTGTAAGTTTATATTATTTGTTTAATAAATGTCTGTTTTTGTCTCTTGGGAGTTAAAAATATTAGACGACAGATAATTGCTTTATCTGTGTGCACTTACACTGTGCTCAGCTTTAAATAGGCAAATTAAGAGTTAGGGAATTATTGAGTAAGACTTATGAATCATACTTTAAGTAGAAAAATTATCCATTCTTCCTCCCACCCCCAGAGATGGTGAGTAAAAAGACTCGATGTTTGTGTAGGTAAAAGTGGTACCACACTACTGGACTGTTCTGTTTGCCACGTTACTGTAGCATAGAAGACACTGCAGAGAGGAGAATGATGGAAGGTATGTTAGACGTGAGAGAGAGGAGGTGGCAATTCAGTATTCGTTTTTTCTTTTGTATCGAGTGGACTAGTAGTCGTAACAGATAATTTAACCAACAGTCCTCAGCTGAAACGTGGTGTGTTTAGTTACGTAGAGGCCTCTAGGCCTGCACCGTCCTATAAATCAGGACGATCAGCTGTTAAAAGCCTTGACATCTGACAGTCTTTCTTCTTGTGCTGTAATGAATAATGCAGTCAAATGTAGGTCAATGTGGCTGTAGACTGCGTTGTTTTCAGCTGTACCCCTGCAGGTCTTAGTCAGACCTTAGTCATTCCAGTGCAGAGTTTTAATGAAATGTCATCTCAGTTTTGTCATTGCTGAGATGTGACATCCTTTGGAGGAAATTAAGCTGAATCTTCACACTAAATCTCTTTGCTAACAAAGATGGCTTAAAAGGCAGCCACCGTGATTTTATTTGTCTCACACACACACACACACACACACACACACACACACACACTGTGGTCGGCCTTGATTTATGTTGTTCACTTGGTGAAAATTCCCCAAACCTCCTTTGCATCATAGGTGATGCTCCTGTTGACGATGCAGTTTCACACCGTCTACACGAACATCTGTCTCTTTTTGAAATAATGTCAATCAGAGGCTGAACACGCTGCTTTCTTTGTGCGTTTATTTGAACTAGCTACGACCAAAGCTTTTCATTGATATTAGCTGCCATGCAAATTAAATGCATGAAGGAATCACTTGTCGAAGTTTTAGATGTTCAGCTTGGTGTTTTTAAAGGTGTGGGGGAAACGTTGCATTACTAATATTAATAAGTTGGTATAGGGCTCCATGATATTGGGAAAAACGCTGACATTGAAATATTTTTTTATGCCGATATAAGGCCTGCTGCACCGGAGTGCACGCTGACTATAACCACCAGGACAGTCTATTGGAGCAGCTGATAACATCTGCATACGTGTGTGAAGTTTGTTCCAGGCCTTAATTTGTTTACGTGAGATTGCACATCCTGTGATGTGACTGTCGTCCATGAGTCTATTGTGATGATGATGCTGACTTGACGTACTGTGCAGCCCTGGTAAGGAGTGGTTGTAAGAGGAGGAACAAGGTGCTTGTGGTGTGTGTGTGTGTGTGTGTGTGTGTGTGTGTGTGTGTGTTGGAGTGGGTTATGCCGTGCAACAGAAAGGATCTAGAAGTGAGTCAGAAGAACCTTCTTGTCCCCCACCCCCCTTGAAGCAGGCTCTTCATGGTGCTGCTGGCTGTGCTGTTGAACTTGGCCTTGCCGTCACTGTGGGGTAACCCAAAACCCAGCACAGAGGGGCCTGACAGACCTTGGGATGGACGGGGGGTTGGGAGGACAGGGGCCCGAGGGACACAGAGTGCATTTCAAACCCATCAGTGTCAGTTAGTTCACTAAGTGGTGACATAATCGCCATCGCCATGGCTGCTCCTCTGGGAGGGTTAGGCGAGGAGGGAGAGGCGGTGGGAGCCTCCTCCAGTCGCCCTGCTTGGTGGGGGGGTTATTTTAACCACACTGCTCTTTTTGGCTTCTCAGAGCTTTGGTCACAGCAAGATAAAGAACAATATGCAGTCTGCAGACCTAAAATAAGCTGTACATAAACAAATACAACTGTCCAAAATATGTACAATAAATAAAGTGCCTGCAAACCAAAACTATATCAGTCCAACCATCGGTGACAGAGGAAGTGCAAACTGGAGGGCGGGTTCAGTGTGGGCCACTTTCTGGCATCCTCCCTCCCTGTAGCGGTAATATTCACTCAGGCCGGTTGTGTGTGTGTGTGTGTGTGTGTGTGTGTGTGTGTGTGTGTGTGTGTGTGTGTGTGTGTGTGTGTGTGTGTGTGTGTGTGTGTGTGTGTGTGTGTGTGTGTGTGTGTGATGCTTTGGTTATATTTTGAGGAGAACCTGTTGTCTTAGTGGGACAGCTGGCCTCCTACAGGACCCCTGAGCTGCAAACGCAACACACAGCGATACATTTAACCTTAACATTTAACAAATCACACAAACTTTTACACTATTTCATTTTTTGTTAGGTAGATGCAGGATAGTGACGCAGATAAAATGGCTTCTGAAAATGAATGAGCCTTTTATCAGGCGTTGTACGTTACAGCACAACATGTTGAGCCACTTCATGAAGCTGCTTCATTAAATTATAATGTATAGATCTGCAGAAACGCTGCGATAAACATCCTTAAAGCGTCCCACTTTACATGAAAACACACTTTCAGCAAACTCAAAGCATCATTTCCATGAAAACTATAGATGGCATTGTGCATACCTATAATGTGATCAAAGACTATATAACTTTATTATATAATACAGCCTCTGTAATTTATTTAACTTAAAAACATGTAGGTTTTTAGGGTCCAATCCATTTGTCACTTTACTTTCCCTGGCAAGACTGTAGGATAGAAAATATCTGTGTTCCATTAAGTCAACTGGGAAAACAGGGCAATGGCTTAAATGTTCCACTTCTGCTGAACCCACCTTTCCAGTAACTCATTCTGCAGTAAAATGTCGCCTGTGAGTCATAAATTATCACGCACTATATTGCATTTTATATTGATGCATCAAGTGTGGATGAAATGCTGCTTCTGGTGTGGAGGTGGAGCAAGTTTTATCTGCTTTGATGTGAGAAGTTTAGAGGGTATTTGCCTTTTTGGTGCAACTACTAACAACTCAGACGTTCGGTTCATGACACGAGGTGTAAAATCTTAATCTGCATAGCTGTCGACTGTTTTCCTCCGAATTCTACAAACACTCAGTAAAACGCAGGTACTTCGAATTGTTCTCATGTACAAAACATTTACTAAAAGTCATACGTGAGATAAGTTAAGTACACTTTATGATAATGCTTCAGATTTTTTTTTTTCAATCGTTTTGCATCAAATCATCTTGCACAGATGTGCGACTTGCCTCGGTGAACATCATGCCACCACATTCACCACATTCAAAAATGCACAGTAATAATGAGAAGTCTGTGCAGCAGTGAGAAATGTGCTTAAAGTTGCAGCAGCATTGATCTGAATTTCTAAACCTCGTGATGAGGAGACGCCTCACAACGTGATTATAGGAGACAAATGTTGTAATGTGATGTTGAGGTGACAACATTAATGTCCTAATGAAGTTTGCTTTTGAGCGACGCTATGCAGCAGTGAGTTCGCCACTGTTTTGTTTCCTGTTTCAACCACATGAATAGTGAGGAAACTACCAGGGCTGTCACAGGACGACAACAGGTCTGATCCAAATGACTGGCATGGCTTTTCACAGAGAACTTGAAAGTGATGCTGTTTTTCACATCTCACCTACATGTTTCCATTTCAGAATCTGAAAAGGAAGAAACTTGTGCGACGCTCTCGCGCCTCCTTTCTTCCTGCTTCTGCTCTTAAGGCTGCAGGCCACCTCGTTGTTGTTCTCTCACAATAGTATGGATTTCTCCATTCCATTAAATTTATGAACTACAAGAATGACTCACTTTTAGGTCTTTTGCACATTCATGACTGAGATACAGAAAAGAGGCACAAGACGTGCATTTTATTCTGAAAAGCACAGGTTTGTTTTGGGCAACAGCTGGACAGGGACACTATGTGTGTGACTGCTGCTCATGATGCCTGTTGGTTTGTTGTTTTTTTTTTTTATGGAAAACATATAAGTAAAAAGTAGAAAGACATTTATAGTCATTAAATTGAAGGTATTAACAAATATGAATCATTAATTAAGTCTCAGTGAACACTTCCTTGGTGAATAAACATGTAAAAACAAACACCAATAATAATGATCCTGTTGATAATGAGCTGTTTATATGCTGGCACATATAGAGGTGCTAATGGTGGCAGTGACTTGCACTCGAAAACATGCAGCATGTCTGGAAACACATTGTAATTCTGCATCTAATATGAGGTTGTGGCTAACTCACCTATAGGGACCCATTCATACATTAAAAACAAGGATGTGGGATGTTCTGTGCTGTATCTTATCTTAACTGCCAGTAGCATACATCAAAAACACAGATGAGAAAGTAGCTCGCTAATTTTTTTTTCTCCTTCTTCCTTTTCTTTTCTTTCTTTTTTTATTTTTATCTGTCTGTGGCTTCTATCTCTTAACACCCTAACCTACGAGTGGTGTGTCTTGGTCCAATCTCAGAGAAGATGGTTATCATACTGCGAAGCTATGAGACCTCACTTTGTCACTGCGCTGAGTACTGCTACCAGTGCCACTACCTGTATGTGCCTACGCTGTGATCTTTACTCGATTCTCCACCGCTCAGTCATTTCCAAATGACCGGGCTAAAATGTGAAAAGTCTCAGGATGTGACACGATCCCCGGTAACGACCTTCCTTCCATCAGCGCTGGCTATCGAGCGATGGACAAGACAAAGGAGCTTATCAAATCGGGCTGATAACACAGCAGCCAATTAAGATATGCTGTCTCTATCACACAGTGTGCGCTCAGTGTCACTATCAAAGGGTCAGGAAAAGAGAGGGAAATGAATGGGATCTGTAAAACAAGAAGGTCTAGAACCAAAACCCGAGTATGTTGAAATGTGTCATGTGCAGACGTGTTCACGGGAATCTGTTCGGTGACCACGACGCATTTGGAAAGAAGGGAGTAATGCATTTTCATTAAATTGCCCATTATTGGGGTAGTGGGCACTAGATGGCACTAATGAATGGTAATTACAACCATGTGCTCCTGGAAAAATAATTAATTATTGTTCCCCTATAATTCATAGCTCAGACACTTTAATTCCTTTTAGAGTAATTAAAAACAAAAAGCATCTGAAGCGAATGTAGATAAAGTAGATAGAACTGAAAATGTGCATAAACAAAAGAATTTCTTAAATGCATTTGTCTTATTTCACCATGAAGTTGTGTCTTCTCTCTGCTGCGTGTTTGTATTTCACTCTGTGTTGCTAAACACATTATATTAATGAAATTACTGGACTTTTAACTGTTAATTTTCATAGTGTCCTTTTTCTTCTGTTGCTCATTTCTACTTTCAGAATTTTAATCAGATTTGCTCAAATTGAAAGAGGCAGATTCTCCGTCCTCGTTTGTGGCTTTGAGTTTCTCTTGAATTTGATTCTTGAATTTTCAGGTGTTTTGTTTCTTGTGCGAATTATTTAGTGGTTTGCTGATGTTTTTAACATGATGTTGCTTTAAAGAGACGCTTTGCATTTTGTTGTGACACTGAAAATTTACATGAACTTCAATCATGTAAAACTAAAAATGTAAAGGTATTTAATAAATGCTGTTTACGTCAGTATTTTTCAAACAAGAAGAACTGAAGATCCACTGAAAAATACAGAACCTCTAATCATTTAGCTAGATCTTAAGCTCTTACTGTGTTTGATCTCTACACTTGAAAATGTCGGACTGTGCCTTTAAGTGTCCTCGTTCGACCCTAACTGAGGAAATTAACAAAACGATAAATCTGACTTCAACAAGTGCTCAGGCTGAGTCCGTCCTGCAGTCCGGCGTGTGATCAGACCTGAGGTGCTTTGGCAGATATGGCCTGAGACGTGTCAACGCAGCACAGATGTCAAACCTGGTGGTTGAGAAGGCCAGAGAGCAGAGTGATAATGGCGGCCTGTGGACGTTGGGGTTAGTTATCGTACGAACCCGGGTCCTCGCTCTCGACCCGCCCCCCCCCCCTTGTCTGGGTCTCCGTGTGCCTCCATCCTCCCGTTTGTTGTTGAACCTTATCGTAGGCAGGGGCCTAATCTGCACCGGTGATAAGATATTGTGGAGCTACACACACACACACACACTTCACACTGCTGTTGACCAGTGATGCTGTGCTATGTGTAAAATTACGTCACTTACTGTTTTAGATGCTTCAGTCTGAGCTTTTCTTCATTTTTCCATAGAAATACTGAGAACTCCCTCATTTCCTCTGGACGGTGCACGAACACATCAGGCTGAGTCTAAGAAGTCGGTATGTTGTTGGTCAAATTTGTCTGATTATGGGGAAAACAACATGAATGTTGCTTTAACTGTGGACTGACCGACGTAACCACAGTAGTGTGAGTGAAGACGTTTATCCTGTCAAACAGTTTTCATACTTGGTCTCTTTCCTGTCAACTACACCAGTGAAGTTGCCCCACTGATCTGATAATAACACACTTTGCCTCATTAACAGCTGAAGAACAGAACAGAAAATAAAGAGCAAAAACATCTGATTTCAAAGATTAGATAAAGCAAGAAGCAAAAAAAAAAAAAGAGATTTATCTTTAAGTGTACAGGTTCTTAGGTTTCTGTGAAGGCTGCCATAAAAGGTCACCCTCTCTCAGGCTCTCTGTGTGGTTTGGGTGAGCCGTGAGAGGAGAGGAGATGGACGGAGTGTCGTCTGCAGCGTTTGAGCCCGGCGTCTCTGTAGATTGCAGCTTTGAGCTCAGGCACAGAAACTGAATGCAGTGCAGACAGTGTCACTGCAGCAGTGACACCACAAACACATCAAACAGGTGGAGGCACATTAATAATCAACAGCTGAGACGTTGTCGTGTTAAATGCAACATCTCTGAGCCTGTTTCTGTTTCCAAAGAAGCTTCAGATTGAAAATAAACAGACCCAGCACTTGATTTACTGAAAGCGTCTAAATTTGACTTGACTTTATATTATCACATTCTGCCATTTAGTTTAATTTTCTTGTTTAAGTGTCTGGTTAAATTTTCCTGCTGCTGCTTTGTGTGTGTGTGAAAATAATAATAAAAAATCTATATTCTTTCTTTAAATCTTTTTTTAAAGAATTAATTAAAGAGTACAAAACACAGAAACTAGCATGAAGCCGTGTTATTACATCAGGTGAGGACATGTACTGTAGGTTGTTTGTTTTCCTAAAAAAGAAATGAACAGAACAAAACTAGAACATGTTCTCTCTCTCTCTCTGATGTCTGGGCTCAGCCAGACCCCAGAGAGGTCCAGCTTCTCGTCATGCTGCTTTATGAACAAACACTGCGACAACTGAAAACAGAAAAATTTGTTTAATTAAGAAAAATCACGTAATATTGAAAAATATTAAATATCATTAGGCTTTAAAATGAATAACAGAGAGATATGAAGTCTCCTTTTCAAATTAGCAGCAGCTGGAATGGCTGAAAGGTTTTTAGTATTTAGTCCATATGACTCATGAAAAACAAAGTATTGTAAAAATGGTGTTAGGTTTGGTGGAGGTTTGGTGGAGGTTTGGTGGCGATGGCGGCACAGAGGCCGCCCCGTAACAGGAGAGAGGCTCTTTGCCGCCTCTGGACCGGCGCCCATCTCTTTATCACCAGCACAGCAAAGGGAAAACACACAAAATATGTTTACACCTCGCAGATAAGATCCAGCTCTCTGCAGCCATGCACGTCTACACTCCAGTATTAATAGATAGTGTAAAGCACACACAATAACGTGCACACTCCCACACTGGTATATTCTTAGTGACATTTAAAGTGGGGTTTTTGGCTGCTGTTAGATCTAAAATGGTTGAACTGGCACAATAATGGAGACAAAGATTATCTGTCAGAGTGATTAAGAAATATACTCTGAATTAATTCTCTTATTTATCTTTGGTTGAACTTTTGCTGTCGGCTTCAAGTTAAAATCTTTTCTTCCAACGGCTGTGTGCAGCGTCGCAAACAGCCGACCTCTCTTTTATTCATACAAGTTTCCTTATCAGATTCAGCGTGAATATCGATTTCCCGGGTACGGGGTGCTAAGGTTATTTGCGAGGCCAGTCCCTCCATGAGCAGGGGGGAATATTTTATCCGCTGTGGATTATAACGAGTGATTAAGTGCAGAGTCAGAGTCGTATCACCAGAGCCATCCTTTTTATAATTCACTAGCAGAACTGTATTGATAAACACACTCAGTGCGACTCTGTCAAAAGCTATTATAAGCTGCTTTGCTGGACATTAACACGGAGCGTCTGTGAGCGTCCGACATAAACGGTGAACACAGCGAGTCCGTGTTGTAGTGAAGGGACAGACTTTAAGGAGCCTGAGGAGGGACCTGAATAATGGTGCCCGATGACAAGACAAGTGATCTGGGCCGGGTTGAAGGGCGAGCTTGGCCGACCGTAACCTAACACACGCACACAAAAACACCAGAGCAACCACACACACTCATAGAAACACACTCATAGAAACACTAGCTGCTTCTCACTTTCTACAGTACCTGACAATATACTTGTGTGTCTTCTGTGACTAAGCGTAAGAGTGAGGAGGTGGCCATGAGAGTGCACACACTGCTTGTCTTCTAAGAATTCTCCACTGGTATAAAAATTGCTGGAACTAGTTGCAATTTGCATCACGGTTTCATACTTAGAATGTGATTTGCAGCAGTGTGCCTGGTACTGTTTTTGAATCATTTTCCCGTGTAACAAAAATGACTTTTTTAAAAATGGTTTTTACTCAACCCCCAGTTAAAAATTTAAATAAATGTAAAACCACAGAAAAGGAAGAAATCTGAAAAGGAGTGGGATTTATTGTTCACTCTAAATCACAAATTGGTTTTTGTTAAAAGGTTTATTAACAGACAGAATATACTTTGCTTTAAAAGAGACTTTCCTCCACATCCTGGCTATAATAAACCTTGGTAAAGAGTCGCAGCAAGAATTTCTTGCATCCTTGTTTTTAAATCAAGAGAAGTCGTGTAACCCGAGCTTGTCATATTTACAGCTACTATGAAAAATGGCTGCAGACGTACGATGGAGGGCAGTACAATGCTGCCACAAGGTCTTCTTAGACAAGTATGATTACTGTTGCTCTTGTGCCCTTTCATGCTGGCTTTTTTATGGCACACTCTCAACAGTATAGCACAGGCTGTAAAACCGGGGGCAAAATAATAGAGAGATCAAGACCTTATCGCATAAGTTAGGATGGGAAATTTCCTCCTATGTTTTTTTTTTTTCCGGACCTTTTATTATTCAGGACAGGCCGTGTACAGTGCATGGTTGTGAAAACGGGAATAATCTCATGCAGCAGATTAAGTGGATTAATTAGGGTTTTATTCATCAGGGTGAATTGGTACCTAAAGAGCTTCCCCCTGCAATGACAAGGATTTTTCACCCTTAATTATCTTGGGCTGTGGAATGCAGTCCTGTATGTGCAGCGCATCGAGAACAGAAGGAGGCACATCGCCCTGCAGTCGCACTGTGGAAATGCGAATCTTTACGCCGCTTAGAATGACTTAACTTTCTTTTATTTATTTCAGCTGCAACACTAAAAAAATATTCTTTTTCCTGTCGCGTTGTGCAGAATTCAGGCTGCTTCTGTGTGAAGTCACATCCGACCACACACTTATCTAACAATCAAGCCCCTCATCAGGCCCATCTCTTATCACCTCATCATTTTCCACTATCCGAGCTTCTCACACACTCTTATTCTTGATGTCTCTCTGGCAGTCACCTATAGTTATTAGAAAACAATCCTGCATGTGCAAGCGGCAGAACACATAGAAGTGACTTTAAGAAGGAAGATAATAGAGTATTTAATGATTTATTTATTTACCTGTGTGGTTGCTTTCTTCTTCTTCAGATGTTCCCTGGAACTTAATAATATCAAGTGTTGTTATTAATAGAAATGTAAGATATGTTAAATATGTTATTTGCCTTAATCAAATGAAACTTTTTGAGCGTTAAGAAAAGTTTTAATATTTGTAGACACTTATATGAATAAAAATATAAAAGCAAACTTCTAAAACAGACCAAAAAAAATTGCACAGGTTGTAGAAAAGTGACACGTTTGTTCCTGAGTAATTTGTAAATGTGCAGACCAGGCAAACAAAGCTGCCATAGGTGCCACCACGTGAAGATAATACCAAATTCAAATGTAATGTTTCTGCTTCACTAATGCGAAGCTACAAACGCATGCGACCACTGGTACAGTACAGAATGTGCAAGGAACGAAATGGGTTTTCAAAACAAGTGAGAATGTGGGTTTTAAGCCCCATTCAGGTGCAGGACAAGAGCTTCTCAGACACACAAACGTGGACTTTCTCAGGTTCCAGCCTTTTGCTGTCAAGCACAATGAGGCCTGGAGGAGGAGCCGAGCATCCCCAAACAGGCAGATAACAGAGTTGGGATAAGGCTGGGGAGGGAGGTGAGGGGGTATAAAGAGGGGATAGATGGGTACGGGGGGGCTGGGTGTTCACCGACCAGGTCAGACGTAATGCTTGACTGGTGAAATGTCCGATACACATCTATGGTCTTTAGTCTTCCCGCAGCTGAGTGACAGGCTGCTCTGTGAGTGTGTGTTGTAGTTCTCTGTGCTATCATTTGTGTTACAGTGAGAACAGGACCGTATTTATTGCTGCTGTCTCCTCAAAGCTCATGAACAACACATTTAGCAGGAAAAAAAACACTAACTAACTAATGAAACTGTTGGAATAAATGACGTAGATGTTTAGAAAATCCATTTATCAGGGAGTTTTATGAGTAATTGTTTTTGCAAAGTGTCATGGGAGGCCGTGCAGTCGTTAGACGTATCTGCATTAAAGGTTATTGCTGCGATAACGGTCGATTGCAAGGATGTGAAACTTTAATTATACCCAGAAGGAAATAATGATATTTTACTGTGACGGCAGCGATTAGTAACAGGAAGCCAAACAGAAATAAACAGGTAAACACTAATTTACCAGTTTCTATGCGTTTTTATAAAAAGTACATCTGAAGAGCTGCAGATACTAAATCACAACAGTTGTCTAAACAGCTGCAGCAAAAGTTAGTCATAGTTTTTGAAAGAGGTGACTAACCTGCTAAATAAATGATTGATATGATCATAAAAATATTAATAAATGTAGTTTCTATACCTACAGTGTTTTAAAAAAACTACTACTGTGCCTTTTTGCTGCGACTGAGTGTTTAATTCTGGGTCCTGGTGCAGGTCAGTGGTCTGGCTGCCGGAGCAGCTTCCTTTAACGTCCGTGCGTACACAGTAAACAAGAAGGCAGATCTGCAGGTGTTGCATTGTCATCAAGCCTGAACTGGGATTGAACAGCCCAAATTTAGTTTGGCTGGATGCTGAAATTAGTGAAAACTTCAAAGCCCCTCGGCCGATAAGTTTTATCTCAAATCAACTGTGCTGCGTGTCCAGAGTGTTTTTGTTTTTGTGTGTAAAACAGAGAGAGCTAATTACAGAAAGAAGCAGATCTCATGCAGGTTTTACTGAAAACAAACGAGCGCATTGCTCTTAAACACAGTCGGTGTTTAATATCAGATCACGGATTAGATTAGATAAACTTTATTGATCCACAAGGGGAATTCCTTGGTCACAGTTACATCCAGACACTCCTGAAAAATATGAAATAAAAATGAGTAGATGTACAACTAGAAACATTATACCCATAATAATATTGGCAATTGTACTTTATTTCTGTAGTTTGGAAAGAGAATTAAACATTAATACATTTTATATTAGTAGAAAGTAGTTCATCAATATTATACTGACAATATATTTAGCTTGTAAAGAAATTTGAAGCCAAATAATTAGTTAATGGTCCCGTGAAGTAGCGTCACAATACAATTTATTTTTTAAAAACTATTTACCTTTTTAAATAAACGTTATAATATGCTCTTATCATCGCTCTGAGAAAAGCTGATATTTGTCATTAAAGCAAAAATTAGTCACAAATCTAATAATTTTAGTTTGAGAAGTCACTTTTTGTGATTTTGTATGTGTAGTAAGACTTTTATTTTGTAAAGACTTATAGTCATTAAAATTATTTGGGAAAGTAGTGTAATTTCAGTCTTTTTTTTTTTTTTTTTTAAATCTTGAGGCATTTTGGTGCTCAGACAATTTGAAGCCTGAAACAGTTGAATGTGAAATCTCTGCTGTGTTCAGTACAAGCTTTTTCAACATATTTCCTTCAATAATTAAATGTAACATGAATGACAGCGACTTCCTCTTCCCCTCTATGTTCTATCACTTTCTCTCTCTGCTTAAAAGTAGGTCAACAGGGATTTCCTGCCCTCAGACGTTTTCTTTCCAGCCAACACCTGGCCTTTGTAATAGCACTTCAGCAAGAGGAAAGAGTATGTGCACTGTATACATAACATATGGGATCAAAAGTCACAACAGCTTGTAAGTTTTTACCACTGTGCAGGGAAACTTAAGACCACCGCCGCCCTTCGAGGAGCGTTTGGGACTCCAGCTCTCACAGAAACCGAGAGAAGAGACGCTCCTGAAGATTTAGCTGCAGCTTCAGGCTGGGATTTCGAAATACACAAAAACAACAGACGCATGTTTATTCCTCTAATTTTCCCAATTTAAAGTTTGCTGGAGAGATGCGTTATGAAACAAAAGCCTGCCGTTACTTTTTTTTTTTTTTCAGTCTGAATTATTAACAACCCGAGGCTTTACTTTTGCATTTCTAATTACGTGACACAGAGAGATGGCTCTCCAGCTCTGCAGGCATCCAGTGTCATTCTGAAGGAGAAATCCAGAGCAAATTCACAAAGTAGGTTACAGAAAAAGTAAGTGCTGGAACACCTCTGGCCTCAAAATCTGATTTCATAGACTCATTCAGACACACTGCAGGTGAACCAAAAGAAAAAGGAGCACGGAGATTTTCACGACTCTCACATTTCTGTTGTTTATCAGAGGGCAGAAGAAAATGTGGGTTGATTTAACAAAACACGGGCAGAAGAGGCCCTGAAAGGGAGTCGCACAGCTTTTGCTCGGCTGTCTAACTGACAAAGATTGACTGAAGCTTTCACATTAGTTCTTTCTCATTCTTCTTGTTGCGAAGGTGTCAGATCACCCACTGTGGGTATGCGATCAAAGAGACACAGGCTGTGGTTGAGGAGGAGGGGACTAGGTTTTGCGGCGAACTAAACAAAATAATTCATTACACACAGTGGGATCACAGCCAGCTTCTTAGAACCAAAAAGCTCAAGAACACAAGTGGGGGAATACTCACCTTTGTCTCAACGCTTTCCTCTTCCTCTGCTATTTTCTATCCAACAACCTCCATCCTTCACACACACACACACACACACACACACACACACCTGCAGAGTGTTGGACCTGACTGTGTACATTGAAGCTGATAGTCATACTGAGAGGACTGTGCTGAAAGCTTCGGAGAATATGATTGTTCTGTGTTTCTCACTCTGATCTTTCTGAATGAATAATTTTCCGTTTCGGGGGCACCGCTGAGAATCAGAAATATGTCAAGGTTCAAAAGCCTCTCTAAGAATTATAGAGTTATCAATACAAAGAAATATTCAAGAGGGGCAGCTCCGTTCAGTTTCTCTGAGGCTGATTTAATGAAGCACAGTGTTTGCAGGAAAAGCAGAGAAGCGCACACGCAAACCCACACACTCTGAAGAGTCAGTTGCACCACTTTTCCGACCTCTCTGGATGGAGTAGATGAGGTCGCAGATCCTCACTCCCCTGCAGAGAGTGTGTGCACTGCTGGGTGTGGTTTTACCCTCCATCTCCCTTGCGCCCTTGGGTGCTGGCACCGTGGTCATCCATTCATTCCCCCACCTTTCACCCACCCCCGCTCCACGTGAAGAACACCCGGCCACCATAACTGCTGCCTCCTCCACGCGCCTTCAACCGAAACAACCACCACATGTTTATGTAAGTGTTTCCAAACCAAGCAGCTGTGTTAGGTTGAGGCACTGTTTGGGTGGAGGCACCCAAGGGTCCTTAATCAGTGAAGAAGCCTGAAGGGTCCTCAGCAAAATAGGAAGTTGTTCTTTGACACTACCAGATATTAATTATTGTTGTTTGTGTTTAGTTATCAGTACTCATATTATGGTACGGCCCTGGGGACGGCGTAGTCTGGGGCCTGGTCCACTATCCGGTTTTGCACAGACCTTCATGGTCCCCCGGAGTATTGGTCCAGATGTCTTTGCTAATCCTCAGACTTTTCATCCAGGGCCAGGTAGCTGTCTGAGTACTTGTAGAACTAAAACTATTCAAGCTGACCTCAGAACAGTGTCACGGTTGTTAAAGTAAAACTGCTAAAATGTGATAATATGATGGACTTGGGTCAGTTGGATGTCAGTGTCCTGTTTTGCAGAACTTGATTTAAATAAAGGATTAGTTTCTTTAGCGGACCTGTGGTGTGAGGAGACTAAGTGGATGCTTAGAGCTCATTAGCCACCAGGGGTCCCCCCAAAACTTTTCAGGTTTCTCTATTAACAATGTAAAAAGTATTTAAAGGCACCAGTCCTGAGCTGATTGTAGTGTCCTTCATCACCTGGGAGGACATTTAGGAGGCTCTTGATTATGAGACCAATATTTATGGTGACTGGGCACTAGGTCGGTTTTGGTGACACACTTTAAAGTGACTGTTTGTTGGTGTCCTGCTTAGCTCGGCCCTGATTCCAGGGATTCGGTGGCTTTTTGTAGAAAGGGTGACGCAAACAATGTGGTCTTTCTGTGGAAATTAGTTTTTAACGTGCAGAAATGAAGGGACCAGCAAACTCAAGGTCAGATACACTTGTGCGCCTCATTAACTATCTGTTCATATCCTACTCTTCCCATCATTCTGTTCTGCCTCTCAATTTCAAATCAGGAGTTTAACCTCCAAGCAGATTCTGCTCACGCTGTGGCAGCGGACCTGGCCACGCACCATGGGAGAATTACCTCCCATAATTATACTGCAATTATGACCGAGATAAAATCAGCATTATTCTAAAAAAAAGAGAAAAGTTTAAATGAGTAGTGGGAGGGAGGGATGGAAGGACTTGGAGCTTTGGCGTCTCTGAGGGGATTGGTGACAGTCCTGTGAAACAAAAGAGGCAAATGGACAGAAAACCTTTCTAATTAAGCGTAGAGAAAAGATGGTGTCTCTGGTAATTATAAAAGCGTAAGAGATTCTTAACTGGGTTGATGGTAATTTTATTTCAATTCTGCAAATTTTAAAAGTTGAGTCCAAACAGCGAAAAGGAAGTAGAAACTTTCAGACTGGGGAAACATTGTGGTGGTATTTCACAGAAATTGTCCCATCTGTAATCTAGTGATCTTCTGCAAACTTGGCTTACCTTAAGATTTTATCATGACTTCACACTGAAAAACCGTGTACTGTGCTTTCCTAACTAACCACCAGGGGTTTTGTGAGCTCTCTCAGGTCTGAGTCAGCCTTGGCTGCAGCAAACAAGGCCTGCAACAAATAAGCTTCCCCTTCAACCCTCTTCAAACTGCCAACCACGTCCCAGAAATAGACATGCACGAAAAAGCTCTAGGAGTGTTTGGGCCTCCTCTTTCCAGCTAGTCGTCTTCAGTGACGTGTGTGCAGCTTTAAGTCTGGAGCTGGATGGCAGCAGACAGGACATCTGCTCTTCATATCCGCCTGGTGTGCTGCACAAAGTGGACTCTTAGCTCCAGCCATGGGCCCAGCGGCTGCACGGCAGGCACAGTTCCCTCTCCAAACACAGTTCGGAAAAGGGACTTGTTTATCCAACCATTTGAGGCTCGGATCGGAGGGAGATAATGTCTGGATGGGTTTGGGTCTCCTTTCCATGTAGCCGTGCACATCTGTATCTGAGTTTTCCAGTCCAAGGAGTCATTGGGGTGGTTTAAACTGAGCTGGTGTATGATATACAAACACACGCAGCAAGAAGGGCGCAAAAACATAAATACACAGGTAGGCCAACAGTGCACGCATCACCAAGCACGTCAGGAAGACATTGGTGGTCTGTAATAGTTCATCTGGATCATGGAGAATGGAGGAAACATTACAGAGTCGGATACAGTTTGAACCTGCACTTTTTCTCTATAGCTGTTTGAGAAAGTCTGTTTCTGCAGGTCACAAAAGTCCTACAATCCATTTGTAATGCATTTTCATCATCGCTCTGTCATGTTTCTTTAATAACGCCACAATCTCCAACATCCCGTCACCCTTTTAAGGTCAATATATGAAAAAATCTAGCATTTAAAAGCAGCAAAAATGATTTATAACCTGTATATTTCAGATATGAAATGGCTGCAGAGTATCTCCCGGCAATGCCATTAGTTATTTCTGAAAGCCCACCTGATTGTAGTCAGACAGACTCACCTAAAAACACCTAAACCAGCTCAATAAAGCACCTTGAGCTGTGATTGGGATCTCACTCATATTCCCTCGTCACAAAGATGAATGCATTTGCAGAGGAAGGATGAGAGAGGAGGCTGAGTTTTAATAAATTCTACATCATGCTTCCGCCACAGAGCCCACAAGCTGGTGACAACTGCATTTATTTAAAGACAGTTTGATAAATTAATTTGTTTTTTTGTTTTTTTTATCTAAAGAAATACATTCACAGCCAAATAATGATCTTAACTGAAAAATTGAATCGTTACAGTCAAGGAGAGACAACGCTGCCTTTTCATTTTTCTTCACATGCTTGATCGGTGGAGTAAGAGCCGGCACGTCAGGAAACAGTGGTTAGTTATTGTGTATCCTCTGTATTATTTACATTCAATAAGCCCGTTTACTTTTTGTTCATGGGGATTTTTTTGTGTCACTTGAATTCTCTGCAAAAGGAAAGAAACCAACGGCCGATCTTGATAAGAGAAAATTGTGCAACAAGACTGACAGATCAGATAATTGTCCAGAGGTTACATCCGTACGCAGACACATCTACGAAACATGCAGAAATTCACCAAAAGGCTAATCCTCAAGCTGAATTTCTGCAAAAAAAAAAAAGAAATTCTTCAAATTGGTGCTCGCCACATTTATAAACAAGCCAGCCGTTCATACTATCAGTATCGGCTGCATCGGTGCACATTTCAGGCCGACCAGCAATATCCTTCAGAGGACAAAGTGTACGAAATGAATCAATAAACTCAAAAGCCCTGAAATCTCAAATCCATTAAGGCTACAACGAAGCCCATATTACTTCAAAATGGAGTTGCATTAAGTGTCAGATGTCCATGATAAGGCTGCCTTCATTTGGGTTTTGCTGTTTTTCCCCTTATGGGACACGAGTGGTGACTCCTTATCATTCATGCCATGAAGTGCTATCTGTGTCTCTTATCACCTCTGTCTCTGCACGACAGAGGAAAAGAGTAAGACAGAGAGAGAGAGAAGGGAAAAAGCAGCGGATGATAATAATCGCAGCTGCTGCTGTGGCCACATGCATGTACACCTGTATGAGTGGACACAGACGCGGTCTCGCCACCTTAACACACACACGTATCAAACAAGGCTGTTGGTCTGACGCGCTTATCTCCTGCAGCCTTTCGTCATGAACGGCTGTGTGCGCTACTTCAGCAGCAAAAAAAAAAAAGAAAAGAGCAAAAGTACAGAGGAAATCCAACTGTTGCAGAGAGTCTGAAGGGTTTTTGTCCCTGTGCAGTGATGGCCTGTTGTCTTATCTTTTTAGATAAACTTCAGCTTTTGTCCAGCCAATAACTTTTCAATTGTAGAAATGTCATTTTCACATTTTGTTTAAACATTAAAATGAAGCCGGTTTCTTTTCTCTCTGAGTATGAGGAATCAAATGACCCCGTCATTAGGGAGTAGGTATTAAAATGCAGATTTGGCTGCTCTGGAGAGAGGGCCACGGCTTTGCAGATTGTGCGCATGATACGGACACACTGACCCTGCTTGATTTAGCAGACGCAACACGATACATGCGTCTCATCCCAGCTGTTTTTAATGCCGTCTGGATCCTGTTCCTATGCAAGGCCTCACCTTAATCTCACTGCCTTTAACCTTGCCATTCCCCTCTATCTCTCCCTCCTTCCCTCTCTTGTTCCATCTCTCCCTGCGTTTGTTTATCCAGCACTCTCTCGCTGCCTCTCTGATGAGCGTTTTATCTTGCGGCCCACCTTTTCACACTGCCGCGTTCACAATCACGAGTATCGCCCGTAATTATCTCGCCGTATTCCCCCTCCTCACCCTATCGCCGGCATTCATCTCGGAGCTGGAATTATATGCATTTCAGCTGGGTGCCACTGCACCCTCCGCCCCCCCTGGAGGAGGAAGAGGAGGAGGAGGAAGAGGATAGGTTGGGCCCAGGAGGAAGGGAGGACGAGCAGAGGCAGGCTGGGTAAAGACAAATCTAGTGTGTCGCTGGTTGGAGATTGTGAAGCTTGGCTGGCCTGACCTGCATCACCGTGCAGCGGCCCAGACCCACATCTCAGGTGTAATTACTTTGTTTCACAGCTTCTTTTATCTCCCATCGACTTTGCATCGGCCCCCTTTCATACTCCAGCACTCCTACGCATAATATAGTTGTGGTCCCTGTCAAAGTCGCCTTGACCTTCCTCCTTTCTTCCGCCGCCATTGTACCAATAAGAAAACCAATTAATGACTTATCCGTCCATCTCAATGTCAAGTCTTTTTCTGAGGTGTACTATTATGTCTGCTTTTCTGACGTGCTGTTAATTAACTCAGTGCTTCGCCTTCTCCATCCGAGCCTCCCACCGCTCACTCACCCAACCACGCCGGTATTCAGGGCCGCATAATAGTACTGTAGGTGTGAGGCGAGCTGTGGAGCTCACACACACACACACACACCAAACCTTAAACTTCTGAGAGCAACATAATGTAGAGGGGGACGGTGGAATGGCAAAGAAGGATATGAAAGGATTTAATGAACAAGATGTCTGAAGGAGAATTCAATGGAGAGGCCAGATAAGGCTCTAAAGTCGTTAAGAGTGGGCAGAGTGTGGCGCATCCGCCTCTTTAGGTGAAGATGACGGAGAAGTAAAACCCCGCGCATATCCTCACCTTTCAGCAGGGAAGCCCTCCTCACGCTGGCTCGGAGCGAAGCGTTTGCTTTCCCTTTATCACATTCATATTCAAATGTGTGAGTGAAATGTCAAAGATGATAGACATATCACTGCCGGCTCTTTCTGTCAGAGCAGCCTGCTTTTAAAAGTGGAAATACCCTCTGTGACACTTGTTGGTGTGTAGTTCTGAGCGATGGGTGTTCACGTGGCTTCATGCTGACCTAGAAGGCCCCGACCGTGGTGGAGCCTGACATTCACTTGCCTAATGATCTGACCTTTGTCGTGACTCAGACAAAGAGACCTGTACTCACACTGGCACTAAACTATGATTTATGCAGTAAGACAAAGCTGTGTGTGACCTGTGGTGACAGCAGGCATGATGTCTATCGCACTTTTCCCCCCATTTCCATATTTATTTTAATTGGAATTTGGCAGAGTATTGTCCTAGGGGATAACAATTATGAAAATCATTCCAATATATAAAATTAGAGCAGCACCAGCTCCTGTTTGTGTGGTTTTATTTTTTCTTTTCCTTTTTAAAAAAACATTATAATAATAAATTATATGCTCACACAGCCAGAGTGAGGAGCCATGTCGTATCTTTTTAATTTTCTAAATGCAATTCATTGCTGCGAACATGGATTCAAAACACTAATTAATTTGTATTTGATAATTTGCCCACTTTCACGCCATGACATAAGTGCAGTTTTTTTTCTTTTTAAACTTTGCACTGCGTGCACAAGTTTAATTAAGTGAGAACTCTCCATATTATCGACATCATGAATTGTACAATTTTTGTTGGAAATAAGAAATAGGTCTGCGAGGGTCTTTTCTGCTCTTCCTCTCCACTCCCACCATTTTCTGCATAAAAGACATTTTCCAAATTGAGAGGAGTGATTGCTGGAGGAGGTATACATTTCAAGTTAATTTTACGTTGACCTTGTAAAAGGGATTGTGAAAGAGCGTGGATAAGTTAAACAGTAATGAAAAAAAAGAGGAGTTAATGCACCTTCATCTGTCTCAGTAGCGGACCATCCACTCCTCCTCTCAGCTATGGGACAATCACACTGTATAGAAGCCTTTCATGGACCATAACCAACCTACATTTGAGCCAAATTGTACGTTAAACAAGATTAATGAGATTTTGGTTTCAGGGGGCTGAGTTTTAGTTTTTTCTACTCGGCTACAGGAAATAATTGGCTTCACTTTTAAAAACTTTAAAGTTGTGATCATGAGGAGTTAGCAGGTTGGCTCTGCGTCTTCACCTGTAAGACGTTAGTCAGTCGTACCTTGGACAGACCCACGTTGTTAAAGACGGGATGAAAAGTGTTAAATATAGTACGTATACTTGTAATACTATCATTTAACTTTTGTTTTATGGTTTTTGGGGTTGGGGCAGGACTTTGTGTATCTGTATGAGTTCAGTCCAGACCATAATGGGGTGTTGGGTTGCTCTTACTGCCCTTTTTATTTCAAATGATGGTCCCCAGGAGTTTGGGGACTGTTTGCACAGTTTGCACAGCTGCTGGTCCAGACTTTAGGACCTGACAACAAAAATCAGGATCATTTGAATCAAACGATAGTTTTGGATTCTGGTTAGTTACTTTTTATTTGTAGTTTTTTTATACATGTGATTGTTACAGTTTGTTTTTAAGTTAATAGTTTAATAATAAACACAGGGACAGAAGAAGAAACCGACAAATAGCACAGGCCTCCAGCAGAAGCTCAAGTTAGTACATCGCAGTTAATATGGTACATATTGTTAGTAGTTTCAGCTCGAATATGTTACTGCGTACTCATCAGTACTCCACAGCCCCTCTCACTGTCTGATCGCTAAAGCATGTCAGCCTCCAACGTGTCCATTTCCATTTTCATTAGTCCTCCTATCTGGACCGCCCTGCCTCTTCTTTACCCGTTTTGTCCATCTGTCACGGGACAAAGGCTTGAAGGGGTCCTGGCTGGGCCCTGAGCCCAGAAAATCATTTAACAGACCAGCCAGAACAGGCCGATCCCAGCGCAACCATTAGGGAAACCCGAGCGCCGACCCCCGACCCCCCTGTCTCTCAACCTCTTTTAGTTTTTAGACGCTCTACAAATTGAGCATCCTCCTTCCACCGTCAGCAGCCATTTTGTAAACGTCGTGTCTGGGAAAGAAGAGAGAGTGGGAACAGACATGAAAATGACGCTCATTGGGTTTATGGAAGAGATGGAGAGAAAGAGATAGAAATTAAATATCCTGCTCCACTAGAAGGGGGTTTCTAATTCCCCCCCTCCTCTACTTGTCTCTTCTCTGAACCCCAACCTTTAGTTCACTAACTCAAAACCGTGATAAAACCCTATTTCTCCGCTTTCATTCTTTCACTCGTCCTCTTTGCCTCTTCGATCTCGCCACAAGGGAACACTCAGGCCTTTGTTCAGTGAATTGGTTTTCAGATGTTATTTTTTCTTCACTCTTTCTTTCCCTAAGAGCATGTGATTAAAATCACCTCAGACGTTTAGCACTGATGCCTTTTGTCTCTGCCGTCCCATTCTGCTGGGAGTCAGAGGGCTTACTACTCTACATCTAACAGGTAGGATATAATAGGATTTCTCTGCTGCTCTTCCCTGCACCGTCCGTCTGCATATTTAGAGCTTAAATACATGCATATGTATAAATTAAGGCTCAAGGAAGTAATCTGAGCTTTTAATAAGAAGCAGTGTATCATTTTAACTTTTAAGTTGGCGGGACTTGTGAACACTGCTGGGAATATGAATAATTTCCGGCAGGTTGTAGCAGCGCACTTATTCCTGAAAAACCAACATGTTATTTTTTCAGTAAGCGGTTAGTGTATCCGCTTTGGCACTAGGGGCAAAATAAAATACAAGGACATCAAGTCAACAGACGACTTTAGACTTTGAAGCTCTGCAAGATAATTAATGTTGAACCTGCCGTTTCCTTCAGAATAAATGTTTTGCTTAGTGCTGTTTGTGGAGCTGAGCGAAATGTGTCCCAGTTAGTTTATGATAATCGTAAAATCTGTTTAACTGGATTAAAAAAAATATAAAGAGTTTATCCAAAACCTTTAAAACCTTTAACCTGAAATCCGTTTTCTGTAAATCGGTCCGAGTGATGTGATCTAATATGACCTTTGTGACCCTTTCACACATCCTCTCCTCCCTTTCACGCTCTGGAACAGTTTCTGATCACACGTACCCACTTCCACCCACACCATAGAGGAAGTTACAGAGAAAAGCAGCCATGTCTTTGTTCTTCTAAAAAAAAAATCTCCCTTTCTTCTTTTCCACATTCACTCTTTCTCAGCCAGAGGCCTCGTTAATGGTTGCCTTCAATTAATACTTTTACAGTTTTTAGAGCTTAGACCTTTCAATTAGCATTGACCTAAAGACTGTAATCACCTGATTCTTATCCACTGACTGACTGACTGACTGACTTTTTTTTTTAGGACTGATCTTTTAGCCTAAGGTGGTGACTCATTATGCATTTGTTGCTTCCTATCATTTGAACCAAGCCGAGGCCTGATTTCTAACCAAAGTCAGAAATGTGGGAACGATTGAAGCCGCACTCGGAAGATGTTTATGTGGAAACGCACGTCTGATTGTCCTGTTTCTAATCATATTCGTTTGTGAGTTTGAAAGCAGGTCAGACTGTAAGATTGTAAACCTCTGCATAGAAAGGACATTATCAATAAGCAAGCTTCACTGAGAATCACATTACATATGTTCTGCATGACAGTTTGGTTACTAAAGCTCATGGCATTAACTCACTCTGAGTTCTGGTTACAAACGTTCACACTCATCATGTCAGTGTTACATGTTGATGAGCAGGTGTAACGTTTATCCATCTTACTTTAGCATATTAACACTAAACCAAAGTATCTGATGACAGTGCTATAAGGGATCATCAGGTTTGTACAGTACAAAGTGATGCTGGAGAAGGAGTCGGGGGCCATCGTAAACAGTGGGTTTTCAATCCATCTAATAGTTGGACCAAAGGTGTGAAGCCCCATGACACAGCAGGAACATCTGTATTCTAGTTCTGCTTTAGAGGGCCCTCAGGGCTATTTACCTGGATGTGATAAATACTGTATTAAATATGTGCTGACTCACGTTTTATTTGCTTCTGCAGTTGTAAAATATGGCATAATATCCAACTGGCTGCAGACTGAATACACACTGACACGTTCATAGCTCCAGTAAAAAGCACATAAAGGCAACACCTTTATTTTTTGTGTTAACGGGGAGTGGAAACGGCAGAGAGAGAAATTCCACGGCATTAATTACAAACTGATTAGATGCTCCTTTTTGCAGGAGGCTGTATCATTTAATTGAGGGTAAAATAATGATCACAATTCCAGCAACTTCTAATTAGAAAAACAGCTCAAATCTTATCAGGACGGCGTGATGCATGTGGAGCACACATGGCTTTCAGTGGTACACAAACACACACACACACACATCCCGAAATAAACACTTTCTATGGAGTGTAATCTTTTGTGTGTTTCGTGTAGGCGCTTCCACTCTGAGACAGAGGAGCCAGTTTAAGCACATCAAGTCGACTGCGGATTATGTTTGTAGATATTACCCGAAGAATCAGTGGTGCGCTTTCTCAAAAGAGACACAGACAATTACAGATCTGATAACCCCTGAGTTGTATCACAGTTGTTGCAGTGTGTTTACACTATCTGACATGGCTGAAACAACAGCACAAATAAGAACAGAGGAGATTCTCATCTCAACTTTCCTGACTTGCCGCTTATCACAAACCACAAAAATCAGTGTCAGACAGAGCTTGGATTGGGACCAGAAAACCAACACAGAGACAAACCCCCCTTCACATTAAAGTTTTGAGGATGAGTTTCTGTATTTATTGGCAGCTGCTGGGAGTGTTTTGTAATACTTAAGAGGATCTTTCTACACAGATAAACAACAGCTTGACGAATCCTTTCCAAAAGGAACCTGTAACGTTTTCTGTTAACTTGGCAAACAACAGCAGGCTTGTGTGTGTGTGTGTGTGTGTGTGTGTGTGTGTGTGAGATTTCCAGGGGGGAACTGAATACACTGTGTGACTCATGTTACGGTGATGACACAGTCCAACCCCAGCACTTTTACTGAAGGACGTATCATCTTCCCCGCAGGTCAACAAGACAGTTTCATAATATCCCAAATAGGATTTTTATTCGACGCGAGCACAGCCGAGTGCTCGTTCGTTCTCCGTCGTGCATGAAATTTACAAACACTGTGATTTATAGGCGGGTTTGTCATTGGTTTTAATAACGTGAAAGCATCTGATTTATGGGCGGCGTCTAGACAGTTGCCGCTTTCGCCTCTGCAGCTGCAGATCAACCGATGGGCTTGAATGTGTCAGTTCGGGTGTTTCTGGAACAGACAGGTGACAGTTTCATTGCCATTAATCAGCTCTGCTGCTTTGCACACTTGTGTGTATGTGGGTGGCATCTCTGACTCTTTATAAACAGAGTCATTAGGCAGAATTGCAGTAAATCAGCACAGTGACAGGCCTGGCAGGGCAGCACAGTTGATGGGCCTGAGATGAAAGGAGCAGACAGGCGGTACAGACTAATATTTGATATTGCACTCGGAGTTGATTGACTGTATATATTTGCAGCTGTTATATTGGGTCGATTGCAACATTTAAAATTAAATAAATTATAAAATCCTTCTCTCTCACACACCCTCCTACCTTTATTTCATTAAATACCCCGTTGCATTGCAGCCAACAAGCCATATTTATATCCAAACAGTGAAGAAGAAGACACACTGCAATACATCACACATCGTGATCATCATGAAGGTATCTACTCGAGGAGAAACTGGAAGGGACCACTCCCTTGGATCAGTCCAAGTATTCCTTTACCGTGTTTCTGCAGGTTTGGAAGAGTGTAGTGTTTTAAGTGTGTGTGTCTGTGTGTGTGTGTGTGTGTGTGTGTGTGAGGGGGTTGGGATGGGTAAGGCTGGGGGATTGTCCAGGCAAAGTGTCCCTGGCTGAGAGGTAAGCCTTGCCGGTGGTGTGCTGAAAACCGACCGTGTTGTCGTCGGCCATGGAGCCAAAATCACTGACGCGTTTTAGAAAGAGCCCCCGGTGCTGGAGAGGATGGGGGTATTAAGCACACAAACACACAAGCACAGGCTGTCATGAGCATGTACAATGCAGTTACATGCACACACACACACCTACTCAAACAATACTCAAACAAAAGCACAGGCATATACCGTAACACAGAGCCAAAGGTACACCCTCGAATGCAAACGGGCACACACATACTGTACGTGCACGCACACACTCGGAGCAGTGAGCCGAGCCGCTGTGCCAGGTGGCAGGGGGAGGCTCTCGGCTGAGAACAAGCAGAGAGGAGGAGGAGAGGCTCTTGGCCGGCCTTGAAAGGGAGAGGCACAAACGGCAGCGCCGGTGCCCAGGTTTGGATGTGGCCGGGGGAGCCCTGGAGGGGTTTCCTGGGCACGCAAGCAGGGTGGAGAGGAGGATTGCTGGGATGGTTTTTGGGCTGCTTCTGGGCTGTGGTCAGCCCCCTCAGTAACAGAGAAGTGTGATCCCAGACACAGCTGTCCTGTTCTGAGCCGGACCTTCTTGTCCACGAGCCCAGAGCTGCAGCAGGGACAGTGGATGCGGCATTGAGCTAAAACTGGGCTTACACACACTGTATTGTTGCCGGCATTGATGCTAGATACTAAATAAGACGTACTTATTCCCACTAAGCTGTGTGTGTAGCACGGCGGGTTTAGGACAAATGCTATGCTAATTATCTCTCGAATAGAAATACAACACCTGGAGATAAGGAGCTGTGTGTTCGCGCCCGGCCTGCTGAGGTGATCAGATAAGGAGGACTTGACTGGATACAGTAGCCAGACGGATTGTGTACCCCCATAGGCCAGAAACCACAAAAATAAGGTCAAGCTAAAGGAATCTTACAAATCAGACCTGAAGAAAAAGACACCCAAACCTACACAATCCCAAGTCCTCACGTGTTTATAAAACAGCTCCAACTATAAACTTACTGTCTGTTTATCAGTTGCAGTATATTGTAAACCACAAGGGAGCTTCTTCTCTCAGGGTATCCTTTGTCCCTGTTGTCCCTGAACTCTCCAACTACTGCAAACAGGATCAGGTCCCAGTGGAGCAGACTGCTAAGAAAGGACTGTAAAGAGGAGGTGAGTGGGGGGAGGAAGGAGGGCTGAGGGTTGAAAAGAGAAAACTGAAAGATGTGAATTAACAGAGTGCCGGTGAGGTATTCTGGTCGAGGCTGGCTCACGTAAGGTGAGCTGTGGGGCGTGTAAAGTGAGCGGGGGCTATTTGGGTCGTTTTCACATGGAGCCTGGCCAGACTCCAGCATTGAGCAAGGAGAGAGGGAGTGTGTGAGAGAGAGAGAGAGAGAGAGAGAGAGAGAGAGAGAGACTCCTAATGGCTAAGCCTTTCACTGGGCCACACTGCAGTGAGCCGTAATTGAAGGTAATTGTTGGGAAGAGCCGACACACACAGCTTCCCCACTGTTCCCCGGCCTGAGATGGACAAGCCTGGGATGACAGAGACGGAGAAAAGGGGGCAAGAGAAGGTGTGGAGGGAGGGGTGCTGAGGGTGAAGACCTATGGGGAGGCTGGAGGGGGGGGGCCAGGAGTACGGAAGGAGATTGCATTACCCCAACTCCATCGTCCCCAACTGTCCAACACGGCATTTGTCTGCTCGCACAATTGTGTAATTGTGTCCCTGCTAAATGGTCCGAAGAGCTGCTGCAGCATCTTGGATGCAGGTGGGCAGTTTCGGATGACAGACGGAAAAAGACAGAGGAAAGACACGGTGAAAGGAGACAGACCGACAGACGGGGGTAGTGCTGAAATGATGTTGGGACACCAACTCTGAAACATCCCAAAACTACATTTTGAAATATATTTTCTGACAAGGCCTGCACTGCAGTCCAATAAATTTGATCTTTTTTCCCCAGAATCCTTCAATGAATACATTTCGCTTTGTCACACACATACACAGACATTTTCAAATAGATTTCATGAGGTTGTGCTGAGGCGATGATGTTCATGTGTGTGACTCTGAGCGTTCAAGTGTGTGTGTGCGGGCAGGAGATGGAGGAAATCACCTTCCCCACTTTGCCTAGCCTCCTCGGTTGGATGGGTTTAGCTCCATGAGCGCACTGGAGCAGGAAATCCAGATTCGCAGCCTATCAGCGAAATGGCACATATATGACTCCCCAGCCTAAGACGGTCTAATCAGGCCTGCCAACCCACTAACTCCACCACCATCATCACCAGGCGCCAGATTGACTCCTGAGCCCAAATCACAGCTCCTGCTTTACGCCATAAAATGATTCCTGTATTGGTTTCCCCTTAAACCTGGTGAAGCTAATGCAATGTAATGTAAAAATTAGAAGCACAGTGCTACTGTGTTGGATGTCAGCAAGTGCAGATTTGACTGGACGAGGCCGAGGGAGGGAGGGAGGGAGGGAGGCCGACTGGACTTATTGAAGAAGGGAGAGGAAAAAAAAAAAGAAAAAAAAAATCAACCCAATTACCGAGGCGAGCTACTGTTCTGCAGCCTCCTGCGAATACAGCTGATGAATGAGAAATGTTGTAATTTGCGAGTGCTGATAGTGACAGAAACGTGGCGCTAGATCCAGTAGAGTTGGAATTAAAGGAATGAAAGACAGGATCCGATTTTCCCTATCAGAAGTGTGTTTTTTTTTTTTTTCTGAGCTTTCTTGCCAAATAAGCTTGCTCATCTTTTATTTCGGAAGTAACCTTTTTGCCTTAATTACAGAATATCTGTGATCCGGGTCCTGCGTCGCCCTTGGCATCGGGAGGCTTTGCTTGGGCACTCGCACACATCAGGACAAGCTTTGATAATTAGCCAAGCAAAATGAACTTTAATTCTTTCTTTTCAAATGTTAGATCTGGCCCGTAATTACTGCTGTGTAATTAAAAGACCCAATCAATCTGTTGGATTGCAGAGTCTCAATGAAAGAACAGGAGAAATTAGACCTTAATCCTCAGAGCACTGTCTCCCGTTTGGACCCCTCACTTCTCATGTCCCCTTTACACGTACTGTTGCCACTGACGTTCACACACACACACACTGTCACACACTTTACATTTCAGCCCTCAGCCCTGAAAAGACAGACCCCCTTTTAACAGAGAACACTTCTTTTTTTTTTTTTTTTTTTTTTTTACACCTCCTCACCTCCTTCTTCTAAAAATGTATGATATAATATAGACCATTATGTTCTTTAAAAACTCATTACAGCGTTTGAAATGGGAATCTTGGGAAGTCTGTTTAAATATTGCCTCCTTCACATTGTGCGGAGATGGGGGGGGAGACACATCGGGGGACGTGGCATGCAATTAAGAGCAGAATGGATTAGTTTCCTTTTTAAAGTTATTGAGACACAATGGAGAGGCTTTCTCTGTTCCCCCCCTCTCATCATCTGTATTGATGGCTCCCCTGTAAGCCCCTCTGCTTGCCCTCTCCCAGTTAATGACAGTTTGCATTTCACACTACAGGAACCAAGGAAAACCCTTTGGCCTTTTCCTGTGAAGAGTGAAAAGATAGACCGGGCGAGAGAAAAGAGGTGTGACAGAGCCGTTTGACTTTGTAGGTCGTGGCTGTCGTGCTGTGGAGAGGAATTAGCCCAAGACAAACATGTCAGAAAGACTAAAAGGCATTACTTCTCTCATATGTTGTAACAGCCCATTCTTTTCCGCTCACGTTATCCTGAAAGTCATGGAATCCGAAAAGTTTGCAGTGAGGCAGAAACGACTTGGCTTGCTGTATTTATGAGGCCCGGTGTGCTTGTTTCAAAGTGGGCTGTCAGAGAAGACGTCTGGCTAATTCCTGCAGGTTTGCTTGTGTACAAGCTGTGCACAAAACATTAAGGGCAGTTTATCTTTTCCTGGAAGACTTTAATAAGCTCAAACCAGGTACATGTCATTATTGGTTTCCCTAGTGGGGCAAAAACATCTGGCTTTTTGCACCTTGGCTCTTGTGTTTTGATTTTTGCCATCATTTCTGTCAGCAGTATTATCACTGTAGTGCTGTTATGTGGCAATAATTAGCATTTCGTATTGGTGTTTATGACGAGAGGTCAGCATCTGATTCTACACAGACTTTTGGTTTTTGTAGTGAAAAAATGGAAATATTGGAAGATCTGGATTGTGGATTCTGTCAGAGTCTTCCCTAATTTTATACCCTGAATACCCTTATGTAAAGGTTAGCTGCTCCCTGCCTCATATCTCTTTTTTTTTTTTTTGCCTGTCTCTTATCTTTGACTGCTTTTTAAACTTGGGGCACAAAAACGTTGTGTGGAACCAAAATTAGCAAAACTCAAGGAACAAAACGTTCTGTCAGTGGCCCCTGCTGCTCTCAGACCTCTGATATTATTCTGCATAGCTCTAAAATGCAGGGCTTATGATTAAACATCAAGCATATATTAAATTAACCCACCACCACCACCACCCTTTTTTTTTTTTTTTTTTTTTTTTTTAAAAGAGGTTAAAAAACTGCATTAATCGTTTCAGGTATGAGCCATAGTATGATAATCAGCCTCGTTTGGAGTCTATCCTGCCCTGGTTACGTGGACCACTAATCCAAATGCAGCTCTTCTCCTGCACCTGAAAGCCCTCCTTATCCCGGCTGAATTCTAATGATTGAAATGAAAGGCATCAGCATGCCAAATCACATAATGGAAAATCCAGAACAAACGCTATGACCCCCCCCCCCAACCCGGCCTTTCCTTTCACTGCATCTCATCTTATCTGACTCCTTATTCTATCAGCAGAGGTGCAGCACAATGGGGACACAAGTCAGATGTGCTGTCTGTGTGGTACACAGGTGCATACAAGGCTTTAGACTGACAGATCAGCTTTCCATATTCATCCCATCTCTAAAATATCAGACAATGAGCATCATCCAAAGGCCAATGATTGATGTGCAGATTTGACCAGAGCTGAAAGGTTATTTTTAATATTTATTTTATTGATTATTCGTCCAAGTAACGGATTAAGAGCTAGTCTGGAATACGCCAAAGAAAAGTGAAATTGTCCAAGGAGGAGGTGTCTTTTTTAATTTTTAATTTGATACTGAAGCACTTTAGAACTAGGGAATGTCTTTATATTACTAATCAATTATTAATACTAAATCAATACATTTACTCAAGTTTTAAATGTAGTTTTAAAGGCTTTTCTGCAAAGACAATACATATAGATCTGTGGATCACATAGACATAACTGCAGCTTCGACACTGTAGAATCACAATTCAGGGAAAATCCAGGGAGGTGAAGTTCTTACACACACACACACACACACACACACACACACACACAGTAACACACAGACACACAGTAACACACACCATGGTCCTCCATCACTCCTGCGCCCCATCATCACAGCAGAGCAGCCTAATCACTCACTCTGTATCCTAACCAAAACAAAATGGTGCCAACCAGTAGCTTTTAGTCGTGTTTACACTCCTTTCTCCCACCTCCCTGATGCCCCCCCTCCACAGGCGGCTCGTGGCGGCACGGCTGATTAATTTGGGCCGTGCAGACAGGTAAACACAGGCCTATTTACATGGCTTACCCGCCACCATGTTTATACTCAACAGGACTAAGCTTCAGATAGAATATCCTCAAAGCCCCCATCTGTTTATTTTCTCTAACTGCTCCTTGAGCTCCGTCCTGACACCCGTCCTCTACCTTCTGCTTCCCGCCCGCTCTCAGCCCGACACCCCTGCTGACCTGCTTCACTCTCAGGTCAAAAACGGGGCATTTTTGCCTTTTTCCCAGGAGAGGGAGCTTTTTTTTTTAAAATAAAAATATTCATATAAACTTTGGTGCTCCCAGACAAATGCTGCATCCCTGACCCGTACAGCCGCCCTCCGCCCATAACTGCAGCTTTAGTTGGGGGGGGGTCTTGTGCTTTACAGTCCTGCAGCTGCTGCAGGTGTGTAGCCTGGCCCACCCTTCCTACCTGAGGGTCAGCACAGGGAAACCAGGCCAGAGGTAAAAGCATGCAAGTCATGTGACTCCGCACTCACCAGTGAATGTTTAAGGAGACAGACGCACAGGTTCAGAGGTGTCATGTTTTCTACAGTGCCTCCCATATGCTTGTCACTTCTTTCCAGGTGACATGATTTTAAATCATTTTCTTCTGCTAAATCCATTTTCTTCTCTCGTTACACAGCAAATGTGCTTCATTAGCTTGTCGGATCAACAGGTGCAGCATGTTAGGGTAATGTCCAGCTCCAGCCCTCTTTGTTTCTGTGTATCTTAAGTGGATTGTTAGTGATGAAGAGGATGGTGGGAGGAGACAGGCCAGTGATACAAGCCCACTAATACATTTAAGGTTAAAAACTGTGCATGTGCAATCACTAATTTAATTACTGATCTGCAGATTTTTTTTTTTAAGTTCACAATCCCTTCTTTTAAGATTTACTGTACATGCAGTACTGCAAACATATCATACAGATGTTTTCTCTCTGTGAATCCCATCATGCCTTTGGGCAGGGATAATTAGTTATCAACACAAGTTTCTTAAAGGGGTGTCCAGGAGCACACAAGCTGTCTGTTTGTCTGGGGATTTTTATTCCACCACCTCGTGGAGATGATTTGTCTATTATCTGCGGTGGATTTGCTCCTCTCTTCATCTGCAGCGCATTACTGCAGTCATAAAGCTGCAAGGTCAGGGGAAAGGCAGGCAGAGAGTGTGGAGGGAAGGGGGGGGGGGAGTCTTCTCCTCTCCAGACTTGATACAGTGGAGCTTTACCAAGCAGAGATGTATAAGAGATACATAACCCACAGTACACTCACAAGATAAATCAGCAAGTGTTTTTGAAGGTGATCATTTTTCTGCATTTCTGCTTTATGGATGCAGCGTGAGTGAGAGAGGACGTCAAACGACAAAGTCTGAGATCATGAGATTGTCTCAAACACATTGTCTGTCTAAACTTGTCCTGTAGTCTTCTGGTTTTTGTTCCCTCATCACTCAGCCTGTTGGTTCTGTAAACTAGAGAGAAGTTTGGCGCATGATATCACAGACGGATCATGTGTCAGGTGTGAAGATGTAAATGAGGATTTTCCGTAAATCGGCAACGTATTTCAGCACCAGCAGCCGCAGTGTGAAGGTAGCTAAGGGTCATCTATTCTATTCTACATGCAGACACACTGCAGCTAATACCATACTTCACAGCTCAGCCTTAATCAGCCACTGCACTGACAATGTAATTATGGAAGTGTCCAGGCACTGCAGTCAGCCGGGGAATTCTAATTATTTACAAGGCTGAGAAGAAGAGCCAACAGTTCATCTGAAACCCACGACCCACTCTCTGCACATCTGCAGGCATGTATGAAATACAGAAGTAATGAGGAGAGGCAGAAAGAGAAGAGACTAAGCATCTGATGAATGCAAACTTTATTTTACTGTTGCATTACCCTGGGACTGCCTCTTCTTTGGTTGTTAAGGTCTTGGAAAAATGAGCTCACATGTGAAAAATGTGGGATTACACAGTAAGTTTGTTTGGTGCCGTCTGTGACTGGCGTCGATGAAGACGGTAGATGTCACCTCTATAACGTCCTCACAGACTGAAGGGTCTGTTTTAGTTTCAGCTGATGGCGTTTGCCCAGTTGTCATAGAAGAATTTATCTTTTTTTTTAAATGGACTTCCCATCAGCACTGGAAAGTTGGAGCCTAAGATTCATTATTGATCTTGGAAAAGTTATTTCTTTGTTTCTTACCAAACAAGATGCAGATGGGTGGAAAAAAACAATCCAAGGTATTTTAGTTACAGCTTCAGTGGCCCAGGACAAATGTTTTCTAAGTCTCTTCCTCTTTATCTGTGAACTATTCTTGCATTGGTGTTTTTTTTTTTGGTTGGTCTTTATTTAGGATTTTCATGATTTGCATACACTTGAAGGCCTGAGTATGTTGTTGTTGGCATCACCTTCACCACGTTCACTGATGACACCTGTTTACACTCCCTGTGAAAGAATCTGCGTTTGTTTCTCTGCTCGTCGGTTCAGGTTTCTCCTTTAACTCGTCATCCCATCACAGCAAAGAGCAAACTGAAGCGCGTCGTGCCTTTAAGAGCCCTTTCCCTGTAGTCTGATCTGTGGCCGTGCAGATGTGTGTGGGAATCGGTTTAACATACATGCATACAGTTTGAAATTGGTCAGTGGAAACAGACTGGGAACAACTTCCACTGCATGACTCAGGCCAGAAGAAGAAGGAACCCATACATAGTGCTGGTGTGACAGCTAAGCAATAACCTTACAGTGCTCCTCTGCACAGAGCAACAAACTCCAACACCCTGGGCTTGTAGTCTTTATCCTCTTCACTTCACACAGCAGCTGGAAAAGAGGCAGAGCAGCATCTCTCTTATCAGGGTGTGTGTGTGTGCGTGTGTGTGTGTGTGTGTGTGTGTGTGTGTGTGTATTCTTTGTGTACAGTAAAGCCTAATCTAATCACACTCACTGGTTCCTCCAGGTGTATTACTGTACCAGGAGTGTAATGCAGAGAGAGGAAGAGATAAGTAATATTGATCTGATGCTGCGATTGTCACTCTGTTGGCTGCCTTGAATAGCTAATCTTTTTCTCACGGGTCAGAGGGAAGAGAGGCGACAGGGGCTGCACAGCCAGTCCACAAATTGTTTTCAGCCTGGGCTGATCAAACAGCAACACCGTCATGTCGGATGTGAAATTGTGTCTCCCAGCTGTTGTTGGCAGAAATGATAATGCTGATAGTTGTGGATAGTTTTGACTGTGGATTATGGAGTTCTGGCTGTTTTGCTTCTTAGATTAAAGGCAACTCATGCTGCCTCCTTCCACATCCACATCAGTAATTTTCTGGAGTGTAAAAACACTGAAGGTGGAGAAGGTGATGCCAACAACAAGCTAAGTCATAAAATCTGCCATCTAATGTCTTATTTACTTATTCTTTAATCAAAAATAGACATTTAAATTCAGCCTGTCCTGCTGTGTTTAGGCAACATTTAATACTTATTTTGTATTGATTTGTTTTTAGTATCACATCAGCACAGTTATCTTTACACATCTCAGCTTCTGTAATCTGAGTTATTTTTAGAGGCCAGAGGAGATAAAACCGTCCAGTATTTCACAATAAAGCGTCGTGTTTTCCCAACCCTAACCCCCTCAGGTTTATCTTGCTGATCAAATGTTGGGGGGTGTCCCAGTCAGAAGGTTGTGGTCCAGTCAGTCCTTCTCTATTGTCCCTCTCACTCAGACTGAGAGCAGACTGGTGCCATCACTGCTTTTATGTGTGGTCCAGCAGCAGTTAGTGGTTTGTGTAGACTACGCTGCAAACTTTGCATCTAATCATTTCAAGTTGAGATTTTCAGTCCTTCCATGAGTCAGGTGAGGTGGTGTTGTACTGTATCTACTCATCATCACCCCCCCACCCCTCCTGCACACACATCTATCACCCTTTCCTCTCCCGTGTCTCCACCTGGAATGAGAAAGGAGGGATTGATGGGGTGAACACGCCACAGTAGTTTCCATTTACCAAGACCAAACATCAGCAGGCATATCTCTGACACCAAAGGGTCTGCCTGGGTGCCCTCTCTCTCTCTCCCTCTCCCTCTCTCTCTCTCTTTCTCATTCCCAGTCCCCCCTTTCTCCCTCCTCTTCTCCTCCCCTCCCTCCTTCACCCCCGCCATCTCCTTTTAATATAGAAGCTGGAGATGAAAAATGGTGTGCTTTTGTTTATTTGCCACCGATGCAAATGCGACCACAGCAGGATTAGTGAGTTCTCCATCTCTTTGCTGATAGCGGTGGGAAGAAAGAGGGGATTTTTATGCAAAAAAGATCTCTCCCACCCTTGCTATGACAATTGCAATGCATCACTTCATAGACAGTTTTTAATCTGTTTCAAACCAACCACACTTTGAACTGCTGCGAATGTGAGATATACAACTGTGGGTATATGTGAGTGAGTGTGTGTGTGTGTGTGTGTGTGTGTGTGTGTGTGTGTGTGTGTGTGTGTGTGTGTGTGTGTGTGTGTGTGTGTGTGTGTGTGTGTGTGTGTGAAACAGGGTACTTGTGTGTATGTGCTGTATGTGTTTTCCTGTGATTAATCTTTGGAGTTGGTTTAAGCGCACTGCTGACACAGCACAGATCTCCCTCTCCCTCTCCCTGGCTAACTTTGCCTCTCTGTCTGAACGCCCTTGGATTTAGCTTTGAATAACAAAAAGTTTGTATCCTAATTCACTGTTGGTCCATTGTGTCCAACTTTTCTTATACTGTCCAACTAACTTCACTGGAAGCCTGTGAATTGATTATAATCAGAAATCCCTCGTAGCTTAAGGGGCTTGTCTTCACTACGTGGACTCGCGTATTTCTCTCTGGAATTTGCAGCTTCGGGGCAAAAACAAAAAAAAAAAAACACGTCTTGCACAAGAAAAGATTTGTTTGTAGAAATCCTTCTGTTTCTTATAGGTGTAAACACGAAGACTGACTCCATGCATCCATTGAAAAGTCAGTTACAGTTTGCTGTGTGCTGGCCTTAGCCCAGAGATATCCAAGTTACGTAAAGCTAATGTCAGAACTGGTTTAGATATGATGCACTTTTTAAATGAGAAGCTGCTCTCAAGGTGGATTTGTTTAGTTCTCTTCTAGATTACAGTTTACTCCCTGATATTTATAGTTTTTATAGTTTTTATTTACTATATTTGTTGCTTGGTTCTTGGTTTATGGTGTAAATGTGTTGTCTGTGTCTTGAAAAGCTCAGCAGCTTAGAGCTTTTTAGTGCTGCTTGGCTTCTACTCTAAATGTCTTTAAGAAGAGCCCTGATGTGGTCGCAGAACCAAAAAGTTCCTTTTTTTCTGTCCAAAGAGATTAAACTAGGATTGTTTTTCTTGGTGGACTAACAGTCGTGGCTTTGGGGGTTAAGGCACTGACCGTATACTATACATCTACCTCCCCTTGTTTATTGTATTATTATCATTTTATTAGTATTTTTATGATTTTATTTGCATTACAGTTTTGAAATAAATCATGTTTGTGCAGATGAGCAGCTTAAAGCAGTGAGAATAACAATGTGTTTATTTAGAGGCCAGATTTCTGCCATTTTTATAACTTACAACCAGGAGGCTCAGCCCACGACTATCAGGCTGTTGTTAATTTATAGAGATGGCATTAAAATATAAGAGTCTCAGCTTTGCAGGAATGCATCCAGTCGGAAAGATTTCTTTCATAGCAGTGACGAGTACAGCAGAATAAAAGAGAGAGTCCATTTGCTCGTAAATAACAACCTGTCTGCTTACGTTCCTTTGCATGCTCCTTTGATTCCACGTATTCAGACGCTAAGTGTCAGATCAAACCTTCAAACATCCGTCATCTAACCCTCAGAAGAAAGGACGAAATTCCAAAATCCAGAACTGTCATCAGAACACACTCCACTGTTGTCGCTCCTACAGACAGATCCAGCAAACTCTGAGTTTCCGTTTAGGATTTCTGACTGACTACACAATTATCACTGGGTGTACGACTGCATATCGTAAAAAGAGGGAGGAGGTGGTAAAGGGGTAAAAGGAGGAAAACACGGGCCTGTTTATCTTTCTCGCCGCTGTTGGCGTCCTGAGCAGAGTGTCTGGCTCGGGGTAGATACCAACGGGACGACACAAAGGCGAGATAAAGCGTTAAGACATTTTTTACTCATCAAATTTAATAAGCCTCATCTCAGACACGCAGGTATTCAACACGACGCTTTCAGGGAAAAGGTAAACACATCCATTTTGTAAGCTCTTGCAGAGATTCGAAAGAAAAAAAAACAAACCTCAAACCAGCGGCTGACATGCATTCTGAACATGTCAGGGGGACAATAAGACACACTGTGAATAATAGAATAAACAGATCCATATTTTCCCATGTGCCTCTGTAGTTGACACATAATAAAACCTGCATCAGGAATACTTTACTTTTGGAGCTCCGCCCTTCCTTCCTTCCTTCCCCTCGTTCTCAGCAGCAGAGGGCTTACCTGTGCCCCGACCGACTGACACCTAGCATTCGAAACAGCTCGCTGGGATTTAATCAGTCGTCGTTATGGCTGAGGAGAAAGAGGCTGCGGCACAATGCTGACACAAAGACAGTCTAAGGGGATCTTTGTGCTGTAAATGTGTGTCTCACAGTGGCTGCGTGACAGCTGACGGTGAGTCGCTGAAACACTGATCCACTGTTTCCTTGTAGAGACATCAGGGTGAATACAGAGGTGCCATGGCGTGCGCTGAAAGCTGCCTCAAAGACCTGAATGCTGCACAACACCTGCATGGCTGCTGTGGCGGATTAGGGTGTCAACACACACAATGGCTGTGGGAACTCAATGCCGTTTGACTCGTTTTGTGTCCCCCCCCTCCCCATGCTCTCTGACATTTCCCATTGTCAACCCCTCGATTTTATTTATCACCCCAACAGCTCAGTGGGGAATTAAGGGGGAAGTAAATGGCGACAGGTTATTGAAAAATATTTACACACTTTGAAAAGTAAACATTTTTCAGTTAAAGTTCATTTCAGACAGGGATTATCCTGAGAAGGCGACAGAGGTTATTGTTTTCTCGTTTGCTGCACTTTGGGGACTTCAGTGACATCTGCAGCCCTTTGCCTGTGGAGAACAAGATGGCGGAAGGACACACTAAGGAAGAAGAAGAAGAAGAAGAAGTCGGCTCCAGTGCAACAGATGGAGCAGAGTGGGTGAGGAGGAGGGAAGGATAAGGGAAAGCCGGTGAGTCTTCGGCAGGAGAATTTGGCAAGATGGCAAAGAGTGTCGGAGCCTGGCGACGCCACAGAGAGCCGTGACTCTCGATCCGGCTCGGCTCCACACGTCTCTGGCAGACGTGCCATCACAGGCTTTGTCTGCATGGCTGCGAAAACAGAGGAAGAGGTGCAGTAGTTGTGCCATGTCTCCAGCCGGGGTCAGTTTTCCTTTAAATAAGCAAAACTAATTATTTTATTAGTGCCATGATCAGACCTACAGGCTAATATTACTCTATGTCAAGCTGTTTAAGTCTCTAACACACATAAAGTTTGAATATGAATATGGATCCACATCACTACCACAACACACACACATCTATTTTACTTTTGTATAATGTTTCCTGAGAAAACATGTGACTTTTAATCTTAAATAAATCACATAAATAAAAAGAAAAAGCTCAATGAAAACTGTGCTAAGAGCCAAATAACAGTCACACACTCCAAATACATAAAAAACTCCAGTTTAACTCCACTCACCCTCCATATTTTATCCCAGTCAGACTAAATCTCCTTAACTTGCTTCCTCTGCTGCCCTTCAGTGACAGCGTTAGCAAAGTGATGCAGTAATGGTATGGGAGAACGAGGCCCTAAGCGCTGGGCTTTGACGGCCTGCCTGCTGATGATGGATGTCTTCAGAAACTAAACTACTCCGTCCTCTGCAGCCCAGAATGCAGCCGTTGCGTGTTGGGATCCCCTCTGTAACACTACAATGGATATTTGAGAATACGTGTGTGTCTGCGAACACGCACGTATGTGACCTGGATGTGTGTTCGCATGTGCTCAGACTTTGTGTGTGTGTGTGTGTGTGTGTGTCTGCTTGAATGAACTTGGGAGAGTCGAAGGCTCTTAGCGTGGAATGTGAGGGATGTTATATAAACACATTACCGACAGTACCAACGCACAGCCATACACACTGCTGGCGCCAGCCCACACTGCATTAGCTGACATTTTATACAAAAATGGTGAAAATGGACCGTCTGAGGGAGCGACCGGGGGTTTTCTGGTTCTCACCAGACTCTGTTTGGGTTGAAGTTGTTCTTTTTAGCCTCCTTCGTCTTTTGATTGCTGACTCTGCCTCCCAACGGGACTGTCACGAGGTGCTGCGGTCATTCAGTCTGATTATATGACCTGACAATTTAAAGGGCAAGGCTGAAGGATTTGGTAAATGACATCAAATACAGGAACGGGAAAATAGTCGGTGCACGAACTGTGATCTGGTTACATGACAAAAGCAACATGCAGCGAATAAATACATACACACTCAAACACATAAAAGCATTTCCTGTACGTTTACACACTTAAATGCACCAAAGTAAATAAACAGATGCGGTAAAATGTGCACACTCACAATCAGACATTGCACGTGTTCTCTCGTGCACGCCAAAACCAACACACCGACTCTGAAAAAGCAATTAATTCCAGATAGCATGGACATGAAAGGCAGCGGGATGCTGTGAACATTAAAAGGCACACAGAAGCCCTAGCGTTGCTTTCCTGTGTGTCTTTAAGGCTTTCTCAATCCAGGCTCTTCTAAATAGGATTCAATAATGTCCAGGTTGCTTGTTTTTAACTTCAAAGATTTCCCACCAAACGGCTTAAGTCCGGCAGTGAGAGGAGGAGAAGGAAAACACAGACAACTCATTAAATGTCAGTGTTCATTTTATTACATTGTACTTTGCTTTCCTGCACCGCCAGAGTGGTTTCACTCCTGACATGGAAGAGCAAGTTGAAAAAGCAGCTCTTTCCTGCTTCCAGACACAGTCCTGAAATCAGACATTGCAGGACAAATGACCGTTGTCTGAGGAGAGAAGACGGACGCCGGGGGAACCTTTGAAATTAGTGCGAGGAATCCAGAAGATGTTTCGTTTGACATTCGTGCAGTTTTTATGCCCAAATCACTCAAGAAAAGCAGGGAAAATGAGATGAATTGGCATCTTAGGTGAAGTCACATCAGATCTGCAGTATAACTCCTGAATGAGCAAATGTTTTGACACTGAATGTCAAAATCAAGGTGGGAAGTTTATATGACGGCCCATAGCGAGCATATGCAAAACTGTAATCCAAGTGTGCTTTTAATCTGAATTTAAAACCGTTTCCAAAGCTCTGCGGTTACATCACCAGGCAAAAGTTCTGTCTCTCTCGCTTTTTTTTTGTCTGTGAACAATCATGACATGTTGTAAACTGAAGACACAGGTCTTGGCCTGTCCTGCACTTTGCTGTCACAGGCTTTCTAGCACGCCTCCTGAGCTTCATATCTCATGCAGAGGCAGACCAGAATCCAGAGCCCGTCCGGAGAAAAGAAGGAATTGTGTTACAGGTGATGAGGAAGAAAGAAAGAAAAGAAGGTGAAAGGAGGGTGGTGGGAAAACCTGTCTCCTGCTTCTGAATTTGTGAAACAGCTCTTGAACAGATCGCCTCTTACTTCCTCTTCTTCTTCTTCCACCCTCCCTGTGCCTCCCATGTCCGTTAACCCCCTCGTAAAGAAACAAATGTTTCATCACCGGGGGACGAGCACACGGGGATGTTTAACCAGGCGAATGGAGTGCCTCCCCCTTCTCCTGGGCCGCCAACAAACCGCTGGCTGGGAGAGCAGCCAGGAAGAGAAGCAAGAAAGCCAGTCTGAATGTCAGCTGGCTGGGCTCCGGCTACAGCAACGCCATCGCAACACACTGAAAGACACACAGACGTGCACAGCAGCATGCAAGTACATGCAGAACTATACACCCAGGAAAACATGTGCACATATTCACCCTGTCACGCTGTTCATGCTCAGAATCGGAAAGACGACTACACACACACACACACACACACACACACACATGCGCGCGCTCAGACACACACTCAAACAAATGCACGACCTGAGTCCCCTGGCAGCGTGTCTTTCCACAGCACAGGCCTCTGATACTGAGGCTGAAGGAATTTGCTGTGGATTACTTCTGGACTGAGGCGGGCAGCTTTGCCAAGGAGCGGCCAGGCCACTTTGAGGATTTAACCAGCAGCAGCCACTGCCTCCCAGAAGCCTCAGGAGTCGCCCCGACAGCGGCAACACACACATTTGTACACACACACACACACACAGTCCCATCAGGTTGTATGTCAAAATTCCTCTTATATGCTCTGAGAGCTGCTGAGACTGAGGTTGTCATTGTGCATTTACAGTGGGAATATTTTCTAAATGTCTTGTTCTAAACATAATAGAGGGAACACCACTCTCCTCACCACCTGGCCCGACCTTTAACAAAGAGCCAGTATCCACTCCCTAACAAACGGCGACAGACTGTGTGCATCTTCTCCTATCACCCCGTGAACCTCGGAACAAACCAGTGTATCCCCACACTTGGACTTTACTCAGAAAAGTCTCTCCAGCTTTTTTCCCCCAAAATTCCTCCCCACAATAAAGTGCCCCCCTGCACCGATATGAAAATCTATGCATTAATGACCCATTCATAAATGCTGGGGATGAAAACGAGACCGAGTGCAAAAGCAGTGCAGGAGAGGAAGAGAAGCAGTGGAGAGTGGATGACGGAGTCAGGTTTCAGTAGGGGGCAATGCTAGGCTACACACCGAGAGAGCCGAGAGCGACTGCTCCCAGCAGCACACACAGCGTCTGCCTCAGCCGTACTGGATGTGCAGTGTGTGTTTACATCAACCTCATCAGGACATGTCTCGGCATCGGAGCAAATGCTTTGGGCATCAAGGGGCATTTCTGGAGGAAACCCCCATCTATAAGACTGTAAATGTTAAAGTGCCAGTTATGCACTTTGCTTTGAGAAACCACTGTAAACATAAAGCAAGTTGGGACAGTGTAGCTGCAGCAGGTTGTGAATGGAAAAATGAATGAAAAACTACTTTTTCAGTAAAGCAGCTGAAATATTAGAAACATAATAACGGTGCACGACATAATACAGTTTGTAGTCGTCCACGTCCTGCTGTCATTTGAATGCTTCCTGTAATGTCTGTAAGGAAGCAAAACTAGAAATCTAAGCAAGAAATTCTTCATAAAATATAATGTGCTTATAATAAAAGTTTGCACCCGCCTCCCTCCCTCTACCACCCTGCATCCACACTCATCAGCAGCTTTTAATCTCACCAGAATTAGCATATTCAAATGGTTTTCCTAATGACTTTCATCTGGCAAAAAGGTAATTTCATACACAAGAGCAGCCTTTAACTCCGAGGCGGCAAAGACAAAGCTGAGTGCAGGGGCAGAAGATACTGCTGCCTGATAGCCAGGCTTGTATGGCTTTAATAAGCTCGATGCTAATTGGACGTATGGGTTTCAACCTTGAACTGTAAACGCTGCTGTCCTGTACGGTGAGGCGAGCATGAGCTGGGAGCACTGGTGTAAATGGCATATCATAGACTAATACTGGGAGGGGAACGGGAGGATTCAAACGATCAGGCCACCGTTGGGTGGAGATGACTGTAAAGTACGTGCGCACACATCTGCGTCTGCACGTAGCGCACACACACTGACACAAACCCAAGCAAACTCTTTTGAAATTTTATTCTTGAGCACAAAAACAATTAAGAGCAGTGGTGCTTTTGATGTTCAGAGCTGCCCCGTGGGTCAGGAGGGAGAGTGTCTCTTTATCTTAATTGAAAAAATTAAATCATTAACCTGATGCCACTGTTTCTGAATGACAAGTCCTCTGCTTTTCACTCTTAGCTTCCCCTTAACTAGCAGCAAGAGAGAACATGAGGCGACACGCAGGAGAAATGCTTGAGAAGAAAGTAGAAAAAAGGGGAAGACAATTTCAATAACACAAGAAAAAGAAAGTTTAGTGGGTGTAATTTGATTAATAATGCTAAACGGAGACTGGGAGGGGGCAAGATAGGACCGAGGGAACAAATTAGCCAGCACAGCTGGGGAAGGACTCTGTTCGGCAGGGTATCAAAGGCTCACAACACCGCCTTTCTCCTCCACGCCTCTGCAAACTCAAATTGAAATTTGGTATCTTGTCATACGAGCTTCAGAAGTGTCTCCCTTTATTGGCTCTTTTTTCCCTTTAAATTTCACTCATTGCTTCTTCTATTTCTTATTAGCAGGGTATGGAAATGTTTTTCTAATGTTTTTCTTATTGTCTAAAATCTGTTCTTAAGCACCGATCAGTACCAGCGGCAGGAAAATTAAAGATAGCCATCGTATTTTCTCAACGTGGACACATGTCATCGCATTGGAACAGTTAAGAAAAACATCTAAACTCAGATGAGACGGCTTTTAAGGAGCTTAAGTGACTCATACAAAATCAACTTGTGCACATCAGTGATTTTTGAGCAAAAAAGGGAAAAAAATCTGCTCCAATTAACCGTGGAGATGTTTGTGATTTTCTAAAAGACGTTAGATTATATTCACATGCCCAAGACATGCATGCATATATTTGTAGATAACGCCTTGGCCTGTGCTGAGATAGTGGATGTGTGTGTGTGTGTGTGTGTGTGTGTGTTGCATGGGAGTGGGAGTCAGCTTGTCATAACACATCGTGCGTTTAGCGGGCTAATCGTGGGAGACGACCATGTTGTTTTGATCACCTGTAGTATTACGGCTAATGTAAATAAAGGCTTACACTGGAGGCCTGTCACTCTGCCTGTCTGAGGGCTGAGAGAGGGTGGGGGGGTGGTGGGGTGGAGGTGGGTAAGGTAAGAAAAATCACTTCTTCTTATCTCTTTTCCTCTGACCTGAAACAGTCAAACTGCGGTGCATGAAGTCAGAGAGAAAAGATCTGGTTCAGGGGAAAACACACACACACACACACACACACACACACACACAGGAGAAATCCCAGTGGCAGACTTTAAAGCAGCTGTGTGTGGCCATACATCACTGTCAAATTAGTGGTGATATCTGTGTGTAATTACCTTTACCAAACAATATCACTGCAGAGAGCGTTTTTACTATTTTAAAGCTGGGGGTGATTGATTTTCAAAATAAGGACCTGTTCAAATCTTTCACTTTGGCTAAAAACAGCAGCACCACAGCATAAAAATATCTTAGATACATTTTTCTATCACTGTAAGTACAATCAGCAAAATGTGGACCATCAGAAATAAAAGTTATTATTATACAGTACACGTGTACCAGACTGAATCTAAGATTTTTGTACCTACTGTATAAGCAGCATTTTAAAACCGTTGCTACACAAAGTTAAACTATTTTTTAAAGAAAATACATTTAGTTGTTTAATCTGCTTCATATTAAATAACCTGTAGATGTGACTCATTATATAACTGTGTCAAATGTCCAGTACATGCATCATGTATCATAAATGAGGCACATGTCGATCTAGTCAGGAAATTTATTAGACAATTAACTTAAAGACAAATCTAACAAATCCATTTAGTTGTCACTGAAGGATTCACAGTAAACAGATTTCTGTTCATCCCATTTGTCAAGTCATCAACAAAACCTTTCTAATAGTAAATATCATCCAATGTTTATCTTGTTTATTGCAGATATTTTCTAAATTAAAACATTTTTCCTCCAGCCCTGATAATGTCATTATATTGTTGTTTGGTCTGGTCAACAGTCTCATAACACAAATGTTACATTCATTAGAATGTCAGACACTATGACTCATTTATAATCACTTTCAGAAATACTGTATTGATCATAGCTGCCAAACACTTACCTGTCAATCAACTGATCGATCAATCAACTGATTGTTATAGCTGCTGTTCTTTTTCTTCTTTCTTCTTATCAGTTTAAGGTTTTTACAAAGTTTTATTTCTTCCTTAGAATTTCTGTGAAGCTTTTAAAATGGTTTTTACTCCTTGTCTTATTTTGTTTTTACACGTGCTTCTTCTTCTTCTTCTTCTTTTTTTTTTTTTATATATATATTTTTGTGCCATAAAGCAAATTTTCCCAGCAAATCTGACTTGGTTGTAAAGCGTAACATTCAGGCCAGTTTTAATCTGTTAATCTTATTTACAGTAATTAAACTCGCGTCTCTGAGGTAATGTCTTGATGATTTATTGATGCCAAAACACAAGATGCAGCGGCTTGAAAGAGCAGTGAGGGGGTGCTGGGTTCGTTGACTTTTGCCATGCACCTGTGTTTTCACACACTGCGGTTTTGCACACATACAGTAGCGTGTGTTGCAACAGTCACCTTAAAAGACCAGCAAGAGCCTTTCAAGTCAGCATCTCTTTCCCACCGCACATGTAACCCTCTGCTATCTGGGCGAAAAGTCCTCCAGTGGAACTTCCAATAGCACCCGTAATTTTTTTTTTTTTTTTTTTTTTTTTTTTTTTTTTTCCATCAGATATGGCGAGAAACATTTTCCAAAATAGCAGACGTGTCTGGCTTTCATTGCCATCATTAAACCTTTACTTTTAGAGAAATAAAACGTCAATATTCAAAGCCTCTCTAAAGCTTCAAAATATAACAATATTCCTTTGCAGCCTGAAGAATATTAGCAACAGAGGAGCTATTGTGACACAGAATGAACATACTTTTAGTTCATCTCTGGAGTGTAATGACGTCTAATAATCCCTGTTCCATATCTGCACTGACTCTGGCAGGCCACACCCATATTTGGAGGCGAATATAATCACTTCACATTATAATCACATTGAACAGTATGCAGTATAGTTAGATTATGTTCATTCGTCCCAATACATAAATACGTCATCTCTCGGGCAAAAGCTCTTGATTGTGCCTTGAATGAGGCAACAGGATCCGAGTGCACAATCATCTCTGTCCATGAGTCTTTCAGAAGTTGAAGGATTTCATGCAACACTTTTCACCGCCGTCTTATTTTCTCCTTTTTGAAAGCGGGGGAGTTGGTTATGATTTTTTTTTTTTTTCTTTTTTCCCCCGTCCCTTCTCTTCCCCTATACGGGTTTAACTTGGGCTATTTCCACCCCGCTGAAAAAAGTAAATGTGTTTCTAGGCTGCTTTCAGTCTGAGCTGCACAACTTATCTCCCCCTTCCTCTTTGTTATTAAATGCAGTGAGCGAACGATCGGCGTCTCTCTAAGGGACAGAGAGAGTGAGTCAAAATCTAAATGGGGAGGCACACTCCCTGCATTACCATAAAAAAAGGTAAAAAAGAAGTGTGTGTGTGTGTGTGTGTGTGTGCGCCTGGGGGTGGGGGGTGTAGAGGGTTTTTTTGTCAGCGTATCTCTTGTGGAGGGGTGGTCCTGAGGCCCTTATCAGTTTACCAACAGGAGAACGGAAATGATTAACATCTAATTTAACCCAGTCCCCCGCTCAATGGGCTGCCATTCAAAGGGCTGCATCTATATGTATTTAAGAGGTAATCACTGGTCGGAGCCCTGCGCTCAGACTCCCCCCGCCCTCCCCCTTTGTGTGGCAGGACGACACACAGACATATTTCCATCTGAAAGGCGGTCTAGGTTTCTGAAGGAGAATCATCGTGTTTGTGCGTTGCCTCACTGTACTTGCGTCACGTGAGTGTGTGTGTATATGTGAATCCAAATGTGTCTGTGTATGTTATTGTCACGAGGGACTGTGCTGCTCAGGATCTACTCAATTATGAAAACACAGAAAGCAGTTGCTGGGCTATTTTTAGTCCAAACAGTGTCAAAGTTCATTTTGGAGTTTGTCTCAATCAGTGAATCTTCTGTCAGTGTTGGTCTTTTCTCAGTGTCTCCACTATAAACCTGTGGCCATGATAACAGACCTGCTACTTTAACCATCAAAGACACAGACAAATGTGGAGTTTGGCCTGAGGATGGTGGAAGACAAAATCAAACAGGGTTATCTTCTATCTGGTGGCCGTTCAGGCCAGTTCAGACTCAGCTTGTCAGACATTGCTCAGCTTTCATTAGTCTAATGCAATTGCCTGAAACTTCTTGACCTGTGACCCCTTAAGATAATTGTCTGCTTGTGAGCCAATGTGATGGCGGTTTTAGGTTTTGAGGGACTCTTGGTAAAGTTATGTATTTCTCAGTGTGTTTCTGTTAGTCGTCTTCCTCAGATTTATACTATGACCTCTTTATTATTATTATTTTTTCTGCAGCTGTTCCAACACTCTCACATTTTGTGGATATAATTAGCATTTTTTGCTAGCACCACTCCTGCCTCTATGTCTGATCTGATCCTCTGAGGCAACCAGGTGTATCAATCACCTGACTGGCCGGAGCTGTCGGTCATGCTGGTATTGAATAACACATAAGGACAGTGGATACAGTGCTCACTTTACTATTACCTCAGTATGTTTATTAGGTGTCTTTTTACCAGAGGTATTTACTTGATATAGTTACATATCCTTTCCACCCGCACATCCTGACAAAGTGTTTAGATGACATACTGTGTTTTGGGGATACTAACATTCCTGCTAACGCGTTACCTCTGTATCTCCTCACAACAACAGCTTTCTACTTCGCTGGCCTCTGTAGGTCATTTCTTACAAATGTAAAGACAAGTATCTAACACAGGGGATGTTTACGGTCTGAAGAGTTTGTGCATCGATGTGAACTTTGACGTAACTTTGACAGAGAGCTGTCGATGGCGGAGAAAGTTGGGATCTTCATTGCAGGTATTGTTTTGATATTGTCAGACTGAACATGTTTGGAGCTGGTTATTGTGTTGATATTCACGGTGGAAGTGCGCCTAAACTCGGTTAGCTGAGACCAGATGCAGATGACACGAAGCATGGCTGAGTTTGGACCAATCTGAGCCGTACGGTCTTAACAGGAGGGCTCTTAAAGAGACAGGCGCTAAAACGTTTCAGACACAGGGTGAGTCGATGCTGCAGTAATTGGTAGTATGAGAAAAACAGTGTGTTTTATGAAGTAACCATTTAACACACGTACATTAACATACAACATAATATGTCCCTGTTAGGTTTCATCCTTTGGGGACAAAGAAAGTATGACCCACATTCATGGCAGTCCAGGTGTCATAGAAAAGACACAGCCATCATTGTCACGCAAAGCCAGTTTGTTTATGCACGACCAGATTTGCTCTCGGTGCTGCAGATGTGAGAAATGAAACATTTTGATCATGTTTTTGGCCACTTTGAACACAGTTAATAATAGTCCAAAGTGCAAATTGCAGTCTTTGTGCTGGCGTTCATCACATGCACTGTCAGGTCAGAGCAAAGTGATTTGTGATGATAATTTTCTTACTTTTCTACGCGTCCTCGATACTGTAGCTTCTGAATTCACACCTTGCCTGTGTCTATGGGAAGTGGACAGATTTTAAATCCAACTCTTTCATCCTTATGTCTTTTAAATCTACCAGAAGACTTTCAGATTAAAAAAACGAATTTTTTTTTTTTTTTTTTTTTTTCCAAAGATTGCCTGGGCAAAATTCAAGGATAAGTGAGAATGGAGTGTGAAGAAGAATCCAGGCCACTTTTGAATGGAGATGAGAGAGTCTGTGGAGGGTAGGGCTGCTGTGTGTCAGGTTAACCCTGGGCAAAGCCTGGCAGAGGCACTTTTTCATCGGAGGGGTGGGGGGGTGTGAAGATCTCTGGAGCTTTCTATCAACACAGATTACATGCATGTAGTCGCGGTCAAAGAGAGCAGGTGAAAAGAGGAGGAAAAAGCTAAGTGTAAAATAAAGAAGCAGGAATCAAAAGGGTCATGTGCAATCTCAGCAATGGGGGTGATGACAGGTTTGCCTCACACCTGAGCCGTATTATGCATTCCATAATCGGCCAAACCCCACACACACACACACACACACGTGCGCTCACACACACGGTGACCAGTGGCAGCAGGGTTGTGTTGGGTTTCTCTGACAAGGTGAACTTCATGCATCGTGTACATGATATATAACTACAGAGGGCTGAACAAAAGCCGGCCAGACAGAGCGAGAAAGAAGGAAAAGCGCTTCTCCTCTTTCTTCCTCTCCCGCCGTCTGCAGGAGGGTTTTTTTGTCTTTTCTTGGGCGGCTGACAAAGGCAGAGCTGGGTAGGTGACCTTCGCCTCCATCCCCTCCTCTAAGCTGGTACAAAAACTCAGGGTCAACTTCAGTCTTTTGTTACAACTGATTAAAACAAAGAAAGAAAACATACCAAAGATGGAGTGAAATAAAGCGCCCATCAGAATCCAGGATCAGCACGAAGCATTTAGCGTTTTTCCTAAACATGTGTAAGTGCTTTTTGAGAAAGTGGAAAAAGGAAAGAAAACAAGAGTGAAAGAGAGAAAGAGAGAGGAGAAAACTATCCATTAACCAAAATGCAATTTCTGTTAGCGTGCGCCTGGCTGCTCTGAGGTTCCTGGTGGGGCTAATGGCCTTTCATTACAAGTTTCCTCCCCAGCCAATTAGAGACAAGTCCGCGGCCGCCCGGCCCGTCGGCCCAGAGACACACACACTTTGATCAGCTCTCTGTTCACTGACACACGTCTAATGACCAGAAGAGAGCTGAGAGGGCGGCCTCTGTTCGCACATAGCTACACACACGGCAGACAGCACACATACTCATGCAGAAAATAAAGAAACTCAGCATTGAGCCAGAAATGGTCAGATTTTTACATGAGGGACCATGATTATTTTAAAATTAGTTTCTTATCTGACCAGAGGAAAACAATTTATTTGGGAGGATTTTTCTCAGCTTAAATTTTGGAGTGAAACCTGCCTCACCCTGCTGCTAACCAAGCAGAAGGAATTGTATTGATCCAGATATCAGGTGGGACTTATATCCTCTGATGGTCTAAAAGCTCATTTAAACAAGAAAATAGCTACTGAAGAAACTTTTGGTCTGCAAGATACTGGATTTCAGACTAAATATGTCAATACCTGCATTCAGAGCCTATAAGCCGTAATAGATGCTGCAGTGTGTATTGTGTGCGCACCTGCCCACACACACACACACACAGACAAATCTGGCTCCAAAAATAAGAAAACAAGCCTTGTAATTAGCAAATTAGCCTAAACTGCCGCTTTAATGCAAAACCCTTTCTTCTGCTCTCTGAGGATTTTCTCTTGGTCAGCATGTGGCAGTCACACATTCCTGCCATAGATCAAATAGTGTGTGTGTGTGTGTGTGTGTGTGTGTGTGTGTGTGTGTGTGTGTGTGTGCTCGGGGGGGGTGTGACTCAGATGAGAGGTTTCTGTTTCTCCCGCCTCTTTAATTCCTTAATCATTTACAGTATTTATTGCCTCACCTCTGACCCTTTGGCTCCAGCCGGCGTACAATGACTGTAGGGCAGTGGTACAACAGAGCAGAACACACACTCAAACTCCAAAATTGGATGAGCTTCACTGTGTTTTTCCTTTACTATACTTTTTGCTTTGTTTTGTACAAAGGTAGATCAAATCACAATCTTCTTCTGATCATCAACTGTATGCATTTTCTGTTTTAATAACACACCTCGAAGTTGAGAAGATTTACAGTCAACAGAAAGAAAAAAGTAGTTTGATAATCAGGCTGAACTGCCGTTTTGTTTCACTTCATTTGTCCAGCCTGGCAAATAGGGGTGGACGTGTTTGGTTTGTAGTTCTGCCGTAATGAATCACCAGAGAGTGACGTCCTCGTGTTGCCGATGGGATTTTCGGTTGACACAGAAGCTGCGGTGGTGGTTGCAGTTAACTTGCAGTAGATACGTGTGCAGGAAGATCATGTTCCTCCACTTGGCCTGTTGTTTTTCCAGCTGAGTGAAAAAGCCAGTACAGGACACACAACCTGACGTATCTAAATAAACAAACAAAGCAGGTGAGCTAAGGTTCCCACTCCGTGTGTACCACCTGGACGACTTGCTTTAACATGAAATTCACCATAATGAGCAGTGGCACCATTTCATGGGACATCTGCAGCCTGTTTTATTACTTCTATGAACATTTCCTTTGTGTTTTACATTAAATCCAACAGCATCCCTTCGATGTGTTTACACATGAGAAACTGTATCCATCAGAAAGGGGAAAATGAAACTGGAAACACAAACTGAAATATTTCATCGGGGCATATCTATTTTACCCTGACACATATTTATGCAACAACACCACAGGTGGAAGCAAAAGTTTGTTGCCTGCACACAAGATTAAAGGAGCTAGCAGGTGGCTAAAACTGAGAGCAATACTGTCGTGTGTTATGGGACGACCTGTTTAGACACAAATAGTGAGGCAGCGTAGGAGGCTGAAAAGCAGGGGTAGTATTACCTTCACGACTGTGTACAGGAGCAGTGATAGTGTTATTAGAAAGAGACAGAGGTACTTCAGCTCTATGGGTGGTGTCATAACCTCTGTGTCCAACAAGACCTGAAATGGCAAAGAGTGAGAGCTGAACATGAATCTGCAATGAATTGGAACAGTATTAAATTACAATGCATTACAGGATATGCTGGTTGAACTAATTCTGATGGAAAAATTGCTTCTGTTATTACACTGAAGACATTTTTGTGAGCTCTCTGTCGGGCGTTAAGTTGTGTCTGTGTGTGAGACAGTACTGAGAATATAAATAGGAATGGAGAGCGGTTTTATTTCTTAGCTGGAGATAAAAAGGTCATTAAGACAGACGTGCACACGTGAGATCATCTGCTGATGAAGCTTTAGAGATGTGTGATTTCCAGTGAAACAGGCCGTTTATGGTCAATGAGTTTTTATTGGTTTTTGTTTGGGGGCACCGTAGAAGGTGTTTAAATCCAAAAGTTGAAGCTAATCTCTAGAAATCATAAAATTACAATTGTAATAAGAGATATCAGATTCCATGCAGGTGTTCATTCATTTGCATTTCGTGTCACATTATCTCAACATTTCCCACTCCTGACAGCAATATGCTTCTCATGAGGAAAACAGTCAGCTCTTGTAATGGTCTGAGGTGTTGTGGCCTAAAAACATTCAAATTTTTCAACACAATGAAAACCAACATTTGTCTGACGGTTAGAAAATCACAGTATTGGCTTTCAGAGCCTTTCAAAACAGGGCAAACCGAAAGATTAGTCATCTCAGAGTGGTTTTAATATCTAAACTTTAGGGTGTTGTTTGTTGGTAAAGGACATTTTTTACTCATTTGCAATCGTGCTTTTATAAAACAATTTCCAGTAAAGTAAATGAATTGGAAAGTGTGTGTGCGTGTGTGCGTGTGTGTGTGTGTGTTGAGGAATGTCAGGTGTGTGACTGTGTAAAGCTGGTGTTTATGTTCGTAGCCAGGTCAGCCCCACAGGTATGTTTCAACCACAACATTACCTCTCACTCACCCCCTTAATGGACAAGGTGAGCGAGCAGTCAACGGAAGGGAGTGACACCCTTAAAACACACACACACACACACACACACACACACTCTCCAGCCTGTAACCAACAAGTCAAAACACCAACATTAATCTGAAGTTGGACATGAAACTGAATTTACCGCCTCTCAAGACCGATGGAGCATGGCGGCTGTTTTTCTGCCCCACTGACGGGGATGAAGGGAAAACGAAGGGGTGACGCTGTGAACGTGTGGATGAAGGGGGTGAGCAGGAAAGGAGGTGACTGAATGAGAGGAGAGAGTGAAAATATAACTGGAGAAAAATCTGAATTCGAGGCGCTTCATGAGAGAGGTGAAGAAGCAGCTGTGGTCAAAGCTGAAGGACTTTTTTTTATTTTGGGATTGACCACAGTGTGTTTGTTTGAATTGCCACTCATCGGTTCATAATAGAAGACACACACACACTTCTCTGCACACACACACTGCAGTGATTACCATACTCCATATTACTGGTGTACAGATAACTGCTTGGCTCCCATGGGCCTGCCAATCCACTGTAATCCCTCAAACACTCTGAATTTTCATTTCAAACAAAAGCTAAACCGCCAGAAGACACAAGGAAGCATTCTGTTGCCTCCTCTGTTTCTTCTTCTTCTTCTTCTTTTTTGCTTTTCCCAGCCTCATTTTTGTCGTCGTCTCTGGGCTTCCTTCCTCGTGTTCCAGCCACTTGTTCCCCCTTCTCTATTTTCTGTATTTGTGAAATTCAATATCAGAATGATGTTTTCACTACACTCAAAAATCCCTGAGAGCAAATTTAGAGTGATACTGGACATAATTTAATATTTCCCATCATAATAATCTCTTCTCTCACTCCAGTGCCAATCACTGTTAGATGTAGGTAAATCATCCTTAGGTGGTAGGTGATCAAAGAGCGGGGGGGCAGCATGCTTTACATTCCTGAGTCCAGCACTAATGAAAACATGACATCCAGGTCTCTTTAGCTTACGTCCCATAGCTTATCTCAGAACATATATTAATATGACATTATTTACTTCAGGAATACCAGAACCAAGCCACAGCCCCTTCATACTGATGTTATGCTCAGATCTATATGAAGGACAAAAACAGCAGTGACGTGTCAATAAGCCTGATATTGGGCACAATTAGGCTCCTAAAAGCATTTTGTCATAAATGAGAAAGTGGATTGTGTGGATATAGGCACACACACACACACACACACACACACACACTCACTCCAGTAGGCACCAGTCAAGGCTTGTCTCCATAGTGATGGGCAGGTGAGCCAATAAAGGTGATAACAGAAGACAAGAACCATTACAGAGAGGTGGGAGAGATAAGCTAATTGAAATTGGATATTGCAGTCATCTGACAAAAAAAGGAAAAGAGAGAAAGAGATGAAGATGGGTGGGGGGGTTGATGGGGTAAATATGCAGCGTAGTCATTTTTTCCTCCTTAAGTAAGTAAGACTTAAGCAGAAACCCTTGAAATGAAATCTGGGTGGTGGCGGACTAAGGCATCGTGGTGGTGTTGCAGTGTTGAAGCCTCACTGTGTTAAGCCTCTTACATTACAAAACACTTTGGCTGCGTGTGCACGTTTCTGCCATTTAATTATCAGTCCAGAGAAAATATCTGTACACAGGCGCAGCTCTCTATGTGCACTACATTCATGCTGCACGGGAGCAGCGTCTGGGACTGTCAGTTCACTACAGCAGGTAAGGACAAAGACCCTGTACCTCCAAGTCCAAGTCAATGAGCTACACTCCTGCAGACAAAGTAAAACAGTTATTCATGATTCAGATTTTTGTCCTGTGAGGGACCAGTAATCTGTCCAGGATGTACCTCACTTTGCCACAACATAAGCAGTTTATGTTCTCAGGGTTTGGCCTTTATTGAGCCCAGTAGTTGATTTATGTTGTGTTGTACTATCATAGTGTTGCTTCCCAAACTTACCTGAAATTTCTCAGACTAGAGAAGACCCCTAGGACAATAAATAAGGTTCATGTGAAAGGAAGGAGAAGTCTTTTTGGCATCATGTCAGTCATCACCAGGCTAAACCCCCCCCCCCCCGTGGCGTTCGACCCCCTTTCAGACAGCCTCCCTCACCGACCCGATTGTCACTACACCCATTACCGGTAGCCATTCAGCCCATGCTCGCCCTCCAAAGACCTCCTTGTTCTCCCAGTCGCATGGCTGCTTGGCCACAGTCCGCTGGCCCACTGGCTACTGACCCCTGGTCAGGCTCGGAGTCTGGCACCGGCGCCCTCCATTAGCCTAATTACAGCCATGAAAGCAGTGCAGACCGAGGCCCGCATTAGGGCCAATTAGGGCCGCCCAGGATGGACCCTGACCAGGGTTGGGTTACCCACACACACACAGAGACACACAAAAATGTCTGTATCACTATGCATGAGAGCCTATACTCATTTCTCAGCTTCTAATCCTGAATGAACTACATGCCTAAGTTAACCCTTACCTCTATGGGAGCCTCGTTCTCAGAGTCAGAAACAGGAATTTGAACCAAAGCTCAACCTCAAACTTGAGGACGTCGGCGAAGTTGGGACTAGAAGGTGTTATCATATCATGTCAGTGGAGTAACAGCAGCTAGAGGCAGAAAAAAAAGACAGGCTTGTGTCTGTCCATTCATGCGTGTGGATGTGGATGCCGAGCTAGGGAGCCAGCAGTAATTTGTGGCTGTCACAGGCGGATAATAAGGCTTGTGTCTTCCCTTCAAATAGAAAGGTGGAGGTCCTCGTCTTAAAACAACTATCCTCTGTCTTTTGTTTCCTCGAGGGCCCCTGCAGAGATGGACGGATGTGTGGATGTATGGACAGAGGGAAGAGTGGAAAATATCTATCATGTTGTTTCCCTCCACAAATAACTACCATTAGCCAAAAATGTTCCTGTCCACCTGAAAGAGAAAAGGTCATTTGTTCTTGTAAACTGCACAGTATGAAATATATTAGGGCTGCACCTATCGATCATTCTCGAGTCGAGTGTTCTACCGAATATTTCAGCGATTACTCGAGTAATTGGATAAAATTGATTTATGCATTTTTAAACAATAATACTATTGTGGAAACGACAGGTTACCTTGAAATAGCCTTGTGTCGGCTGTGCTGGGTGAGCCGGTCTGGTTCACAGCCGGATGTTTTCTGTCCAGATGTTGAAGCTTTGACGGAAGTGTTGTTGTGGTTCGCCAGTTCTACTTTACAATACACAGACTGCACCGTGTTGTCGTCTTATTTAAGTTTGAAATGATCCCAAACTTTGGACGTTTCTGCCTTTTACGGACGGTTTCGCTCTTTGCCATAGTGCCAACTTTTGATACGGAAATGTGTTGTGCGACAGTGATTACGGTCCGTGTGGAACAATGATCCCTATACGTAGCAGGTCCAATGACGCAAGTGATAATAATTAAACAATTTTTTTTGTAATCAAATTCCTCGATTTACTCGAGTATTTGGTGCAGCCCTAAAATATGTGTCAGATTTTTGTGGATAAGTGACGTATTCTCACTGCTGTTGTGTTTGGGTGGCAACAGTGGCGTTTGGTGGGGAGAAAAAAGTTCAATCTAATGCCACAGAGACAAAGAGTGAGCGTCGATTTCTCTGGAGAGAAACCCTGCAGCTGCAAAATCACTGGGAAGAAAACCCCAGACATGAAGAGCCACCTCAGGGCACAGAAAACTGAAACTGAGCTTTCCTTACAATTAAATGTTAAATCCCATCACATTACCTTTGGAGTCATGTTAAGTCAGCTACTAAAGGGAGTGCAGTACCATCAGGACACTGCTGCATTGGACTTTCAATAGGCGAAATCTAAAAATAGCTGACAAAACAAACACTAATTCATTCACAGCCCTCTCCGTCTCCTCACCAGCTCCAGCTTGTGTGGAATCTGAAGCCAGAACGGTGATTAATTGTGAAATCTGTCTAGAACAACACAAAGCCAAGTCACAGTGCTTGTCATGCGCTCACACAGCGGCTTACCCAAGACTTGCTGCTGTCAACACTCTCTGATATAATCTATACAGAGAATGAACTTTCCCTGTTTGGGGCTTAACTGATAAACCACACACACACATACACACACACATACACATAACAGATAAGCAGCGGCAGGCACACTCCTTGGTCGGTGTCAAGAGCAGGTGAGCAGCCACCTGCCTTCTGCACTTAACACATTTATAAGCATTAGTTAATTCAGGCTGTGTTATCAGGAGAGTTTTTAAAAGTTTAGATGTTGTGGATCCAACATTATAACTCCAAACGTTCTTGAGTCATTTTTGTATGTGTGTCCATATTTATGTTTATTGATCGGAGCGAATAGAGCAGTTGTCATGGTGTTTTTCCTGTAATTGTGAAGAAAAGCATCGTGGGACATGGGACAGCAGGCTGTGTAAATCATAGTCACATCAAATTAGTCAACAACTACATTTTTAGAATATCTGTATCCTTCAGCCTTTATAGGGCTCAAGCAGAAAGTGTGTGCTATTTTGATAGATATAATTCTTTTTGCACAACAAAACAAGAGGCAAATAAAACTACATTTCTAATCAGAACCAACACTGACCCCTGAACCAGGACGCGGGCCTGAAGGTTACAGATTTGTCAAGGCCAAAACACCTGTGATCTAAATCGGCTCCACTGTTTGATGCCGAATTTATTTTCCACGATGTAGCTTCTGCTTTTTTCATTAGTTTTTTTTACTAGCTGGTACTTTCACTATATCAACAACCAGCAACCTCAGTCAGTAAACATCATTTTTTTTTCTCCATAGGTCAATATGAGTAAACTGAACCCGAGTCTGTACACGTACAAACACACAAACACAACATGTGATTGCTTTTGCTTGCAGGAGCTGGAGGTAATTCATGGGAGATTGGTGACGGTGTTGCTCTGAGATGTGCACCGTTGTGTGGAGAGAGTGTATACCTGGGAACTGATGGGGGGGGGATACTGATGTACGTTGGTGTGTGTGTGTGTGTGTGTGTGTGTGTGTGTGTAGATGTTGGGAGGTGTGGGTCATCTGCAGACGCCCCAACCTCACCTTATCTGCACTGAGGTGGGCTGTGTTCGCAGAGATTAAACACATTTCCAAGCGACGCTAACTGCCAGGGCCTAAAGAAACGGAGGCAGAGGGAGAGCCAGTGTGGCTGTAGCCACTGTTGTTGTTAGCTGAGGAGAAAATCCTTGTTCCCAACACTGATAAGGACATAAAGTGTTTCTGTCCCCAAGGGGGCGGGAGGCAGATTCAGCCTCTGTAGATCTACTGTAATGAATATCAATGGCGTGGAATGGGGCTGCTCCCGTCCCTTTGGGCCTCTAGCTGCTTCTCCCCTCTCTTCTGCTGTCACAATTGCAACAGGGACACTATGCATGAAAATGCGAGGCTTAATATATGGTAATGCTATGTAAACACGGGCTGATCTGAGAGAGAGGTTTGGAGGGAGAATAGATCGACGGTCGTGTGCGCTCAAAGCCGAGTCGGGGAGTATATCTCCCAGCCCAACTGTGGCCTCTGAGCACATTTATCTGGAAATGAATATGATACACTAAACAGGAAGGAGGGAGGGGGATGTGGTTACTGCAAACTCAGCACCGACTCGCCCCACCACCCTTTTTTTTTTCACTTCTGACTCCTTCGCTTCTTCTTAAGCAAGACATTTGTCTCTCCCTCCTCCTCTTCCTCCTCTTTACCTGAGCTGAACAGGGTTTCTTCAACCTGGCATCCTTCTGTGCTGAGAAGTTACCTGAGCCCCGGTGAAAAGAAGAAAAAAACATGGTGGCCACTATGGCAGGCATGTCTGCCACACACACACTGGCCAGGGGTTCGGTTACTGCTCTGAACAGCCTGATCTGGTAGCACTGAGGGAGTCAGAGTTGAGAGTATTGTCTATAAAGTGGTGTCGGTTTCCTAACTGGTCTGACAGCCTGACGCGAGCGGCGCTGCATTCCTGCACGGAGAGGCCAGGACGAGCCACCTCATCGTCTGCCGCCATTCATCAAGTTAAAAATAACTTCGCAGTGGTTATCGTCTCATTCAGCGGGTCATTCCTCACCGGCATTTTGATTCTGCACAGAGAGCGACGGACAGAACAAGAGCAGGACAGTGACAGAGGGGGAAAGACGTAGGAGAGAGAAAGGCAGGGACGAGAGACAGGAGTGTGTGTTAGTGAGATGCCGTAGCCTGAGGCGGCGAGGTGGGATTTGTAAGCCCTTTGTAAGTAACAGGCACCACTCTTTGCAGGCTGAAGGTATGTTTTTGTGTGAGTAATCCGTGATGGATGTTTTAATTGAAAGCACAAGGCTTTTAGGCCTGTTTTCAGAGACCGCAGCCAACATGTGACACCTCCACTTAGACCAAACCCCCCCAGACTCCGACCCTGAAACCCTCCCACCCCACCCCCTGTACAGTCAGACACTTATATATGGCCCAGGTCATGCTCTGAGTGCACCAGCTACAATAAGAACACGGGCCGATCCAAATTATTCCTGACGTATGGCTAACAGGGCACAGTGACTCATGGAGCAGTGTCAGCTCATAGGTTCTAGACTTTATGCAGATATTCATTATTTAGCAAATGTAAAATAAATGTAAAAGTGAATTACAACTAATTTTTTAAAAAAGTGTATGATACAATAAACATATTCACAGAATTTAATTGATTATTGATTAATATAAATACAAAACAATAAGTAAAACAAAAATTAATAATACACAGTAGATATAAACACTAAAATTACTACATGAATATAAACTAAAACTAAACAGTATAGTAGTATATAGTTTGTAATAAATAGTTTATTTTTTAAACTTCTGAAGCTCTGATTTACTGACACGTCAAACTTATTTTTCTCCAAAGTTTGTAGGATCTGAGTGAAACCAGCAGCTGGACGACAGCGTATTCTTGGTATTTTACAGAGAGTTTGAAAGGGTTTTCTGAGCCTGAGGCTTAAAAAAAACAGACTTTTAACACATGGAGAAACATTTTTCAGTTCATTTAAAGCTTAAACATGATGTAACCAAAAGTGGAGATCCACCTTTCACCAATTTCACCTTTCCAGATGTTGATTAGATTCAAATTCAAGCAAAGTCCATATCATAAGTCACCGGAAATGACAATCTGATATCACAGAACAGATATATTCATCCAATCCTGCTAACAGATGTTCCAACTCAAATACAGATGTTCTGTGATAAATATGAATGGACGGTTTCAAGTATTTAAAGCATTTCTAAAGTAGTTTTTTTGGAAAACCAGCCTTGTTTTTAAACTTTACCTAAACAACCATGTGACTTGTAGCAGTGGACCCAGCAGAGATAGGAAGCCATGGGGCGGATGAATAATTCCTACAGTAGTCGGGGTGTGGCTGGGGCCTGAAGGGAGACCATAAATTTACAATGATGAGCCAGGTTCAGAAGGGATTGACCCCGATTGACCTGAAGAGGTGGGACCCCTCCCCACCCCCCAGCCCCACCCTCCTCCAGTCTCACCTGCAGACTCTCCCTCACCCAAAGGTTCTGCATCCCAGACCTGCATACCAAAGATTCCCCAACAAAGAAAATAGTGCGACTCCCATTTGGAGGGAGTGCTCTTGACAGTGAGTAAATGGGAGCAAGCTGTGCGAGAGGGAGGAGGGGGGACTTGGAAACTTCACAGGGATTTTTTCTTTCTCTCTCCTGTCACTAGCCACCAATTTACCCCCCACCCCTCCTCAACGCATTTGGAATCAAAACTTAATTAAAATTTTGAATAAATAAAAACAAGGAGGAAAAAAAAAAAAAAAAAAAAACGGAAGTTATTGAATTCTGAACCCTTTGATAGATTTATCCCCCCCAACCCCAGAATAATGCAAAATAAGATTTAATAACACCTTTCATATGGAGAGTACAAAGCTGGCTATTTGCATTAAAGTGTAAATCGGCGTCAGGGAAAGGCAGTGTGCCTCTAAGCTTATTGATGTTCAGCTCTGAGCAGCCGGGCGGCATTGTTTCATGCCGAAGCTTGACGGATGTCAAGGTGATTATAGTTTAGATCACCCGTAAGAAGACAACGTTTTGAAATGGTAAAATACAGACAGGCAACACAAAAGCCTTCAAATGTTTGTTTTACTGGGAGGGGAAGAATGGAGAGAGTGAAAAACTCCCACTGAGTTTCAATGTTCGCTCATAATTCACACAGAGGATGGATAACTCCACCGCTGTTCAAACAATCTGACAATTTGTTGAATTCTTCTGACGGGCACAAAGTCCTTCTGCAAAAACCATTACTGAATGGCATGACAGCGAAGGGGAAAGGTACGAGGGATTGTTGCATTAGCCCGATCTGTCCCCCTCTCACCTCTGTTTGAAAGTGAGCCATGAGGCAAGAAAACCGAAAGAGCTGGGAAAAGTTTCTTGTCAGTTTATACTCACCAGCAGCAAAGTAAAGAGAGAAGATCCTCTATGGAGGTGAAGCCTGCTTTCTGATACTTCACAAAAACATTAGTATTATTCCTTTTTTGCTGATTCATCTTTTTAATCAGAGCTAAAGAAGAAGAGGACGAAATAAAGTGATATTATCTCAGTAGAACATGCACCACAGAGGCAAAAAGCAGGGAGTAGTGCTTAGAGCGGTTTTTACCCATCTGTCCTTTCGGTTTTTAAATATTTTCCTCTTCCCCAGGGATAAATGAACATACAAACATATGAGCTTAAGTCCCATCATGTTGATCCTCTAGGGAGAAATTAATTCATTAAAAAACAAATCATTTGAAATGAGAATGAATCATTTCATTTCAGTGTGAAAACTGTTGCTCATTTTAGTCCAAAGTCCAAACATTAGAAAATTAGAAAGAACAGTTCTGTCAATTTAACCTTTTTTACTTCAGCTCTTCAACTGAGTGGCGAAATGTTCTTTTATTTTGAAGGGCTGAGTACTGTTTCAAAGTCCTTCCTGTACTGAAAGAGCATAATACCATTAATTATGATTAACTATAATCTACAGTGGACAAAAAAATAGAAGCAATGCAAATTAAAGTCCAGTGGGTCTGAAAGTTCAAGGATCAACCTATAAATTCACATTATTAGTTTTCCTATGTCTGAGAGGACATGGACTCAGTTTGTGATGTTCTGTTAGTCTGACTGCACCCAGCTTGTTCCCTAAGGCTGGAGGTGTGCCGTGCCGTGCCGTGCCGTGCCGTGCCGTGCCGTGCCGTGCCGTGCCGTGCCGTGCCGTGCAGGGAGACAGCAGGGTGATGGCTGCCCTCCCCCTGTCTAATTGAGCTGACTGGTGGTAGGACCTCTGACTGAGGCAGACCCACCTGCCTCCACAGGTGACCGAGTGTATTAAGGTGTGTGGCTGCCTGTGAGTGCAGGTATCTGAGTTTATGGTGCTCAGACGCATCTCGTGCAGCATGTGACAATAATAAATCATAGCATTTCAAAGGATATGTTGTCGAACATGGAGTTTGATGTTTGTATTAAAAGTAAAAGTTCCACGTTAAGTGGAAAGTTTATTTAAAACTACGACCACAGGTGCTCACATACACTTAGACATAAGTGCTCACATAGACATAAGCTTCCCATTCACTGCTAGAACAACAAAAAGACACACTCAGGCCCATGTTGCTCAATACGTGGCTCCTCATGAAGCTTGTCGTTGTGGTTATTTTGCAAGCGGAGTGCACGGCGCCCACTGGAAGAAGAGCTGTTTTTGCAACGTGTACTTTTATCCAGCTAGTACAAAGTTTATGCTGCTGCTGTTTTTCAGTTTTAGTTTCTACTTTTGCCTGTATCAGAATTTGACTGTAAAAGTTTCCCACATGATCCTGCTCCATTACACCAAAACATAAAATTTACTTTTGTGTTAATAAGTACAAATTTTCCATGACATCAGTCTGACATGTGGTATTAAACCCATATATCTCCCTCATTAGTGATGAGTACAACCTGTAGATTTACAACACTCGTAGTGTGTGTGTGTGTGTGTGTGTGTGTGTGTGTGTGTGTGTGTGTGTGTGATACTGCATATGACCTGGTAGATTTACAGCGCTGTCATGAAGGTATGTAAGACCTGATGCTCCAGCCATGCAGGGCTGGTTGCTGTGGTTACCTTGCAGCCCCAGGTGAGGGACCTCTGTATTTGTATGAGTGTGTATGTGGACTTTCTTTAATGACGATGTTGATCTATGTGACCATCTCAGCACGAGGCCTCACATATCTCGACCAGCTTCACTGCTGGACAGATTTATCAGACCTGCTGTCCCACACACACACACACACACACACTGTTCCACATAGCGCATGTGTGTATGCCGATCTCCTTTTTTTTTTATTTATTATTTTTTTTATGGATTATCGTTTCACTGCAGGAGAGAAGTAGCACTTTGTCAATTCACCACAGCTCAAAAGAAGAAGAAAAAGCTCAACACCAGTGCTTCTCACTACAGAGATTTCTTCTCTCCTCCTTTTTTCCAAGGAATGAAATATTTTAGGGGACAGGGGGAGAGATGGAAACAGCCGAAGGAAAAGGGAATGAGAGAAGGGATAGAAGTCTGGGTAAAGGCAGGTGTCTAAGTAAAGGGAGGGTGAAAGGTGGGAATGAGGAGGAGGAGGAGGAAGAGTAGGGGGAGGTCAGGTTAGGGGTCACGTGTGCAAAAGAGATAAGACCTCCTCATTCCATTTTGACTGACAGGTCGGGGGAGGGCTCAGCAAAGCCCCCCGAGACACACACACACTTCCCTCCATCACTCTCCCCTGTGCTATCACACTTTCTCTAGGTCATCATTCTCTCTGTCTCTACCTCTCTGCCTCTATCATACTCTCCATCATCCCCTTCTTCCCCAATACGCCTGCTGCTTTCATCAAGTGTTTTCTTTTTTACCCTTGACTCCAGTTTTCTGCTCCTCCGTTGTATTTTCTCATGTGTGGATGCTTTTCTGGCGGCATGCTTCGTCTTGCGTTATTGTTCGACATTTGACTGTGCAAAAGATGTGGCGCATTTGCAATCCACAAATCTCTTATTTTGCCAGGAAGCATGTTTTTGACAATGTCGGTGGTGCATTAGAAGCGCTGCATAGATTTTGATTGGTTACTACCAGCAACTTGACCCATAACCCTGAAAAAGCCACCCGTGCCCCCGAGATGTCTTTTTACCAGCCAAGCAAAAGAAACCAAAGCAAATCCGAGAAAAGAAAGATGCAAACAAAAGCGCGAGCATTGTTCCGATGAGCTTTATCTTCATTTTTTAGCAGCAAACAATGCACAGCATCAACAGGAGCCTTTATGGAAAGCAGCAGAATAGAGTTGAGGCCGTTGTGAGAAGTGGCAGAGGAGACGAGACAAAGCGGGATGAGAAGGACGATCTTCATTGTGGCGTCTTTTCTCATTCTGCCATGAAAGACACCGGCGAGGAGTCCTCAGGGCCGCTGCCAGCTGCAGAACAATCATACCCATATGCCACAACCACACCGCCCATCCAAACACATTAGGGGGAGCATTGTCGACGCTGCAGCTCTTCATATTCATCTACACTCCTCTGAATGGCTGTTCGCTGCTCAGATGCAATCATAACATCTGCTGCTATCGGAAACATCTTCCATTTACATAACCCTCACAATCACACGCTCGTATGTGTATCTCCCACCTTCTTAAGGCGTCATTTAATTTTTTCTTCCTAAAAGCATCGTTTAAAATAGACCCTAATCAGGGTAGATTAGATGCCACTTCAGATGCTATTGATGGAACTGGCATTTAGAGGTTTTTCTTGGCTCAATCACACCAATAAGACACATGAGGAATAAAGGGAGAGTATAATCTATGCATCGCTGCTTCCATAGGATTATGCCGAAAAAGAGACGGAGAGAAGAGTGGAAGGGGTGGAAAGCAATGGTGAGTAAAGGAGAGTGAAAGAGAAGGCGATGGATGTCAGGTTCTTCTCTCCATATAAAACACCAGACGCAGCAGAGGAGGGGATTGGATTCACTTTTTAAAATGTCACCCAACATCTGTTTCATATTTATGATGGTGGCGCTGCCTCTCCGATGCCCCTTCAACACTCTGGCGATTCTATCTCTGCCTCGGATTACCCCCACTACCCACCAATGCATAATTTATAAGGCTAATCTTTCAACGAAAGACTGCAGACAGAGAGAGAGGGAGAGAGTGTGTGAGAGAGAGGAAAAAAATGGATTATACAGGGGGAAAAAAACTGCCACAGATTTTTTGCTGATATGTGAAGCGAAATGGCTGATTTTGGAGATGATACCTTAAGTATCTCATGTAGTCATTAACAGGATTAAGTGAGTGGGCTTCTGATAAGGTGCGAAAACAATTCAGGATTCGGCACATCTTGTCCTCTTTAACCCAAACAGAGACATATCAGTGTATGTGGCCCATGTTTTTCTTTCTTCAGTAATTTGTGATGCCTTCAGATTCCTCTGATAAGCTCTGGATGTCATTAATATCACTAATGATAACATTACAGCCCTGTCCTCTGTCTTAGTTGAATTATGCTGCGAGGGTGTAATTTCTCCACACTGGGGTAGAAGAAACTCCCAGTTGCCCTTCTTTTGTTCTTGCAGTATGACTGTGGCCAATTTTTACCACCAAAGACCGCAATGGAAACCAGTGCCACCTTCCTCCTCTTCTGTCCTCTTCTTCTTTCCTTCCACCACATCTGACATGACAGTTTCTTTGCCCGCTACCCCCCTTCCACCCCCTTTCTCGTCAGCTTTATTATGAAAAGTACACAGTTTCGATAGAGTGCCCTTCTGACATTTTCGACTTATTAGCTAGTTTTCGTACCGTCTTCAATCAACCTCCTTAATCCTCACAGGGAGAAGCGCTTTTAATTCACCGATGGACTGATAAGGGGCGCCGAGCAAAGCGCCGAAGAAGCAGCGGCAATGCTAGCAAAGCAGGCCTCGGATGAGGAGGGGAGGAAAAAAAGAAAAAGAAAACGAAAAGACGAGAAAAAACGATTTACACGTAGATGAATCGTGCTTACAAGATGGAACCCTGGGCATTAGGAGCGGATCTGAATTTCCTATCTGTCATTTTTTTTCACCGTCCCTCTCTTCCCGCCGCCCCCCCCCCCCAGCTGCTGCATTCGTTCAGTGTTTTTTTTTTCCCTCCCTCTCTCTCCCCTCCTTCTTCTCCGCCATTACCCTTGCTGATTGCAATCTTTAAGCGCCATTGGGCCCACTGCTTCTGCAGTTTTTAATCTGTCTTTAATCCCATAGATTTTAAATATTCCCCAGCTCCCGGAGACTGGAGGCAATTAACTGCCCTTCTGATGCTCTCCTTATCAGTTGCCTCCTTGTATCTCTCTGAAGCAGCCTCAAGACACTGCCAGAACTGACAAATAATACCGCCATTTACCGCTGAGCATCCTCGGGGACTGGAAGGGAGCGCGCGGCACAGCCACCGCCGCATTCTAAACAGGTATTTGGTAAACATATCATACAGAGGAGAGAGAGGGGGAAATATACTGCAACAACACTCCCAAAAGCAATGTATGTTTGTCTGCTTGCCGTCTTGCAAGTGTGTACGTGTGTTCTCCCTCAGACCGAAGACAAAGATTGTCCTCTAAGCACAGTGCTGGTGTGGGGAGCCTGCACTGGATGGGATGTATAGCCTGCTGTGTTGAGACTAATGCATACAGGCAGCTCTCTGGTAGCCCTGTGCAGCGTTCATGCTGCCAGACAATCAAATGAATATGGGACATATGGCTCTTTATCTGCACCACTTATTTTTACCCTTTGCCATTCTTCTGTTTTTCCTTTTAACAAAGATTTGTGGTAAAGCGAAGATATTGATTGAGTCCAATTTAGGCAGCCAGAGATTAGCAATGACTGTATTGACAGAAAGAAAGAAACACACTGTATGTATGAGACACATGCATCGATTTTTATCATTACATGTTTTTTTTTAACTTAGCTGTACAATCACGCACAATCAGCTAAAGCATGGTTTAGGGATCTGACACAGAGGCCCGGTGTGATTCGTTTTAGTTCAGGCACAAATCTCAGAGGGAAAAAATAAGGTAGGAATTGGGTTAGCAGGTTAATTTAACACGATTAGAGGTTGTTTTTGTGCTAACCGTGCTACACAAAGTTACTAATGAGTGTAGACTGAGATGACCAAGAGTCATTTTGAAGACAAAATAATGATGATATAGACCTTTAAGTTCCCCCATGTCACCACAAATTCATCCCAGTGCCATTAGTTTCTTATTTGGCAGGTCGTAGCGGGACCTGGGATTGTTTACTTCAGTCTTGACCTTCGCCAAGGAGTTGGGGTTCACATGACATGGCCGGGGTTTCCGTTCTGCAATCTGTCCAATCACTCGTCTTGATAATATACGGCTATGGTGATGCGATGAGCGCAATCACCAGCCCGTGCACCACAACGCCACAAGACAGCGTGGCTCAGCCAAACCGACAGATAACCATCGGCTAAGAGCTCTATGACATCATCAGACAGAGACAGCTGACTTCGTGCCAGGTTAGCGAGCTGCTAATCCAAACCACAGACTACCATAACACAGACAGAGACAAAAACAGGGAATGTGCATCACTACAAACACTGTTAAGCTCTCTGCTGACAGGGACGCTGTAACACAGCTTGTACTTTTACGAGGTCACTCAACTGATGCCTCACGCTTATGCTGACTTTACGAAACGTCAGACTTTCCCACTATGTGTTGTTCTGATACTAAACCTTCGCCTGACCGCCGCTGGTGTTATCACCCCTTCTCTAGTGTTGGATTACAGCGCACACAGGCTTCTCACCATTAAAATCACATTCAATTACCAAGAGGCTTGGAAGATTGGCTAGACAGCATCTCTGCTAATGGGAAGACCATCAAATTATGATTGCAAATGCAGTACACACGCTGGCATATATATCTCCTGTGTATATACTACCATTTTAAAGAATCTCCTTATATGGCTTCCTGGTGCATATTTTGGTTGTGTTTTCATGGGATCTGTCACTGCAGCACATTTCATTTCTTATGATGGAGCAGGAGTTCAGTTTTTTTGCATATGCAGCTCAGGGGGGGGGCATTGGCCAGGCAGCACAATAATGCATCACAGGATCACGTTGCCATGGCTGGGCGTTTCTGCAGATATGAACCAATCAGCTGCGAGCTTGAACTTCATTTGTTTACCGTCATGTGTACAACAAGATGACCTCTTTCTGGCTGTGCCTCAAATTGGATAAGAGGAACCGACGCTATAGCATGAAACCATAACTACACTCATTCCCTCCTTATTGTGCATTTTCTTTAATCCACACCCACATGTGAACATGATGTGTCTCCCTGTTTATGTGTTAATGTGTGTGTGTGTGTGTGTGTGTGTGTGTTTGGAAGGTTAAGCTGGTGCTGCTCTCTAAGCATGGCTGATACCGATCCAGAGAACCACGGGGTCTGAGGGGGCCAAGGGTCCGCAGCTCAGCCCACAAACAGCAGGCCGTGCCAGGTAGGATGCAGGCCAAGAGTGGTGCGGGTGCGGGTGGTTGTGATGGAGGGGCTTTGGCAGCAGAGAGGGAGGGACAACAGCCACTCTCATCCTTTTAAAACCCCGACACTTGGGTCACACTAGGGGGGCACCCAATTTCACACTTATACTGCACAGCTGTCTGACAAAGCAATAGAAACACAGAAACTCAAGTAAAACCAGCTCCGGCAAAAAAAATGTGTTTAACAGATTTTTTTTTTTTTCTTCTTTGACTTCAATGGAATTTGCAAGCAAGGTGACCGTGTTGTTTTATTTTTATTTTTTTCAAGCCACAGGTCAGAGATAGCATTTTCAACACAACACACTCCAGCACTTCGCCTCAAATCCAATCAAGCTCCGTTATCAGCTGCCTTCTCATCAAGGAGGGCTGCTCATGGAGGCTGATGGGGTTGGAGGGGTGCGGGTGTTGGTGCTAAGCCGACGCCCCCCCAAACCATCACCCAGCCTACACACCCTCACCCACACACACACACACACACACACACACTCACACTCCACCCGAATCCACTCACCCCTCCCTCCCTATACCCTCCTCCCCTGGTTTCCGTGGCGACTGCTAAGCCCGAAGTTACGGTAAAGCTGGTGTGCCGCTGAGCCCTGGGCAGGATTTGTGACAGAGAAATCACATCAGCCTATGCTGATTAACAATTCCATTCCACCCTGAGATTTATATAAAAAAACTATCTTACATTTGGCTTTTTAATAGGAACGATCGCTATCTCAAATTGAGTCCCTGCAAACTTTAATAAAGGCTACAGGGTTGAGTGGCATTTTGCATGCTGATTTAGACCCGATTGGCGGCTTTTGATGAGAGGGAGGCTGCTATGTAAAGCGGTGCTCCTAGCGCTTTTCCACATCGCCGGTTCAAATGCGGAAGGATAAGAACATGGGGAAAAAAATACCACTTCCATCTGCAATCTCCGGATTTCTCTCTGCCTTCTTCCCTCACTCTCACTCACTCTCTTTTTTTCAGAAAATGATTGACTGTTGAATATGAATAAATGGAATAAAATGAAGCAGGAATAGAGAGACTGAGCACAGCAGACAGAAGAGAGAGATGGAGGACGACACGGAGAGAGGGAACAGGAATAAAAGAAACCCTCTCCTGGACTTTTTCTCTGGAGGTGAAAAATAAAATCATAAAGCCAAGGTTTTTATGCCTTCCCATTCTGACATTTGGAGAATGGCATTAGTGTAGAATATTCAGGGTACAGAAAGGACCACAGGCACAAGACAGAGCTGGGAGGGGGCATCAAATGAAAAAACATCCCCAGAAACACTTATCCCCAACCCCCACCCCCACTCTGGCCCCCACAAATCTACATTGGCATTAGAAAACTATTTATAGTAAGAGTTCAGCTTAATGGGATAATCAGCTCTATTTGTAAAGATATTGGATAATCCCAAATAGTTTATATGGGCATAGAGATTTAAAACATTTTCATTAGATATACTGCATTTCAGGGGCATTTCAGATGTCTCTCAGTTTGCTGTATAAGCTGGACGAAACAGAAGGAGATAGGACTAATTCCCGAGGCAATGGCCGAACGCTGGGCCTCTGCGATGGAGTGTGTTTATTAAAACAGGCAGGATGGTAGAGGAGATTCCTCTGTTGGCTCTGTCAATATCCACCTGCTTGCCTTTGTCACAAAACACTTAGCGGTTGTCAGCTGTCGTTGCACAATTCCTGCGAGTATGTTCAGCATGTATGTTTGGTCGAAGTTGAATAAAGTTTTAACGATGCTTTTTCTTTATTTTCTTCATCATATTACATGCAGAGTTTAGAAATACAGAACGTCCGCTCTTGCTTTAACCAGAACCACTGCTGAAATAAAAAGAGAGAGGCAGGGATGGGGGAGTTAAGGGGAAGAGGGCCAATGGAAGGCATCCAACAGGATCAGTGAGTAGGGCATGCTGCCAGTGCCTGGCACACACACACACACACACACACACACACACACACACACACACACACACACACACACACACACACACACACACACACACACACACAGAGTTTATATCTGCCCTGCCTCTCTCCCTCAAGGAATCTCTCATATATCCCGCAGGATGGGCCACATCCACCAGGTACCAGTACCCCATCCCAGTCTATCAGCCAGAGAACTGGTGTTAACTGGGAGGCCATATTGCAGGTGGATGAATGTTTTAGGGGAAAAGCCCCAGCACCGGACCTGGAGGAGTTAATCCCCAGATGCTGAACTGTAAAGAACACCTTACGTTTTTGTGACTGTCGCGCAGACTAAACCGCCGTTACTCATCTCGCCAAATATCTGATGAGACGACTGGCATCACGATCATCTCTGGCGGGTAGTTTTATTGGCTGCACATGCTAATGCTGCTGCAGTACTTCACGCAAAAAAACAAAAACAGAACTGAAGGTACAATGTGTTTCAATGGAGGAAAACAGGAAGATATTCCCAATGACTACATGTCTCAGTGCTGCAATTAGATTTATCGTGGTTGGTTTTGTTTTTATTTTAGGTTCCTTATTTTTATTTTAGCATCAGCGTTCATTTCTAGTATCACCTGTTACACAGGTTGCAGATATCTAGTTCATGTGTATAAACGTGTCATCTTATGTAAAGCAGTGAGCTTGTGTGTGATGCCATTGTAAAGGAGCCCAGTCAGAGAATTGGACATTAACTATTTAGACTTGTGAATGTACTAATCTCTTTACAGTGTTCACATACCACCGTGAGTCTAAACACAAGCCACTTGTGTAACAACAGTAACAAACCATGTCCAGCCTCCCAATCCATTCAAGATTCATGTACAGTTATCACATACTGACAGCGCTTGTATCAAGAGCACAGTCAATTGATTTACATATGGGAGAAATCCCAGTAAAATCAACATAAACAATGCCAGAAATCCACTGAGGTGCAAGCTCAGTGCCAGCATACCAAATCCAACACAGAGGACTTAAAGATGAGATTGGAAAAGAGGGATGAATAGTTGAGGTGCCATTTTCTGCACCTTGAAAATGCATCAGAACAAAATATGGCCTTACTGAGATAGAAACGACTCCATCAGCCAGAGCGCTGGTTGCTGAAGCAGTGTTCGTCGTCGGGGCCATAGCTTCCTCATCTGTCAAGGGTTAAGTAAACGGGTTCTTGACGGTTCAGATACACACTGCTACACCCCCTTAAATTGGCCCAGGACTCTGTTGGTTCAACCGTCCCCCCCGCACCCACCTCCCTTACCTTCCCTCCTTGGCCAGTGCTCTCCTCTGGCCCTGATAAGATGCTATCGGTAGCCCTCTAAGCACTTGAGAGGCACTTTAGGAGATCACTGGAGCCATTACCATGAAAAGTAAAAGATACAGGCTATATTGATGCCAGATTAATACTGACCAACATGTTATTGATTTCCACCCCTTCCCTCGCTTCCCCTCTCTCTCTCTTTCTTCTTCTCTGGTCTGGACCTCAGGTGGTGATCTTATTTTCTGATGGAGCAATGTTTTGTGGCCTGGCTCGGGGAAGAGGCTGCCACCCCTCCTCCTCTTCGTTGGTGCGAGGCCGCTATCTATGGTTTCACAGGGCCATCCTTTAAAAGGCACAGAGCAAAGGCTCGCTGTTATCAGCCGATGTTATTCAATTGTTACAGGACAATCTGGGCCATTAGCTGGCTGTGTTAAATAATGCATCCGCTTTTAAAGGGGACCCTTATCTCTTCCATGCGTGTGTGTTTTTTTTTAAACATTATTAGTATAGGAGTGTAATGAAAGGTCCCTGCCTGATGGGCTCTGATATACCTCCAAGGTCTGTCTGTGAACCCCCACCTCCACAACAACAACAACAACAACGCATAAACAAACAGTGACCTTTTTAATGAAGACTGGCTTTATCTTGTTTTATTAAAAAGGACAACAAGAAGCGGAAACGCTTCAGACGAGATAAAAATGTATTTAAATGTGTTTGTCTAAAGGCGCAGACAATCGATCACAATGCGTATACAGGCGCTTGGCAGGAAAAAGGACAGCAAGGAAGCACGTATAGGCCAGTGTGTTGCTATGAGACACAAAAGACTGGAAGATGATTGAAGGAGAAAGCACAGGAATGGAGAGAGAAAAGAAGGAACAGGTGAAGAAAGGGGGATGAGTAACCTGAGCAAGAGAAAATCAAATGAAGAGAAAGAGAGGGCGAGGGAAAAGGGAGGAGGTAAAGGATGAGTACAGAGAGAGGGAAGGATGGAGGAAGGGATGAGGATGGCGGCGGGAGAGCGATAACCGCAGTGTCTTCAGTCACAGATTTACACAGGCCATTGCACTCCCATTCTCCCTGCCTCTTATCAGTGGAGTTATTGAGCAGTGTGGCATACCATTAAAAATTCTGCTTAGATTTCACAAAAATCAAATTGCGTAAGGTAATGAACACAGCTCAAATGGACTCCTCACTGATACCCATTCTCAGCAGGCAGAAATACATCTCAGTCATAATTCGCTATCTTTATTGTACTTCTACACAGACTTAACTATGCTGCCAAAGCAGGGGAAAGCTTAATAATCGCTGTTGCCCTTGATGTTAAAGGGATGATTTTGTGGCTATTGCTATGCAGCTATTCCTCAGTCTCCCTCCCTCTCTTCATATCTATTTCCTTCTCTATTTCTTCTTCTATCTCCATCTACCGCCCTCCCTTTTTTTTGTCCAGTCCCTCTCTCCCTGTTTCTCTGCAGGCCACACTTGTCAGCCGAGGTCAGAAAGGTCAGTGCAGGTTTTTACTCCCAGAACCCCCCTCCTCCTCCATAGCGTTGTTTGCTGATGACTGGGAGCTATGAAGCCGAGCAAGAAACACATTTCAAGGATGTCAGCACCCCTGTTTGGATTGGCTCGCACTGCTCAAACACACACATCGGCACAGACAAGCACACAACTCCATTTGTCCTCCTAATTTATGACTCAGACACATTAAAATAAAAATGACTGTATATATAAGAGCAGATCTGGGAGGGTGAGAGTCTTTTCTCACAGACTTGACTGGAGACAAGGCTCCGTTGTCTGCAGTCATGAGACTGACAATAGACTGAGGTAACGCTAAAGGAGCGGAGTGGCATAGAGAACCACTTTGTACCTTCCAAAAGCTATAAATCTCACTGAGTACAGTAGTACTTACAGAGGAGTTCAGGCATTTGACACACAAGATGTTGTTGACGTGTTCAGCCTAAGTCATTAGTAGAGGGCTGTGGAGACAGAAGAGACTTCTTCACTTTCCTCCATTGAGTACAGGAAGTTGAGGTTGTTTCTTTAGACTGAAAACGTTTAAAAGGTGTGATTGGATGTTATTGTCAAAATAAGACACTGAACATACAGCAAATTTTACTGTGACAGATTTAGGTGCACAGTAACGACCATTTACACATTGACTTTAATCGCGTGAATAACTTTAATTGATGTACTTTATTTTTGATTTGACATCATCTCACTGTTATCAAGAGCTGTCACAGCCTGGTTCTTTACATCTGCCCCCACTGTGGTTTTACTTCATCTCATTTTGCAGATAAATGCAGTTAATTTCGTAAAAGCCGGTGCAGCCAACACTATACCGTAGGAGATGTGCCCGTCATGATGATCAAAAGATGTGTGTACTGTGAACACTCCTGATTTCTGATTTGCAAAAACTCCAGAGAAAAAGGGCACGAAGCAACATCGTGTTTAAAGAAACACAAAATGCCCCCGTTATGCATTTGGCCTGCTCTTCATCAACGAGCGCTGCACGGAGAGCCAGTTGTTTATTTTATGGAACTACTCATCATTCACTGAAATTTCAACATGACAGGACATAAACAATGACAATTCGTTAGACAAACTTCACTGCTCATAAGATTCTAGTTCCACTCAACTTAATGTCAGCCCCCCAACCCCTGACCTCATTCATCCAAAACCAAAAATAACAACCCAAAGCCCAAACACTGTTCTCTCTGTAGCTTCCTGGCAGAGAGTCTATCTGGCTGGCCTTTCCCTGCAGCCAGTATCAGTGTGATGTGCCAAAGCGACAACTGCATGCCACTCAGATCTCGCCTCGCCGCTCCTCTGTGGCTAGTTAGCCCGCTAGCACTTTCAGCTGTCTGCCCGTCTGTTGGTCGGTCCGTTTGTACTCTGTTGGGCTTCTCCAATCGGAGGCCTTAGCCCGTGTAGCCCCTAATCCAACCACGGGCTCCCCCACCCCACCAGCTCAGTGTAATCACACAGCTAATTCACAGGCGGACGGGAGGAAGGCAATCCGTGACGGACGTTTTTTGTGCAACTAAGAATGAGCTCCCCGGTGACCAGGGGAGGTGGTGGAGTGGGAGACTGTCAATGAAGGGGCCGTGAAAAGATGGCTCTGGAAAGGCGAGATGCGAGGGGAATAGATGAATAGCGGAAACGGGCTCCAAGATAGAAGTACAAAATAAGGAAAATGTTTGGAGTGTATTAAAAAAGGGACATGAATCTGTAGCAGTCATTTGCCAAGAGAGTGTTGAAAGAGCCATTGTGACTTGGAACAGTCTATATTACTCAATAAAGGCTTTGATGAAAGGCGAGGCTCTGTATTAATTTGGATAAGAAACCTTTGCCTCCGTGCCCCTTTTCTCTCTCGGCTCCCATCCACGACACCTCTGTGGTTTAAAGCAGTGTTCGGTTTCAGTTCAGCAAGCCAAGTCATTACATTTCAACATGTCGCACCTTTCAGAGGGGGAATTAACTAGTGCTGTTATTTCTTCATTCCCCACACGCTGGGACCCAGAGGAACAAAAAAAAAATAAAAAAAAGGTGTCGATATTTTGTCACTTCATGCACAGGGGCGTACGTGCCTATGCTGTGTGAACGTACTGTACGCCCTCTGACTGTCCTTTCCACAGTACAGCCTTCTTGTCACTAATTTCAGATGAACTCAGGAGGTGCAGGCGCTGTAGCTTGGCTGTCTGCCTGATTTTACCGTTGACATCCCAGCAACAAAGGAAAGTGGATCTCTCTTACACTTCACACGTCAACACACTCTAACGGTCATCAGTCAGAGTAAACAGGGGAAACTACAGACATGCCGCAACTTTGCATACGACTCGGGGCTAGGAAAATATAGACGAAATAATTGTAAGATCAGAACAAAAGCATCAGAATAGAGACACAAATGCAGGTAGGCCAACTTCAGACATTAGATGAGACAATAAAAAAGACAAATAGACAAAAAATTGGGCAGGATTAAGGTCTAGAACACCACAAACTGAAGTAAAGTGACATTTACATCAAGCTCCATGCTTTTATTTCCCGCTTAACAACAAACAATAAGAGTCTGTGTTCATTTTTAAAAGTGGGTTTGTGGTGAAGAATACAGCAGCCACATTAATGGTCTCACATGGTCTATCACACACCTTGTACACCTTAGTGGCCCCAGAAAGTTCTGTGTTTTTCAGTCCATCAGCAATAACGGGCATGCCTCACTTTGAACCTGAACAGCCCTTTGACTGACTGTAGAACAGCCTTTGTTTTGCTTGTGCATCCAAAGCTACAGTCTGAAGCACAATTTTGCACCTGAAGTTTATTTATTTCAGAGTAAACATGTAATGACTATATATGGATTTGTCTTGGGCTGATGCTGCCGAAGGACACGTGATGCAACACTGGCTAAACACTCAATTACAATCTGCTGTGTGCATCACCAGAGGATTGAATCTGCTGCCATGCTGCTCAATATTGTCTGTTTTTATAGGAACTAATATATTCCATAAAATTTGCAGTCTCAGCAGGTTTGCAAGGCCCACCCCTCCGCAGGTGGTGTACACACCTTACTCAGGCTATAACTGAGATTTGCCAAACCAGGGAGGAAATGTTAAAATTGCAGGTTTTGTCGTGGCTTGGTGTGTGTTGCTGGGAAGTAGGACAGTGGCATATGTTGTTGTGGCAACTTGTCTAAACTTGCAATGATGCACAATGATGTAATGCGTTCACGTATGGGTTTTTAAGAATTGTTTTATATCTACCTGCTAATCAGAAAAAAGAATTTTCGGTCACAGTAGTTTAATATTAATGCTCCATCTGCATTAGCAAATTTACCAAAGGCTTTATTAATAAGAGCCAGATTAACAACAAAATTCATTTAAGTCTTAAAATGTTTTTTTTTTTAAAGTATTTCATCCCGACCTCAGACATGTGATTAGCTAATGAAGCTTTCAAACCATCCGTTGTCAGAATCAGATTTAAAACCCTGAAGTTATCAGCCTACACTGACAGATCACTTCGGGGTTGTGTGGTTCTCCTGCTATTTGTTTGCTGTGCACTGATTGGTGGAGGGCTCCTGGAGGTGGGCGGAGCTGCATTCTTGCTCCGTCGCTACCTGTTGAGATGAGTCAGAGTTGGGAATGGGTCGGAGGCAGACAGCCAGGTGAGGTTTAGCTGGGTAATCTGTGCCCATTAGTGACACCCACATGTTACTGTGTGGTTGTTTGGTCAACCATACTAGAGCCTGGAGGGATGAAAACACACAGAGAGAAAGCTCTACAGACTGAGAGGGTGAACTGACACTTTGGTAGTGTCATGTATTTGTGTTTGGAGTGTGTGTAGGCAGCAGAACAGACACCCATAAAACCATCACCCGATGTTTGATGTTTGTGTTCACGATTAACCATCAGAACAAGAAGAATATGGCGATGTGACTAGTATGATTACCTAGCAGGCGTAGGAGGGCGGTCTCTGTTTAATAAGTTGAAAGTGAACCTAGTTGTACTGTTAAAGTACAGTAATGTACCTACACAGCCAAGTGTCAGGAATTAATACTGATAAAATGCACACGAGTGGTGGAGCGCAGGTGAGAGGAAGAAAATGAAAACCCGAGAAAGAGAAACTTTGTGGCTCCAAACCAGAGATCAGGTGTTGATGCATACTCACACACAGACACAGACACATACACACACAGACACACACACACACACATATATAAAATAAGGAAGCAGAGCAGAGGGGGAGTCAAACCACAGGGGAAGACGCTGCTCCAGAAGCCTTTATTAACTCTACTGACAACTCCTGCTTTTGACCACAGCTAGGTCATGTCACACATTTTAAGAAATAGACACACACAGACACACAAATAAACGCACACAGAGAAGACAGGCACCCTGCTACTCAATTGGACAGCACCCAAGACTGTTGGTGGCACCTGCATTGTTGTGAGATCTTCCCTTTTATTCAGTCATAGTATTCCTCTCCAGAATAGCTGTGTAGCACCCATAACACACACACACCTACACAGACACACACACACAAGTACGGAGTCTGGTTTTAGTTAGTAGGAGACATTGTACATTACCAGCTTTAGTCATGGCCATGCACAGGCAAGTGTGTGTGTGTGTGTGTGTGTGTTTGGGAGGGATTAAGCTAGCTGAAATTGTGCCAGCATTAAAACACACACATGCACACATACAGTATGTTCACACACCACACACACACACACACACACACACATATGGACATGCACACATGTCCAGCATTTAAGATGTTTCTTTTGTTCATACCTGTTTCTGAATTCTTTATAATCCTGCGGCCTTATACGAGTGTGTATGTATAGACGTGTGTGTGTGTGTGTGTGTGTGAGAATGACACCTCCTGAATTATAGAATGTGAATAAGTGAGAAACACACACCTTGTGAGATTAGTCTCTTCAGAAATTGGCCGATGTGTTAAAGTAGCTTTTCTGCAGAAGTGCTCAGTATCAGGAAGGCTAAAACTGTCTGTGTGTGTGTGCGTGTGTGTGCGTGCGTGTGTATGTGTGTGTGTGTGTGTGTGTGTGTGTGTGTGTGTGTGAAGGCAGGGTGTCCAGTTTCTAGTGGACAATGTGAAATTGCATATTGTTGGCGGGTTAAGAGGGGTCACCATTAGCTTAAAGTGGTTCTGAGCTGTGCAGTTTGCAGCAAAGATGTTTGCTACCCATGGAGAATTCAAAACACACAAATCACACACACACACACACCCAATTATACTACATACTGTACACCACTCAGCAGGGAGGTCTTAGAAGTGGTGTAATTTGTGTTATTAATTTGTTTTCTTTGTCATGAGAAGCTGCAGGTTGTGTGTGTCATTTTATCGGTGCCAACACTTTACATGGGCCGGAGACGTGTTAGAAAAAGCAGTGATGCATTATTTAACAAGTGATGTTGTTGTATTGGACTGCATTAATTTAAGCTGGGTGTCCCTAATAAACTGGCGACTTGAGTTCATAATTATTAATGTGTGTGTGTGTGTGTGTGTGTGTGTGTGTGTGTGTGTGTGTGTGTATGTGTGTGTGTGCTCCTGTGGTCAGTGAGGGGATCTGAGGGACACAGTTAAAAACACAAACAGAGATGAAAGCAAAGTGCCGAGTCAACACAACCGCTGCAGACGGGGCCGCATTGTTTGTGAAGAAAAGCCGACGATGTTGAATTAAGGCCGAAAAAAAACAGCGTGGCTTAATTACTGTCGCATAATACCAATTATTTTGTCTCCACACCCTTATCTTAATTACTTCAAAAGACCAACTTCAATTAGGACGTGAAAACTGCATCTAGAACTGGCAGTCCAATCTCCAGCTCCCCACGGAGGCAGCGTCACTCAATTACACACACACACACACACACACACACACACACTCAAGCCAAATCTTACCAACATATTTGCTGATAATTAATTGACATGCCAGGCATAATATTGAGTATAAATAAATGAGCATTGTTCTGAAAACGAAGATGAAAGCGTAGCAATTAATTCCCTGAATTGGTACAGAGTGAACCAGTAGCCATCCAAACCATTTCATGTGTGTGAGATTCCAATAAAATGTCAGTGATTTATCTAATCAGTGGGTTTGAATTAGAATGATGTGGAGTTATATGTCTGAGAGGCAAAACCAGGTCGCTCCAGACCTCTAAAAGGAGAAAGACGAACTAACTAATAAAGGACCGACTTGAATTCTGTCCACACAGGCTCATATTCAGGCCCGTTCTTCTGTTGTCACTCAGTCAAAGCACTAAAAGCTATAGAATCTGTAGGCAATATTTAAAGTGGACAGTTATGGAAGACGTCGTCGTTTCTCGCATTTATTTTTCATAAATCACCTTTTCATTCTGCTGACAGTTATGATGGATTAAATAACTTACAGGGGAACACTGAGTTTTGGCAGGTGGCTTCAGTGCTGTAAAACCTCAGACACACAAATCATTCTTGTATCCTCGCCACACATGGACGACAGCACCGTGCATTTGATCATTTGCATATTCATCTGCTGCTCAGTGTTTTCAGCTCTTTAGTCTTCCGGTGCCGTCGTCCTCAGACGCTACGGAAACAGGGAAACTAGTTGGAGATAGCTAATGTCATATTTACCTCAGGTCTTCAGGGTCGGAGACCGACTCCAATAAGCCTGTTGCAGTGACTTGAAGCCTACAGACCTAAAACATTCCCGAACTGTTGTTTTGATGTATTGTCTCGGTGTTGCATAAGTTCAGCTGATGTGCTTTTGAGTTGTTCCAACTTCTGAAAGACCCTTTAGTGTCCACTGAGAGGGTTAAGTGCAGAGAGTGTGGGTTTGTGTAGGTGGAGTGCAGAAGAATGGGGTGATACCCAGGGTATGTTTGTGAGGAGATGAAAGCTAATGCAGACCATCGACTCACATGTCTGGCTGCATGACGAAGGGCTGGGAAGTGTTACCATCCTAAACTTGGAGTGCTGGAGGAGGAGGGTGGGATACTTGTCTTTTTTGGGGGGGGGGGGTGAGTAAGTCAGTAGGTGGGAGGTGGAGGGGTGTTCTTGTCCATGACCCATGTCTAAGTGGCGCTGCAGTGTTTACTGTGAGGAAGGAAGCTGTCAACTGTGTTTGCTCCCATCTCAGCAAGACAGAGCAACTCCTCACCCACCCCCATACATACAGAGCCCGAGAGAGAGAGAGACAGCGGCGTGCAGTACATTTCTGAAGACAGAAAATCAAAAGCAAGAGAAGGAGTATTTCCTTGACTGACTCCATTTGGTCTGCACTGGTGCATCTGCAGGAGTGTATGTCGGGGCAGAGTGACGGGCCTCCCCTGCAAGGGCCCGGAGGTGATTGACAGAGCTTTCTATTTGAGGTATAGAGTTTCCCCCTGGTGTAAAATCCCTGTGGCTCTTGTCCAAAGGGTGACTGCATTCCTGACCAGGTCATGAACTGACCACCTTTACTACCACCCCCCACAATCACCACAAACTTCTCAAAATCCTCCTATCTGAGCTGCAGAGGAGCCCCGAATATAGGCAGCCCTCAACTCCTGCTTCGTTCCGAGGCTGAGAAAAGTCTGCATGACTCATGTCAATCGGGTTTAATTTGGTCATCATGACTACGTTTCAGAGTTGGAGCAAGTTTGTACTAGTTTAGCCAAAAAGCATTAGTGCTTTCAGGACTGTTGCATCATGACTGAGTCAGGACCATCACCCTCATTTTAAAGGAACTCCATCCAAAACATTCTCTAAGCTTCTCAATTTTATCTGCAGCGTGTTCGTCCTGAAAATGCAACTCAGAGATGTCAGATGTGACCTAACTTGTCTGAGTATTGACAAAATTACAGATGGCAGGAATATTTCAGCATAGTAGAAAGTCGAATTACGTCTTTAGTAACAGACTTTGTGTTTGTGTTACATTTAGATCAAACAAAATGAGTTTAATCCAAGTGCTCATCAAATGCTTTCTCCAAGTCCAGCTGGTTTTCAGTTGCGTAAGTGTGTTGGATCCTGCATGTTGGAAGCAGCGTGCTTTTTGATGCACATACCTGTAATGCCTGTAAATGCATATCAGCCCCTATATTACTACCACTTACAGTTATACAGCAGTATGGCCCCCCCTATAGAGTTATGGTGTCTGTTGTTGTGCCTTTGGGTGGTGAGATGAATTATTGCTTCGTTGTTGTTTATTCAGGCTTTTTATTTTATCTTGGGAACCTTTCGGAGCCTGTAACCGCTGCATTTCTTCCATACCCTCTCATACTGAATCACACACACACACACACTTACACACATGTAGATACACCACAGCCCCACCCCAGCACCCTTCAGGCCTACCTCAGGGGCCTGAATGTGATGAGCTGCGCCCATCCCTGCTGCCTGTACTCTCAATCTCTATCTCGACCCCAGCAGAAAGCCAGGGAAATTACGCGCCTTTTCCTGGAATGTGATTAGATTCCTGATGTTGGCAGCCACACATCTCTGTTTTTTAATTGGGTTCCGAGGCGCGACGAGATTAGCCTCGTGACATCATTGATGGTCTGTTTGTGTGTGTGTGTGTGTGTGTGTGTGTTAGTGGTGGTGTCTGCTGATAAGAGATAGTAAGGGGGTGTCAGGGGTTTCTGCGGGTGAATCACCCACTCCCCAGTGGATGGTGCTTACTAATAGGGAGCATTAATGTTTTTTTCCAGTGCATATGTGTGTTTGAGCTCACACACGTGAACCTGTGCATGGAGGCTTATTTATATGCTTTTGTTTGCAAGATATTATAGTTTATTAGAAGCAAAACATTCATGCAGCATTAGTCACATCTCTTTGCTGTCAATCTGGTAATTGTTGCCTCCATAGAGACAATTGAACATGTCATTGCTGCCTTCTATCATAAATCATGCTCCTCCGATAACTATTAAGTGATATACTCTAAACGCCAGTCGTCATATACCTGTTTGCTGCTGCATCTTACTTAGAAAAACAAAATCTGTCGTCTTTTCCATCAGTTGAATCACCCCACAACCAAGTACTTACAACCATGTGGTTTTTCTGGGCCTAAGGTCTGATGTATTAGCCAAGTCGGAGATGGAGCAAACCCAAACTGCATCTATGGCCCCAGTAACAGCTGATAAAGTGGTTTAGAGAATCTGGCTAAATTTCAACCTTGTTTCCACTGTAGGGACGTAGATGTAGATCTGGCAGATTCGGGTCTGTCTAATATAAATAATTGCAATAAGTGTGAAAAGGAGACGTGTTGGGGTTTTTATGCAGATTTAAATTGTTGAGGTAATTATAGGTGGTATGTAGGTTTAAGACTTGGCTGAAACTTTCACCCACAGTGAGCATTGTGGGTCATGGTCTGTGTAAATGTGGGTGGGGTTAGGTGGGGATATGTGGGTGTAAAGGTCTCCCACTCCTCGCCTCCTTCCTCGCCTCCTCACCCCCCATTAGCTTACATCCCCTCCTCCTCAGGCCAGAGAACAATCAGCCTGGCGTCTGATACTTCCTGCCCGGCAATAATTACCCCACCTAATTAAAACTTAATTGCTGGCCTCTCCGACCGCCATCTTAAATGAGCAATGGGAGCCGGGGCGGGGGCGTAAGCCTGCTGGGATGTTTGTGTGGATGGCAAATTGGTTTATCCCTATCAGATTCCTCAGTCCCTGGCCATGCACACACTACTGCACCGCTCTACTGCCCAGAAACAGACAGAAAGGGAGAAGGCTTAATGTGATGGAGGCCAGACAAGGCCTAATGAGATATACTTTTTTTTCTTACTTCTTTAAACCACATTTTCATTCACAGTTTTGATTAGTTGGCTTAAAGTAGCAGGCTAAAGCCTGCCTGGCCAGGTTATTTTAGAAGAAGCGATGAAAAGTTTGCCTTATGAAAAGAGAAATACAGCTGGAAAAGGGAGCAGAAAGAGAGATAAAGAGACAGAGATAAGGAAGTTAGGAGTCATGGCCCCACTGCAAAATCATCAGGGGTAAATGAAAGAGGAAATGCTGTGTTAATCGCTATGGATTCTCATAATTGTTACGATTAAATTTCATAATTGACTAATGGCCAGCTGCGGCTTACATTACATGCAGGATAAATACATCACATTAAACATGCAAGCTGAGAGGAGATGAGTAGAGATGGATGGACAGATAGGAGGGGATGGATGCCGGGTTGGATGGATGGGATGTCCATCACCGGGCTTTATAGGCCTGTGAGCGGTGGACGAGTCATGGATGAAAAGCTGCAGGGAGCTGGCAGGACATGAGTGAGATCAACAAAGGTTAAATATGAGAGTGATGGAGAGAGGGGAGATAGAGTAAGTGATGAAAAGGTGGAGAGAGAAAAAGATGAAGATGTGGAAGAAGAGGGAAGCGAGATTCATGGCCTCCGGGTGGTATTAGGCCGGGTGCCAGGTTGTGTGTTTTTTTTGCACGTGTGTGCTCTCGCTACACTCCCTCCGTCCTGTGAACTGTGATTTCCCTAAACCCCCATCTCTCGCTCTCGCCATCCTTCACTCTTGAACTCACTCTGTGTTCGCCTCCCTTTCTTCATCTCCGTCCCAGGAAAACAAGTGAAAGGCAGTTGTGATGAGCAGATAGCGGGGGGCCGGCGGAGTGAGGGGAGGCGGCAGGGGAGGTGGAGGTATGGAAGGAGAAAGTTGGAGGGTGATTAGAGAGAGATGACAGGTGACATCCATAAAGGGATTACGGAGCGGGCCTCAAAGACAGGGCCCTAATCCTGGCTTTGTACAGGCACAGATAAACAGCTCCACTGATGGCTTGCTCTCTTAAAAAGTGAACATGAGCTACACAAATAACTTCCTAATTCCTCCTTTGTAGAAGTGAGTGCACGCTACAACACAAATAAGTTCCCTAATTCTTCCTTTGTACAAGTGAGCCCGAGAAGCACAAAATAACTTGCTCTCGAGGTGTTTGTGAACAGGATGCTCTATAAGAGGCAAGAGTGAGTGTGGGTGCGTGCGTGTGTGTGTGTGTGTGTCTGCAGGGTGGGGGCCCACAAAGTGTTATGTGTCTTAAAAATGTGTGATTGCACTTGGTGTCATGTTGTCGCGTTTGAAAGATTTACACACTCATATTCACTGAGAAATTCTTAGGAATAAAACCTGAAGTGGGGAATGTACTTTTTTGAGCTTTTGAAAACACACAGTTGTCAGTTTGTGGTCTAATTAAGCGTTACCTTAAAGCCAAGCGTGCACACACACACACACCACACACACCTGTGCTGCACAGACAGGAAAGACCACCAACTGAAAGTCTGGTTTCCCATGTAGGAGTGTGTGTGGTGTGTGTGTCTGTGCCTGAGCTCAGCGGACTGTCAATATTTGTGCACACCCTTTATTTTACCACCAATCCCAAGAGGTACAGTCTAGTACATTTACACTGCCGCGTGTTATTTCTAGCATTAGACAGTTTTAACCTTTGAGAAGTGAATGATCCTGGTTGATCCCACTATTCCTGTTAAAATAATGTGCTCCTCAAAATGAAAATGAGATTTTTCTGTCACAAACGGCACCTTTAGGGTTTCCCCCTCCTGTTTACCACAAAGACTAAACATGTTGGAAATGAAATGAAATGAAATGAAAACACTGAGGCATTTTTAGACCTTGTGTTGTGCAGCACTGTCTCATCTAAAATTCTAGTTTTCTGGACACAATATCAGAAATTGAATCAGACTCCAGCTCGTTGTCTCTCTAACAATTCATTCAAAAGTATGAAAAGCTCTTGATAAAGAAAATAAAGCAGATTTATTCAGAAACTCATTTGCTGCCATGTTGTTTCAAATCACACGATGAGGCCGACATTCGATGCATTTCTCTCCGTTTTCCTCCCTGCAGATTCTGTTTTCCAGCATCAGAGAGCAGGCCTTTAGACCTCGAGCCGTCTGGGGACTTTCAGTGGTTTGTTGTTTTTAGATGCTGACTCACTTGTCTTGTTCTCAGGCGCAGTAGCAGTGGTTGTTGAGAGTCAAGAGAGTGTGTTACTCATTCGCACTCATCACTCATGTGACCTTACAAGGTCAGAGCAATTTTAGTGAACAGATAGCGTTGTGATTACGGGGCCACTTATCAGGCTGGCTGTGATAGCTGCTCGGCTCCCTCTGGCCGTCTCTTTCTTCCTTTAAATATGCACGGTCAAATCTCTATCTGCTATTTCACACTTTCCCTTTCATCACTCTCCATTACCTGGTAATGAATAGATCCTTGCTTCTTTCTTCTTCCCTTTTCTGTTCCCTTCATGCAAATTTGGCTGTAGTTTCTCTGCCACCGACACATCAGCGGGTAAAGAAGTAAAGCAGAGAGCGGGAGGGGACGTCTGTGCTAATGACTTCATTTGCTCTTTCATGGTGCTTTCAGGGTGTCGGCGGTGGGATTCCTCCCCTAAAGCAGCGAGTTGGTGACACAGATATACCAAGGTGAAATGTCGAGGCTAAAAGAAGCCTGACTGGATGTGAGGGGTTGATGCAGAAACAGGTCAAGCATTGTTTGGAAGGCTATTCTGAGGATTTTCATTGATGCTGAGCGAAGATGAGTGTGGGTGTGACCGGGGAATGGGAGTGAAATAAGCAAACGGCAACTACAAATGCACACCGACACACAAACACACACACACACGTCTGTCACACTTTTGTACTACACACTGGCACACACACCTCAGCCCCCCTCTAATAATCCGCTAATCCTGTTTATCATCAGCCAGCTCTTCTTAGTGTGAGCGATACATGAGAGAAATCACACTCACAAACACACTCCAATGTGCAGCACTGAGATACAGAATAAATACACACATCTCTATTTCTTGATTTCTTCCTCAATCTTCACTCCGTTTTTGCTTTTCTGCTCTACGCTGTTATGCATCAGTTATGCAGTTACACATCACAATCCCACATCAATGCCCAGCCTCTCGAAAGTAGCAGTGTTTGCTTCTTGCGTCTGTGTTTGAAGAGTTTGACTAAGCTAAGGAGAGCTCACTTCTTCCCTGTCTTCACTGCTTTTTATCACCACACACACACACACACACACACACACACAAACTCATATTTCCTTGTGTGATATTGTGAGTAAATTCAGTCCTAAACTACAGCTGAACTTTTTCTTCCCTCGCAAAGAAGAACCACATTTTCTACAATGTCCCAGTGTGAAAGTAGGAATATTAGGTATAATCACAGATGATCCTGGCTTGGGTACCTAAGTAGGCAATAAATCTATATTTTTCATATTTCTCTTTTGGGTAGCTGATTCTAGTGAGGGCTAAGTGAGCTGTAAATATAGCCATAATCTTCATTTCTCATTTCATACGGTAATCTTTGGTGCTTAAAGGGTCATTGGAGGAGTAGTTATTCGGCTGGTGAGAAGCACAGAGCAGGCTTGCTCAGGCCTTGTGTAAGTTTTACATGCCATATATGTATATATATATATATATATATATATATATATATGTGTGTGTGTGTGTGTGGGAGGAGGTGGGTGAGGAGAACAAGGATAGAGGTGGGAAACGTCTCACTTTCACAAAGTCAAAAGTGGTTCAACATGGCTCAACATCACTGTGTTATGATTCTCTGTGAGTTTCAGCTCCATGACCATCAGCAGTTTAAAACGGCACAGAGCTTGATTTGACATCTGAGACAAAATACTATGACGCATTTCTGAGTAGAAGTGCTAATCCAGTGGGTTTTTTTAAATGCACTGATGGGCGGCAAAGTGAGAAGTGAGTTTAAAGTGCTAAGAACTGCATGCAGGCTCTTGCAGAGGAATAGAAAGTTTTGTGCACAGAGGCAGAGAGAGGAATATTAACAGATATTAATACACCTGCTGGTATTTCTAATGCATCATGGTACCAGTGGTTCTGTGAGGCACAGCAGGGCTTTGAATTAAATGCTAACACCTGCTTGCTAACATGCTAATGACAGCAGCTACTACAGTGAATGGCTTTATTTAGCATGTTAGCATGCTAACCTGTGCTTATTAGCACTCATCTCAAAGTACAGCTGAGGCTCATGGGAAAATCATTCACTTTGCAGATATTTAGTTGAAATGTGAATCAGCTCATGCAGAAAACCCCGAGCGAACATTCAGCTGTAGCCTCTGAGCCGAAACTACTTTGAAATGGAAAATTAGTGTCATTTTAGCACCAAGTTTTCACTTATTCACTTACACCAAGTCTCTGTCAGCTTGTCCTCGATTAAAACGTCTGCGCTCGGTTCCACCTCCCTAATTAATGTGAGTGATGGCTTGGCAGCCGGTGAGCTGTTCAGTCGGTTATCTGTCGCCGCCATCAACACCTACTTCATGACAAATTACATCCATAACCAGGATAGATGGAGGTGGAGATAGAACTGCCTGTGGAGCATTCAAGGATTTGCAAACTAGGAACATTTGAAAGAGAAAAACAGCATCAGTGGAAATTCAGCTTTTTTTGTAATGTGTTTTCTCTTAACACTGAGAGACTTTGATGTCAGACTGAGTGTGGCAGAGGCCAGGGAGGCCTCGGGGAAGCAGAAAGGTCTGGTCACTGAGGGCTACCTTTAAACACCAGGGGGCCATTCCATTTCCTGAGTCCAGGAAGCCCACTTTTGAGGAAGCTCTCTGGGTTCGGTTTCTCTCATTTCCTCCTCTGACACCATTCCTGGTTGGAGTGCAGGAATGCAGATGGGAAAGCACCTTAGCAGCATCCTATGGACGTTTCCTGACGCCAAGAAATAAGACATCAACACAGCTGAGCAGGACCGGTTCATTTATTGTGGCTGGAACCTCGAGGTATAAAGCAAAGTGCTCCACAGTCAGCATGTGTACTCAGTCACAATTATGCTTCTGAGATACTTTCTCAACTTTAATAAGTGAAAAAGAGAAGGCAATTCGGTGTTAAATACAGCACATGCACCATCTAAGCTGACATAACCCTATTATACACACATACACAAACTGTCACATACACATTCTTGGACACACACATGCACACACACACAGTAATTTCCTCAGATGGCCTGTAATCTTGCAGGCCTCCATCTCGGCGGCTTAGCCCAGTGGACTGGGGCAGCCACTGCCAGCTTTCCACCCAAGGTGGGGGGCCCGGAGGGGGGGCACAGGGGAGCCACAGGGCCTGAAGGAGCCCCACATGGATTGTATTTGGGAGCCTGAGGCATGAAATGGAATAGGTTTAATCTGTTATCACCTGCAGGGGAGCGTCGGGGCAGCCAATGACAGACATAGCGGTTGAGGTGGTAGCGGCGGTGTTGGGATGAGGAGGGGTCGCGGCACCTCGGTCCCTGCTGGTAAATGAAATATCAGCCACTACAGACGGAGAGTGATACTAGTTTAATTTCTCTGAAGCTCACCTCTTCTGCCTCTGCGCCTCTCTCTCTCTCTCTCTCTCTCTCTCTCTCACTCTCTCTCTCTCTCTCTCTCTCTCTCTCTCTCTCTCTCTCTCTCTCTCTCTCTCTCTCCACCTCTAGCTCTCTTTCATTCCCCCACATTCAAGACTCAACAGTCACATGAACCATATTAATGCTGGAGGCTTCTTTTTGTTTTCTGCATCCACAGACAGGATGTGGGTCCATCCTCATTTTTAATGCACAAACAAACACACAAGATGTCAAACTTTTTCTTTAGATGTATATTTTTTCATTGTTTTTGATAAATCACAAGAATATTCAGGCACAAGTCCCAGCTGGTTGTATGAGCAGGAGCTTTATTTTACATGTTGAGCAGGTCATGTTTTTATTTTGGAGCAGAACCGACAACACTAAGGTGACCACATAAAATTTCACACCGTACATTTTGGCATCAGCCTTTCCTTTTGTGGATCTCTCCCCTGCATGATGAACAGATCTGCACCTTCTAGGTGCTTAAAAAAAATATATGATTAACTTGTAGTAGTTTGACAATGCTGACATCTCTTCAACCACAGCTTCCTGTGAGGGAATGAGAGAGAGAGAGAGAGAGAGAGGTCTGGTTTGACACTCAGGGGGCGTTGGAGAAGTTGAAGGGAGGCAGCTTTTTTTGAAAGCAGCTTTCACACTCCTTGAAGTGGCTCACCATCTCTGCTACTGTACTGAGAGGAAGACATGAAGGCTAGGAGTGGGTGAAAGTTACAAGGTAGAAATCGGCAACTGGGGGAGGGAGAAAATGTTGGGAAATTGTGGCATAACTACCTGAAACATCATATTAACGTCTGTGTGAGTCTTAGGCTGCAGCTCTTTGGGATACATCAAATCATTTAGGATGTTATTGGTCTATTTTTCTCTAGTAGACAATAAACCACATCCCTTTTATTAGTATATTTCTGTCTTTCCTGTTTCATACCTATACAGGAGGTACGACTGTGGGCTGTTTGTTTGTTATGGTAAAATTGTGTGCAGCCTGGCAGGTTGTAGCGCTGGGAGTGGCATCTTCTCTCCTTTTTTCTTTTCTTTTTGCGGGGCAAGTCATTTTTCGGTTTAAGCTGACATAGCTCTAAAAATAGGTGTGGTTGGGAGGTTGATATTCTCACCTACGCGTATTTACAAACTCCTACTTCTTACCCACACACACTTACGCGCACACACACATTCACTAAATTCACATGAACTGCTCCACTTTGCCGACAACCCACGCTACACAAACAGATGTGCTGCACAAAACAGAAAATATTCCGTTTCACACATTTTTGCTCGAGTTTATTGTTGCCGAGTGTCACCAGGCAGGCAGCCTTTAAAGGTTTGTGACACCCAAAAAAAAAAAGTCAGGGTGAGAAGTAAATTGAGCAGCAGCCCTGAGCTGTGGTGCAAAAAACACACAGAAATCACTCAGTACTGTATGTGCTGTCAGGAGAAGAGGAAGCTGCGGTGGTCAACCAGTGTTTGCCAGGTGTGAACACCCCCCCCACACACACACACACACCACTATCCAAGTGTGTCTGTGATATACATGTCACAGCTCCCATGAAGGGGGAAAGGCTGCACCCCACTCCCAACGACATCTTCTCGTGGCAGGAAAGCAAAGCTAACAGAGTGGCCTTCCCATGTATCACCACGTTGCTATGCGGCCGCAGCACAGCGGGTCCACTGTTGTGATTGCAATCAAGTATCCCCAGACAACTATCACAACCACCTAATTACAGGATTAGGTGATCAAACAAGGCTCCTCCAACACCAGCGCCAACTGTGCTGCATATTTTGGCATGTGTCACTGTGTACCTGTCAGTCTCCCTGAGCAAAGTGCAAACAGCTGCAGATTCTGGGGGAAAAAACATGAAAAGATAATAATATAATTAACTCTAATGTGAGTTTCTTTCTACTTTTATAGAAATTCCCTTGAGTTAACCGTTTCTATCTGTTAGCACAGCGACAGGCCCGTGGAGCACTGCTTTCCACGTTAGAAAGTTATCAGTCACCCGGCGGTGATGACACCGGGGGGACACATCTTGCTCAATTGCTGTACAATGCATTTCAAATGAACCGAAGAGTGAGAATGACAGGCGGTGATCACAGAAACTGGTTCTGTGGAGAGCAGGGCCGACCCTACTGTATCATATACTGTAGCTGGGTACATGGATGACTGGTGTTACAGTAGCATGATGCCATATCAGCTCTCACACCGTCTCCTTCCAGGTCATATGAGGAAACCCCGACCAAGAACAACAAGATTAGTCAGTAGTCAGATGTGATATGATACTGTCTACACTCCACTGAAGAGCCAGAATGTAGACAGGTTGTTTGAGGAGAGGCAGGAATTCAGAAGCAGGTAGACAAACTGTGTCCTGCAGCCATACAAGGAAATCTGCCTGTGTGGTGACAAAGATGAAAAAAATATTCAGTCAACAAGGAGTGTGTGTGTAAATACCAAAAATATTCTTATGTGTATTTCAGCTGTTTGCTTAGCTTCTTAAGGTGATTAATACTGTGTGAATACATTCATATATTTATCTCCAAATCCTCACCTTCTTAAATTGTTTATTTAGACTTCTGTTTACATTCGCAGTGAACAAGCCCCTCCCCTTTGATGAAAATCTAGATGGCAAAAGGAAACCAGAATTTCTCTTATTCTCATTTCTTAACTACAAAAATACCAAACTCTAAAAATAGTTGATGAATACTCTACTTCAGATACTATTATGTCATTTTCGAATTCTGTATTAACTTCAGTGTTACTCCAGTGTTTTCACTGAGAGTCTTTTCTGAGCATATAAGTGTAGAAATGGCTGAACATCTGTACTAGAAGTCTGCGTGTGAAGCCACCTCTCAGGTGGGGTCCCTGCTTAAGAAGAATTTGCTTAAGAATCTCCCTCTCTCTAAACATGTTGTTGCTTCTTGCGTGTAGTTCCTGCAGTTAGTTCTTCATTCTTTTAAAAGCAAAACACTATTTAACCACTTCCTCCAAGCTGGTCCAAGTGCAGTGCTGTGACAGACACAGAATGCCACAGAGTGATTAATGTCCCCATACCCACGCCATGACATCATGACAGTAGTGCAAGGTATGAACTGATGTGTGACATGCAACACAGCGATGCCCCACTGCTCAGACACGAGGTTGAGGGCGTGGACGTGTCCGCTGGGGGACCTGCCACATGCACAAGTTCACACATAATCTGTCCCGTGCCTCAGTGGGGTGAGAATGAAAAGATGGAAAACATGCTAGCATGTTAGCGTGTGTGTGTGTGTGTGTGTGTGTGTGTGTGTGTGACAGCTCAGCGATGAGGGCAGGCTGCTGACAAGAGTCTTTCTCAGCGGTTCTTGCTCAGCTCTGTTTGGAGTGTAAACATGTCAGAAAGTGTGAGAAAGCCTCCGTGTGTGCGATGGTGACGGGCTCCTTTGTTTTGGTTCTCAGGGTAAGAATAGCTGATGATGAGCCAGGTTAACTCGCTGCCTTTTTTTTTTTTTTGCAGTCGTGCAGGTGGCTGACAGGGGCTGACGCCGTGAAAACAGTGAAACCGGTGGGCCTCCTGCCAGAACAAGAGATGCTAGAGGCATCTTTTCAAAGTAAAACGCTGCTGAGAGTCACTTCTAGTGACTAATGCCAAAAATACACTTCACTGGAGACTTTCCGTAAACATCTATAAAATGAACTCCACATTTTCCATCATCAGACTGAGATGGTGATGGGACAAGATAAAGATGATGCATCTTGGGCCTAAAAGATTACAGTTGCGTTCAAGGAAATAAACACGCCAAGATCTCCCTGAAAGCAATACGAACTGATAAGGCCTCACTCTGCTGCCCTGGCCTAAGTTCACGCTTCGTAATTATAGAATGACATAATCTCATTATGTCATGGTACATTACTAAACCTCATTAGCCCCATAGCGTCCAGAGTGATTAGTCATGGAAGGCCCCGCCCTTTCCTGTACTCCCACTCACACGGAGAGGAAGCAGGAAGCGGCTCACATGTCAGTCATCCTCAGACGGGAAGTGCCTGGGAAATGGCTACCCTTTAATGCTGTAATTATCGTAACTATTGTTTGGATTGATAATCACGCTCATTACGGGGAGATGGGGGGAATAGGAAGGAAGTTGGAAGCTCTTAGGCCACTTGTTTGAGGCCACGGTTTGTTCTGCGGAGGTCTGACGGACGGGTGAAGGGAGGGAACGTGAAGCTCCAGTGATGTGTGTGAACGCTTTGGTGCATGGGAAAGCTTGTTTGTTCAAAGGGTTTGCATTTGATCTGTTTTTCTCAGAGTAATTATCTCGGCTGGTGCTAACACAAGCTAGAGGTCAGGATAGGACAGCACTCAGGCCGACTAGAAGGAAACTGTGTATTGTGGGATGTAAAGCAGTGGAAACTGATTATTCATAAATATAAATGTGGTATTTCTTACTCCACTACATGTGTGTGACAGCCCGAGTTGCTGGTAAATTTAGACTCTACCCTTTTTTCTTTACGTTCACTTTCCTCCTTTTTTCTGTCACACTTCATTTCATTTCTTTCCAGTACAGTCTCTAGAACTGTCCCAACAGAGGTTTCAGCAGACATTCAGATAAAACACTGCAATGAATGACTATTTACTTTGTACATTCGGCTTTTTAGATGACTATTATCTATAATATCTATACATTTGTCTCCAAAAATCACTTATATCCGCACAAAACTGACAGGTGACAGGTAGAAATTAGATTAAAGCCACTGCAGATGAGATAAAAACTGAGCTGTTCTTTCAAAAAAAAAAAGAATAAAACAAAGCTTGAGACTCATAAAAGCAAATAACTGTTAAGGAATAAAATGAAAATTGCGACAAAACAACAAGTGTCGGTTCACAAAATAAAACAGGAATTGCTGCTTGTGTTTGCTGCCTGTTCACCTGAGAAACAGTGAAGTGTGTACAGAGGGGAAACCCACATATCACACCTGCTTATCAATTACATGCTGGTAATTTCAGCATGTAAGCAGGTCTTTAAAACGATGGCAGAGAAGAACAGCTCATTTTTCACCGAGAGGGAAGACATTTGCTCCAGGATAAAAAAAAAAAAAAAGACAAAAAAAACCCTAAAAATACACAGAGCCAAGTATTAAAAGCAGCCAGGCAAAAGTAAAGTGTCACATCGTGCAAACCTGTAATTAGAGAAGCTGTCAGCCAACAAATATCATATACTTGAGGCGTGCTGCTGCTGCATAGATTTTAGAGGCTTGCCAAGTTCAATTAGAGAATATAGAAATGATGCTCACACCTAATCTTAGTCATATTTGTGGCCATTACAACACTGCTGCCTTCTAGACTCAGAATAAAAATCTAATAAAACTGTTTTGTAGTTACAGATAAATCAGATTTTACAAGATAAACGTAAGAAAAATGGAAAAAGCACATTTTTCCTGGATTATTGTATTTTTTTTACTCAAACTCAATTTTTTTTCCACTTTGAGTTTTGCTTTGAAAAATTGTACTATCCCTTTTTCGCTGCAGGAATAAATTCAATTAAGACAGTTTATTTCTATTTGAGTTTGTTTCTTACAGTTAAAAAAAAACGGTTTTTGTTTCTCTTTGTTTTTCGAAATCTAAAGCATGAACATAGCTCACATTCCTTAGCATTTAAGGTGGAATTTTTAAGGTACTTTCCCCTGCCCCCAGAGAAACAAGCCCATCCAGTTAGAAACAGATACTGTCTCTCAGCCACACACACACACACACACACACACACACCTCCTCCAAGTGCTCAGCCTTGAAACAACAGAAAAGACACATTAACATTTGACCTCCTGTCTAATCCTGGGACCTGCTACTGTTCCTCACATTGTTTCCTAATCGTATTCCTTCTTAATGGCTCCTGCTGCGTTCACAATGGCCCGTGAGCCTTTTGCACTGGAAAACGCACAAGAACCTTAAAAATTAGAGGGTGGAAGTTTAGTTTGAGATGCCAGTTTAGATTTGACATGCGTGAATTAATATTTCTCTCACTCTTTCTCTGTTTACTTTAGCGCCCATCACGACGCCCGATCGCCAAATACGCATTTCATTATTAACCAATGAGCAGCTCCACCCTGGTAGCTCCCGAGCCACCAGAAAGTCCCACTGCTGCTGCAGGTAGTTTTGCAGCAACTATGATCCCTGAACCGAAACTCAAAACAATGTAAAGTACCTGTAAAAGTTTCCTTGGTTCCTGTAAACGTTCCTGTCCTCATAAAAGGTTATTGTTGGTCAGCTGATCTGTAATGATTCTACTCAACAACCAGGGTTTATTTGAGTGGGTCCACGTTTTACTCGTAAATCTTCATACTTGTTAATTCGCTGTAATTTCACTGTTCCGTTCAGAGATGGATGAATGAGACAGAAGAATGTCTTTGATAAAGACACTCATGGCCTGTGGGGTAAACACACACACACACACACACACACACACACTGATTACAGGGGTACGTTAGTCCCCTGGGGCCAGTCCATTCACAAAGGCTAGCACACACACACACACACACACACAGGTTTATGGTATTTACAAGCATTTGCATTACTAAGGCTTTGACTGAGGAGTTTGTTTAGTCCTGCTGGGGGCCACCAGTCCTCCATGTCCCTCTTTCAGGAGGGCCAAGGGGCTCGGTTCGGCCCGGGGTGTGTTTGTGGACACTCCAGGTCGGTCTGCTTGGCCTTCATTAACATGTAGGGACATCTCGGAGTGATTCTTTCTACCGGTCACACCTGGTGATCGTGCTGTCCCACCTTCTATTCAGTCAACTCTCCTTCTTCCTCTGATCTTTCAAAGGGGACAATTATGAGGCCTGGGTGACCTGCTGCCATAAATACTTGATCCATAGTCCTGGATATGTCTTTCTAACCATTTTAATGTAGTGGCTGACATTCGGGAGAAAACACATTGATTGAAGACACAAGATTAAAGTCTCATTATAATCTGTAACTTCATGACCATCATTAAAACACTTAAACCATCAGGAGCTTTAACTGGAACCAGGTGTACAAACCTGTACCAATAAAATCCAAATTAAACCTAAACATAGTTCAGGTCAAACTGATTTTAGACAGATACATAAAATAATGTACAACATTTTATACATACACTCAGTTTATATTCTTTATTGAAGGAATTACTCTTTATTTAGGGCTAATTGGATATGAATCCACTATAATTATTTTATTTTATAAAGAATCCACTATAATTATTTTATTTCTTCTGTTTTGCATATTTCTTCTATTTTTTTATATATTTTTATTTTTACAAGCATGTACCATAAATAATTTGTCTTGTGTTGCAAATCTCTAAAATACCAGGTAGAAGGATCAGTTTGTTTGTTTGTACATTGATGCAACAGATCGACAAGTCAGAGTGTGTGTGTGTGTGTGTGTGTGTGTGTGTGTGTTAGCCTCCCTCTGACTGCACCGATGGCTCTGTATGGCCTGATGGTTGGCGTCAGGGCCCCCTGCTCAGCCAGAGCTGCAGAAAACAAATAGCCAATTTGGTTTTATTGTGCTGCTGGAGGTCCACTCAACCCCAGAGACAGATGACAGAGCAGTGCAGCACAGAAACACAGGAGGAGGTAAATGAGACTCAATGCAGTCAGCACAAATACTGCCAGAATAACAGGCAGGCTCAGGGTAGGCCTCAGTGCTGCACCGGCCCCTTCACACGCTATAAGAAGCATCTAAACAGCTTTTCTTTTTTTTTTGGTTAAATGTATTTTTGTGTCTAAATTAAATGAAAACATGTGATTTAGTCACATTTTAAAGGATGAATTCACAGTAAAATCAGTCAAAAGTGATAATTGATTAATTAGCAGTATGTTGGTGAAACCATTATACTGTAGTTTTTACTCCTCTACATTTATTTGGTAACAGCAACTTAAACCACACTTATAGATAGAACTACCCAACAGTACAGTATATTAAACATTTTAGCTCCACCTTCACCAACCACAGCACTAAAATGCTGCTTACATGATCCAGTATTATAATATATAGTTATATAAATGATACAGCACCTAGTCTGATGCAAAACCTGGACCTTTTTTTATTTTTTCCACCTCTTGCTGTAGCTCTCTGTTTCTATTATACTGTCTGCATGTTCAGTTTGGGGGATTTTGTGCTTTGAAAAAGTTGAACTACATTCATCCATGTGATTTCTCAACCATTCTCCTGGCAGCAGCAATATGTTTTGGATGCTAGCTAATTACCTGAAAAGTACTGAAACTACAGACTAACTCTGATAAGTCTCGTATTGTACTGGAAGAAATCGGACTCGGCTTCTTCACGTATTAGCGGACAATGTGTTGGCCTAAGCCTGTTAAACACACGCTATTATGAGGCAATAAACGCCCTAACAGGCCCCTCAGAAAACACACACTGAAACACAACACACACTTGAGGCCATAAACAGCAGGCCTGCTGTGTTGTCTGCTCTGACAGCATTAGCCATAAAGGTTACAATCAGACTGACCTCTACAGTACAGAACCACGCTTGAATGAAGCCCAGGTCTGCTGGGCTGTAAAGCCCCTCATCAGCACTGTACTCTCCCCTAAAGAGCTTCATGGATTGGCCCCATAAACAACATGAGAGGTCCCTATCAGACACATTCGAGTTGGGTGGGACAGATGGAGTGCAGAGATGGGATAGGTATGGGATGGGTGTATGTAATTAAAGCAGGAGTCAGCGCTCTAAGGAGGCCAACAGATGGGGAGGTGTATCCCCCACTCAGCCTCCTCCCATCCCAATCCCACAGAGGGCTGAGGCTGGCAAGCACCGGAACGCTAAGAGCAGAGAGTGTGTGTGCAGCCCTGGGTGTGTGATAAGCACATGTTCCCCTGGGTGAGTGCTTGAGTGATCTAACAGGGGCAATTAATTTGTTTTATATACAATTTAACTCCTCCGAGCTCCGACAAAAGAAGAAGTCCTCTGGGAGCTCTGAATGCTCTCTGATACAAACCAGGACCACAGGGGAGATGCACAATCAGCCCGCGACTAGAATGCCCGTTTATGCCCGAGCTTTCATGTGTACTGATGAGAGGTGAGGAGGGGGGCGAGCCACATGTAAACTCATTTCCCTGCATGAATACGTAATGAAAACTGATGAGGCTAATGACTTGTAGAGGTGACCTACTTATTTACACTGAGGAAATGAGAATCTGTGGCTTTCATCTGTCACAAATAAGAGGAATCTCAGATTATTTATGTCCAAGCGATTCTTGTGATATCCCAAGGGAGGCTATCATCTCTGTGACAGCGTCCTTTCGATCTAATTTATACTTGGCTGTCTCTCTGAGTGGTCTCTTGGCCTGCAGAGGAGACGCCAATGTGACCTCTACTCCGTCGCTGTCAGGAAGGCACAGTTTGAAAAGCTCGTATAATAAATGTAGACTTCACAGGAATTGTTTTCTCAGCAAAGTGTGTAGCGGCACCGACAGACAGACTCCTTAAGATTTGGTGGGAAATCGGATGAGGAGGTGAAGGAAACCATATGAAAGAGGGAAAATCCCATGAATTGTGGTGTTTCTCCAAAAGCTGTAAATCAGACCAGTGACACACTAATCTAACATGTAATTACATTCGTACTGAACAAGTCTAATGCCAGTATAAGGTACCAACGCAGAAACCAGTGTCTCAGAGGTGTGGAGGTAGAAAGGTACAGTTTTACTATTTGGATGTTGTTTAGGTTCTTGCGCAGTTGTCCAATACTGAGATAATATTAAATGCAGTGACTTGTTTTCATTGCTTCTGCTTCCACATCACGTTCAGGATCTACTTTAATCATCTCGTAGTTCGGTAAAGCCACAAACACGACAGTAGAGACGTAGTTTGTCCACTTGTTTGCAGCATCGTGCTGGAGAAGTGAAAATGTTTGCACCTCCCATTTAATGGGTTTTATATTTTTGGTTATTTAGTCGTTTAAGTGTCTGAAGTTTTTTTTTTATGAAGTTGTGTTTATAAGAGCTTTCAATTTAGCCGTGAAATATCTGTTTCCCTCTGCACACACAGCAGCTAGCTTATGTTTCCTGGCTATTATTGCCTTATTGATGCTGATCCTGTGTCAAGGTTACTTATACGGGGTCAGAGTCCAAGCCATCTGCAGCCTGTGTGGGTAAACATTAAGTACTGCTATAAGGACTCAGCATTCAGCCCCCTCCCAAAAAAACTGTTAACTCTCCCCCATCAAAACCCTTTTCAGACGCCTTTAAACTCTCTTTTCTGGCCCTCATTTAGTCTCATTAACTTGCCAGTCCTCTCCCCCACCCCTGTCCTCCCTCTCCTGTGCTGCAGAGCAGTGATGCTATCTGCCCATCAGGCCATATTGCTCTCCTGAGAGAGCCCAGAGCGCTGGGAACCAGGACCCCTAAACAGTTCTCTGGAGAAAGAAGTGAGAGTGGGACAACAGGTTAGATGATGAAGGGAACGATCCTTTAAAAACTGAGGATTCATGGAGGTGGGAATCGCAGATAGCAACAGGGCCCATTGTGTCCCAGCCTCCCCTAATTAAAATAAAAACAACCTGGACGTGACGATAAGGGCGACGTGAGTGTCATCAGTCACAGATATGGGGAAAGTAAGAGAGAACAAAAGGACAGAAGGGATGGACCGTGGGAATTATCTGTCCACCACAGTCAAATCCTGGAGGGTGAGAACGAAATGTAATGTTTCCCAGTGAAATCAGTTCATCGAGTAGCATTAATTAAAACACCCAGGTCCAGTTTTTCACTTTAGCATTTATAGTCAATCAGCTCAACAACAACACACATCACACTCATCTTAGCGCTGCAGCTGAACAAAACATGAAAACTAAAAAATCTGTAGTTATATAAAGTACAGCTGGTTATACTTGAAATGTTTTTAAAATTCAGTATCATCCCCAGATATTTCCCTACTAACAAAACCCAGAAAGATGACTTTTAATCTCCACAATAATCTCAGTAGCACTGCTGAGTAAATATCTGAATGTTTTCTGTCATTTGCCACGTCAGCAGCTGAAGTGTCGGCCCAGGAAAAACTGGAAGCTGCAGATACGGCTGTGAGGAAACATGGACTCTCCTCCCTGGAAATGTTCATCAGGCCTTAACCCATTTAGCCTGTGTCTTAATGAGGCGAGAAGCCTCTCTGATCGGACCTCAGACACATGGGTAAATAACACCTTGGGGAAATTAACAAAGCACATTTCAGTCTGAATCATTTATACATAATTATACACAGAGAAGGGATGAAAGCATCTGTCAGAGAGGGAATCCACCCGTAATCAAGCCAAAAACAAAACTATTAAAAAGGCAAAATGGAGACTGTTAAGTGGTTTGACCTTTAGTGACTCCACTGCTGGGAGATGTAAAACAGTCCAGGCATTTTTTGGCAGTCATTAAAGTTCTGAAAAAAAAAAAAGAAAAGACAGAAAGAGGGAGAGCAACAGATTAACTTTCCTTTCATGCTCTGATTTACAGCTGTGTGTCAGGTTAGTTGAAAGAATTTAATATAAAGTGATCTATGTATCTTGGCAACAACTGGGTGTGACGAAAGGTTTGATATGAGCAGGTAGATTTCCATTCCGGCATCAGACCAGCCCCGACACCACACACGGCAGAAATATCCGTCGTGCCGCGGTTTTATACATTTATTTGCAGTTTTCTTATGCAAATCCAGAACAGTGACCAACCTCATTCTTTCAAGAAAAGGAAAACCAAAAAGGAAAAGTGAAAGTATCTCACCCCCGACAGGTAGAATAAACAGTGCTCGGTAATGAGTTGAATTTGCAAAATAAATAAAGCTGTCAAATAATGTAATCTGTAAGACATACAGATGCATTTCCATTTGCTTCAGTGTCTGTACTTTATCCAACATTCATCAATCCAGAGCTGCACACGTGCACAGACATGCACCTAGACAGAAGATTGTGTTCTGATTTGAGGATATTAGCCTAAAAATCTGAAACCACCCACGTCTGATAGGATCAGCACAGTTTGTTAGATTACATGATTACTGTGTGCAGCCCTGGTAATCCAATTTGGAGGCCCTTAATCAGCTGATTTATCTCCAAAGTTCTGACTTCACTCTAAAACAAATATTACCTCCGCTTCTTTTACTACGTTTATTACTCATCTCCTTGTCTTTGTTCTTTATGAATCTGTTTTGCAAGTAAAATATATATACCGTATATAAATCTATGCAACGTTAATGCAGCTGGTGAAAAAAATCTAAAAGTTAATGTGTAAAATCGTCCAAAATGAGCAGATAGGGCACAAGAAGCCAGTAATGTTATACATGTTGCAGCATTTATCAATACAAGATCAGCATCACTGTTGGCCTTGACAAACCTGAACACCACCTCTAACCTCCAACAGCATCTCTGCTGGTTACACTTAGAAAAACAAACTCACCGTCCTCCTTGCTTCTTATCCGACACAAACCTCAGTGTGTTTGCTCTCGCTGAGACGTGCAAACTCAGATCTGTGTCAGTTTATCTGCAGCTGACAGCGCTCCACGCCATCACGCTGCCCCGTGCAGCTGCGAACGTGTGAATGCAACACTGGATCTCTCTCGCTCTGCTGTGGACCAAAAGATAGAAATGATGCTAATGGTTAGCCCAGGTCTGCTATCACACCGCAAAGCCCAGGAGCCATATGAAGGGGCCACAATGCATAGCTCCCTCACACACACACACACACACACACACACACACACACACACACACTCATACAAACAAACAGAGATTATATCTGGGCTGGCTACTGCTGGCCTCTCACTTTGATGAGCCAAGGAGCCAAGAGTCTGGGTGCTGGATTAAGATGGCTGAACTAGATTCACACAACACAACACACACACACATACACACACACACATACACACTCTCTCACTCCCTGGAGGGGTAAACTCTGATCCCTCATTCATTTACATTGAGTAGTCCCTTTTTTTCCTGAAGTGCACACAAAGACTCCCTCTACAATGGTTAAAAATCCACCTTTGAGATTAGCCAGCATAAACAAACACTTATCTGAGGCCTTTCTCACTTCGCTCCATGACGAGGGCTGCGGCCTTCTTCAGCACGGCTATGCTAATAAATTATATCTAGGGTTTGAAGGAATGATCCATATTGTTAGAACTAGCGGGAACAACTGTGTCGTGTTACGCTGTGGAAAGCTCGCTTGGTTCTTGTTGTATTGCTTATGGAAGCTGACACTGCAGGACGTTCAGTAAATAGTGGTGAAGAGTGGATTGATGCAGACTGACTCACGGTTCAAGCAGCACCTTTTCCATCTATGTCAGCCAGAAGATTGCTGCACATAGATGTTGTGTTTGATACGGGTCCTTTTAATGCTTACTCTCAGAGTGCTGGCTTGAATGTGGGGTAGATAGGTGAATCCCTGAAGGACTGCGACATAAAAGCACAGGAACAGAGTATGCTTATGAAGTCTTTCTCCCATGGTTTGATGAATTTGATACAAGGTGTTGGAGTGAGACAAAATGGTACAATAAAGCTTATGATAAGGGTTCGAAGGTCAGAATAATGCACATTATCTCTTTTAAATGTTTGATTTTTTTTCACCCAGATGTCTGTCATTAAGAGATTTATAAATAAAACCAGTCGGTATAGCTAAATGCCCAAGGTGTGTGCAACAAGGCCTGGTGCTAGGGCCTGCAGGATTACCAAAGAGTACGAGTAAATAGCAACAAGAGCACTCTAGTGTCCACCTGAGCCCTCAAACACACTCACACACACACACACACACACACATTAACACACACCAATCACTCAAACATCCACACCTGTAATTAGCCATTCTGACATCAGCTGGTACAGTGTCTGCACAGGACCATGTACGTGTGTGTGTGTGTGTTGTAAGTGTGTGTTTTAATTTGACAGACTCTCACTGAAAAACCTTCAACACATACAGAGAAGAAAGACAAATGACAGCGAGTCTCATCACTTTCGTTGCTTGTTTACATGCACAGGGAAACTCAGCTACTGATTCTGTAAACCATCTAACTAACCATCTAGTTTAAATGTGACATGTTATCGTTGCAACTAGACGAGCTCTAAAGGTAAAGACATGTTGTGGCTGTTTGCACCTAATGCCAATAAAGTCAGGACTCTCCCCACACTTTGCTGAGGTCATGTGCTAAAAGCTTAATGCCATAATCCACCTGCAGTCTGATATAAAGCTCTATACCCACATACTGCGTTGACATTTGTGATTAGTAACCTAGTTTTTAAAGTTTGTAGTGAAAAAAAGCCAAATAATGACTTAGTCCTTGTTTTCTCCTGTGGAACCCATCCAGTGAAGGACACAGAAGTCAGATTTATGTCTTATAGGGAGTGTTTCTGAACAGTAAATCTAAATTTTATCTATCTATCTATCTTTATTCTACCTAACAAATAGACGTTCCCTGCTGTAAAATTGCTTGGCTTCAGTTATTTCCAGTGAGGAGCAGCTCAACTCAGAAACAGCTTCAAACTAACATGTTTTAATTTTAGCTTTTATTGAACCACATAGTCACATCTGCAGTTTCACTTCTCCACAGATCATCTCTCAGTGATGCTAATATTCCTGCATCACTACAATATGTAGTCACCACAAAAGCCCATTCCTTTAGTCACTTTAACTGTGTCTAGCATTTGCATCTCTATTGATGCATATTTGCTTATGCATTAAGGGAGAACATGTGCCCTGAACTCTATTACAGCTGCAGCCACAGCTAGCAGGCTAAGAAGAGACTGTTAACTGGTTAAACTGCAAACTCGGGCTCTGTGGCTGAGAACAGAGACGGAAAAGAGAGGTTGAGGACACTTTCATGGTTTCAGTTGTCAAGTTCTCTCAGAATCTACCCACCATCTGGTTTGGTGAAGATGATGCTGTCACAACACAGTAATCTCAAAGAAGAAATGATCGACAGATTAAAGTCATTTGGAAAAATGAGGCTGCACTGACAGATTCCTGCCTGTAATTCAACAATAATTTGTCAGAGGAAGCAATTCCCGCTGGAGCTTTGCCGAGTCTCAGCATTTTACAATCACAGGACTATCATTACATCTTTATTAATTCTAATAAAACCTGGCAAGTGGTATGGATGAGTCAGATCCGCCACACACTTAGACACACAGTTCATACATTTTCCTGTAAAAAGCTGATGAAACTAGAAACAGTGACTGTTTTAGAAGGCAGGATGCCCTCAGTGTTCTGCCGTGTACATCACAGAGTGACTACTTGCTTTAAGCTTAGAGTTACTGTAATTAAAGGTTAAGATTTCTCCAGGATATCACAACCCAATTTAGAACCCATTAATATCAAAAGTCCTGAGCAAAGGGTCTTGGGTTTCTAACTTTCAAATAAGTTAAAATCTTTAATAAAACATTAAGCCTGTTTTGTAACTGTAACTGTGTTTTCACACATAACAACAAATACAGAAACAACAATGCACCTTGGAATTAACGTCTGATAAATGATAGATATATATTTCATACATATTTCAGTCATAAGGACCAGGCTGTTGATTTTTTTTTTTTTTTTTAACAGACTTCTCACCTACGTCTCTGTGACTGTACACAAGGTCCCACACCCAGTGCAGGCTTTCATCTAGAAAACAACACTGGCTAACCACAAGCTAAATTAGCTATAATCCGCTTTGAGCTGGGAGCTATTTAGAGCAGTGTGAATGAAATCAGTAACCGTTTCCATAGTGTGGACCAGAATAAACTGAAGTTAACCTATAGAACTGGATCAAATTGATGCCAGTTATAGAAAAAAATCACAGCTTAGTGTCACATGCTGACCCTATTTATGTTGTGTTTAAAAACCTGAATTTCCCTGTCAACCAAACAGACAAATTCAGTCACATGAAGAAATAAGTGAACGATGACGCGAAGTTGCTCATTGAATGGGGATTTAGACATGACAGTGAACTTTAAAGGTGTTAAACGGTGCTGTAGGTGTTCCAGGTGTTATCGTCAGGTGAGCTCAGGCGGTGGTTGTAATTATGCTGTGAGCTGCAGTTTGTTATTTGAAGTGTGAATGGAGGAGGTCAGGGCGGATGGATGACACAACAAGACTTTCAAACCAGTAGTCGGTGGTGTTAATAAGTAATTAACTCAAATCACAATCCTTCGCTCAACCTACTGTTTGTGCCTAAACCTGGTGCACTCTGAGTTTATTATTGTAACCACGACATTGAAGGTCCGGTGCATGATAATGACCTAGTGAGCTGGCAAAGTGGATGAGGGCCCTATTAACCCATATTTATGGTCCCGATAACAACTGATAAGTCATTGAAGGAGCGATAACATTTGAAGCTGGTCCCTGTTTTCACTTGCAGTAACTTTTTTGTGTGCATGTACTATCGTGTGTGTGTAAACTATATATTTACATACCTACATGACGGCGTCTTGTGTGTGAGTGGCTAAGTGTTTACGGTCTATACCTCCATGCTACTCTGTGAGTGTCTTTGCATGCCTGTGTAACAGAGCCCTGGTTGGGCCTGAGTGGTTCTGATCCATCCATAGTGGGGTTCGCATCCAGGGCTTCTCGATTCCCGCTTTGTGTGTGTCCTGGCAGGAGGCTGGCAGCCGGTGTACCCACGTCTGGCACCGGGCCACCCTGCACCCCTCCCCACACTGTCTGACAGCACAATGGGCGATCCAGTAAAACAATACAGGCCCAGGAACAAGGCCCTCTATAGAGCAAGTGACACAGTATCCCTGAAAGAGAAACACTCCAAAACGTGGGTTGGCTGAAACAGAAATAGAAGCTAATTTCTACCTCTTCACTTCTTTACTGTCTGCCTCTTACTCCCTCAAAGCCGACGGTGTCATTTTACTTTGAAGAGTCATTGTTCCCCGGTTTATTTCCTACACTTTTTCTGTTCCCACTCACTGTGTGAAATCAGAAAACCAAACAAGTTGCTTTGACCATGAGAACGGACAGAAAAAACCCTCAACAATGACTTGCAGGATGATGACTAAATTTGGGAGTATAGTTTGTAGTGTTTTTCCTTCAGTCTGATGTTTTGCGTAATCTGATCATCAGACTGAGTAGTTTTTTTGTGGTCACCCTTATTATTCACTTTCATTGCTGTTGTGTTAGTCATTTTCTGTCTGTGGAGGATTTTATTTTGTGCTGCCCTGTAGTTCAGTTCAGTAGTTCACACTTTCCTGTTGCAAAGAGATGCATGGAGCCGATCTGCACGACATAGACCTACAGCCGCAACCTCGTTTATCTAATACATGAATTGTATTAATTAGTCCTCTTTGTAGCCCTCAGCCAAATGTTTACTTGTATTTATCTCAGTGTTCTCACACAATAAATGGAGCTGTGTTCACACCAGATCAGGGCTGTAACAGTAGCTGCTATGTCCTCTAGTCTAACTTGCTATCTTGTAAATGGTGTCTGTCTTCAGTAGTTTGTGTCTGACATGAGATGTTTATTTACAATTATACAAGATTTTTCTGTCGTTCAGCTCATATGTCATCAGCCCTGAGCCTGAAACCTTTCACTGCTATGTGAAGAGGTCGTCGTCTGCCTGACGGCACCTTGTTAGCATTAGCAAACGTAGACCCATCCACAGACCCATCCACAGACCCATCCATAGTCCCATCCACAGACCCATCCACAGACCCATCCACAGACCCATCCACAGTCCCATCCACAGACCCATCCACAGACCCATCCACAGACCAGTGAGGGAAACAACCATTTTGCAGACAGATCTGGAACCAGGTTGTGTTTACAGAGCTGCTTTGGTAGCTAATGCTACAGAGCAAGTGTTGCTCAATAACAGCCTGGAGTTGCTGAAGAAGCTAGTTCTCACACACACACACACACACACACACACACACACACATACGCCCACAATAGCAAACTGTGTGTAGTGTAAACATTATATACCGTACAACCAGTAAAGACCCCCCCCCCCCCCCCCCCCAAAAAAAAACACAGCTACCCACACACACACACACCCACACACACACACACACACACACACACACACACACATGCAGAGCCCATGCAGACAAAGTGAGCTGAGCTGGCCCTGCGGGTCTGACAGGTAAATAAGAGCTGAGGAACCTGTCCATGCAGGTAGAGAAGCATTCCACGTGGCCCCACACACTCACACACAGAAGAAGGGAGTGTGATGAAAACGTCTCTGCACACAATGTCGTATAGAAATATACAATTTACCATTAATTCATACGTTTATTCAAGTGGTGCAGATTTTCCCCTCATTTCCCACCTGCTGTCTCGGCTACTTTACAGAGCTAAGCAAAAAAACAGGCATCCCGGTCCTCCAACGTGAGAGCAGTCCTCAGACCTGCAGGCCTAATCAGAAATCTAACATGTCCCTTGTTTGCAGATGGAATCTATCCCATTTTTATCAAACACAACCCATCTCACTTCCCTGTTCTGCCCCTCAGGCTACCGTGCGTATCAGAAATGACTGGCACATCAGCACGTTTATCAAATCTATCAGCATCAGCATCACTCTGACACACATCTACACAGCCCAGCACACACACACACACACACACCCACACACACACACACACACACCTCAGTTACATTACCACTTATGACATATTATACTGCTGATAAGATCGCTCGTGTGATAGCGTCACCTTGCCCCAGAAAAGGTCGACAAAACGTGTTGGGAAAAACTATCAAAGCACACACTGGGAGTTTTTTCAAACATGCCAACATGTCATTCTAGACTGGAAGTGGCCTAATGGTTTTTCTACAGCTGTGCTGTATTTATGAACCTGAGTGGATGGTTCTATTGCAATTAAAATAGATAGTAGAATGTAATTCGTGCCATTAATGGATTTTGGTCATATTTCTTAACACACAATGTTTTTGCATATTTTAAATAGTTTACTTTTATTATAATCATCTAAAACGTGGTCAGGAGTGATCCGTTGTCTCATTTACATGAGACACAAATCATAAGACACACACCTGACGCTGACTCTGTTATGAAAATCCCTTCAGTGAACCTGAAACCTAAACCTATTTCAGCATGTAACGTTATCCTTAAAGGAGCCTTAGCGAGTTTTCTTTTTAAAACATCATTCCCCAGTGAAGTATATCATATATGACCTAACAGTACATCACATTAAACTGCTCAGCATTTACAAAACATCGGTGAAGGACTGAGGCTGAAACTTTACTCTGATAGACTACACCTTCACTGGGCCCCATTGCATACAGTTATAGTCTTCCACGCCGCTGCCCTTCTGCCAGCGTGACGCAGGAGCAGCTCCAGCTAATTGGAATATCTCTGTCTCACTTCTCCAATCACACCTGACATGTTCCCGTGAGTGGAGAAGCGGTGAGGTGATGCGATAAAGAGGCCCCTTGGGAATGAAGAGCTGCTCAAACTCTTTACCTCCCCCTTACCTGCAGCAAAGAAAGCAAGAAAAGAGCAACTGGAAGGGTTTTACTATGTCTGTGTTTGAGGGAGCAGCTGAGACAAAAGTTCGACTGTTTCAGGATTGTCTCGGCCTCAACGCTTGTCATGTCAAATCTTGCCTCATCTCTTACACCACTTGAGGAATGTGAGGAGTGTGAGGGTGTCTGATTTTCTGACTGGAGCTCAGAAAGTAAAACCCAGTAGTTTAAAGACTGAAGAACCGGCTTAAAGTTAATTGAGTCCCTTTAAAGCCGCAATCTGTCATAACTGCATCAGGATACCAGATAAAACAAGATAACACACCCAATGGTATGAGAGAAATACACTCATCGTCAGAAGCCAAAAATCTGTCCTCTGGCATTTCATTTTACTCCTCACCAGGAATTATAGTTAGTGCGACTCACCTTTCATGTACACTGCACATGTGAGCTCAGATGTGAGTGGGTTGGTATGGGTTTAAATGCATGCATGTTGCAGTGTGTGTTGCAGTGTGTGTGTGTGTGTGTGTGACTTCGGGCTTTAAAATGGAAATTAAGAATGTTAATGTTGCGAGTAGCCCTGCAGCCAAGGGAGAAAATCAGCCACCGACTTCCTCTGTTAATGAACAGTTGAGCTTTCCTTCATGCGGCACGCACACGCACACACACACACACACACACACACACACACACACACACACACACACACACACACCTGTCTTCATCTTCCCCAGGTATTCCTGTCTTTCTGTTTCTTCACAAAAAAGGTCACAGCAGGGCACGGCTACTTTCCTTTTTCCTGTTCAGATCAGTGCAGCGGCGTTTGGATTTAATCATGTTTGCTCAGGTTGTGAAATAGACGAGCTGTGTGCTCCCATGGTCCTAGGTCACCTGAATCAGGTTCACAACACCTGCGCCACAAGCCCCTCCTCTTTACACCTGTTGCCACATCGGAAGAATGCAGGTAATAGTATGAGTCAGTGGTGGTGATCAAGTTTTAACTACCGGCTCGGTGCTTAGGGTTGTGTGGACTTTGGTGTGACCCCCAGTGACCCCTCCACTTCAGTTCACGACTCCTCAAACCCGGCTCCGGCCTTGCTGTGAATGACACTTTAAATGAAGCCCATTATCCAGTCGCACAACCTCTCAAACTGGGGCTCCCCTTAGGGGCTGGCAGGGGCGTCCATTACGTCTTCAGCCAGGAGTTAGAGGGGGATGGGGGAATCCTTTATAGCTCCAGGATATGTAATGTCCAGATGGCCAGGTAATACAGAGGAACCTGTCCCACCTCACAACAATCCCAGCTTTCATCCCCAGGCCACCTCAACCCTCAACCGGCCCAGACCTGGTGGTCACAGTGGGCCAGTCGAGCACAGAGAGGAGGGGGGGTGGTGGCCTGGAAGATGTTTCATTGACTTAAAGAGTGATTTAACTTTAAGTATAATGCTCAGGGGCTGTGAATGAAAATAATTAGCCTAACAACAAGTTCACCCTAATTCAAAGAAGTGTCATACGTCAGGAATCTGCAGCTATGTCAACAGCACGCATGAAAATGTTTCAGAATCTGTCAACAAGTCTCTGTGAGGCATGACTGACAGTTATATAAATGTAGGAGTTGCTACATCATCCCAAGCAGTCGTTCTGCTCGTCTTTGAGACTGGAATTACCCGAAGCAGAGGTAGAGAAAAAAAAAATCTATTTTCGATTCCCTGTTGCTCAAGAGCTTGGCAAGTGTAAAGCATGATACACTCTCATTCCAACCCTTCACCGCTCACGCAAACACATACATACATTCAGAATCTCACACACTTCCCACCCACAGGCATACAAATCCCAGCCCACTACACACAGGCCCATTGTGAAGCCACAAAACAGAAACAACAAGCCGCTCAAAAAACACCCAGGGGACTCGCAATTCACTGCTCAATCAATCTCAGCGCTGTGCGAGCAGACGCACACACTCACTCTCACACACACACTTAAGGCACATTTAAATGCAGCAAATATGTTTTATGACAAATGAATGAAAAACATGTACACACACACACACACACACACACACACAACACACCCACAGCACTACATTGCATTGCCCTCGAGGGACAGGGCAGCAAGTGCAGATATAGGATTACTAGAATTGACGCTTCAGTCTTTCCATTGTGAACGTGAAAATCCAATGAGGGGCCTCTAAGTGGATGCACTCACACAGAGAACCTGTTCTAAGGCAGCTAATTAAATCCAAACAGGCACTGACATTGATTTGAGAGGCCATTACCGTCCCGTTATGGTCATAGAGGCCTCATATGTTTTACAAGTGGTGTTTCTAAGGCGAGCGATGTTAGTCTCGACACCTGCCGACCACAATATCAGCAAAACACTAGTGTAAAAGTATAAAGTACAAAATCATCAAATAAGATAATTCATCATTTTGAATCATCTACAAGATTAAAAGAAACAAACATGAACTTTGGAGAGAAACCTGCCACTGTGTCAGCAATCCAAACACACAGAAATGAGTAATGCTTCCACAGAAAGGCACAGTTGTTCACCTGAGGGAGAAGCACTTGATGTGTTTTTGGAACTGAAGGTGATGCTGCAACTTTTAGTTCCAAAATTTCAAATTCAGACGTGCATGGACACAACAGCAGCACTTTGAGTTGGACTGAGCTGAGACTTGGAAGGAATCTGCTAAAGTTTGAGCCTTTTTATGTGTTTGTTTATTTGTATTTGCTAACAGCAACTATCACCTGGTCACAGGTCATCTCAATTTTAGTTTCATGTTTTAATGAGTTAGGGAAAGAGGAAGGAAAGGGGGGGGAAATGTCACACAGAGTTTCAGTTGCCACTCCTGTAATTACCATAACCTCTGACAGCCTTCAGTGAAACTGTGACCGAGCAGCAGTTGGTGTCTCAACCTGCTTCACAGCAACAAACCAGAGAGGAGGAACAGTGAGAAAGAACTTTCGGAAGAGAAATATTGACATGAAATGAACCAAAGAACGATTCTCTGGGCTGTCACAGAGAGAAAGCTGCTCGTAGAGCGTCTGTATGATACGTGTTAATAACCCATAAATATCCCACCCCGTCACCGGGGATACCTGCTGCAAGGCATCGACGTCCAGGTGAAGCAAAGTTCAGAAACAGGTCTGTACATTTAAACCACAGCATGTACGAGAAGACACTGAGAACATGTCGGGCAATAATCTGAAATTAATTTCTGGAATAGTTTTGCCGTGCTGTTTATATTGCCTCGGCTGTGTTTATATAGTCACTGCAAAAACAGGTTTGTTTGAGTAGCTGAATGATAAAGCTGCTAAGCTTGAGTTCATGTTCTCAAAATGAAACCAGAAGAGATTAAGCAATGCCTCAAATCAAATGGGAATGGCAGCACATCATGAGTCAGGGCTTTATCACACCTGAGCTAAACTGTCTGTTAGTTTGAAGCCCCCACACCACAGGCCCCTGTCACTGTGGTTTGTGTAGGTTTACTACATTTTACCACTGATACCAGATCAGATCGTTTTCTGAACTTGTGCCCACCCAAACATCTCAAAGGTCAAACTAAGGCTTAGTCAGGAGGTGAACAACCTCTTTTTGTCTTATGAAAACAACTAACTTTGCAGTTGCTTCTAAACGTTATGGCTTTGTGCTTCTGTGCCACAGCAGGCTGTTTTTGCATTTGGTAGATATTTTACTTTCGTTTCTTAAACTGGACTGTCAATGTCTGTGTTTCATGACTAGTTTTTATTTTTGGCCACTTCTTCTCTTCTTGTGTGTTTAACTGTGAACTTATTGTGGAGCTCAAACTAGAGTGTGGTTGATTAATATGGTCGACTTTCACACCTGATTAACTGCCAGGTGTGAAAAAAAACATCAACCAGCCACTGTGATGAAACAAAGCAGCGAGAGTCCAAACTGTGTTTACCCAACTTCTCTTGGTATGTGGGAGTTTTTCTTCACTTGGGCCAATAATTACAGCAACATTTTCATCTCTCTGGAATAAAAAACTCAGTGGTATGAGGGAAAAGCTCATGAAATGATGGAGATGATACGATAAAGGCGAGCAGGGGAGAAACAAAAAGATTGATGAGAAGTGTCTTTTTTCTCTGGAGGTTCAGAAGCTTGTCCTTCTTTTCCCTCTTTCTCTTTCCTCCCCTCAGGCTCGTCTCTCTCTTGCATGTCCGGACGGGCTCGAGTCAGTCCCAGGTAAAACTGGTCACCTGAGTCCTCCCCTTCATCTTACCCCACCTCTCTCTTCCCTTTTGCTCACCTGCCCTGAGGCAAACCTTCGCCTCCATCTGGCAGCATGAGTAAGAAGAGGAGAAACCACCGGGGTGCTCCACAGATGAAACGTTGCGTAAAACAATGCGCCCAGTGTTGAGCCAAAGTTCTGTATGAAACAACTTTTTTTTTTTTTTCAGTTGATTTACAGCGACATTGTTCCAGAAATGAAGCCATGTATGCATTTGACAAGCCAAACTTTTGTTTGTCCTGCTGCTCTCATCACTTGGAAACAATAGGCCAGCTCTCAAGGTTAAGCTGCAGATGTGTTAATGCGCTCAGACCATGTGATCAGGCTTTTTAAGGAATTTGAAGAGACAGCAGAGTGAATAAGAAGAAGAAGAAAAGCAAAGGGAAAGGATGAAAGAGGAAAAGCTCATTTCTCCCGACATGGACGGGCTGCTTAAAGGGGACAGCAAGCCAGAGCAGCAGAGAGTGACAGAGCTACAGTGGAAACACAATCGAGGCCCTCCTTCCCCCAACGCCAACCAGCTCCCCTCGCTGGGTTTTTATCCCACTGTTGCCCCTGCCAGACAACAACGTGGGCCAGGCTTGTTCAGCAGAGCCGCAATAAGACAACACTAATAAACGCCAACTGGGGGGAAAAACAACAAACAGCTTACACTTTCAAATTTTACACTGAACTAGTCAGGGCTAATTCTTTCTCCAGTGTTTAAGAGAAAACACCAACTCTCACTAACCCCCCTTCGGTTTTCCCTCAAAAACCACCCGATCCCACCCCGACCTGTTTATCCACTGTCAACAATACAGGGCCTGCCGTTGGAGCGAGGCACCTGCTGCTTCCTGGTTCACGGCTGCTGATCAGGAGGTGTTCAGACAAACAAACTGAGTCTCGTTTGGTTCGGGTGTTGACAGCGTTGCATTCCTGCTTTTCATCTGCTCTCTTCTTACACAACCTCCACACTGCACTGGCTTCTTTTTGACAGATAGCCGTCCCTCGCTGGGGTTAAGCATATATATATATATGTGTGTCTTCTACTTTGTTTATTCTGCAGCTTAGAAATTGCTTTTGCAGGCATCATTACGTGCTGCGCTCCAGACCCTTAGCCTAGAGCAGGGGCGAGATGAAGTGTTTATCTGTCTGTTACAGTGGAAACCACACCCACCTGTATATTTTCCTGAGTAAGGCCCCAATGGAAGAATTTCTCCAAACTCAGTAAACAGCTATAGTTCAGGTGAATCATCAAAGTCACTGGAGGCTGAGGGCCTCAGGTAACGTACAAATCAAAATCACTAATGAGTTTAAAGATTGTTTCAGAAATGCGAAGGAGAGCTCATGTTTTCCTTCGTAGTTTAATCCTGAGGAGATACATCTGGGGCAGCAGGCTGTCAAAAGAAGTTATGGTGGTTTTCTTGTCTGCCTGCTTTGTGTGACTGTCACTAGAGGTCAAGGTCTATTAGCAGCATTCTTATCTCTTCCCCAACGTTTAGACCGCACTTGAGTAAATTAGAGGCCGCGGTGAACGCACACACTCCTTCACTGTCCCAGACTGAGGCCTGAGCTTCAAACAATACATACCTCATGGATTATTGTGAAATGTGAGGCCTGCAGCACTTTGGGTTGTATGAACAGCAGTAGTTGTCCTACTTCTTCCTGTTGTATGAATAACAGAGGCTGAAATGAATGAATGTCACAGAATCCCACTAAGCGTCAAGGCACACAGAGTAAAACTGGGATGAATCAGCGTGAGTAAGTTTCCTTCAGACGTCTATATTACATATAACGATTGTTTTTCAGAGGTTGTATTTCAACGGAGGTCACACTCAGATCGCTTGCCAGAAAACATGTAGATATGGGATCACTCTGAAAAACCCCAGGTTCTTTTACATCCAATTGCAACTTATTGGAAACACCTTCACAGGGTAGCTACAGTACGATTGGAAACTGTGGGGATTGATTAAGACATTGAGTCACATTTTAGACTTTTGATTTCATCCAGGAGGAGATGTTCGTCAATATACAGCATGTCTAGCTACCAAGCAGCGGCAGATAAAAGCCATTTCTGACAACTGAGCAGTCAGAAAGTTAAGAACTGAAGCTACATTTCATATGCAGGTATGGTCCTAGTTTTAGTTCCTGGGTCACAATGTCTCATTGCCCAAAAGCTGTTGTCTAAGAGGATCTAATTATATGCATGAACAAGGCTTCTTACACCCTGTAGGTTTCACTTGAGCATAATTGTACATATGAAGCATAGTGATATATTTTTAGCCTCATTCCCTTTGTGCTTTGTGTTTATATTCATCTGTTCAAAGCTTGGAAACTACAAATCTGTCCAAGTGACTTTATCATGTGCAGGACATAGAGCAGAAACACTGTGTTTTGTCCCATCACAGGACGTTAGATTTTCTCGTATCAGACATAACACGCTCTCGTGCTCTGGTTGTTAGGGTGCAGAATCTCTTCCAGTGTTTATTAGATAATTTTCTCTTGCACCATAGACGTCTTTCTACACAGCTGTGATGTTTTTCAAAGTAGAGGTTCACATGCTAACGTGTCTTGCTAAGCCTGCCAAAGACGAAGGTAGGACAGACAGGTACTGACTAAAGCATTGGTGGCTGCTTCAGGCGACTACACACTGGGAGGCCAAACAATCTGTTCAGCTATTTATCCATAAATTATTTAATAAGAGCTTTTAATGTTGGCAGATGGGTCATATATTTTGGAACTGTCAATAAAAACATAATTAATCATTTTTCAATTTTCAAACTGAAATCAGAAGCAGCAGAAGGTACTTGACCTAATTTTTATAATGTTTTTAATGCCATGACTATCACATTAATTTGCGTGATAGAATGTTTTTTAAACTTTCCCTGACATGTTGTGGACCTGTTTCATGTCGCCAGGCTGTTACGTGTCCCAGACAGCAAATGCATGTTAACTGCAGCGCTTGTGAAATTATGTCGTGGTGCAGCTATCAGCTGCTAAACATTAAACTGTACAGCTCCATGGTGATGTGATCACAGACCATCCATGACCTCTTGCCAGAGTCTGCTGGTCTGTACGTGCTGCAGCGGTCAACCCAGGCCACCATTACCTCAGGAAAGAGATTTTGCTATGAAAACACCAGCCGTCTCCACTGGCTGCCTCCAGTACAAACACTCCCAGGGCTCCCAGAGGGAGGTGGAGTGGCTGTGGGAGCAGAGCGGGGCTAGGGGGACCAGGGAACATGGCACAGTGGCAGGGGTAGGGTGATAGGCTGGGTCAGGGAGGGTGACGCAGACCCCTTATGTCTCATTGCTGTACAGCAGTGAGCTCTGTGTTGTGTTGTGGCTGATAGCAAACTGTGCAAGAGGCTCAGATTGCATGAGTGATCTGCAGCTGCATGTTTGAAACAGGTACATAATTTGTTTTTGTCTTTGGCAGTGGCTCTCAGTATTATATCATCTGCTGCAACAATTCACTGGAAAACTCACTAATTTAATACAATTAACGTTGTCCAGGTTGCACGCCGTGTAACTGCGGCTGGAATCATTCTGTTCTCATCTTTTCATATTGGAGCTTGAATTGGACCTAACTAGGAGAAAGTTTCCTGATCTGTTTCCAAAAATCCTTTAATCTTTGTTTCACATGATCTTTTCTTATTGCCACACACGGTATCATTGTCTCCTCTGATTGTAAAATGTTCTAATGAATGTTATTTTGGACCAGAACTATTTTTCATGAGCAAAAATGACATCACTGGGGAACAAGGACGTTTGTACGTACAGTATCTCAATCTGCTGACATCTGATTATCACGACCATAACTAGGTTCCCTGTTTGCTGCAGGAAATGAGGTGCAGTGATTTTTCTCTTCTTCTTGTGCTTTAACCATGATGACCTGAGAGGTCTGGCCATGTGAGGTGGAAATTCTTGAGCCATACGGTGTGAAAAGTAGTGAAGTGTGGCAAAGTTCACCAGTAAGTCTGAGTGAATGGCACTGTACTCTGTGTGAAGCTGTTAAATGTGATTTATGCTAAACATCAGAGCTCAGACCAAACCGGGTGCAGGATGATCATTTGTTTTGTTTTTGGGAAATCAGCACATACAAACAATAATGTTTATCAGTCAACTTGAAAAAGCCTCATGTTGAAAGTTCCCAACAACACCTGAAAACCCTGCCAAAAACCGCATGTAAGCCTGGCGCTTCAGGTGCATCACGCTGAAATGAAACCATTTCCTCAAGCAAACATTCCTGTGTGTTTGTTGGTCAGTGATGAATCTGAGGATGTTCACACTTCTCCAAACAGCACATTTATCATCGGCGACGCTTAAGGCTCTCTGTGAAAGCCGTCAGCCACATAGCCTGAGCAAGGAGAGAGACATCAACAGTCCAATCAGAACAGAGACAGTCACATGAATAGGTTTCCTAATGAGATGAGGTGGATAGTCGGGGGGTAGGAGGAGGTACAAGGCTGCACTTCCCTCGTCATTTTTCCCACTTCCTGGGGTGCTGCAGATAACCAGCCCAGATCCTGGTGTGCTTGCCAGCCATTGGCCGCAGCCGGCTTATTTACCTAATAAGGCTTGTCTGATTGGCCCACGGGACACAATGGCATGTGTAAACAGCCCCGGGGCTCAGGACAGCCAACCAACACAGCAGTCCCTTTGTTAGTTAGGTAGATACTCTAACTGTTGGCAGTCAACACATGCATGATCACACACGCAGTCACTGGCTGTAGTACTTACTTACATTAGGGTAAAAGTTTCCAATAATCAGTTACCTGTGATAGTTTATTCACTCCTGCAGAATATTTCTATCAGTTTTCCCATAATGTGCTGGTAGATCTGTTTCAAGATGCTGTGTTCAGTGTGTTACATTATAAATATTATTTAATTTCAATGAACCACTGCAGTGACACCTTGTAGGCCCTGATGCAGTTTTCTTTTGGGGGGGGCTTGGATGGCAAACTGATGCCTCAGTCTAATCCTCACTGTCCTGTAAAAGTTTTTATTTTGGTCTGGGTAGAAGAATTAAGAAAGGAAAACTCTGAAATTAGAATATCCCAGAAAGTAAGCACAGATAGCTGCAACATCTGTCCTAGACTATCAACGTCTTCCCAGGTTTATTAAAAGGTGATTAACACAGGACTTGGCTCAGGCATAAACATGGTGCGATTCAAAACACACTCTTCAAACACACCTTTGCGGATGGTGCCAAGATCATGTCATCAAACGGGGCTTAACTAATGCACGTCCCCTGGCACTGCAGCCAAATGAGCAGAATACAAACACCTGTCTGCTCTACTTTTCTGTGGATTCATGATGTTGCTAAGAGGTGCCAGTCAGCTATCAGTCGGGTGATTTGGCTGAATGCTCGCTCACTGTGAAGAGCAGTGAAGGCTTCATATGGTGTTGGGTAAACCCCAGTGACAGTTTGTGGATTCAGGCCCATGCAAATGTGTTGCAGCCACAGAGCTTTGGACAGGTGAGCTTCAGTTTGGCTGGGGGGCTGGAAGAGACGGCTGTCCGTTACACAGGGCCAACCAGGGGCTGTAAGGTTGTAAAACAAGTCCTGTGAGCCATGTGATTCAGCAAAATGCATGGGAGTGTGCTCCAGAGCTGCTGGAGGGGGATCTTATGGAAAAAAGTTTGACATCAGATCTGATTGCCAAAGCAGAATCTTTGTGATGTTTTGCCTGTTTATTCAGGCCTCAGCCCGTTTAACGCAGAACAAAACACTCTTTTCACTGCTGTTGTAGTTTATTGTAAATTTTCTGCACAGAGACTTTTATCCCTTAGTCCGTTTTATAGTTTTTCAGGTGAGCAAAGTGCAGACTTCGTAACTCAGATTGTGAAGATAAAAACTACATGTTCAGTCTTTAAGCTGTTTGTCACCTCCCTGGAGCTTCATCTATAATGTGCAGGTTTAAGAGGGGAATCAATCTTCTCGTCCGATTCGCGGCATGAAAGCAAATTAGGACATTTCACATAAACTATTCCTTTAACACTGGATACCAAAATGACTGATAAAGAAACAGGAAGCTTTCTCATGTTCCAAGACATTGTTTAAAACGCAAAGTATATTTTATTTGTTTCCTACATTCCCCTTTAGCTCAGAATCAGTAACAATAATGTTTTTGCAGTTTTGACTCATGTCAACTGACTTTTCCTCTGGAACATAATAATCTTCATCAGATATTCTCAGAAGTCATTTTACTAGTGATTAAGAAACGTGTAAGAAAAGACCCGTGCATGTGCTGGATAATTTGGTACCATTTCCTTTACTGGTGACAACATATTTTACTCACGCAACCTTCCATCCTCCCTGGAATATTTCCTGCCCCACCTCTGTTTAACCCAAACCCTTCCATGCCTCAGCTTTTCCCTCAAACACATCACCTCACAGTCTCTCTGGCTCTCCCAGGTCCTCGTTCATTCCCCCTGACGGTGTCTGTCCCAGACTGTGGCTTACAGCTGCTCCCTAAATGAACCTGTGAACTTTATCCCACCTCCTGTACTCCCAGTGCTTCATAGACGCAGTTTCTGCATCAAAAACCAGTGTAAAAAAAACCCTGTTTTTCAGACACCCAAGCCTGTTGCGTGTGTGTGTGTGTTGTGTGTGTGTGTGTGTGGGATAACGGTTTAGGCACGTTGTCTTCTAGGCCGGCCAAGAAGCCCCAGGGCACCTCAGTAAAAGAGATAATTATCTTTTATCTGCTATGTTGTGACGGGAGATTATGGTTCAAATTTACAATTGTTAAGGAGACAATGCAACACGAGGCTGCTCTTTTGAAAGTGGGGTCTCGAACAAGTGAGAGAACTCCCACAATGCCGCTGCAGCTCATCCCTCATGTTTCAGGCATTGAAACAAACGAAAGGATAAGAAGAACAGCCATTTATTTTAGAGAAGGACTAAACAAATCCTATAATAGTTGTAGATGACACCACAGAGATACTGTGCATCTTGTGTAGGTGTCAAAGTGAGATCACTGCAGATTAAAGATAAACAGATCTCAACTCTCTCAACGTGAGCTCACCATGGAAGAGTTTAAAGCTGATGTTATTATCACAGTTCATTTATCAAAGCTCTGTCTCGGCAGAATATTTGGTTTATATTCAGCAGTTTTTTTGTGTCAAGTCTTATAGTTTAACTGTCAAACTTTCTGTCTGAGAGTTGGACCAGAAGATTAATCCTGCTCTCGTTTCGCTCCGCTAAATATGAAACTGCAACCCAGGTCCGAGGCCAGTTAGCCTAGCTTAGCTTAGCATAAAAGCTGCACCGCTAACATGCTGAACACTCTTTATTACACATTTTGGTGTGTGTGTGTGTGTGTGTGTGTGTGTGTGTGTGTGTTGGGGATTTTTTCGTGGCCGAGCTCAGTGACTTTCAGATATTGTGTGTTTGTGCATGAGTCAAATGTTTTAACCCTTCTCTGGTTTTCAGTCTTTCTGACGTGCTGAGCTGAACTTTCTTTAGCCCAGTTACAGCTGAGTGAGTCCTCACACAGAGAACTACAGACATATGTGAACTACATGTAGCAGGTATGGGTTTGCATTATGAGACAATCATTAACCCACAACACACAGCGTGCCCCCCCCCACACATGTGACCACACTGACACAGATTGGTTCATCCTTCAAACCAGTATTACCAATCCAGAAACTCTGCATTTGTGTGTGAAACACACATCAACCAAGAGATGAAATATTTGACAGAAACCATTCGTAGCGTAAAAAAAGAGAGATATCCTGTGCAAGAAAGTTTCTGCTCCCTATGCGGTGATCGTGATCATTTTTAGCACGGGGTGTGTTTTTTCTTCCCTCTGTCTTTACTTTTGAAATGCAAATTCTGTTATTATAGAAAATGAAATGATGGCAGGAACTCTGCAGGAGCTTTTTTTTGACGATTTCAAGAGACAACGTTTGCATTTTGAAATTAGATTTTGATGAAAGGGATCCATGTCCTAGCATTCACAACCACCAAATTCCTCCAAGACTGACCCCAAATCTGACCTGACCTCTGCTGACGGTGACAGCAGCGCAGCCTGGATGAAGATGGACTGTTCCTAAGAGCCGATTACACCCACACGTCTGTCATCATCCTCACCTGAAAGACGAGAGGCAGACGCAGGAAGAGAGAGAGACGGACGGAGAGAGAGACAGAAATAAGTGGTTTGCGTTGACGATGACAGTGATGGTGGAAAGAGGAGAAGAGATCACAGAGAGTTCGTCAGTCTGCATTCATCCTCACCTGCACCAGTCGCTGCACATGCAGTCACCCTTGGCAGGCGTCCACAGCCGAACACCAGAGGGAAAAAGGTCAGCCAGAGTCCATGGGGTCCCACCACGGGGCAGAGCTCTCCTCAATCCCTGTATACACACACTTATACACACACACACACACTATTCCCAATCTCATTCCACATGCCCCCATGACCTCACTATTAAAACACAGGAGCAAATCTCCCGATTGGTCACAGCAGCTCAGAAACAAATGATGCCAAATACCTGACTTCTGCATGGCCTTTCCTGCAGGGAGGCATGGGAAGGCTGCAGCCGCCCGATCTGGCATTCCACGTCTGCAAACATATCCCCATATTGGAAATGCGGCGGTTCACGATAGTCCCCGTGGTTCTGATGAAAGGGGGATCTGTCTGAGTTGAATATGTGTTGCGTAAGTGTGGTTCACCATAACCAGATGATGATGTGCAGAAGAGTTAGATGCACAAACTGATCGAGCTACTAGGACAACATAGTGTTGTATTGACTCCTGTGTCCTGGGTCTGATGAATCCCCAGCATCTGGACAAGTATTAGGATAAAAAGCATAATTAACCTTTCTGTGTTATTAGTGGGCTTTAAAAAGCAAAAGTCTACTGAGAAGTGAAATAAAGATAATCCTGATCTTATTAAGTCTCATGTTCACACACATCCCAAAGGCCAATTCTGATGTGTTGTCATGCAGCACATACTTTTATTTTTTTAAATTTTCTGTGATGTAGCACATGGGAGGAAGCGTTTGATGTTATCGGGGCGTATTCTCATTTTCTCTTGCTTTATTTTTATTGTTTCCTGTGAATTAGTCACATTTTGTTTTACTGTTTATCTTTCTGCTCTATTCTCAGTGACCTGCACGGCGCACCGACTCGCACGAGCCTCAGCAAAAGCTCAGCACAGTTCAGGTTAACTCGCCTGCGTGCTCGTGAAAAAGTGCTCGTGCAGGAAACCGAGGCATCTCTGATGAACGCAGGTCTGTGTGGTCTCATCCGTGCTTATAGTTTCCTGTAATGATGATGGCGAGAGGTGAAAGGTGACATTTTAGATCAGTTCTTTTGTGGGACAGGGACTGGATTTTGTGAACAGGGGTCTTGGAGTGGTAGGACAGTGGAAAAAGACGGACTTAATGCGCAGAGATCAGATGCGGATCATATTTAGGAAGAAGATTAGCATTAAAATGCTTTTTCTGACACTGTCTTACTGATTTTTGCAAGATATAAATTGATTACAACATGGAGGAAGCTTCATCCTGTCTGTGGTTCAGACAGTGGTTGAAACCAACACTAGTTCCTCTTGTTTTTCCAGCTAAACACTTTCAGTAATCTCTCAGCATCAGTACCGGTGATACATCCTGCAACATCACGTCAAAAGTGTTTCCACTAAAGCTTGAATAGTAACTTTCTCAGTGTGTGTTTGTTCTAGCATGCAAAGACGTGACTGTATGTGTGTTTGCCTTTAATTAGCTGGAAGATTAATTCAGGTTTAAGCATCTTCAGACAGGGAGGAAATCTAGAAATGATGCTGTTCCCTGATTAATCTGCTCCCTGCAGAAATGATAGATGTTTGACGTGTGTGTGTGTGTGTGCAGTGTTGTGTGTCGATGCATGTTGTGTATTTACGTATCAACGGGATGAGACAAAAGCTCTTTCAGCTTATCGTGCTCGTGGGCCGACCTCCCTGACCCTGCCATTTGATTTGTTCCTCTGTGGCCCCTGTTTGTTTCTGCTCTTCCTGTTCATGCTCAACTGCCCGTGTGAGTCGTTCCTGTGAGAGCTTGTAAAAAATATATACGTAGATACGTAGGTGCATTTAATTTATGTAAACATGGCAGGGTGTGGTGTGTGTGTGGAGGGATGCGACACAAAAAGAGACAGAAAACACAGCCCGTGACCACAGCGCTAACATGTCAACAGAGATTAAACTAGTTTATTATTTTCAAAGAGGAAAAAAATTACGAAACAAAAAAGCAGTCATATTTTACACTAGTGATTATTATTAAATTTTTACAACCATTCAGTCTGCATAACATAAAGAAATAATTCTACATCTTTGTTTCTTTCGTATTTTTGGTACTCTGATTTATACATACAAATAACAAATACAGGAACTTTTTTCACAATGCATATAATCTGTGGGCAGGAAGAAAGTCTTTCAGGTGTTCAAGTGTGTGTGTGTGTGTGTGTGGGTGCAGGTGTGTGTGTGCATGTATGTGTGTGTATACGTGCGCGCATCAACACAAACCAATAGCCCGAGACCTATAGCACATCCAAAAGAAAAAAGGAGAGAGAAGCCTGCAGCCAGAGCTGCTGACTCTCTGCAAACTTAATGCAACACAATTCACGCAGGCGAAAACCGAGGCCTGCCCTTTCTCAGAAGTCTCTCCTTCTCGCCTTCTCACCTCCTCCTCCCTTCTTTCTTTCCTCTGGGAGGCGTCCTCTCCACCGGCGGCAAGTCTCTCCACCTGCTGCGACTCGTACCCTTCTCATCGTTAGCTGCCCAGGGGCACGTTTCCTTTTTTTCTTACTTAATTAAAAAGTCTTCATTAAATGTACTGTATTTCATACAATTTGTACAAACATATTCAACGTCTGTCTCTCCTCATCTTCAGCAAGAAGAAGAAGGGGAGCAGGGTTTCCTGTTACACAGGTGCAAGGTGAAGAGTGGCGGGCTGGGAAATCAAGGGAGAGGGTGTCGATACAGTTTTTCGTTCTGTTCTTGTGATGTTCGTGTGTGGAAAAATGGCTCTCTGTACACAAATGGAGCTCCTGTTCATGTGGATCAGCTGGGAGGACAGCCTCGATGTGGTGGCTGCGGCTTGGGGAGAAAATGTTCTTTCTCTCCCTGGTTGGAGGGGAAAAAAAAAAATCTTCCCCCTGGAGGTCAGTGTGCAACAGTCAAGTCAAGTCTGCAAAGCATTCACATCGCAGAGGTACACTTGGATTTTATAAAAATAAGATACAACTGAGGACAAAGGAGCCTGAAGCCTGTCGTTCTTGCACCGCGGCTCGGTGATGAGACAGGGGAGCTTAGGTCGGGCTGAGGAGCAGTTTTTTTGTCTTTTAGGATATGGAAGCAGGTCAGCAGAGGTACCGAAGGGGGTGGTGGCGAGGCCGAGGGCTCAGGGGCGGTGCAGCACAGGCTGGTCTAACCCATGGCTGTGACCATACTGGAAGGGTGGTGTGGGGCAAACGGGAGGCTCGAGGAGGGGTGCATTGGTGTGGGGGTGGTCAGCATGTGGCTGGAGTGCGAGAAGGGAGGGAAGGACGACATGTGGCGGGACAGGGCGGCCGGGCTGAAGGAGCTGCTCTTGTCCATCAGGCTCTTGGAAAAGTCTTCCATGTTGTCTTGGGACTTTTTGCTTTTCTTGGACTTGCTGGACATCTTCCTGTTCCTGGTCTGGATGCCTTCTTTCTTCATGGTCAGAGGTCGGTTGATCTGCTCTCAAAAGGAGACAGAAAAGACGTCAGATTAGTATTTTGTCGCAGGCAAATTCAGAGCATTTTGTTCACAGGCAGGATAGACATTCATAGCGATGGTTGAATTGACATTAAGCAACACAGTAAAAAATAACTTAAGTGAGGGCTGCCACCGCGGATCAAAACAAATTAGAAAAATGTGGCACACACTGAGGTTTTTAGTTTTCTTACAGGCAGATTTTGGGGTTGTGGGGAAACATAATGATATGTATGCATTCCCATTATGAGGAAAATCTGGCTGTCCCATCCTGAAATGGTAGATTGTTCATATATATATATACCCTGTGTGTGTACTGGGGTGGATTTAAATGTTGATTCCTTTAAGCTGGACTGTGTCTGCCAGAAAGAGAGAAAAAGGCAAGATGGAGGGGGTGGGAGGTGGGGAGAGTGTGTGCACAACGGAGACGGAGAAGGCTCTGGCAGCTAACGTGCAGCCAGTCGACCACAGAGACACATGGCCATGACGACCGGCGGCGTCGGCCAAGTCCTCCTCTCCACCCTCCTCCTCAACCGCGTGGCCGTCTCCTGGCCAAAATGGCCCCGGCTGCCATATTCCAGGATAGGTTTAGCTGGGAATGAGAGCTGGATGATGGAATTCCGGCTGTGGGCAGGATTATGAGAGGAGGTGGATGAGGCCGACTGGCTTCCTGATCTTTCTGAGCGGTTCTTCCCGGGGAAATGGGAACGGGGATTTCTCGTCACTCTCTCACACTGTCTGAGACATTTTTCGCTGACTCTAAGCAGAAAGGCCTCGATGATTAGCGGAGGCCAGAGATCTGTGCTCCCCCACCCCCAGTGATGTGGTTTCATTCTCTAAGATGTGGCTCTATACTGGGGGACTTTCTCTGCTTCGCCTGCTCTGCTTCCAGCTCTGAAACACGCTGCACCCACCTAAAGCCGGTCAGGCCTGTGCTCTTTGATGCTGAGATGTCTACTGTCTCACACAGGGCCTCCAGCCTGCGCTCAGCCGCCGCCCTGACACATCAAACAAAAGCCAAGCCAATGACCACTGCGTGCACAGAGCAGCCTCTGGCATCCTCCGTCCCAACACGGCAGAGCTAACCATCTGCAACCTCAGCCGCTGTACAGAGGTGTCAAAGCAGTGCACACTCAGAGGTACGAAGATGACGACGACATCGTTCACACGTGGTGAGAAAACCCGATTGCTAAAAAGAGTCTGCCTTTGTTTTGGGTATTAACACAGCCTTATGCTTGTGGCAACTTTTCTGTTTTCACAAGCTTCTTATCTAAGCCAAAGCTTATGGGACAACAAATTGCTACCATCAGGTGTTTTGGGACAGTCCCCCACACATCAGGGGAACATGCAGGCCAGCAGGGACGCCGCTCAATTCCCCATGAAGAATGTGGAACTTGTTTCAAAGGGAGCAAACCCCAACAGAAGTCTGGATTTACCAAAATAAACTAATTTCACAATTACGCCAAGGTCAGGGTCGGTTCAGATGCTAATATGTAACTGGGAAATATTATTCTTCTCTCCTTTTAACCTTGGTCTGAATCTGTTTCTGCAGCGACTACCTGCCTGCCAAAAGTAACATGGGAAAATGATTTAACAGGGAGCGCTGGCGTGACAAGCAGGCCGGCAGAGCAGGATACTCTTCACCTTCCTCACAGGGATATGGGATATGGGCAACCTTTATCTGTTGTCAGTGAGAGGGAAAATATTACCTACATGTGGCCTCAGAGCAGTTAGCCTGGTTATTATTATTATTAGTTTCAGCTACAATGGCTGTTTGATTAAAAGTGACAGCTTTGTGCACAGGAGAGGCAGAGAGGGAGAGATAAACGAGTCCCTGGGGTTTTCAGATTGAGGATGTGAAATGATGTGGTGAGGCACTAACCAGCCCAAAACGAATCAGACGGATTGGTGGTCAGAGGGGGGACTTCAAGTCCCTGACGCGCTTGGAACCAAAAGGCTAGAAATAAGAAGGAAAAAAAAAAAGTCTTCCTGGAAATTAATCGAATTTTAATTAAGCCTCCTCTTTAATATTCAAAAGCAAGGCGGCTGCGGGCTTAGTTCACTTCGGTCTTATACGTTTTAGATTCGCACTTACTGCCAATAAATCATATTAATTCCAGGGTATTTGTTATCGCCTTGCCCCGGAAATTCTCTGCAGGGAAGAGTCAGATAAAATACCGGGAGGAGGAGGGAAAGGTGCCCAGCAGGACGTGAGGAGGAAGAAAGAAAGATGGAGCCGCAGAAATAAATATTCAGCAGCAGCAGTGATGGGTTGGAGAGATATGCTGGGAAGGTTTATTACTTACATTGTGCAGTTTAAAGTAGAGGCCGCAGGCGTTACACACCGGGTCCCCGTTGGCGTTTCTCCGCCACAGCGTCGTCGTTGTCGTCTGACAGTTTGCACATGACGTCCCTGCCCGCCGGGCTGCGGACTGCACAACAACACACAGAGGCCAAAGACCGTCACATGACCGCATAACAACCCAATCACCGTGAAGGTTTATTCTGACAGATTGGACGCCAAGATCCAGGGCTGCCTGTTCCGGCACTACCCGTGATTTTCAGCTGTAACAGGCACTTTTGTTTGTGGACTCTGACTTCACAAACGCCCTTTGGCAGGTCTGCAGGGCATTTCACTGGCATCTGAGGAAAATACGGCATTTTTAAATGCTTCACAATAAATTTGGTCTGGTTTGAGGATGTCTGTGTAGTCCTGGCAGCCCTGTATTCATGGCATCTTACATCGCAGCTAACAAGTCTCACTACAAAAAGAAAGGAGCAGTGTAGTCTTCATTATACATTAAATACAATCTCCATTTTGACTGATGTGCACGGCTGAAGCATTGTGGTGAAAACAGGCTTCATTTTGACTCGAATCTCCACCCATGTTGCACTGAGTGCCAGCTGAAAATAGTTTCAAATAAAGACAGAAATACGAAAAACAGAGCTGCTTTCACTCAGGCTAAAAATAGCGTCATAGAGCACATACCTCCTGAAGAATAAATATTTACAGAAGACATAAAAGCAGTGCCTTGAAATGGAGAGCTATTGAATCTGATTAAATTTGCCCTCAAAGTGCGTGTTTGTGCCACGAGGCTTGTTTTAAAATGTCCTGAAATGAAAAGAAAGCCAATGTGTTCATATAGATTTGGTATCGATTAAGCCTTTAAGAGGCTCTCATATAGGAGCAGGGATGAGAAGGAAAGAGAAATTCTCAATATATGCATCCAAATGGAAGTAAACGCCAATAACTGCACGCCAATTAAAGCCCAATTAAAAGCAGAGAATATGGAGATTTGGGAGTCCGCTGCAGGCAGAAACAGCTTCACTTCGTCCTGACACACTCAAAGTCACGTCTTCTCGGGGATTTAAGCGCCACAGTCCAGTTTGCTGCAGCGGTTTGACATTGATGTTATAATCTCTAAAAACAATCAATAAACAGGTGACCGCAGAGGACAAACCAACGTAAAGGACTACATTATCTCTGGGGGGGATTTCCAATTATACACATGTGGCCTACTAACCCCAGCTGCTGTGTGCTGCGAATAACCAATCAGATTGGAGGAATAACCCTTATTATGTCTGTTTAATCCGTACATGACGTGTGTATTATAACTGGCTCCAGTCTTTCCCTCAGCTCTGCTTTTATTGCATTATCTTACACTACTTCCATTTTTTTTTTTTTTTTTTTTTACATTTTTACCCTCTTGTGTTTTTTTATTATTATTACAGTGGAAATAATTCCTCATATTTTATATGATGATGTTTCTACCATCAAAGCCATAAATATGTGAAAGACTGGCTAAGGATAATCTGATCGATCTGATGATTGAGTGGACAAATGATCAGATTTGCGGCTGGTGTTTGGTCTAAGTCCTCCTCTGATGTCCCTGTCTGGCCTCCAAATAAGATTTTTTTTGTTTGTTTTTGTTTTTTTTTTTGACGCACATAAATCTGGACTACGGGGTCAAATGTCGCGTGGTAATAACCCATACCTGACCGTCCTGATGCTTTCACGCAAAGATTATGACACTAAACAATCTCAAGTCGTGACTCTGTGCTGACCTGGCTCGGGCTCTGCAGCCTTTATGTTTTGACTGGGGAACCGGGGCTGTGTTGTTAAAAGCGACTTATCTGCGCTGCTCAGATATCCGGCAGCCCTTTCCTGGGCAGCCGGGTTTTCACTTTAGAGGCGAGGTGGAGGAGAGAAGAGGCCCAGAGCAGGACGGGACAGGACAGCCATCTTTGCCTAGAAAGAGTTTCTTTTTTCATAAGAAGGCAGGGGAACTCCTCTACAGCTCATAAGAGGCGCAGCTCTAACGAGAGGGCTTTTCCTCCTAATAAGTGGAAAAAATAGCTCCACCTGAAGCAATCATTAGAATTGCAAAAATATATCCTAATCACTGCAGTGCTAAGGTGATGTTTATATGATGGAGCTCTGTGCATTTCTGAATGCAGGCCTGCAGCTGCACTGCAACCAGCTGCAGTAGAAGCAGATTTATCTTTAATGGAGGCAATGCAATTTCAGAATACACAGAGGGGCAAATGAAATAGCATCGTCATTGCATTAAACCGTGCAGTTTTTTCTATTGTAATATCTGAAAACAGAGACCTGCACTTGTCGAGTCAATTTCCTGCAGCTAATAGGCCTACTTCTTCCTGGATAGGGGAAAAACAGAGAGAGAGACGGAAATGTCATCAATAGAGAAATGTGGTAGAGACGTACCAGCCGTCGCTTGGGTTTGATGAGAGGGCGATTCTGCCCGTTCATCTTGTGATAGAGTCCGCAGGCGTTACACAGATAGTGACCCGTACCGTCCCGCCTCCACAGCGGAGTCGATGTGGCCCCGCAGTTCACGCACTCTCTACCTTCTGCAAGAGCCAACGCACAAACACGCACACGCACACACACGCACGCACAAAACATGGAGACAGTGCCCAGGTCAGTTGGTCCGCACAAATTCAATAGCAGTCTTGAAGCATGTGATCTACGCTGGGAATAGAAGAGGTTAGTGAAATGGGGCAGATATAGTTTTTATAAAACATGCAGTTAAACATCACCAGTTCCACAGTCAACAATGATGAGAATAAACATACAAGTGCAAGCAACAATTTTACTGCAGCAGTTATATGTGTAATACACACACATTAAACACGTGGTTTATGGTGGTGAATACAACAGTTGTGTTCAGGTCCAGAGGCAGAAATTATTTCAGTAAACTCCAAAATCTTTAAGCTGCGTGTCCTTGAACTGGATTTTAGATTGAAAATAAAGATTTTTGGTCCGTGACAATTTTTTTTTAATCTAGTAAAATAAGTCTCCCCCCTCCTCTCATCATCATCCAATATTAATATTAATAATAATAATAATAATAATAAATGCGCCTGTTTATATTATTTCGTCTTTCTATAACGGCTTGTTGCTTCTGTTGAGAAATTACTGAGGGGGTGTTGAGGTTTGACTGGCACTTCTCTAGTGACACCGACAGGTGAGACGCGCACTAACACTTTGATTATTGCAGCTTTAGGGGCCCTGAAACTGAAACAAGGGAGCTGCAGTCACCGGCAGATTATTTGAAAGCAGAAAGTCACACAGGGCTTTTGTGCAACGCAGAGAGCCTTTTGCATTTTCGTGCAGCCGCACTTCCCCTTTTTACGAGCTGCAAAAACACAGAGCCCGACTTGTTCACAGAGACACAGAGGGAGACGCGTCAGTCCAGGTCGAGCCGCGTTTAAATGTGACAGACAAGCACCTGGACGAGTGTGTGATCCTTTGTGTCTTTCTGCTTTCTTTCTAGTCTGAAAAGAGGCGACGGTGCTGAAATCAAACAGGAACTGTGTCGGATCCAGTGCATATGACGCGAGAAAGCAGGCCTGTACAAGGCAGGTCTGGTATTTCACGCGGTGCTGAGGCTTCAGAAAAATGCTCAGTGAAATATTAAGTTTATAAAGCGCACAAAGCGCATGGATAACGTCATTACAGTGAAGATACTCTTCAGCAAAACAGGAAAAATATCTTTAACTGCACATTATCTCACATTATCCACAAATTAAACTCTGTGTGCATTAACGGTCCTGTGTGTGATGCTGAATAATCCCGATGATATGCATCAACTAATCCACTGTTTTCTGTACTCCCATCAAAGCGCTGATATTAATCTCATTACAGAAAACGGGTTTTCAGCTGCGCAGCAATAACCTTTAAAATAATTACCCTCCTTACAATTTGGAAATGTCTCCCCTCACTCTCTGTGTTTCTCCCCTCCCTCGGTGGTTCGTGCGCTCTGCAACGGCGACGGTTCACCCGCTTTTTCCCTGTGAATGAACGAGCAGCATCCGGTGCTCTACCGCTGGGTAAACAGTGCAACTGTGGCGTGCACTGGTCTGACAGTAATGGGATTATCTTAAACATATAAACGGGGCGACACAGCCCAGAGAGCTGGCTTCCCCTCTGTCTCTCTCCCCCTCTGTGTTTGTGCAGAGGAAGATGGAAAAAATGGCCTAAATTAATCTAAGCGTTCAACACTGAACTCGCTTGCGCCATGAGGATTTTATTTTCCTAAAAATATGTCAAGTTGTATCTGAGAAATATGTAATTTTGTTTTCAACAAATAGCCCTAATATTCAATTTCTATAGCAATTTATTTATTTCTGTATTATTTAATTTAATTAAATTTAAATTGCCTATATTTTTATTTTATTATTTTTCCCTCAAACTTAATTCCAGTTCACATTATTATTATTCATTATTATTATTATTATTATTATTATTATTATTATGAGACCGTGATGAAAGAAGGAGCTTTGAGGCGCACTGATGTGCCTGTTGACCCGTGTGGCCTTTAGCCTGGAGAACTTGTTCATGAGGGATCAATGACCTGATCATGGGCTTTTTTTTTTTTTTTTTTTTTTTTTGCTTTGTTTTTTCTGAGATTAAACATGGCTGATCATTAAGGCTGCAAATCTGGGGAATAATGTTAGATCAAAAGGGAATGTAATAAAGCGCACGCCTACCTGAACAGGACCTTGTTTTTGGTCTTGTTTTGGAACCATAACTAGAAGGTGACCCACCTATCAGGCTACTTGGTGGGAAGAGGCCTGGGCCGTATTCAGGGACATAGGGTGGGTATGTGGCGATGGGGTGGTGGGCAGAGGATGACCCTGCTCCGATTGATGCCACGCTCCGGCTCTGAGCTGACTCCAGTTTCATACTCTCGGCCAGGGACACCTGGTACTTTATGCACTCTTTATCCTCCTGCCGCCCGGAGCTGCTGGAGCCCGGGGTAGATATGCCGGGGTCCGGGGATACGTCTTTCGGAGGGGTCGGGGGAAACGTGAAGAGGTGCGGGCTGGAGTGACCGGTGGACAGGGAGGAGGAGGAGGCCGGGGGGTAGACGGACAGGCTGGCCGGGGAGCCGTGGTGCAGGGGGTTCTTGGGGAAGGGGCTCAGGTTCCAGGGAGAAGTGCTGGGGTGCGGGGCGATGCCTTTGCTCCCTGGCTCCAGCCAGGGCAGAGAGCCGTGCAGTAATGAGGGACGGCACACCTGGCTACCTGAGGCAGCAGAAACACAGAAAACATCACAACCCGACCTCAGTCAGCAGCAACAGTAAACACACTTTAATTCCTCTGGCAGTGTCGAGTTTTAGGCCTAAAACACATTTACGCACAGATTATCCAACAGATTTGTGTTGATTTTTAAATTTCTAACTACAACACAGTGTCCTCATTTACTTTGACTCCTGTTGTCCGTTCAGAGTCTCTTCAGTCTAGTTTCTGTTGCCTTGTGGAAATCATTTAATCCCCCTGAACCTTTCCCCATTTAATCCCCCGTTTTCCCCTGAACGGGCCTTAATATGACAGCAGAATATCGCTAAGTCAAAAGCCTCAAATGAAAAACAAACAAAAAAAAAAAAAAAAAAAAAAAAAACAACCTCGTGATTGACTGTCCAGGAAGTTAAAGGCAACACCACAAATGACTCTATCTGATAAAAAGCATATTAGAAAAAAAAAAAAAAGTTAAATACTTTGCATGTGTGAGCGTTACCAAAAATTTTGCAGGTGTATCTGTGACCTCTGCGCCAACACAGCTATTCGGCTAAATCCGTCACATAACGATTAAGCCTGGAAACAAATTACGCACGGGCTTTGGAAACCCTTCTTTGACATATGAGTCAGCTGAATGTCATTTTGTGCTTGTAAAGTTTAGACGGGCATCGGTTGTGATCTAAGTGGCACACACAGACCATAGTCAAAGCAGAGGTAAACCATACATATTCACGGCGTGGTTTCAAAACACTGAGGCGCTGAGGCTTTTAAGACAAAGTCAGCTCAGGCCAAAAGCGAAACCTGCTCGGGATCACAGTCAGATAATACAAATAATTCCAAACACAGCGACAGTAATTGAGTCGTTGCTGCAGGGGTAGATTACGCACAGAGATTTAAACAGGATTGTGTTCACATTATTAAATAAAAGGCCTAAACAGGCCGTTTACTTACTGTGTGGAGGAGGAGGATACCTCTGGACGGCTCGGACAGAGTTTCCATAGTACGGAGAGACGTGGTTCCCCTGTCCATCGATATTAAACAGTACATCCACATCGTCAGCGAGGGGATACTGCGAAGGGTCCATGTATGTGTGGCCGAGACCCGGGTGATGTGAGCCGGGATGCTGCTCGTTCAACACCGCGGGATGATGGCTCATCCATCGTGGCTGATCCGCACTTACTTCCATTGCTTTGCTTTTTTCTTTAGCAAATGTTCATGCACGCCGAAGAAAATCGGTACAAGTCACAAAATAAGAAACAATCTGTCCCAAATCCGTTTTTGTTAAATCCACAGGTTCCGCGCTTGTTTCCGATCACCTGGAGACAGAGAGAGGAATTTATTGTCTTATTTTAAAAAATATATATGTGTTCACATGCAGCACGAATTAAACAGACAGGAGTCTCAGCTTAAAGTGAATTTACCCGTGTTAAAAAAAAAAAAAGGATATTCAAACACGGAACATACCCCACATTACAAATGCAACAAAGGTGTTGTCATATAAATACGTCCAAAATGGAATCCAGTCCCACGCAGAGTTCCTGAACTTCTTCCTCTCAGAAAAACGTCAGTGTTTCAGCCCAGCTCAACAAGTAGTGGAGGTTTGCACGGGCGCAGGACGTGTTTGCTGTGGATGGCCTCACTGCGCACTGACCAGCACCAGCAAGTTAAACTCACTGATCAAATCTCTGTTTGTGCGCAGTTGTAGCCCTCTCCATTAACTCCGCTCCTCTCTCTCTCTCTTTCCCTCTCGGTCTGTGTGGCTCACCCTTGCTACCTCTCTCTTGCTCTCTCTACAGCCCCCCCTTTTGCTATTTTTTTTTTTTTTTTTTTTTTACAGTGAAGGCATTCTTTCAGGATGGCGCCAGGCAGCTCAATGCTTGCAGACAGCTGTGGCGCGACGCAACTTAAGGAGGGTCTGTCAGTGTCATCAGTTAAGGGGAGGGGCCTGACCTAATTGAATATAACGTGGGCCCGGAGAGATGCAGAAGTGCTGCAAGAGGCGTTTTTTTTTTTTTCAATGACCTTGTCAAAAAAATCTATAATGTTATATGAAAATATTCTAATGAGCCTAAGCAGACTTCACACCTAGTAATGCATGGACAAATAGGGGAAGTGCACAGTTAAAGGAATAAATACATCTAATAAAACTAATTATACAAAAAGACTGTTAATAAAAAAACCAAATACACATTTAAAAATAGATTTAAATATCAACTTATCATAAACGTAAATAAATATCACTAGAATTTATTAGTACAAAAGGATTTGTCTGGATATTTTTTTGTAAAAGCTGCAGTTGGTCTGTGCACAGCCGTAGAAAGAGAAAGACTGCAGCAGAGCAACAGGCCAGTGGCAGGTTGCGGGACATTTATGCTCTTAAAATTGTGACAGTGCGTCCTCTCGCGGTGACAGGCACATTATTCTAATGGCAGCTCCAAACTGAGCCGATTTCTTCACCGTGAAGCAGCCGCGGACAAGGACGCCCGGGTGACTGAGCTGAAAGTCTCCAAAAAGAAAAAAGAAAAAGTCTAATGTATGATATTATTGGCTGTTAACTTATCGTTGTCTTTGCAACAGCCTGGCCCACTGCAGCAAGTCAAACAGACAAGCAACAATGGCTGGTGTCATTATTTATTCAAAACAGTGCATTAAATGTAACACGAGAGCGCACACGGGGAGTGATTTACCCACCGCGCTTTTCATCTCTTTCCAAGTTGAACAAATAAAAGCAGCGGCGATAATTTAAAGAGCAACCTTTCCCCTGTAAGTCAGAGAGGAATTCACCCTGTGTGCTCAGTGTCACACATGCACGGAGCCGCGCACCTCTGGCCTTATTCCACATCGGTGCGCGGCAGAAACGGGGCTGCTCCTTGGGGAAGTATTTTATGTCTAAGGCTCAGTTTGGCTTCTCCGTATACTTTGGGATTGGTAATAGTAGAGTCGTGTGTGTGTGTGTGTGTGTGTGTGCGTGTGAGTGTATAGCGGCGGCAGCCTCGCCGACGCCACTGGATGTGACGTCACCGCGGTCAGGAAATGAACCCTCTCACGGCGCGCAGTGTCAGCGGGAGCGCGCACGCCCTTGCATCACGTAGGTAGGCATTATCCTGTGACTGTGTAACATCAGGTACAGTCGGTTTGATGGGAAACTCAGTGGCTTTACAGAAACGCATGAAGTGGACTATTGGTAATCAATAGTATGGGTAATCAATGAGGCAGGCTAAAGGTTGTTTTTAGTTAGAATTAAGATTTTTAGACATGTGAACATACGGGGCCACACGCTCAGGTGATGACTCCATTTGTGCGTATTGGTGTTTATTCCAGACCCCCCACCACACACACACACACACACACACACACACACACACACACACACACACACACACACACACACACACACCCTTAAATATCGAGGTTGTTCTCAGCTGGGCGCGTGGGAGCAGAGTCTGAAAGAGACTTGGCAAAGCGTCCCGGTTCTCCTCTCCAGGATAGCCCTACCTGGAGAGAGACAGAAAGAGGGAGCGCGTCTCACTCAGGCAAACCTGAGACTGAACTTGGATGCAAACTGCTGTAGCTGCCATTGTCAGGCTGTCAGCGGACTCGTGTAATTATCCTCTCGAAAAGTATCGCGGAGCCATTATCCACAAAGTACCCGTTATAGGTGCTCGGAGGCAACACATGACGGTAAATGTAGCCTAAAATCCCGATTATGTTTTTTGTTTCCTGACTGGATGTATCGAAGCTTAGAGAATGGGACATGGAAGCCATCCCTTGACTTGATTCCCAAGCCTCGGTGTCAGTAACGCCGGAGCTTATTCAGCACGGAATAAGGCTGGCTCTCTTAAAAAGTTGTCATTTCTAATCCCAAACTGTCGCCCCCGATGTGAGAAATAGTGGCTCCTGTTCTGTTTCTCAGTCACCGTGTGAGAAAATCTGAGACGAGTCTATTTTTGAATCTAATGGCCTACAAATAGCAGCCTTGTTGTGCCTAAAGGTTGATTCATAAAAGTGGGCGAGGGGCCAGTGTTGATGGTGGAGATAATTTCTGAGTGTGTCAGCCAGCTCTGATTAAAATCAAGACACGGCACAGTTTCTCTCTCTGCACTGTGGCTGCCAATCTGAGACACGAAGGGATTATTTCAGCGCCAGTGTGGAGGATGAAATGTTGTAGATAACGTCTGTATGGTTGCATGTGTGTTTACTTTGTGCCCCGTCTTCCTCTGCATGGCCTCGTCACTAATTCTAATCAGTGTTTTTCCTCATAAATAAGAGTTTCCTGTCGTCAGCTGATTAAGCAGAGGTCAGGAGATAAAATCACAGTAATAAAAATGCATTAGAGGTTAGAAATACTAATTTCATGCTACCAGGATCCTACTGCAATAATAATACTGATTATAATCATTACAACAGCAATAATAATAATAATTTAAATAGCTGCACATATCCGAGACATAAAAAAGAGCAGAACACATTTTAAATATTATAATAAAAAATAAATAATAGCCTAAAATAAATAATAAAAACTGTATGTGTGTGTGTGTGTGTGTGTGTGTGTGTGTGTGTGTGTGTGTGTGTTTACATTCTCATTAAGGCCTGTTTCATCCGCAGCTCTGATATCCGGTTGTATAATGTCACATTTTGCTCTGTTACACTTTCACTCACTGTAACAGGAACCGTCCAAAAATAAACAGGACTCTTAATAGCCTTCATCACAAAATAGAAACAAAATAAACCAGATAAATAAAATCCAGACCCGCAGGTCTGATCAGGTCTGATCGGGTCTGCTGCAGTGTGTGTTAGTTAACATCAAGGATCCTCAGCCCCTGACAGGCCAGTCGTGGAGTGACTGAGATATTTTAAAAGCTGCTTTATACATTTTGAAACCCGTGTATCACCTCGGGTACACGGTTCATGTCAGTCTCTGTGAGTCATTTGTTTTGTCTTTTCAAGAAACAGGGCAGCAGTTCTGTCAGCATGAGAACCGACTCGGCTTCTTAGAACAAAACGAGGGCGTCAAATTCTGCTCGTCGATCCCGTGAAACTTGAAAACAGAAAAGACTTTCCTAGAATGATTAAAATGAGAACATAAACTGTGAGATAAATCATATTTTCTTCGAGGGTAGAAAGGCAGCACTTCGCTTCTTTTTTTTTTTTTTGTCTGTCATTCTTCCCAAGAAGAAAAAAGAAAAAGCAAACAGACTGACTTGTGATTCTTATCTGTCTCTATCGCTTCTCGCCAGACGAGCTGATGTGATCTTTCTTTTTACGCGCTGGGCCCTTTCACCTCGTGTCCCCGACACAAACCCAGTCATTAACATTTTTGGCTGATTTATAAATTCTGGTATCAACACTACACCAAGCAGAAAATGGCAGAATTTAAATTTGAGCGCAGACTCAATCCACAATCGCAAATTCTATGCGACGTGTCCTGTTAAACCGCGCACCATGAAATCTCGACCCTGACACTGAAATGAAACCACAGTATCTGCTGCACATCCAGTAAAGGCCGGAGGTGGGTTTTTAAAGCCTTTTATATCATTTTAATAGGACTGCGATTTTTAAAATAACCCCAAAAGTCGGTTTTGATATTTTGAATAAGAGAATAAAAGGAGAAAATCGTTAACTAATTTTCTCTGTAAATATTGTAGGAGCACGGCCCGTACCAGCGCTGCTTCTCTGCCAAATCAACACATTTCAACCAAAGACGAGATGGAGGGAACTAATAACTGGGGGAGCGCAGCCTCAGCAAACCCAGCTCTTTTATTATGACCCGCCGGCAAAGGTAATCAGATCAATTTCACGGCGTGTATGGGATTCTGCCGATAGCAGCGACCTGAGCGGGGGCTAATAGGTCGCTGAAAACCCTCATCTGCGCTATTTCTGGGGACATTTGGTGACGGGAGGCTAAACATTGGAATAAATGCAGCTGGCTCTCCTTTCGCCTTTTACATGTCAATCCCAAGTCTTGCTGGACACACGCGAGCATGAGCACAGAGGAGACCGAGTTCCACCGCGGCGATTCTCTCCGCTGTTAATAGAAATAGCACAAACACACAGCTACCGACCACGTTAAGGGCAACAATGGCGGTTGTTATGGATGTTGTCGCCACTATTATCAACCCTGCTGCTCCATTTTCAGCAGCCGACTGAAGGTGTAACCAGCTCCACTGATCTCCAGTCAAAACCCTGCGAATTCACAGATTGTTTTCGTTTTACTTCAGTCGTTTTAATCTAAGCAAACATGCAAATCCGTGAGCAAAAGTTTCCTCATCCTTCACAGACGACCAGCATCAGTGAGCTGTCATTTAGAGGAGAGGCAGCCTATTGGACACAGCGTGTCGGATGCACCGGCTTCAGAGCAAATCTAAATATTTACTGACCTGTGGTGGACGCTGGACGGGCGGAGGCTTTTTTCCTGCAGATGTGAAGAAGCGGTGACATAGAGATGGAGGCGCCGATGGCATTTAGAGGGAGAGAAAGAAAGAAGGCGAGAGTGTGAGGACGGGGAAGAAAAAACACACTCGCTGCTGCTGCTGCTGGTGGTGGTGGAGGTGGAGGTGGTGGTGTGCGCGCCCTCGGTCCCAGAGTCACAAAACGCGTGCACATAGGCTAGCGGGCAGGCTGCACTCAATACGGGCCAACCAAAGGCGGCCCTTTTACCGTACTTACTGTATTGTGCACGCCAGCTCTTCCGGGTCTGAATGCATTACGGGGGACTAGAAACCACCAAAAGCCCATAGAAACCAAAGAGATTAATCACAGGGTTAAAATAGAACTAAGGTAAAAACATTTTTATCAGGCATCTATTCTTACGCGTTTTGGGCATTTCCTGTTACACTCCAAATATTCTGCCTGTATTCATGCAATTTTTCTTTTTAGTATTGTTTTTGTAACAACACCTGCCCAAACCCATGCAGGTGATGCTACTGCTGCAGCCTCAGTGGTTTCCTGGTGTCAGATCTCCACCACAAGCAAATTATTATCCATAAACTACATTTTGTCCTGACATTCAAAGCGAAATAATCAGATTTAATGATGCAAATATGCAGTGTGTCAAACGTAAATGTGCAAGGCCTGTACTTTGTGTTTGCAGGCTGAAGGTTGTGGACTGTGTTAGTGTTAGAGCCTGTGCAGTTTGGCTCTGCAGATATTTCATGATCTCACAGTGACACAGAAAATGTTGCACCTCCTTTTGTGTTGGAGGAGCAGCTTTTTTTTCTCTCTCTCCTCCACCACAAAGGACACATGAAGCCATGGCTGCTGTCTGATCAGCACGAAATAACCGCGCCAAACTGCACAGCATTTAGAGCCACATGTGAACTGTACGTAGGCAAACAGATGTTAAACCGCTCCCTGTTAGTGTGGTGATGTGAGGGGGACCTGTGCTGCGGCCCGGTGGTCTCAGGGGTCTCTCTGAAAGCGGCAGGGCTTCACACAGACCCAGCAGTAACCCGGAGCGCAGAGAGGCCTACTAGCCTGCTTACTGACACCATGGCTGACTGAAAGGAGCACCAAGCAAATCCGATCCTTCTCTCTGTGAAATGCACTGAGGAGGAGAGAGGAGGGAGAGGAGAGGGAGGATGCTGGAGGCTTGGTATCTCTCATGTTGCGCCTTGACTCTCTGAAGGAGAATGTAAACTGATCACACCCAAATCTATCTTTGGCGAAGAAATTCAATTAAGGTAATAAATTAAAGATCATTTGCTCGGTATAAACTTACGAATGCGACTTCAGCCAAACGCGCATTTTCAAACCTGTGCAAATTCCAGCATTTCCATGCGCAGCTTTTCGTTTACGGAATTAACATTTTAACATCTAAATAGACTCATAGAACAGCACACCCAGATAGTAATGATTTATTAATCTGCCTTGATGTAAATGAAGTGTTTATTTTGGGAATCACAAGCTCTTCGGTTTCAGTGTAAAGGTGAAGTTAATATGCGTCTGTGATAAATGCGCAGACTGATGGCTTTGATAATGCAAAACAGTTAAACCAGCATTTATGCCGCAGATAATTAAAGCGTCTTATAGGTGTAATAAAACGATTAATTAAGAGGAAAATAATAAGAATCAATTTCGTCTTGTTCAGTCAGGATACAATTAAATAAGAGGAAAATAAATTGGAATTTGGAAAAGGAGCAGGAGTGAAATGGCTCATTTTTTTTGGAGGAGGGTGTAGATTTGAGAGTCGGTGGTTAATTAATTGTAAAATGAGACAGGAAATGGCCTGGATCCCGGCTAAGGTTTACCTGTCGTTACTGGGCCGCACTGTATCACATTAGTGGGGCAGCCCACCGTCTCCGTTTTGCTGTAACAGGCTATAACGAGAGCGTGCGCCCGCCGCCGTGAAATCGCGTGATTAATGTAGAATTTGACGCGAGCTCCCGCGTGACAGCAGAGGCTGACAACAACCCTCCGGTACACCGGGCCGTGATGACAAGCCGAGCCTGCGCACAGCGGCCTTTCTTCCCATCCCAGTCGCAGCCAGCAGCAGACAGTGAGGAGTCACAGTGTCTCCTTTCTACTCTGATTAAATGCAGCAGCATTTTCAGTCCCGAGCAGCTCATCGTTTAGGCTTCACTTTGCAGCTTCAGACTGTGCAGCTGCAAAACATCCAGGAGAGCAGCGCTTTATCTGCACCCACCCCTGTACCGTGGCTTTTCTGCCCCGTTAGTGCATTAACGGAGTAAATCATTTACGGTCACCCGCTTTTATAGCCTCCTGGTGTAGCCTAAATTTTATTAGACACTTCCCACTCCAAATGTGAAATAAATGCTGCAGTATATATCTCCCTTTTCTCCCTGCCTACATGATTCTTCGCTGTAAATGTCGAAAAAGATGACCTTAATTTGAGACAAAACACCTCCAAAAATGTATGGGCCACGCATTATCTATTTACTTATTTATTTTCTCAATGTGTTTTATTATTCTCGCCCGGTGCACTTCTCCCAAACGCTAAGCCAATGTGGTTTTTTACGGCGGCTTCCTCCCTGCGATTTTATTTTAAAATATTAGGCCGAGGTGGGGAGAATTATAAACGACTCTGCTCTTATCTGCTCCCTTCACGTATCCAGGATCACAGAAGCTGATTAAGAAAGAAGTCACAGCCAACGCTGGATTCATAATGATTTGGAATAATGAATCCTTATCTCCCCTCTGCAGATTATCAGCCTTTCAGCTCGCCATGTTTTGTTACATGGGATAATTTATTGCATCTAATACATCACAATGAATCTGATGGGGGAAAGTGATGGCCATGTTAGGAGAGAGGCTGCTTTTTTATCCCGGGGCAATGAAATGCCTTTACGATTTTTAATTGGTAAAATATAAGGGGATCTGATAAAAAAAAAAAAAAAAGAAAAAAATAGAAGCACAGAGGTATAATCTTGCCTGCTAGTGTTCCAGCAGCACTCTGCACTATAATTAGTGTGTCAATTTCAACCTGAAATTAACAGCATCGACCTGCCATCTCTGCTTACGCCGGTGGAGTCAGCTAGATCCTAATTTCGCATGATTTATTTTTCACCAAGAAGAGATAATTAATCATAAACACTGAAAACAGTGCAGCAAAGTGGAGATAACAAAATATTTGCATCTAAAAAAGATTGGATGAAGCTAATTCGTTTTCAGTCCACCACCCCCCACCCCCTTTCCCACCTGATGTAGCCACTGCTGCAGTTCTCATGAGCACCTCCAAGATTTTTAATTTCCCATGATTAATCTTTGGGTGGCGATGTATCATTAATCACTACATGAGATGGGGGCAAAGGGAACCGTGTGGCCCGTGCGTAAATAGCAGCTACAGTGTGTGGAGCTGTAATTGTTGGCTTGTGGATGTGTAGCATCATGTGCACGGAGGTGTCACTGTTGTTAGGAAGCGTGCCATCTTTCTCTTGCCTTTTTTTATTTCAAGGGGTGGGAGGTGCAGCCTGCCAGTCTGAGACCAGGATGCAGCGTCCAGAAGCCAATACTAATAATACTAATAATAATAATAATAATTTTCCATGCAGCTCGTCGCTGTTTTTATTGAATAGCCGGTCTTTGTTTGGAAGTCAGCACTGGCACGGTGCCGGTGCAGCTCTGAATTTTTGGATGGCGCCATGTTTAAACTTGGGCATGCTCACCGTGCCAGGATAAATTTGCATTTTATTTGCAGCTGTAATTAGCTGATCAGCATCTCTCTGTCTCCCTTTCTCCCTCTGCCCATCTTTCTTCTCATTATGATTTTGTATTTTCGCCGCCTCTTTCACTGCCTCTCCCCAATCCCTCATTTTCCAGTGTCCTGGCAGCGCCACCAGATGTTTATCAGTTTTATACCCAGGGACACTGCCATGTCAAACAAACCGGGGATGGACACTTACAGGCGGTTGGGTATCTAGCAAGCCCTCCCTTCCTCTCCCTCCTCCTCCTCTTCCTCTCCCTCCTCCTCTTTCCTGGCTGAGCAGAATAATCCTGGGCTGGGTGGCCACTGGGAGTCCAGTGAGGACTGTCTATGCGAGAAAAACAGCCAGATCACGTTGGTTGTTGCTTAAAGGGGTCTCCAAAATAACCCGATTTCATTCATCACGTGAAAGAAAATCTTAATCGTCTGTCTGTGCGGACACAGGCCACATAAGGGCTGATGGGAGGCCCAGATCCTGCAGATAAAGATGTGGAGATGATCTTAATGAGATGCAAGGCTGGGGACCTGGGGGGGGGGACAAACGTTCAGTCAGGGCTCCTCCCAGGAGAGATCAGCACAATGCAACCTGCCTGTTATCTGCAGGGGAATGTACTCTCTCTTTAATGAGCAGTGGTTTATTAAAAACACACAGCATTTTAACCTCATAATTGAAAAATGGCTTTGCAGGCTCGCCCGGACCCCCCTTTACTCCCTCAGTGCAGTCTTGCAGCGCCGCTAACACAGCGCGTATACAGTAGCTATCTCCATGTAGATCACCTGTGTTGCAACAATCACAACAACACGTTGAAGGGTTTTGCAGAGCCCCTGCTTGGCCATGATATACAAATATTTATCCACTGATAAGAAACCGCCACTGTAGCAGATAAACTCCTGTTCCAGTGCGTCAGGAGCGTCTGTACAGTCTCAGCAATTACAAAATATTTCCCTTCCTCTGTTCACTCTGTAAACTTCTCTTTTAATTCGTTAAATCGTTATTAGGAGACTCCCTAAGCCGCTTTATTCACTGGCTGTTTGTGTGGCTGTGGAGTCTGGAAAAGAAAGAAAGCAGAGAAGGAGAGAGGGAGACCGGAGTGGGAGGAGGGCTTCCCAAAAAAAAAAAAAAAAAGCGAATAAATGAATGACTGGCTTGGTTTTCCTCACAATCCATGGAACAAATAGCTAACATTTAACGTTTACACCCTGCCTGGCGACTCGCTGGCGCTGCGGTGCCGAGCCGAGCCGGGCTAAAGTGTCCCGAAAGCCTTTGGAGGGGTGTAAGTCCCCGGCTATCGGGTTCTCCAGATCCCCTTTAAATGACTGTCAAAGAGGCAAATATCAAATTGCATGGGGTCTCACTGTCCCGCCTTCTCTGGCTCTTTCTGCGGTGTCTGGCCGCCTGGCACCAGTAACGCGTTACTGTAATGTGATTACTTCTGCAGGAGCAGGAAGCCACTTCCAGGGAATTCACTCTTTATGCTGAGTTTGTTGAGGTTTTATTGAAAACTGACGCCTGGTAAATAACAGTCTATAGCTACATTTGAAGAAAAAGCAATTTGGAAATTATTTCCTCTTTCAAGATGATTATTTCTTCATCCTTCTCCACAGCCAGTCATCCAGTCTACATGTAGAGAGGTTAATAAACCTTTGGTTGGAGCCAGTATCTATGGAAAACAAATACAGTAAGAAGAGATGGATGCAAACTGACTTTAAAATGAACTGGGTTGATGCTCGATTTGTTTTTACTGCAGACTGCAAGTTAAACTTATGCTTCTGTGACGGATGATTAGATCCAGGCTAGAGCTGGTAGCAGAAAGTCTGCAATGACCATAACCCCCCCAAAACCCTTCAGCCTCTTTAGGTGCAGTGTGTATTTTTATGGGCGTTTCATTGTGGAGGATATGTAACGTGTAGCTGCTCCAGTTCAAACCGCTGCTTCTTAACCACATGAGCCAAAAGCATCAAAATCAAGCAGAGAAATCTATGAAATAACAATAATGGTGCCAATAGACTAATGAATGGAAATGCAGACAAATTTTAGATTAAAAAAAAAAAAACAAAAAAAAAAACTTTTTCCCCCTGACTTTTTTTTCAGACCTTAAAAAACTTCAAACAAAAACAACAGAGAAATATCTGAACTTGGACATTTGCAGCCATTAATTAAACTTTAGTTTTAATCCAAAAAGGGTGAGGCCTGGACTCCTAATACTGAAAACTTATAAAGACTCAGGCTGAGCAGTAAAGTTAATCTCACATCAGTGTGGTGCTATAGGACACACTTTATCAACAGTACTCAATAGGTACAAGAATTTAATGCAAATCAAAAAAAAAAAAACTATTAACCTGCTATTGAGTTTTTAAAAAACTGCCCTTAAAAATAATCATCATTCATATTTCTCTCAGCCTACACAGATAAATACTGATGAGAGACTGAGCTAAACTGATTTCAGCAGGATTTACTCCCCTTTCCCAAATTAGACACACAGACGTGTTGAAAATAACACATCCTTTCTGAGTGTGTAGCCTTATCTACAGAAGGCCTGTGCATTGTCATTAATCTTCACCAGGCTAATTAAATTAATCCATCGCCTCTTGGCATTGGAATATAACGGCCACCACTAAATCCGCTGCAGGATAACAGATTTGTTTTTAAAACGCAGAGACTTCCCTGCTTTAATAGCTTACAAAACGCACCAGGCCGGATTCATTATCAGCTGCTTATTTATTTATTTGGGCCTAGCTATATGTTTTGTTTTGTTTTTTTCTTAGCACACGGTTCCAGATGAAACGCACCTTTTGGCTTTGAGAGTGTGTGTTTTTGTGAGCAGGAGGAGGTTGGAGAGTTGTGGTTTTGATTGACAGGCCGTCCGCGGGATCATGTTTAATCCCTGGCTCTCTGGAGCCTGTTCACAACTCATTTCTGCACCAAGAGATGGGGGACTCTGATGGTTGCCAAGGCAACGGCGATACTGCTAAGCCATTTCCATTTTCTGCAATGAAGTGTTTGGGGGGGGGGTGGACATTTGCAACAGAGGTCGTCCCAAAGTCATGCACAAACACAGCGAAGGGGCTCGTTACACTCAGATTACTCGTTACTTTGGCCAAAAAGTAATATGCATTCATACATTTCCCATTATGGAGCCTGGGCGTTACTTTATGGCTGGAGGAAGTATTCAGATATACTCAGTAGTAACACCACACTGTGAAATAATAATTCAAATTGTAATTTCAACCATTAAACTGACTAAACAGAAGTAAACTGCCTGCTGTGACTTTTGCCTGATTAAAAACCACTGGATTATCATGCTATTTACAGCTACCTGCTGCTACTATAATCTGTGGAAATAATAAACTAATCATGTTTTGTACATATAATCTTACTTTGTATAGCCTTCAAATAAATATAATGGAGTATAAATATAAAGTCACCTCAACTTTCTCACAAATGTCATTTATATTTGCTACGATTGTGATTTACAGGCTAAGCTCACCTTGAAAATGCCTCAACAGTTGTTTCCTGCTGCTGTGAATTACACCGGGCCCAAAAGCTTGTTTTTATAACTAACTTGTCATCAATGAAGTGGAAAGTTTAGATTTAATTAGGCTAATTTCATGAGATTTACACAGAAACCTTAATCCAAAATCTCTTTTTACAGTAATATTTTACTGTTACTTGAAGTACACTTATACAAAGCCACACGAAAGGTTAAAAATTCAGAAACTGCTCAAGAAATCATAATTTTCATATTTTGTCTGAACTCATTTGTTCTGAAATAAGAAATTAGATGTTTTATTGTCAAAAAGAAAATAAAACTGGGTTCATTTCGGTTTAGCAACATCTTAGCAAACAGTCATTATGCAGCAAACATTTTCTAACCACATAGAACCTATATTTTGAATTCATCTCAATTTTATTTCCAAAGTCACTGAACATATCAGGTAAAATACCTGGGAAATGTGTCTAAAGACATTTAAAATGTTCCCATTAGAAACATGTGGTTTTAATATTTCCCTCAGGGTAAACATCACAGAGCTGCAATGCTGAGCTGGAACTGACTGATGCTGTTTATATGTGTGATTCTGTCAGACAGTGTTAAAAAAGCATATTTTGACAAACTGGAGGCTAAAGAAAAGGGAAAACGAGATGTTAAAGGGGTTTAAGTAAAACTGACACACTTACCCATTCCATTTTTCTCTCTGCCTTATTTCCTTTCAGTCATTTCAGAGGAATTGGCGGCAGCATCACCAGCATCCAGTGATGACGTCCACCAGAAGATGAACTGGCCTTTCTGATCAAAGAAGCCGTCTATAAAGCTCGAGGCTGCTCTCCCCAGGTGGGAATGTTACCTTTATTCTTAGGGCACACACAGTCTTTACTGCCTAACTGTGAGAAATGTCTTTGCTTTCAATCAGGGTGCACAAACCTGCCACCTGTTTTTTTTTTTTTTTAAGTCAACTGTCTGCTTCACATGCACCTGAATTCTGCACACTTCTCCCCGGGGTGCTGCTTACATTCAACCAGGTTTACAGTGTCAGCATGACGGCAGGGTATTAATGCACTGCTTGTTAGTTTTAATGAAGTAGCCTATAGCGGAGTGATCAATGAGATCAAGGGCAGTTATTTAAATAAGAAGCACAGCAGGTCTGCAGTAAACTGCAGGCGAGAGTTTTGGCTCCACTTCTGCTCCTTTTCTCCCTCACCTGGCCTCATTAATTCAAGGCATCTTTGCCTTTCGGTTGACATGACACCACACCTGTCAGAACATAGCCCACTCCTCAGTCAGCGCTGGCATCAGTGGTCTCATAATTTTATTTTCACAACCGACCAACTTCCCTTCTCAGCAGAGAGCCACGGGCGTCTGCAGAGTTTATTTGGTCTGTGTCTACATGATAAACAGAAAGTTAGGTGAAGGACAACAATCTGGTAGAGGAGACTGATCAGGAGGAATAATGATAATAAAGCTAATAAGGTATCTCTCTCCAGCACATTGTTGAAAAGTTTGCATGTCGCCTATGAGGCTGCTTAAATTAAGTCACATCCAGCAGGTTTTTTATATTGAATATGCAAACGAATGGTGTAATTGCAGATGATGCTTTGGGCTTGTCTTTAAAAAAAAAAAAAAAAAAGCTTTCCAAATATTCAAACTGCCCTCCTTTCACATCACTTCCCCAACAGCTTTTGAAAAGCTAATGTTTAAATTGATAAAGGAGAGAAAAGATCCACAGGCAGAGGAGATAGAAGACTTGTTTTTAGGCGAAATACAGTAATGACACAGTCAACACATCTGATGAAAGGTCGGGATATTGTTTCCGGAGTAAGCAGAATAAAACTATAAGTTACAGATCGTTCAACAAAATGCAAGCTCAACTTTTAGAAAGAAGAAGAGGAACTAGCATCAAAGTCTTGGGTCTGAGCAAGGGGTGGGTGATAGCCTGCCACAAAATCTAGCTTTGATCCAATACCAAGTTATTCCAGATGTGAAATGTGTGAAGTATGTGCAAGTGATTTGAGGATGAGGCATTTATTTCATTCAACAACTCACAAAGTTTGCTTAAAAAACACATTCCAGTTAACATGTAAATGAAGTTAAAAGCAATTCACTCTTTAATATCAACTTTCTTTTTCAATGAAGGTCTTTCAGAATTAGGGGTTTCACATTTTCAGATTGATGGGACATTGAGGGGTTTGAAGCTAAGTGAGTAACACCTAAAGTCTGATATCGTTCATGGGTAAATTTCAAATATTTCAGGAACTATGTAAATTTGAGTTCAGCCCAGTGTTGATTTTAGCCTGATTGTTGTAAATAAAGTGGCCAAAATAGAAACACATAGTTGTGTATGAGAATATTTTATAATCCAAAAGCATCAGAGACTACATCATCAGCATTGAGCTCTTTGGCATTTCATTTACTCACATGTGGTCAAGTCAGAGAAGAATATGATTGGTCTACAGACAGGAAACCAAAGAAGGTTTGCACGTTCTCTTGAAGTTCCTGTTTGACTGTGTGCATTTCCTCAGCTGAAAAAAACAACACATCTCATACTTTAGGTCCAAAGCAGCGAGACAACCATCCCCAACAACAAACAAACATGTTAAGCTAGCTACCACATAGCTTTAGCTTGCTAGCTAAAATGTTACTCAAAAGAAAAATACTATTTTTTTTTACTTTTTAATAAGTGTTTGACTTTTAAATGACTAATAATCTACAAGCCGTTGATACAAAAACAACATCGACATGAAAAACTATAAAATACCTCCTTACCTCAATGTATTGTGTTTGTTCCACGAACAGGAAGTCAGGCCTGACGTTTGATATCAACATCCTGTCACAGCGCCCTCTATTGTGACAACCAACACATCATCTGACACACAGTCAACGTAAAGAAATCAAAGTAATACGGAGTTCGCGACGCCGGCACCGACTAGCAGCACCCAGAGGTGCAGCGGCATCTTGGCACTAGTTGGCAGCACCGGAACTGTCGGGCGCTGGAAGTGGTACCTCCGGGGACCGGAAGTGTCTCTGCGGGGGACGATGCCACGAGTTGGGCGTCGCCCTGCTGTCAGCGTCTACCTCCCGCTGTCAGTCATCACGTCCCACCCTGGTCCTGTGGTTTGCTGAACACGGTAATTACAGTTTTATCAGTCAACGTTTCTCTGTCGTTTTGTGTCGAAATAGCGTTTTATTTACTTTTGTTGACATTAACACACACGGTCGAAATTACCGCGGTATTTTTCAGAGCTAACCGGATGTTAGTAGCGTGCTTGTTTTCAGCTAACGTCAGCTTAGCCAGCATGCTTTTCTTTAGCTGCTAAATGGATAAATAAATAAATAAATCTGACACCTTTGCTTTTTAACGTCACATAGTTAACAATTAACCATTTTCTACCCAATAATATTAATTCAATTTTCAATTTCAATGTGTTTATATAGCGCCAAATCACGACACGGTCATCTTAAGGCACTTTACAAGAAAAACAAATGTGACGCGTGACAGTTCAATCTAATGCTGTTTACATTACCCAAAGATTAGCGTCTCATCAAGCAGAAGCTGAAATAAAGACAACTAGTATGTTTTAATCGTGTTTTGTTTCTCATTTTAATAACATTTTCTGTTATTATATTTAGGCATCAACACTGAGAAGGGGACCAGGGCCACACAGGGGAAGCTGGTCTACAAAAGGGCAGCAGCTGTGAATCCCCATGGGGCCCACCCTTATAAAAAACAAAAACCTCTTGGACTTTGAGTGGGGCTTTGCGTGGTCCCCAATTCACAGTCCCACACTCTCATGACAATTCATCTTGTCATTTCAAGGTAAAAGTCTTAATTCTTTGTGTGTATATATATATATCTATATCAGTTGTGCAGTTTAAGGCTCATTTTTCCGCTTGCTTTGTATTGCACATAGTCATAATGGATGGAAACTAAATACAAGGTAGGTTTGTTATTGTCACCTTCTTAAAATAATGGCCTAAATCATTTTTTGACAAAAATGAATTTTTTTCCTAAGTCAGATTTTCATGATGCTGGCCACCTCTGGTAAAATGCCTAAATCCTCAGTTGAACAGATCATGCATTTATAACCTCATAATATAATTGCCTATGTCAACAGTGTGACTTAGGCAGTTTTAATTTGCCAAAGTCACAAGACAGAGCGACTTAGGCAGAGGACCCAGACTCCACTGGTAAGTGATAAGATTCACTATAATACAGGCTAGGCAATAAATGTTGCATAGTTATTTACCCTTTTTAGTTAGCATTTTAGCATTTTAGTCAGTAAAATAGCTACATGAATTACTGATAATTAGCAGAGTGGAGAGGCTCAAAATTCTGTGGCTGCAATGAATGTTTTTCAGAAGTATCGCACATTTGTGACCAAACACCTCAAAGGATGAAAATGTTTTTTACTTTTTGGCAGATGCATTTGCTGTTTGATTTTGCGTTTACTGAATTAAAGGACCACTCACTGCTGAGTTTCTGTGTGCTCCACTAGTATTTTTAAATGTTTGTGGCTTACACTTCCCCATGGTCTGACACACTAGTGGGGAAAAAAAGAAGTGCAGTTTTACTGAAGTCATTTATTCCAGAAGTAATTTGGCCAAAGTCAGGTTCAAAATTGAGTAAGTTGGAAAGGCAGGTTCATGAATTGGCCTAAGTCATCTAATCCTCTTATGTTACATAACTGGATGACAGCATTATTTGCATGTCAATACTCATGTGTTGTCATAACCTTTTTGTGTGAAATTATTAATAAATATAATATAGTGTATATCTGATTCAGTTTTTTGAAAAACTTGAAAATATGACTTAGGCCATTATTTTAAGAGGGTGACGATATGCAAGTTGTGTTCAGGTTGAGAGTCTGTTTAACACAAGTAATTGTTCTTATGGATTTTATTTTACCAGAATTTTGTTACTTGATATTTCTTAGCAACACTTTATAATGAAGTGGCCTTAATAAGTGTGTTATACGGCCATCTCATAGTTCAAGAAAGGAAACTCACAAATGTGTTAAAAATGGATTTTTATGGGTTATGTTTAATAAAAATGCAATCACTGCAATGACTTTAATAATGGCCTGTGTGTTGTAAGGGCATCTCTTGTCTGAGCCAGTAGTTGACTGTAATTTAACAGGGAAATTTTTTACAGTGTGGCTGTTTGTTGGAATGCTTCAAATATACTACCCATTTTTTCTTTTTTTGCTTTTCTTTTTCTGTCATAGGTTGTTTCTAATGATGTTTCAAAAGAAGACAGAATAAAGAGAAGCAGGCCTTTCCAGCTCTTGGTCTCACCAAACCTGCTGCTTGCCAACTGCCTGAAAACTTCCAAGAAAAGAAAAGCAGACTCCTTCAAGCGTGACTCTGAATGCAAACTCCTGTGTTGCTGATAATGCTGCTCAAGGGCAGGTAGTTTTTGATTGAGCTTACTGTCTTAGATTAAGCATTATAACCTTTGTTCAATTTTAAATTCAGTGTAAAGAAATCAGTTGCTAGTGTAATACTTCTTAAGATCAGCAAAAGTAAGTGTTTCCCAGAAGACGCCGACTATCTTTCGTTTATTAAATTCTGTTTAGTTGTATAGCACCAAATCACAGTAAAATCATTTTAGATCTATAGATTTAATGGATACCCAGCTTTAAAAAGAAAGCCTAGAGGTGACTGTGCCTTTTCCAAACTAGCCCCTAGACTTTAGACTAAATTACCATTACACATCAGACTTGTCCCTTCCCTAATAGTCTTTATGTTTCTTTTTCACTTTGGTTCCACAGGCTGTATGTGGAGGTGTAGGTGTGTGCCTTTCCTAATCAAGTCCAATCAGTTTAATTAAACACAGCTGGACTCCAGTGAAGGAGCAGAACCATCTCAAGGAGGATCAGAAGAAATGGACAGCATGTGAGTTAAATATGAGTGTCACTGCAAAGGGTCTGAATACTTATGACCATGTGATATTTCAGTTTTTCTTTTTTAATAAATTTGCAAAAATTTCTACATTTCTGTTTTTTTCTGTCAAGATGGGGTGCTGAGTGTACATTAATGAGAAATAAAATGAACTTTTTTGATTTTGGCAAATGGCTGCAATGACACAAAGAGTGAAAAATTTAAAGGGGTCTGAATACTTTCCGTACCCACTGTAGTATGTTACCTTAGTATCATTACAATTTTTTGCATTACTGTAGTATGATGATAAACTTTTGCCTTAATGTACTATGATAAAGAATTTGCCTTACTTTAGTATGACAAAATTTTGCCTTAGTATATGATAATATTTGGACTTAGTATAGTATAAAATTTCACCTTACCAAAAAATCACCTTGCCAAAATTTCGCCATAGTATAGTATAAATTTTTGCCTTACTGTAGTATGATAAAATTTTGCCTCATTGTAATATAACACAATTCTGCCTTTTTATATTATGACAAAATCTCACCTTTTCTACCCAATAATATTAATGCAGTTTTCAATTTCAATGTGTTTATATAGCGCCGAGTCATCTTAAGGCACTTTACAAGAAAAACAATTGTGATTTGACAGTTCAATCTGTTTACATTACTCAAAGATTAGTGTCTCATCATGCATCAAACAGAAGCTGAAATAAAGACAACTAGTATGTTTTAATCGTGTTTTCATTCTCATTTTAATAACATTTTCTGTTATATGTATGTTATTTTAGACACTGCATTGGCATCAACACTGAGAGGGGGGACCAAGACCAGACAGTGGAAGCTTGTCCACAAAAGGGCAGCATGGGGCCCACCCTTACAAAAAAAAAAAAAAAAAAAACCTCTTGGACTTTGAGTGGGGCTTTGTGGTCCACAATTCAGTCCCACACACTCATCTCATTTCATCTTGTCATTTCAAGGTAAAAGTTTTAATTCCTTTATATATATGTATATATATATGTATGTATGTAGATGGAAACTAAACATGGGGTATAAAATTTCGCCTGTGTAGTATGACAAAATTTTGCCGTAGTTTAGAAAAATGAAATTTTGCATTAGTATACTATAACATTTAGCGTTACTGTAGTATAAAATTTCACCTCAGCATAGTATGATAAAATTTTGCTTTAATATAGTATGATGAAATTTTGCCTTAGTATGGTTTGATAAAAATTTTGCCTTAGTATGCTATGATAAAATGTTTGCCTTACTGTAGTATAACATTTTACCTTCGTATACTATGATAAAATGTGTGCCTTACTGTAGTAAAAAATTTTGCCTTAGTATACTATGATAACATGTTTGCCTTACTGTAGTATGAAATTTCACCTTACTACTATAGTATAAAATTTCTCCTCCTCTGTATGATGAAATTTTGCCTTAATACAGTATGATAAAATTTGGCCTTAGTATACTATGATAAAATTTCACCTTAGTATAGTATGATGAAAGTTTGCCTTAGTATACTATGGTAAAATATTTGCCTTACTGTAGTATAAAATTTTGCCATAGTATAGTATGATGAAATTTCATCTTAGTACAATATGATGAAAGTTTGCCGTACTGTAATATAAAATTTAGCCTTAGTACAGTATGATGAAATTTGGCTTTAGAGCAGTATGATGAAATTTTGCCTTAGTATAGTATGGTAAAATGTTTGCCTTACTGTAATATAAAATTTCATCTTACTACAATAGTATACAATTTAGCCTTAGTATAGTATGATGAATTTTGCCTTAGTATAGTATGATGAAAGTTTGCCTTAGTACAGTATGATGAAAGTTTGCCTTAGTATAGTATGATGAAAGTTTGCCTTAGTATACTATGGTAAAATACTTGCCTTACTGTAGTATAAAAAGTTTGCCTTAGTATAGTATGATGAAATTTTGCCTTAGTATAGTATGATGAAATTTTGCCTTAGTATAGTATGATTAATTTTGCCTTAGTACAGTATGATGAAATTTTGCCTTAGTATAGTATGATGAAAGTTTGCCTTAGTACAGTATGATGAAAGTTTGCCTTAGTATACTATGGTAAAATACTTACCTTACTGTAGTATAAAATTTTGCCTTAGTATAGTATGATGAAATTTTGCCTTAGTATAGTATGATGAATTTTGCCTTAGTATACTATGGTAAAATACTTGCCTTACTGTAGTATAAAAAGTTTGCCTTAGTATACTATGGTAAAATACTTGTCTTACTGTAGTATAAAATTTTGCCTTAGTACAGTATGATGAAATTTTGCCTTAGTACAGTATGATGAATTTTGCCTTAGTATAGTATGATGTATTTTGCCTTAGTATAGTATGATTAATTTTGCCTTAGTACAGTATGATGAATTTTGCCTTAGTATAGTATGATGAATTTTGCCTTAGTATAGTATGATGTATTTTGCCTTAGTGTAGTATGATGAAAGTTTGCCTTAGTACAGTATGATGAAAGTTTGCGTTAGTATAGTATGATGAAAGTTTGCCTTAGTACAGTATGATGAATTTTGCCTTAGTATACTATGGTAAAATACTTGCCTTACTGTAGTATAAAATTTTGCCTTAGTATAGTATGATGAAATTTTGCCTTAGTACAGTATGATGAATTTTGCCTTAGTATAGTATGATGAATTTTGCCTTAGTACAGTATGATGAATTTTGCCTTAGTATAGTATGATGTATTTTGCCTTAGTATAGTATGATTAATTTTGCCTTAGTATACTATGGTAAAATACTTGCCTTACTGTAGTATCACATTTTGCCTTAGTATAGTATGATGAATTTTGCCTTAGTATAGTATGATGAAAGTTTGCCTTAGTATACTATGGTAAAATACTTGCATTACTGTAGTATAAAAAGTTTGCCTTAGTATAGTATGATGAAATTTTGCCTTAGTATAGTATGATTAATTTTGCCTTAGTACAGTATGATGAATTTTGCCTTAGTATAGTATGATGAAAGTTTGCCTTAGTATACTATGGTAAAATACTTGCCTTACTGTAGTATCACATTTTGCCTTAGTATAGTATGATGAATTTTGCCTTAGTATAGTATGATGAATTTTGCCTTAGTATAGTATGATGAAAGTTTGCCTTAGTATACTATGGTAAAATACTTGCCTTACTGTAGTATAAAAAGTTTGCCTTAGTATAGTATGATGAAATTTTGCCTTAGTACAGTATGATGAATTTTGCCTTAGTATAGTATGATTAATTTTGCCTTAGTACAGTATGATGAATTTTGCCTTAGTATAGTATGATGAAAGTTTGCCTTAGTATACTATTGTAAAGTACTTGCCTTACTATAGTATAAAATTTTGCCTTAGTGTAGTATGATGAAAGTTTGCCTTAGTATACTATGGTAAAATACTTGCCTTACTGTAGTATCACATTTTGCCTTAGTATAGTATGATGAAAGTTTGCCTTAGTATAGTATGATGAAAGTTTGCCTTAGTATACTATGGTAAAATACTTACCTTACTGTAGTATCACATTTTGCCTTAGTATAGTATGATGAAATTTTGCCTTAGTATAGTATGATGAATTTTGCCTTAGTATAGTATGATGAATTTTGCCTTAGTATAGTATGATGTATTTTGCCTTAGTATAGTATGATTAATTTTGCCTTAGTACAGTATGATGTATTTTGCCTTAGTATAGTATGATGAAAGTTTGCCTTAGTATACTATGGTAAAATACTTACCTTACTGTAGTATCACATTTTGCCTTAGTATAGTATGATGAAATTTTGCCTTAGTACAGTATGATGAATTTTGCCTTAGTATAGTATGATGAATTTTGCCTTAGTATAGTATGATGAAAGTTTGCCTTAGTATACTATGGTAAAATACTTGCCTTACTGTAGTATAAAATTTTGCCTTAGTATAGTATGATGAAATTTTGCCTTAGTACAGTATGATGAATTTTGCCTTAGTATAGTATGATGTATTTTGCCTTAGTATAGTATGATTAATTTTGCCTTAGTACAGTATGATGAATTTTGCCTTAGTATAGTATGATGAAAGTTTGCCTTAGTATACTATGGTAAAATACTTGCATTACTGTAGTATAAAAAGTTTGCCTTAGTATAGTATGATGAATTTTGCCTTAGTATAGTATGATTAATTTTGCCTTAGTACAGTATGATGAATTTTGCCTTAGTATAGTATGATGAAAGTTTGCCTTAGTATACTATGGTAAAATACTTGCCTTACTGTAGTATCACATTTTTCCTTAGTATAGTATGATGAAAGTTTGCCTTAGTATACTATGGTAAAATACTTGCCTTACTGTAGTATAAAAAGTTTGCCTTAGTATAGTATGATGAAATTTTGCCTTAGTATAGTATGATGAAAGTTTGCCTTAGTATACTATGGTAAAATACTTGCCTTACTGTAGTATAAAAAGTTTGCCTTAGTATAGTATGATGAAATTTTGCCTTAGTACAGTATGATGAATTTTGCCTTAGTATAGTTGATGAAAGTTTGCCTAGATACTATGGGAAAAGACTTGCCTACTGTAGTATAAAATTTTGCCTTTAGTATCGATGATGAATTTTCCTTAGTACCGTATGTGAATTTTGCCTTAGTATATTGATTAATTTTGCCTTCGTACAGTATGATGAATTTTTGCTTAGTATAAGTATGATGAAATTTTGGCCTTAGACAGTATGATGAATTTGCCTTAGTATAGTATGCTGTATTTGCCTTAGTTATAGTATGATTAATTTGACTTAGTTACTATGGTAAAATACTGGCCTTACTGTAGTATCACATTTTGCCTTAGTATAGTATGATGAAAGTTTTCCTTAGTATAGTATGATTAATTTTGCCTTAGTATACTATGATAAAATACTTGCCTTACTGTAGTATCACATTTTGCCTTAGTACAGAATGATTAATTTTGCCTTAGTATAGTGATTAATTTTGCCTTAGTTCAGTATGATGAATTTTGCCTTAGTATGTATGATGAAAGTTTGCCTTAGTACAGTATGATGAATTTTGCCTTAGTATACTATGGTAAATACTTACCTTACTGTAGTATCACAAATAAATTTCCTTAGAGCAGTAGGATGAATTTTCCTAGTATACTATGTGAAAATACTTGCTACTAGTATAAAAAGTTTGCCTTATAGTAGTATGATGAAATTTAATTACTTAGTTGTGATATATTTTGCCTTAGTATAGTATGATGTAGTTTGCCTTAGTATCCTATGGTGAAATACTTGCCTTACGTAGTATAAAAGTTTGCCTTAGTATAGTATGATGAAATTTTGCCTTAGTATAGTGATTAATTTTGCCTTAGTATAGTATGATGTAGTTTGCCTTAGTATACTATGGTGAAATACTTGCCTTACTGTAGTATAAAAAGTTTTGCCTCAGTATAGTATGATGAAATTCCTTAGATATATATGATAATTTTGCCTGTGTATAAGTGATGAATTTTGCTTAGTACAGTATGATGAATTTTTGCCTTAGTGTAGTATGATGAAAGTTTGCCTTATACAGTATGATGAAAGTTTGCCCTTAGTAAACTATGTTTAAAAAATACTTACCTTCTTGTAGTAACATTTGCCTAGTATAAGTATGATGAAATTTTGCCTTATTACAGTATGATGAATTTTGCCTTAGTATATTTAGTCGATAAAGTTGCCTAGTATACTATGGTAAAATACTTGCCTTACTGTATAAAAAGTTTGCCTTAGTATAGTATGATGAAATTTTGCCTTAGTATAGTATGATGAAATTTTGCCTTATTACAGTATGATGAATTTTGCCTTAGTATAGTATGATGAAAGTTTGCCTTAGTATAGTATGATTAATTTTGCCTTAGTATACTATGATAAAATACTTGCCTTACTGTAGTATCACATTTTTTCCTTAGTACAGTATGATGAATTTTGCCTTAGTATAGTGATTAATTTTGCCTTAGTACAGTATGATGAAAGTTTGCCTTAGTATACTGTGGTAAAATACTTACCTTACTGTAGTATCACATTTTGCCTTAGTATAGTATGATGAAATTTTGCCTTATTACAGTATGATGAATTTTGCCTTAGTATAGTATGATGAAAGTTTGCCTTAGTATACTATGGTAAAATACTTGCTACTGTAGTATAAAAAGTTTGCCTTGTATAGTAGATGAATTTTGCCTTAGTATAGTATGATGAAATTTTGCCTTAGTACAGTATGATGAATTTTGCCTTAGTATAGTATGATGTATTTTGCCTTAGTAAGTTATGATTAATTTTGCCTTAGTACAGTATGATGAATTTTTCCTTAGTATGTATGATGAATTTTGCCTTAGTATAGTATGATAAGTTGCCTTAGTATACTAGGTAAAAACTTGCCTTATGTAGTAATCACATTTTGCCTTAGTATAGTATGATGAATTTGCCATTAGTATAGTGATTAATTTTGCCTTAGTACAGTAATGATAATTTTGCCTTAGTATAGTATGATGATATTTTGCCTTAGTATAGTATGATTAATTTTGCCTTAGTACAGTATGATGAATTTTGCCTTAGTATAGTATGATGAAAGTTTGCCTTAGTATACTATGGTAAAATACTTGCCTTACTGTAGTATCACATTTTGCCTTAGTACAGTATGATGAATTTTGCCTTAGTATAGTGATTAATTTTGCCTTAGTACAGTATGATGAATTTTGCCTTAGTATAGTATGATGAAAGTTTGCCTTAGTACAGTATGATGAAAGTTTGCCTTAGTATACTATGGTAAATACTTACCTTACTGTAGTATCACATTTTGCCTTAGTATAGTATGATGAAATTTTGCCTTATTACAGTATGATGAATTTTGCCTTAGTATAGTATGATGAAAGTTTGCCTTAGTATACTATGGTAAAACTGCCTTACTGTAGTATAAAATTTTGCCTTAGTATAGTATGATGAATTTTGCCTTAGTATAGTGATTAATTTTGCCTTAGTACAGTATGATGAATTTTGCCTTAGTATAGTATGATGAAATTTTGCCTTAGTACAGTATGATGAATTTTGCCTTAGTATAGTATGATGTATTTTGCCTTAGTATAGTATGATTAATTTTGCCTTAGTATACTATGGTAAAATACTTGCCTTACTGTAGTATCACATTTTGCCTTATTACAGTATGATGAATTTTGCCTTAGTATAGTATGATGAAAGTTTGCCTTAGTATAGTATGATTAATTTTGCCTTAGTATACTATGATAAAATACTTGCCTTACTGTAGTATCACATTTTGCCTTAGTATAGTATGATGAAATTTTGCCTTAGTACAGTATGATGAATTTGGCCTTAGTATAGTGATTAATTTTGCCTTAGTACAGTATGATGAATTTTGCCTAGTATGTAGATGAAAGTTTGCCTTAGTACAGTATGATGAAAGTTTGCCTTAGTACTATGGTAAAATACTTACCTTACTGTAGTATCACATTTTGCCTTAGTACAGTATGATGAAATTTTGCCTATTACAGTATGATGATTTTGCCTTAGTATATTGATGAAAGTTTGCCTTAGACTATGGTAAAATACTTGCCTACTGTAGTATAAATTTTGCCTTAGTATAGTATGATGAAATTTTGCCTTAGTACAGTATGATGAATTTTGCCTTAGTATAGTGATTAATTTTGCCTTAGTACAGTATGATGAATTTTGCCTTAGTATAGTATGATGAAATTTTGCCTTAGTACAGTATGATGAATTTTGCCTTAGTATAGTATGATGTAAGTTTGCCTTAGTATAGTATGATTAATTTTGCCTTAGTATACTATGGTAAAATACTTGCCTTACTGTAGTATCACATTTTGCCTTAGTAAAAAAAAAAAAATCATATGAATGAAAGTTTGCCTTAGTATAGTAATGATTAAGTTTGCCGTTAGTATACTATGATAAAATAAGTGCCCTACTGTGTACACCTTTTGCCTTAGTACAGAATGATTAATTTTGTAGTATAGTGATTAATTTGCTTAGTCAGTATGATGAATTTTTGCCTTCTAATAGTATGATG